>NC_045674.1:12721221-13387721 GCF_003331165.1 Xiphophorus hellerii | reverse complement strand
GAAGTAGCCCCCATTTTATGGTGGCTCAAGAGGCTGGAGTTTGATGGTTTGATGGATTCACCCGCCTGGACCCAGCCTACCTCTGTCATTCTGCCCCAGGGCAGCTGTGGCTACAATGTAGTAGCATACCACCATGAGTGCATGAATGACTGAAAGTAGTGTAAAATGCTTTGGAGCCCTCTGGACTTGAAAAGTACAGTACAGGTCATTTACCATTTTAATAAATGAATGAAATGCAACCCTCATTTTTTTTGCTCAGCAAAAAAGAAATTACATGTTGGAAACAGATTTAGAACAGAGATTGTGTTTTATCTACAAAGACAGATTGTTTACATTCCTGAATTTTTTTTCTGAGTTTAAAGAAATGTGGTAGAAATAAAATAACAGATTCTAATGTTGAAACCTGAAATACCATTTGTTTCCCCAAAGTCTGTTTCTGATTGGTTGATCAGCACCTGGTGATGCCTCCTTACCCCCAACAAGAAACACAGACAATGCTTTTCCAAACTAAACCTGCTCATCTTGCCAGATTTAGTTACATTTAATATTTTTATTTGTGTTTGATGACTTTCTATAGAGTTTCTACAAAGTTTTTTTTTTTTTTGTTTCATTTTGTCTTTTCAACTCTTCTTGTTCAGGAAGCTCCTGGCTCTAAGCTCCCGGCTTAGATTGTAATCAAAGACAATTTGTTTGAGCCTTTTTTCAACAAATAACTCATCATGAATTAGACTCCAGTGTGATTAACAATCAATTTTGTCCTTGATTTAGTATCGTTAAAGCAACTGACAAAATAAAACTTAATTTTGATAAATGTCTAGAATCTCTCTGCTTTTTTCTCTGGAATAGGTGAAGGATTTATCCATCAGACAAATTTCAGATAATTGAGACCAACGATTTACATGTATTACTATAAAATAACACAGAAAACAATCCGCTACAAAATGAACACATCCTGCCCGCCTTACCTTAGAGAAATAAGCTGCATGACGATGCAATGTGTGTGTGCGTTGTGTGTTTTATGCTGGATTTATTCCGTCAATGCCTTTTGAGGAGTCATTGACGGCAGATGTCAGTGTGAAGAGGAAGTGATAGAAAGGGAACCCTTTGAAGGGTACCATGCTGACTCCTGAGCCCACTAAGGAGCGGAACCAGCATGGGGTCGTTTACCAGAACCAGCACAGACACACACCTGACACACCTGACAGAGAAGACTTAGCCAAAGCCCCGATGCCATAGGCATTTGAGTTCCTCTTGAGTCGAGGCAGGATTGATGTGGTGTCCTCCATGGACAGCTGGAGGGAGAGAAGAGAGAGGAATGGAAGAGGAGGAAGGGGGGAGGAAAAAGAGAGCGTGGATGGTGTGACGGGAGACACAAAGACATCAACACAGTGTGTGTTATAGAGAAGGTGAGTGAAGAGGAGAGGTGATGGAGATGTTGGGTTAATACAAAAGACAACATCTGTATTACCCAAATCTTCAGTCCAAGTAAACTTAAAAAAATTGTGCTCACTACTGTGCACCACTACGGTAAACTATAGGGTCTACTATAAAGCTGAGGAGGTGAGAGGAGGTCATGAGGGAGCGAGAGCTTGTAGCTACAGGGTGATACAAATCAAAAACAAGTAGAGAGAAAAGTCATAGATGGAGGAATGATGCCACAACACTTACATTGATTCCTTCCCATGAAAACTCTGAACGTCCATGCTGAAGAAGAGAAACGGGAGGAGGGAGAGATGGGGGAAAGAAGGAGCAGCAAAGAGTAAGAGAGAGTGACAGAACATTGACATGCGTTGAGGAGGAGCGAGGCACCGAGTTGGTTTAAAAGTCAGACGTGAGGATGAGGAGGACGAAATTAAAGGAGGTGAGCAGGAAAAGAAAGGAGAGACGGATACGTGTGAGTTTCCAAAGGAACAGAATGACAGGGAGAAGGGTGGGGATTAAACAGGGATCAGTTTATATTTGCTTAGTTATGTTTAGCAGAGTGAATACTCCATGGTTAAACGAGCTTCCTCTTCGGAGGCAATGTTCTGCCAAAACCCATGAAACCCGGCAGAATATTGTGTGAGTGCTTGAGAGAAATGTCAGTGGTGTACTGATCAGTATCTGATGCTGCAGATAGACAAGGGGCCGAGGCTAACAGGAAGGGGGAGGGGGGCACGCGTGCGGGGGTGGGCGTGTGTGTGTGTGTTGTGCAGGGAAGAGGCGGACTCAGATGATGAGGACAAAGAAGATAAGCAGCAGCTTCTGCGACACTATTTCCCTCTGTCAGCTGAGAGTGGAGCACTTGTGGCCTGCCGGCTTAAGTATTTTCACCCTACTGTCGATGTGAACAGACACAGTGTGGCAGTAAAAACTCAACTGCAGCACACCTATTTTTTCTTGAACTGCATTTTCATATGGATAATATTTTTTGTCTGGACTGGTACACGGATTAAAGCTATTTTTTGCAGATATTTGGACACCCATGCTGTAAACTGCAGTGGTTCGCAGATACTGTGGCATTTTGGAAAACACATTGCTTTGCAAAATATGCTTCTCTTGAGCTTTTTCACATTTTGTAACATCACAATCACAAACTGCAATACATTTAATTTCAATTTTATGTGGCAGATTAACACAGAATGACGCATAATTGTGATGAATCCATCCATCCATCCATCCATCCATCCATCTTCTTCCGCTTATCCGGAGGAAGGATGGATGCATATGTTATCCGGAGGAAAACATATGCATGATGAATCATGCATATGATCGAGCCTTAAAACATCGAGCCTTTTGAGGTCACCTTAGTAGTAAATAGTGGCTAATTTTATTCTAAGTATAAATGTAGCTGTTCTGTGAAGACCTCAGAGGTTTCTTGGAAAAGATGTGAAAACAAAAAGCACCATAATAACCAAGGAATGCAGCAGAGAGGTCAGGAATGAATCTGTGAAGAAATGTAAAGCAATATTAGGTCTTAAAACAATATTACAAGCTTTGAACATCTCAGAGAGCCCTGGTTAAGTCATCATCTGAAAGTGGAAAGAGTATGGCAAAACTGCAAACCTACCAAAACACAGTCATCCATACAAAATGAGAGGAGAACATTAATTAAAAATGATCATTGTACAAGAGCATGAAGTCGCTTTCTCCACAGTGAAACATGGTGGTGATAGCATCATGCTAAAAATTAATGTTCATGGATGCACTCCATTAAATCTGACTGAGTTGGAGCTAGATTGACTTGCAGCAAAAAAAGTTTCTGCTGCAAAGCTTCTTCACAAGGAGGCTGAATACAAATCCACACCACACTTTAACATTTTCTTATTTAAAATGTGTGCGAAGCATGTATCAGATTTCTTTCACTAATTAGTGTTGGTCTGTCGCATAAAATAAAATAAAAACTACAATAAAGTTTGTAGTAATAATGAAACATAACATGCACAAATGTATGAAAACACTGTCTAAAAATGTTTCACACCAAATGAAGAGCATGGTGGTGCAAAGATTTAAAATCACCCTTCAATCTTTTTAGTTTATGTCCAAGCAGTCAGGTATCTCTTTCTTTAAGGGCTCTTAGTCAATATTTCTCCAGTCTTTCTGAAGGTCATTAAACTCATTCTTTGGATGTTGCCGACTTTGTTATTCATTTTCTGCTGATTTCCTGAAGATCTTCAAAAGAGGTCAGCTGACACTGACCTTTATGAATCGACCCTCTGGGGTCTTTCCTAATTATCCTGACTCTCCTGTCAGACCTCAGTTTCTCCAAACTGAGAGCACACTGACTACTTCATTCTGCCTAAAAACTTATAAATACTTCACATAACTTCTTCAAACTAACAAAACTTAAACATTCTTTTACTTCTTTTGAGATCTGATCACAAGAAGACTTTTACTGGAACAAACAGGAATGGAAAGAGCCACATGTGGCCAACGTTATTAACCGAGTGAATGAAAATACGTTCAGGACCGCACTGAAGAACTACAGAATCAACATTTGACAGATTCCAGCACTCGGTGTACTGCAAAGGGCGGGCCAACTGCTGCTGTTATTGTGCATTAATATTGCAAAAGGCTGCTACACAAGTAAAAATAAAGTACTTTAAAAAGAGAGAGAGGCTCTGTAGCTCAGAACATGCAGCTAAGTTTAACATATTACAGCTAGAGAGCCTGCAGTAGAGATTCTCACATGACCAAATCCATCTTTGTGCCTCTTCCAAAACAGTTAAAATGCTCCAAAATTATCCAAATTATTCTGGGTGCAGTGCAGTTCTGCAGAAAGCAGCTTTGTCTCCCTGTTATCAGCAGGAAGCAGGGGATTCCCACTCAACAGACGAGGTACCACCTTCCTGTTGACCGCACATGCATAAAGGCAATACTTAATATTTTATTATGAGATCCTCATGCACCCCCTTCTAATGCCACCCTGGGCAACCACCAACATGCCAAAATTATGGCAAGACGAGAGTTAGATTGGACAAGAGCATATTAGCCATTCCAGTTGTAACTCAACAGAAACAATGAGAGTGTTAATTAAAGGTGCCAATGCATAAGACCACTGACTTAAATGGAGCTTACTGAATGACATATTATTGACTATTATCAAAAATTAGCTAATTACCAAAAATTAGCTCTTTGGCTGAAAGGTGCTATATAAATAAAGTCACCTTGCCTAATAAGAAACTGCTGCTAAGTTTTTATTGCTTGATAAGAAATCAGAGAACTGTGTTACTGTTGTTAGTGAACGTGTTGCTCACATCATTTGAATGTGCAAAATCTTCAAAGATAATGACATTATAATTATTATTTGCCAGTGACGGTTTTTAGCCTGGTCACTGAGCAAACCAGTGAGAAAGAAAGCAAAACTGGAATGCACCGTTATGCCATCACTGCTGCATCTGATAAATGGAGTGGCTTAGACTGGAGCATCCATGTGTCCTGACCTCAATTCAACTGAG
Organism: Xiphophorus hellerii; assembly: GCF_003331165.1. Lineage (NCBI taxonomy): Eukaryota > Metazoa > Chordata > Actinopteri > Cyprinodontiformes > Poeciliidae > Xiphophorus > Xiphophorus hellerii. The sequence goes on along the minus strand of NC_045674.1, from coordinate 13,382,784 downwards.
AATATGTGGAAAGATATTACTAAGGAAGGATGAATACAAATTTACACCACACTTTTTAATTTTACAAATTAAAAAACATGTAAATCCATGCATCATTTTTTCTTCTACTTACATATAACCTCCCAGTAACGTACATTGCAGTTTATGATTGCAGCATGACAAAATGTGAAAAAGCTCAAGGAGTTCGAAAAGGTCTGCAGGCTCCTGTAGTTAACTTTAATGTTTAAAAGTGAAAGTAATTGAAATTTTAATGTCAAATCTTGATTACAGTTTTTGGTCAGAATCGCCTGCTGAGTTCAGTGACTGGAGTCGGGCCTGTCAGCTGGATACAGCGGGTATCCCGACTGTAGTTATGATTCGATATGAGCGCCCTCCTGTCTAATTCATGCTTTTCTTGTAATTCTATTCTTTGCTCCCATTCCCTTCCACTCTTTCTCTCTTCCTTTCTCTCCTCCCTCCCTTTCACAGGAGTAGAAGTGATGAGAGATTTAACACACTTGAGTGGTAGAGCTGAGCCCCTTGAAGCAGCTTTGCCATCTTTTTTCCAATAGCTGACCATGCTGCCAACAGGGGTGTGTGGGTGTGTGTGTGTGTGGGGGTGTGTAAAGGGGTGTGTGGGGGTAGCTGCTTTTTCTTTCCAAAGGGTATTCTGGGACACAACACATAAATAAATGATGCAATCAGTCCACAGTGCATTTGGTGGAAAAGTAGAAGTCTCTACACTTTAGTTCAAAATGGTTTCCTCTCCGGTGTCCTGTCTCATGAGATCAGTGTTGGAGGAGAGAGGAGAGAAAAGGATACAAAGCAATGGGAATGTGTAAACGTTGGAGAAAGAGGGAAGGTGATGTCTCTGCTGTTCTTATTTGAAACACCTTTGTTTTTTGTAGAGTCAGATGGGTGACAGACATCTGACTTCTTGACATCAAAACCAGCGATCGCTGATTCTTTAAGATACGAGGGAAGAGCAGTGAGCGTTGAACTGATATTTCTAAACTGCCAGTATGAGCACAGTGAGCCGGTGGAGTCATCATCATGTGGAAGCTAAACAGTTTGTAGCCATGTTGATTCCTCAGGTGGAGAAGCAAAATCCACAGTGAAAGGAGTCAACAAGACGACTAAGTGAGATGGAAAGCTGAAGACTTACTTGCTCCCCATCCTTCTGGACTGGCACGCCATCTGCCGCTGTGAGTGCATTACAGGAAGAGAGACAAAAAGAGGAGAAAATATTATTATTTATCTGTGACATAACAGATCATACAGAATGTTAAACAAAATCTTCAGCTTTTAATGAAATGTCACCCAAAAATCTTTTTTGCACATTTTACTTCTTTGCCAATCCCAATTTAATAATAAAAGAAATTTCACAAAAGTAATATGTCAGTGCACAAAGGTCCCATATCACCATAGCAACAATATAGACACTTATTTTATAGCCTGATATTTTCCAAGTGCTTACAAGTGAAATTCCCCAACACTATTGGATGTTATACATATTCCTGATTTCATGTAGCCCTAATGCAGAATCTTCTTGCTTCATTTAATGTGTGACAATAATGATTTAATGGGATTAAATAAGTAATGTATTCTTTAGACACTTTTTGATAGATAGATTCACAGACTGAGACCAACCATTTGTCTATTTAAATAGTTTAATGTAATTCATCAATCTGCTACAGAACCAATGGTTTAATAAAAACATGAGCATAGCAACAAAACCCATTGGTTCTTGGTAGTAACCCTTTTTTACATTTTGTTTACATTGCTGTATATTGATGTATTTCGCCTAACAACTGATTATATAATTTATTGGGAGATTGTTCTCGAATTAAACACTTAGCCGTACATGAGACTCATTTGAAATCCACGCTCTGTGCTGGATAAAGGAACGTTATTATCCCTCCTCATTCGGCTGTCCAAATCCTAATTAAAACATTGGTTTAATTAGAGAGTCTCTGCTCCTGATGGAGTTTAAACACAGCCTCAGTCTCTAGGTGCTCTTCTGTATCAGAGGGTCTGTTCTCTGTGTGCATGCAACTCTCAGAGGGGTTCCCTCCTCTGCGGGTCTCTCGGTTCACCGCCGTGTTTCACGCAGCTACAATTGGCAATCGCGAGCAAATTCTCGGGAGCTTTGAGAGCCGCACCGAGTTGTTGGATCCGTGGATGTCCAGCGACGTCTGTGACCCACTGACCCAGTGATTCAGAGACATCAGCTATGCTCCGTCTCTGCTGGGCTCTCGGATATTAGCCTTCCCTCTGAACTCCACTCAGTCACATCAGATAACTGCAAGGGCAAGTGACGAGGGACGGATTTCATTCCAGAAATCCTGTCCTCGCTTCTGTGAGAAAAGGGCTGTCAAACTGCAAATATGACCGCTTTGTCACATTCGCACATGATCTGCAGAGTTGGAGTTTCTAAAGAGGATACTTCTAGTCAACTCACCGGGAACAATCAAAGTCTGTGATTCACACCTCATGAAGTTTAATCCCACTTAATTATTAAAGACACTTTAAAATAATTTCTATTATTTCCAATGTCTATGTCAGTCTCGTTAGGGAAACTGTAGTTTATCACAGTTTTGTTGGTGTAACATTTGCTATAATAATTATTAGATCTAGAATATTTATTGCTTAAAATGCAGTTTTTAGCTTTTCTGGAGATTGTGTGCAAGTTTTATTTAATGATGATGTGTCACAGTGCTGTAATCCTCTAACAAACTAGGACAAACGCGGTTCCTAAAAGTAAAACTCTTAAAATGAAGACATGTCTTTACATCACAGTTTTTACTGAACACATTTATGCTCAAGAGCCACAAATAGACGTGAACTTTGTGTGGCCTCAGAGGAATTACAAACATGTTTGTCTGTTGGCTCTGAGAGTTGTAATGTGAGCAGCTCATTTATTGGCTGCTATTAGTTCGACAGAAAAGCAGTGCAGAGAAAAGTGAAAGGTTTACATATTCCCACCATGAGCAAGACTCTCGTGTTGATTGTGAGCCTTTTTCTAGCCTTTACTGTTCCAGGGTGGAATGATAATAAAACATACACGGTTAAAGATTTTTTTAACAAGAGTGGACAGGTTTGAGTTCATTGTAAATATTATATTGCAATCCAGAAATGATTAAAATTAGAAATATAGACTCAAACATACACACACAGCCACACTCAACTTAGGCCAAATATCTGGTTTTGTTGTCATGAATAAGCTTTTGGCTTGATTCAGGTAGAATATTTGTTCATTCTTCTTAGCAGAACTGGTTCAGTTTGTTGAAATTGTTTGACGCAGAGCCAAACAAATTTTCTACATTGTTGATGTTTGCTCCATTCACAAAGATTTATCTATTCAAATGCAAACTTTGGTTTGCGTTAAAAATAATAAGTCTTCCTTTTTTATTGCTCTATCTACTTTGCACCAGCATCACTGGTAGCAAAAGCAGCCCCACAGTATCATACTGCCAACACTGTACATGACAGTTGGTCAGGTTTTCCGTGGCTTGAGTTCTCTAAGCATTCTTCTTCTCAGAATAGCCAAATAGCTCAGTCTTTGCCTTCAACATTAGACTTCTCTGTAAGGCTTTCTTCACTGTGGACTGTGGAAGCCAATAAACAATCATCAAAACTAGATTTCAAATAGATAAATCAGGCTGAATCCTGAACATCCCTCCTAAAATCTCAACTTCAGTTGTGTTGAAAATTTGTGTATTATGCCTGAAATCCAGATTGGGGGCAGAAAAATAACAAATTAAAAATGTACTTTGCCAACAAAATACTCTGAGAATGACATCAGAAGCTTATTGATGGTAGCAATAAGTTGCAGGAACAACTTGCTAATGGACAGTTAACAAAATTGTATGCATGTATTTATGCCTGTATTTATAATTTGGAACCGTTGTTGATTAGAGAAAATAATAAATTTATTTGTTGCATAACTATCCCATCATTGAAAAATAATAATATAAACACAATTCAAATAATAAAAATGGCATTCACATCTACAATAAGGGTATGTAAACTTTTGACCACAACTGTATATCATGTACAGTATTTGCAGCCGAGGCAGAGGAAGAGCGCCCTAGATTTTTAACCCATCTGGGTTACAATTCTGCCCTAAAAACACAAACTACACATCAACATACCCATCCACATGCATGTAGCTGCCAGCAACATATAGTCTAATTATGCACTCACACCGCTTACTCCCTCCTCCTGCTTCTGTCCTCTTCTTGAGTTTTCACAGCCTCTCTCCTCCCTCCATCCATCAGCCTCATTCGGCCAATTAGCAAATTAGCAATCACTCTCTGTGCACATAAATCACAACATGGCCCAAGAGTTCTCTGAACTGCAGCAGAGCACACAGCTACTGAGAAGCCACTCAGCCGTGATACAGAATCATCACAGCGTGTTGTATTGACAACGCTCACTTTCTAGCATCTTTCAGTTTCAACCTTATTGACAATCACTTTAAGGGATTTTTTTGTGAAACAAGGCAGTTTGCAAAAGTATTCATGCCTCTTGAACTTTTCCCCACTATTTTGCAACGACTTGTATATATCATAACGAGGGTTTCATGAGATGGACTAGCAAATTTGCATTTATTGTAAAGGGGAAACAATATTTCATTTATAAATGTTTTAAAAGGGTGCTGTCCACATGTTCACCCGACTTTATTCCAAAAGAGAACAAACATAAACAAACAAACAGCAAACATAAAAGTAAAGTTAAGGAGAAGTTTAAAGCAGAGTGAAATTATAAAAATTATATCTCACGAACATCTAACCTAGCTCAGTTCAGACTATAATCTGAAGATAGAAAACACCTATCAATCGATATATGTCGATCCACCTAAATCAGATCAGCCAAGGAGAGTGTTAATCAGAGAGGCAACCAAGAAGGCAACAGTAAGTCTGCAGGAGCAACATTTAGCTGTGAACTTCATAAATCTGGTCACTGTAGAAAAGTAGTCAAGTTAAGATTATTTGCAGAGCACATTTCATCAACAAGGTGATTCAAAGTCATCTACATAATAAAAATGTAACACAATAAGCAAACAAAAGAAATTACATAGCAGAGGAAAAATGAAGAGAAGTAATGAAAAGTTGTAATTCAGGCTAAAATTAACTATGATCCAGTTACTGTTAATCAAAGGCAGCTCAAACAAATCAAATTTTAGTTTTGGTTTAAAATAACTCAGTGTTTCAGCAACTTTGCAGTTTTCCGGAAGTTTGTTCCAGAATAAAAACTGAACGCTGCTTCTCCGTTTACCAGAACCAGAAGACCTGAGAGGTTTGAAAGACTCCTACAACAACAACAACAACAACAAATCTTCAATGTATTTTGGTGCTAAGCAACGTAGTGATTTATATACTAACAAAAGTATTTAAAAGTCTATCCTCTGAGCTACGTGAAGCCAGTGTAAAGACTTCAACCCAACTGGATTTCTGACCTATATGCAAAATGCAATGAGTGGCATACATCACCCTGAACACATCCTCCTGACAGACAGTGAAATATAGTGTTGGCAGCATAATGCTGTGGCGACCAGGTAAGGTGGTCAGAGTTAATGGGAAGGTTGATGCACCTAGATACAGAGCAATCCTTCAGGATGAACTGGTAGAGGCAAAAACTATAAGTCTAGGATGGAGATTCACCTTCCAGCAGGCCAACAACCATAAACATAGAGTCAGAGACTCTCAAAAAAGATGTATGGAAGAAAGCAGGTCTAAATCCCTGCTGCAGTCTTTTATTTGAAAGAAAAAAATAGAAACCACCAATTGTTTCCACTTCCGCTGCACTACTTGTTTCGTCTGGCACAGAATATCCAAAATGTTAGAGATCGAAGTTAAAGAATATGAAAAATTTCAAGGTTATGAATACAACGCAGTGCATCTGGTGACCAGCAGTAATTATAATCATTTCAGGAGATTTTTGAAGCCTCCTCTGCCTGTGGACAGGTGATGCTCTCAGCAGCGCAGTAAGTGTTATTCTGCCCCAGAGAAAGCAGGCAGAGTCCCTCCTTGAGGAAACAACAAGAGAGCACATGACCGCAGCTCTGAGCCAGCTTCCCTTCCCCTGGTGCGTGCTCCCTCCTCCACCACACATACAGCAGTGCAGAGCTGGATACCCCCCTGCGGTCATGGTGGAGCCGGGCTTAGTTCAGGTGAAGAGAAGGAGCAAGGGAGAGCAAAAGAAAAACGAGGGAGCGATGTGACGGTCCACAGCGAACAAAGAGATGCTCGGCGTCTGCACTGTCAACTCTGGCTCCAGCTGTAGTGCTGTGACGGCTCCCGCTGAAGTGAGAAACATTTGAGCTTCATCAGTCATTTTTACTCCAAGTGCCCTGCAGCAACAACAGCGAGAAACCAGGGGGGGCTTGGTGCTTGTTTACCGTGACAGCTGCAGCAAGGCTGGTTGCCACGGCGGAGCAGTGGCTTTGGATAGCAGCCCTCTTGCAGCGCCGTGTGCAGATGCCGACTTAGTAAGGCACAGAGTTCAGCGAAAACACAGCTGATGTCCTCAGCCCAGATGGTCGGAAGAGTTTGGTGGACGAAACTGAGCTAAAAGAGCCTCAAGACACAGTCTGCTCAGAAAAACCATTATGCATTTACTGAGCCACTCAAACACAACATGAGATCACCACCAACTCTGAAAGATGTTCTGGAGCAGCAATCCTGATTCTGGTGCTCAGTACTGCAGTGTGGTGATGGAAAAGCTACAACCTGTGCTACATCACAACGTTCTTATAGAGCCTTGCAAAAGTAGCAGAGGCAAGACAGACTTAAGATTGTATTCCTATGTGTTGTGGTATTTGTTTAATTAAGGACTAAAATTACAATAAAAGTATTTTAAAAAGCTTCACAGTCTTTTTGGCAGTTCATCTGTCACTGCATGCAGTCAGTGAAGCCACAGATGCAAACTTTGCTCTAAAAATAAAACTCACCTCTCTTTTACTGGGCTACCATAGAGACTGCACCACTCTACAGCAAACAATAACTGCATTAAGTCTTTATTTATAAATCTATTGATGATTATTCATGCTCTTGTTGATTGAAAAGTGAAAAGACATAGCTCAAACAGTAACAAACTGTGTTGTCAGTTGCCGGAGGTTGCAAAGCATCATTTCCAAACTCGGTATCAAAGTGATAAGTCCCTGATTTATCATGATCATATGCAAACTTATACAGTTTATTGACATCCAACTAAACTGACAAGATATGGAGAATGTTAATTAGAGAAAAAGCCAAAGAAAACATGGCTACTCTGGAGGAGTTGCAGAGACGCAGCTCAGGTTGAATAATCTGTTGACAACTATTACTTGTTTACTCTAAAAAGCTGGGCTTTAAGAGTGACGATTTCCATTGTTAAAAAACATCTTAAGCAGTCCCATTTTCAATGTCACTTAAGTTGTATTGAGGACATGAAAGAAGGTTCACTGGCCAGATGAGCGAACTAGATATAGCTTAGACCTGAGTCAATGTGGGTCACATCCACCTCTTAAGATTAAGAGCTGGCGAGTATAAAAACTAGAAATCAAACATGTTTTATGTCCCATAAATCCAATATGCCTCTTTTACTTTGTAAACACAGCTTTTATTCCTAAGCTCAGGTCTTTATTTTACTATATCAGCATGAATTTATCAACAGAAGCTGAATTTAAGCCGATGTGCTACCGTAAAACTGTAAGAAAAAAAACTGCTTCAGGCTTGTTCTCAGAAAAACAGAAACTGGATGATCAATATATATGAGGCTGTGCTAATTCAACAATTGTTTTTGTAAAAACAGTTATTTAATTTAACTCAAAATAAAGTTTAAGCAGTCAGACATATGGATCACATTAGATTTTTTTCACTTTCAATGTGTGCTGTTACCAAAGAAGTTAAGAATTTAATTTACAGCTTGTCATCAAAGATACAATTGGGAAATTGTGTTCAGCCACTGGTCTACACTTCAACAACAGTGGCAGTTGCTTATGTGACCCTCTAGGAAAATTAATTGCACATCCCTGATGCGAATAGATGCAGGAAAACAATCATCAGAAGCAGAACTATTATTATCAAAAGACATGATAATATTCATAAATTTGACTGCAATAGAGACATTTTCCAAAGAAGAAAGACCAAAAGTTTCTGTCTATAGATGCACAAAGCTTATTTTTCTCTTTGACATTCAGAAAGAGATTACCCATCACTGAGAACATAAGCGTTCTGTTTAATCGGCCGTAAAGTGGTTAGCGGTTGCAGATATTCCAGAAACAATAAGTGCTGGTCACACACTGAAGGCACACAAATGCATATAACTACACACACCATGCTTTTACGCACAGATCAAATAGTAGAGATGAAATTTCTACATGACAGCATTATGTTTCAAATTTCATAACTCACTCAGAACCTGAGTCACAGTGTTTACAGAACGCCTGCCATCGTGCGCCCACACACAGGCCTCTCATTTCTGATCCGAAGCACAAAATGATACATGCAAGGGTGTGTGCAGTCCTCTCACAACCACACGCAATTTGCTCCACCCCCCACATACAGTGGTATCTGGTTAGAGGACAGCAGATGCATCTCCTGGAGTCCTTGAGCAATGTTCGATTGCACGTACACGCATGCCAACGTGCGATAAGGGTCATCAGGTCCAGCCTTGATCCTGGGATACTACATCTCCGAGTCGTTTTGCCTCGGCGCGTTCCTTCTCACAAGGCTTTTCCAACCTGGAGAGAAGCCTGTCAATTAGCCTACGCCTCCACCAGATCTGCCAGTTTACAGGCGGACTCGGAAATGGCAAATGCTGTCCATCAACTTGAGCGTGTGAGATGGCAAAGGTGTGTGTTTTGCTTCTTAATTTAATGGCAGGGAATCCCTCTCTGAAATGCTGCGACAAAAAAAAAAAAAAAAAAGCAGAGAGAGGTAGTTGAAGCTGTTAAAGCAGCAGGGACGCTTTTGCTAGATTCACACCCACACAAAGCATAAATATATCAGCAAGTGGGCTGTCCCAGGAGAGATGTAAAGTAGAGGTCATTCGCTGGTCCATGCATCAATACATGAATACACATGAGCAAACAGACTCGGGATGGAAACTGCTAGTTAATATGGACAAGAATAATCAAAACTCTGAGAGAAAGAAAATGATTTTCTTGAATCTTTTATGTATTAAAGAACTTTAGCTACAAAATTTCTATGGTATTTCAATTCTTGAATCAGTTGTGAGCACCTTGTATTTTCATTTATTTATACTCTGTCTTCACAGTCTCATTTAAACCTCTGTTGAACAGATGCACAAATAACTGAGGGGGCTTTCCTTTGTGATTAACTAGGTTCTCAGATCTTGATTTCTTTTATGGAGCTGGTGCATTTCCAAGCACGTAGGTGAGGACAGATAATCGTCCACTTAAAGGATTCCACAGACATTGACCCACGTTTCTATCTACGACATCAACCCTACAGCCTAAAACATCACAGTTACAGTCATTCTACACACAGTAAACCCAAATTAAACAATGATTAATGTTTCAAGCACTCACAGGTGTAGCGCCAATAAGCAGGAGCAGAGAAAACGCTTCTGATGTGCAGCTTTTTTTGCACAACGATCACTAATAGAATTAACGGCTCCAGATCTCAGAAATGCAATAATTGCTACGTGGTTGTGACAGTCTTAAACTGATGCTGCTGTATTCCCATGCAGGAGCATAATCTGACAGATACAAGTAGAATCAATGTAATGCAGTCTTCCTGGTTCATATAGGTGGTAATTACTGTATTGATTCGACAAGTTTATGAAAAACGTTCAGCTCTGTCTGCTGCATCTCAAGGCCTTCACCTTGTGATGGATTGATGCAGGCTCTTTCATGCACTGGATGAAAAAGCAAAAGAAAAAACAAAGAATTTTGTTGCTAACAACATGGATCATGGTTGGATCCAATTATTTTATGTTCTCAACCAAGTTTTATGCAATTTCGACGCAATCCGGTGTCTTAACTCCAAAGATGTCTATTTGTCATGTGAGTCCATGAAAGATTTAATAAACTATAAATTAAACAACAAGCTCCAACCTTGCTGTTATGTCTTAACAGCCCTTCTTTGTGGCCTAAAACTTCTAAATATTCAAGGCACAGTCAAAAAACACTCGAGGGGGCATGCCGTGGTGGCGTAGCGGTTAGCGCGACCCGTATTTGGAGGCCTTCAGTCCTCCACGCGGCCGTCGCGGGTTCGACTCCCGGACCCGACGACATTTGCCGCATGTCTTCCCCCCTCTCCTTCCCCGTTTCCTGTCAGCCCACTGTCATATAAGAGACACTAGAGCCCACAACTTTAAAGTACAATTGAGGAAAATTTGACTTTTTCTGGACCTGTCTGAGTCATTCAAGCGGGTTTTTATTGTTGCTCTACCACTGTAGGGGCAGTCATACTACTAAGCTGGAGAAGTAATTGTTCAGCGGTAAATGTAAGTAGTAAAAAGAAGGGGCAACTTCAAGAACTCCCAGGGCACCTGAAACAAGTGACGTTGGCTTTCATTTGTCTCTGAATTACCTTTCACTCAGTTTGTTGGAATATGTTCCAAACCCTAAATTTGATCATCAGTGGGATACTAATTTATGTACTGTCTGACCAGGCTAACTGTTAAAAACACAAGCCATCCACATCTATTTCCTTATGTTGTACTCATATATTGTAGCAACATGTTTACTGGTGGACGTTGTATATTGTGTGAATGAAAGACTTAATTGACTGCATATTTTAGGAAGCAGTCCCTGTTACTACGACAAACATTTATTTTACAAATTCTGACCCTGGAAGGTGAACACAGTGCATGGTATGACGAAGCTGGACAGACATCAGGGCGATACGTTCCGGCACAAAGGCAGAGCCTGCTGCCTGCTGCTGCTCCTGTTGATCTCCGCTTGGCAGCGTGGACTGCAGTTGAGAAGGCCGATCAATAGAGCACACTAAAGCCATTCTCACTCAGGATAAACACAGCCACGCCTGCAGACTGGCAGGACTGCTGCTGATTCCGTTGCTTCACAGGGAATCAGGGACCTAAGCGGCTTGATAACAGCGGATCGTTGTTCTCTTAAGTGCTGTTTGTTTACATATTCATGCTACGCTGTGGTGCATTACAGTGCTTGGAATATTTATTGAAAACTGAGGGCTACAAACCAAGCAGATGCACAGACACAGTGGGATGGTGTTCTGGAACAATGCAGCAGTTGCAAATGATCACTTATGCATAACCTATAAAACAGTGGTCATTATTTGTGAACATCCTCTGTGCTTTTATAAGAAAAACACAAGAACATATTTAAAAGTGTCTTTCAGTCACATTATTTACTTCAGCTCGAGTCACTCTGGTCTGACCTGTGTTTTGATAGAAGATCCCAGCTTCCTCCTGTCCTTTGAAAGGTGCCACATAAAGCTTTCTGGATAACCCAGGCTGCTGTGATGTTTTTTTTTTATTTAGTTATCATTTTCTGCTGTTTTTGCTGTATTCGGTTCACACCTGGTTTCCTAACTGTGTCATGCAGTCCTCTCGCTGTTTTCTGAACTTGCAAATCCAGGTTATTTTTAAGATCCTCTTCATCACATTTAGTTAGGAATGAATAAATAAACCCCGCTGTCTATTACCTAGTTCTGACAAAATGCTGAATTGTATTTTTTTTTTTGCTGTAAATATAGTAGGAAAAATAAGCATTGATCACTTAAATGTTTGTGGCTACTGACACTAAATACACAGAATACATCGGTAACTATTCAAGTCCTTCAAACATACAAAGAAATCAAACAATCTAGCTTGTGAATTAAGTTTTTATGTAAGAGGAATACATAGGAAAAAGCCGTTTTTGGTGGTGACAACTTTAAGGTGTCTCCTGTGTTGATCAGTGACCCTGATTTCTTAGCTGCATTTTTGATCTCTTGTTCTACACAAAATGTTTTAAAAATTTTAAAGCTTTTAAAGGCTACTTTTCAGTTATTTATTTCTTTTAAATTCAAGTTGGGTGGTACACTGTGATGTTTCAGCAGCTTTATTTTCTTTCTTGAGTTGACTGCTTTCTGTGCTGCATGCTTGAGATCATTTTCTTGCCACAATTGTTTCATTTTGCAGAATCTTATCTGACTTGCTCTGGTACATTTCTCTAGTCATCCTTCCTGCAGCTAAATCAAAACAGTTGCAGACCAAGATGCTCCTTCTTTTCAACTTCACTATTGGCAAGAGGTTTGAGGAGTGATGTGTGGTACCATTTTTCCTTCAAACATGGTGTGTTGAATGACAACCAAATAGCTACATTTTGGTCTGATCAGACTAGACTGTATTCTCCAAGGATTTAATTGATTTGTCTAAAATCGCCTTCCAAAAACTTTAAAAGCGCTTCGGCATGTTTTTCTTCAGCAGTGAAGTCTTGTGCAGTGTAGGTATAAAAGCCATTATGTTTGAGTTCATTAGCTGTTATTTTCAAGGAAAACCTCCACCTGCTGAAGTCTTTCTAAAGCTTTGAGAAATGGGAAAACTCTCCTGATTCTTCTCTTGACCTCTGTATGAAATCTTTCAAAGAGAACCTGGTTCTGGCTGGTTTGTAATGAAACATTAAGGCCTCAGTAGAATATTCAGAAGCTTAGAAATGCCATCAGTTTGTTTTACAAAAAACAAAAATCTTTAGAGAGTTATATCCTTTTAGCGCCACCTTTTCAACTGCCCCCATTGTAAGTGTATTTATTGTAAAACAAGGTTCCGTTTTTTGGTTCCTGGAAGTGCTGACTGAAGCATTAATGTACAACAGTGAAGGGATTTTTTTCTTTTTCTCTCTTTTAACTGTGATTCAGGTTTCAAAGTAAGGGAACCATTTGCATGTAAACAATGACTGTTTACCTGCAATGACACCTTCACACTTCATCCTCTGTTAGCAGCAGCCTTGTTGTTGCTTTGCTGTACTTAACGTGGGTTTGTCCAGGACTGTCCTCACCTGAAAAATCCCATCAGCACCACATACACTCCCCTGCATGCGTTTGCCCCTCCCTCTTCCACCTCTTCTATCGCCATCCGCCTGTCTCCTCCCCCCTCCTCCCTGCATGCCTGCCTCTCCTTTCTTTACCTCCTTCTCATCCGTCCCGATTATTTGCATAAATAACAACAAACAGTGTTGTTGCATTGCCCCGTTTCCTCTTTTCTCTCCCTCCAAGCCATATCTATCTATAAATAAGCACTACCACAGCTTTCCCCTCGCCTTTCTCCGCTTTCCGTCCCTCTGCCTCCTACTCACACACATATACATACTGCCAACCAGCATCATAAATCAAGGGTTGAGTGAGGATGGAGGCAGGGAAGAGAGGGGATGCAGGGAGATGCGGGGATGCACCCACACACACGCACGCACGCACGCCCACATACTCCAATACACAGACAGATTTTAATAAATATTGTCAGTGACACCTTTGCCAGTATACTATGTGCACCGCTTCCATGGGCACAGCTTTCCAAAACAAGCCGCTTTCTCTCAAACACACGCATACACCCGCACGCACACACACCAATAATGAAAAAAAGCACGCAGAACCCCCTGCATTCTTCTGCAGGACCCCCCTCTGTCTCCGCTCTCTACTCCTCCTCCCCCATCATCACCCCGGCCACCCCCTCTATTCTATCCCGCAGTAAGAGAGAGGAAAGAAGAGCTGCTTACTCAGTCTCCTGGAGCCGATGCATCCCATGGTGTATTCACAAAGGCCCTGGACACAAGCGTGGAAGTGTTGCCCAGACACCGAGCATTCTCCTCCTCCTTCCTCCTGCGACTTTCTCCTTCTCTCTGCTTCTTCTTCTTCCTCCTCTGTTTTTTTCCTCTTTTTACTCTGCTGTGCTCTCTCTGTTCCTCTCCCCTCCTCTTGCGCTTGCTCGATGGCTCTCTCCCTCACTCGTGCTCTCCGTCTCCAGTGCGGTGTCTTAGAAGAGATCCGGTTAGTAAGTCAGTGTGCCTGCGGGGAGCAGATTAAGACTAAATTAAGGATGCAAGACATCACCACAATGATTTAAAACACACATATCGAGTGAGATTTTCACAGATTTCTGCCGTCATGATCACCAACAGTTTCTTACCTGCACCACTGAGCGTGTTCAGTGAGAATTTCTGCAGATTTCCCCCCTCAATTTCATCTGAGAACTACATGCAAAATAATGAATAAAATAAAATAAAAATCAGAGAGCGTGTGCATGTATTGGGTTTCCACTGCTTGGATCGATAGCACAATGCTGAGAGTGCCAGACTGCCATTGTTGTAGATATCGCTGCACTGCTGTAATATTGTTGAGCTAAAATGGGGGATTCTCTCTCTGTCTCCCTCTCCTGCGTGCGCTCAGCCTGACAATGCACCGCAGCGGCTGTCTCCACACACTCCACCTCCCTCTCCCCCTCTTTCCCTGCCTCCCACGTCCCCACTCAAAAAAACTGCACGTATACCCACAAGCAAAAAAAAAAGCAGCATAGGATTCTCCTTTACAGTCAGACTGATGCAGAGTCTCTTTTATTATCATCTGAGTCATCTCTGCACCTGTCTCTCACTTTGGAGTATCTCTTCATCATTCACGCCTCCCTTCCCTCTTTATTTGACCTATCTCAAGGCAACCACGCCTAACATCGCCCATTATTACCCCTTTTGTCTCTTTCTGGTCATTTCCCTTCTCTCTTGCTGATTACAAATTAGCACTAGCTGTTTATGAGCCTTCTGCAGCCTGAAAGCTGCAGGCACAGTCTGGACAGTGAGAAAGGAGCAGAACATACCGTGGCTCTCAAAAGTGTATCCATCCGTTGTTAAAATGTAATGTGTCTGCAATGGGGAAAAAAAATATTAAACTCATCCGGTAATCAGCTGGATGTTATTAAGGATTCAGCTTCAGTGCCTGATTGTCCACTTTAATTGCAAGTTGGTCTTGTTATGTGTCAACTCGTTGGGTCTCTGTGAGCTCCTCAGCTGTTCTGGGAATCACCTTACATCCAGTTGAACTTCTTCCCTGGAAACAGTAATCTCAAAAATCCTGAAAACATGTTATCATCTGAAGCATATAACGGACAAAAACTTTTGGGTTGTTTGGCAATAAAAAAAAAAAATAACACTGCACAAATAATAAGAGAAAAACATACACACCGTATCACAATATGGTGATGGCAGCATCATGCTCTGGAGTTATTTTCCTTCAGATGGAACAAAGGTTTGAAAAGGTTGAACAAGAGAAACACCGACCATCAGTTATGTTCGGTCCTAAATCTTCTGTTTTCTACTTTAAAGTTTAAGATGAAAATTGATTTTATTTTTCTGTATTACAGTGAAACAATGCATACATTCAAATATGCAAAAAATGTATTCATGTGAGTAAAATTAGTGTTTTGGATTAAGTGAGCAAGAGCTCAGCAGTGAATCTGACAGATAATGTTTGTGTTTGGATGTGGTCATCTGAGTCAATCACAATCTTTTACTGTGAAACGTGAGCAAATATTCCCAAATCAAACTGATGAAACTCAAACCAAAGAAATCTGAATGCTGTTTATCTATCTATCTATCTATCTATCTATCTATCTATCTATCTATCTATCTATCTATCTATCTATCTATCTATCTATCTATCTATCTATCTATCTATCTATCTACTCTCTTTTTTTACATCACACTAATCTGGCCTTTTAACAGGGTGTGTTAGCTTAGGTAGGATGTGGATGTTGCATGTGTGGTCAAGTCTGTCATGTTTTGTTGATTAATGTCGGCAGAGACGAGGGAAAGGAGAAAGACCAGGACAGATGGGAGGAAGAGCAGAAGACGTTGGCAGATTGGGGGTGGGGAGTGAGTGGGGGGGACTGATCTGACGGGAAGGAATGCAGAGAACAGTGAAGTCATGTGGCAGGAGAGGTGTGTGACATAAATTAGCACTCCAGAATGGACGGAGGCATCTGACAGATAAAGGGAGAGTCACTTTGGGGAGATTGAGATAGAAATGAGACGAAAGGGGGTATCTCTCTCTCTCTCTCTCTCTCTCTTTTTGTTTTTTTGGCTTCAGTTGAATGTGTGACTTATCAGAAATAAGTCATCAAAAATCTAGCTTCTCTACGCATGCACATTTGTTTTTATTTATTTATATACCATCTACCATTTCTGTTTAAAAAAATAAAATTGCAGATTCTTCATTGATAGGTATAGTTGCTGCTGACAAACTGACAATTGTTATTAACCTCTACTTCACTCTATAACTCTATTCTCCGTCCATCTGCTCGTCATTCTGAGTCAGTCAGTGTCCGATGGGCTCTAAGACATTTAAGTGAGTCACCGTCTTTCCACTCAGATGTGGTTACCAATGCTTCATGCTGGCATTCTGGTGTTTTCATCCTGATCCTCATGTTTTCTACTTGTGAAGAAAAGTGAACTTACAGAGCCTTCAACATTTTTATTTATATTTTGGAAAGTTATTGAATCTAATTTACTGAGGTATTATGTGTTAGACAATCACATTGAAGTCTAAAAATCCCCCAATTTCTTTTTGTAAAGTTATTCAGACTGAAACAGGTCGAATGGAGAACATCTATAGATCAATCAGACTTTCAAGGGGATTTAGGTCTGGCCTTTGACTGGGCCATTCTAACATTTAAATGTGTTTTGATCAATCAATAAATAAATAAATAAATAAATTTTAGTTACAAAGCACCCTTTATACTGAAAGCAGCTCAAAGTTTTGTACAGATCAATAAAAACAAATAATTACTCACCACACATGGAAAAACTCATCCTTTTGCAGCAACAGTTTAAAGTTTTTTGGTTTTTTTTGCAGCTTCCAATAGTTTTTTCAACTCTGACCGACTTTAATAAAAGCATATCAACAAAAGAAAAATTGCCACCACCATGTTTTACAATTTGGAAGATTTGTTCAGGGTGATTTGCATTATTAATGTTTTCTGCCACACAAAGCGTTTTTTCATGAATGTCAAGTTTATTGGCGTTCTCATGTGACTGCAGTACAACCTGGATTATTATGAATATCTAAACAAGGACAATAATTTATTTAATCTATTATTATTTAAAAGCATGAAATACTTTAAAGAACTTAATTCATAAGAACACACTTACTGCCTTAAAATGACTAAAATATGTATCCAAGTACTGTGAATTTTGTAAATGCGTCTCTAATATAAAAACTATGAATTTATCCTAAACCTTGAAAGCAGGAAAGAAATAACTTTAATAAAAAGCAAATAAACTAACAAAGCGTAGACACCTTAGGGTGCAGATTAACTCAAAACTCTTCCGAGCAAAATAAAATCAGTTCAAATAGTTTTTCTTTTTGTTTTTTTTAATAAAAACTGAGAAAGATTAACACAAATTTGCATCAAATTTATAGCATTGGATGGATGGTTAAAATGCCAGTTGTCCTTAGCTGATAATATCATTAAATATCATATCACCACAGATTGCTCTCTCTGCTGGCTTCTGGAAAGAGGAATCGCAGCATCCAAAGCAGAACAGCGATAAATTCTGCAGCAGATTTCCCCCTCTGGCTGTCAGGCTGCTGTATGATTTCTTCACATCGAGCAGAGAATACAAAATAATTCAATAAAATTCAGTTTGTGTGTATTTACTCATGCAGTCAAATACTCATGTGGGAATTTCTGTGTCATTCCCACAGAAATTGGGAATGACAAACTGGTTACTATTTTTTTATATTTTTGAAAGATTAGTTGATCTGTGACTCTGTGTTTTTGTACTATATTCATATAAACTTTATTCCAGTTCTTCTTCTGCTTTCACTTTTGTTTGGTTTGGTAACCTGCCAAGTGGATTTGTTCAGTATATGCAGAGATGTATCTGCAAGCTTCTGTCACCATCTTATTTTAATGTTTTTGTTCCATTTTGTTAATTTTTTTTGATTAATTTTAGTGGCACTCTGTGACAGGCTAAAGAGCCTAACAACAGACCTCAATGTAATCTATGTAATGTAATGGACTGATATAAAGTAGTGGTTTAGATCAAAGCATATCCAAAGTCCAAACCTGAAGCCAAATGAGTTTGAGATATCTATTTGAAAAGCATTGTATTTCTTCCTTTAACAACAAAAAAATATATATATTAATTTCAAAATGAACACTTTTACAAACCGTCCCACATGTCTGTCATGAAATTCAACCCAGCAGTTCCCTCCCCTCCTAATCCTGCTGACAAAAACAGCGATCAACCCAGCGTGCTGAAAACATACCTTCACAGATGATCTCTGCCTTAGCGGAGGAATAATGACAACAGCGGTCAGCTGCAGCCTTGTCAAACACACACCCACATGCTTGCAACACAATCCGTGTGTGACAACATGTTTGATTTATGACACGGCCTGCCAACGCGAGACAAGGTCAAATGCAAAGGGAAGAGATTCTTGACACTAATCTCTCTCTTGATACATCGACCGCTCGCAAAAACGGCTGCCCCTCACCGTCTTTGTCATCTGCTTCCTAACACTTACACACACTCGCGCCCGCAAACAAAGCAAATTCAGTAGCATGAAACAGCCTTTCAACACATGGCACAGACGACTTCTATCATGTTCCCGTCAGCACGTCTGTTGCTTTTCTATCTGCAGTAATGATGCGGAGCTGAATTAAAATGCAGCAGATTCTGTTTAATGTTATCTTGGAGACACAGACATCATTTCTGGTATCAGCCACTTTTCTTGTACCTGTCGCTATCTGTGTATCAGCTCCTGGGTTCTGTGTAAATCGCAGAATAACAGTGTTAAGGCTCTTTTCAAGCAATTTAAAAGTGGCTTTTAAATTGTAATATTTCCCTTCAGTATTAGCCTTTTTACAATTTGAGTTCATAATATAAAGATATAGATGAGTGCAGTAGCTTAGAGTCTTAACAATCAACACACAAGCGCTCTATCTTAAGGTCAGTCTATTTGCAATTTATGAAATTTAGGTGACAAATGACTGCTTTTCAAATTTCAAGCAACTTTCAGAGACACCTGGTAATTTTTGGTCCATTCTAAACCAGTGATGTTACTCCCATCCCCATTTCTCCCAACAACTGTGTCACCAGAGTATCCAACAATATATTAACCAACTGTGCAGCTGTTGTCTCACTTTTCTCCACATAAGAAGTCTGTGCTTTACTCTAAGGTGTAACACTGCTCTGCAACATAAAAGTCAAAACATTATCTGAGGAAAGGAATGTATGTGAAGTTAAAATACTGATTTTTGTTACTCTGTAACATTTGCACATTTTTCTATTCACAGAAAAAAGAAACATCTTCAGTAAAAGAAGCAATTATCTGACCTGAATAACTTTAGGTTCACCGACAACCCTCAGCCTGTTGACTGCCTTCTCGAGCCATCGGTCCAGCTGTGGTATATACTCTGCTTTGGGTTGTTCCTTCCATTACATATAAAACTCCAATTGCTTCATGATTCTGATGCAAAAGTGTTTACAACAGAAAACCTGTGATTCAATTTGAAGAGGACCTTTAACTGCACTTAGCCCAGAATGGTGTGGGCTGTCTTTTAACTACATTTAAGAGGCATTATAATATAACTCCTGCCCTATCATTTCTCCAGTTCTTTTTCAGATTTATTACTCAGTCTTAAGGTTTCTGTAATTCTCTATACAGCCCTGATAGCGCTGCACTTTAGTCTCACACCTTCTGGTTACTCGACCTTAATTCTCTGTCCTAGCTAGTACACACTTTTAAAATTGCTTTTTAAGACTCATTTACTTTCTATGGCACCTGATTTTACTTTTTGATGACTTCAGTTTATGTTTTGCTTTGTTTTTAATAGTTGATGCACATTGCGATATTTTTTTAGTTTACTTTAAATATATTACAGCACTTTGGTCAAAGTATTTTGTTTTAAACATATTTGACCTTGACCTTTGTAACGAAATCACTCACTCACTTTTTGATGTCGTTTTATGTCACTAAAAGCAGCCAGACATCCAATCAACATATTCCCATTAAAAAGGCATCTTTCTCTTTTTTAAGAAAACAATCCATTTTCTGTTTGGAGCCTTGGCCAGTGATAAGTTGCATATCTTGTCTCAAAAACGTGACTAAAAATAAAAATGCCCTTTTGAATTTGTTATTTAAAAAAAAACCAAAATGCACACAATTTATTTTGGTTGTGGTTATAAATAGTCTTTAATCGTTTTCAGCTTTTAAAATGACATTTGGCTTATTTCAAAAAGCAGTTCAAGCACAGATGCAGATAACTGCTTTAAAGGGGGATTTTCCTCTTCAGTTCATCACAGTTCATTGCTTCTTTTAAACTGTTGTCTTCATTTTGTGCTCTGCTGAAGCCAACTGCTGCTGGAGTGTGTTTCTGTCTGTGGTAATTGAAACCACATGTTACAAAGCTGCCCGTTAGAGTGAGGGAGAAAGAAAGAGTGAAAGAAAAGAAAAGAGTAATGGTTCATAATACAGCTGACTTGACGAGGGACTGGAAGTGTGAAGAGAAGTCAGGGAAATGAAAGAGAGACAGAAAAAACGGGTGGAGAAGGATAATGGGGGAGTGCAAGAGCGGAGAGAGGGATTCTATGCAAGGTTTGTTTTTTGAGGAGGGAAAAGTTGTAGGTGGTGGGTGGAAGCGAGGGAGAAAGATAAATGCTGTTAAGACAAAATGCTGTCCCTCGTTCTCATGTGACAAGCTTTTTATATCCAGCAGCAGTGGGAAATGATGCATGCAATTAGTTGCTGTGTTGGACTAGCGTCTGCTCCAGCACATTTATTTTCTTGGGAACCTTACGTTTATGTGCAAGGGACATCCCGGCTGTGTGTTTATGTGTATTTTTACGCACTGCAGTTACTCAAGGAAAAACCCGGCGTACAAGGAGTTCCTGAATGTCGTCTATTATTTACAATTCTCTTTCTTCCTCTCCTGCAATTACCCTAGATTCTCTCTCTCCATCTGCCCTTCTCGTCTCGACCACCACCACTGATGATGCCTCAGAGTCAGGGCTGCTTCTCAAATGTCCACTTTCCTCATCTGGTCCTGTTTGTCCTTTTTTTAGTAGCGTGTCAAAATCAATAGGTTTCCACTTTCTGGCTGATGCTTGTTTGCTTGCTGTCAGAGAATGTGGGGGAATCTTACCCTGAAGGCTTATTTTCGCTCTAGTCGTGTGCAGCAATGTGATATGTGTCAGCCTGACACCTCCTGGAGACGCAGGAGCGTTGCAGGGTTAACACATGACTTACAGTAGAAGCAGTCGGGCAACAAGAAGAACTGAAGTCTGGATTTAGAAGAACTGGCTGAGAGCCACTGAGTCAGCTGGTAACACACAGGCAGGGATTTGGTCATATTTGGTACATGCATGTTCCAAACAAATATGTTTTATACCTGAACACTTGCAGGATATTCTCAATGTGGAGAAGTGACACCAAAGCAAAACCTAGATTACGCCCAGCTAAGCTCTGATATTTGGGAACCTAAAGGTTCCTCGTATAAAGACAGTGCAAAAACAAAGGTGAACTAAATAAAGCTTTATTTCAGCAAACACACATTCTTTCATCAGCAAAAGGATACATGACTCGCTCTGCACTCCACAGAATTACTTACTTGAAACAATGTCAAGCTAAATGGAAACATCACTGCAGGAGAAAAACAAGCTGCAGTCCAAATCCAGCTGTCTGCAGGATTCAACAAGTCCAAAATGCTTCACAGTGGTTACTTTGATCAGAGGGGATTTCCCAATAGTACTTTTGTACTTTAAAGTACTTCCTTTACAGTGGACTGTCTAAATATCAAACAGGTGATTTAAACTTTTTTAAATTCTCAAATATCTGCATTGTCTTGTTAAAAGAAAAATTCTAAACAACCTTTCATCTAGTCAGTGGCTGTACCCGCTTATCTTTTAATAATAAGAAAATCAAAGCAAATGTCCACTCAGTTTTACGTTGGCTAATTTGTATTTGTTTCTCTTGATTGAAACAAACCAAAATCATACTGAGCCATGATTTGTGTGTAGCGTCACTCCCAAGGCAAGGATGCTGGATATCTGCACCTGATTTTAGGACTTCATGACTGTTTGGGTGCCAAACTGGGAATGTCTTCAATCTATGAAGAAATTAAATGAATCTGCTAAGAAGAGAGAGAGAGAAATTAGGAGCACCAGGCAGCCATCAATTTCTTTGTATATATTTGCATATATATTTCAGTGGCTCATGTTGACAATGCAAATCGAACAGCTGAGATTGTAGGTGAACTCTATTTTCTATTTGAGCCACTTTTGAAGACAATTAGTTGTGTTGGGTTTCATTTAGGAGGATCAAGGTGTAGGGGACTGGTAAATAACTGCATGCCACACTTTTCAGATTTTTTTTTTTTTTTTTGACAAAACCCATGTATTATTTTCCTGACATCTCATAATTATAGGCGTTTGTCTATAGCTGGTATGTTATCGTTGGTTGTTAATATATTACACTCCTCTGCACACCCAGTCACGCATCAGCTGGCTGTTTAGGAATGCACACACACACTTTCAGCTTGAAATCCTCCCTGGATTTCAAACCTAGATGTGCAGATTTTCATGCGCCGTGATTTCCCTTCATAACTCCACAGCTGTTTATGCTTCATTTCATAGATCTGATAAATCCTGCCAAACCTCTGTATTACGTGGCTGATGGTGAACAAAATAAGGAGCCAGTATTGAGCAATACAATTAATGTTCCTAAAAGAGCTAAACATCAGTCTCATAAAATAAGCATTTATTGCAGGATTACATTAGAGTGTCTATCTTTTCTTGCTCAGTCAAGTCTCACACAGTTGTCCTATTTTCATTGCTTTTTGTACTAAATGTGAGCCTTCTTTTATCTGAAATACATTTTTACTGGAACTTTCTTTTTCTCCTGCCACCTGACTTCAGATCTCCAATGCATCTAATATCCATCGAGATATTTTGTGTGTTTTAGATGCAAAGCCGAACACATTGCTGCAGGGACAGTTCTTATTTGAAAACAAGTTGGGAAGAAAGAATTATCACGAGGGTGCAGTAAATCCCATATGCAGCTGACTGTCAGAGGAACAATTATGAACCACTGAGTTAAAACTAACAGTAAGAAAAAAATGGCAATCATTGTTAAGAAGAATGCAATATAATTCAGATGGTCAAGTATCTGGTAGTTGTGTCTAAAAATTAAAACATATTCATGTGCTTTGATGTAAACTGTACCCCAGTCTGAAGTATTTCACAATCTCTCAAAAGACAGAGTCATATTCCCATTCGCAAAGTTTTGCATGTAGGCCAAAAGGTTAATTTTTAGTCTAATATGGCCAGAGTACCTCCCCATGTTTGTTCTCTCCCTATAGTGTGTGGCAAACTCTTATTGCTTCAAGGCTTTCCTCAAGTCACGCTTCAATAGTTTGTGAAGTCCGCAGTAATACGCATCATGTCAGCAGATACCATGAACCTCTTGGCTGCATGTCGGATTCATGGTCCACTAACACAGACTGTCAATTTAGTTGGACAACCAAGACTTGGAAAGTTTTCAGCTCTTCTATGCTCTTTCCAGGTTTTGATAAGTTTTGTTATCACAGTTTTGTTCTTTGGTCTTCATGATGCTGTTTGTCCACTATGACGTCCTCTGAGGCTTTCATGGAGCAGCTGCGCTTATAGTAACGTTAAGTCACCTTAACATTACAAACCATATAACTTACCACTTTAGCTTATACAGGTAAAAAAAAGCTAGATTTACCAGAGAGCATCACAGAGTGTGCAGATGAAGACTTCTGAAGTAATTTAAGAAACTGACTTAGTGAACTAGGTTTGACATTGTTTATATATATAAGATATTTGAATCAACATATGCAGTTTTAAACAATTGTTTTGCATTAAATTCTCAGTTTTCTTGTTTTTCTTGGACAAGACAACAAATGTGTCTTTTGAAAGACAAACATAGCAAGATCTAGACTATGTGTCTGGACTGAATGGAAATAATTTGCTTGTTCATAATAAGGGCTGAGGTTTTGTGAGAAGGCAAAAATTTATGCCAAGGAGCTGGAAATAATAGCACAGTCTGGAACACAAACTCGGAAACCAAGGAGAGAAACTGTGAAAAAAAATGCAGCGATTTTAGAGGGAAGGAGACAAAAATTTGGCACATTAGTGAGGGAGGGGTGAGGGAAATGTTCATTCCAAGGCCTGGCTGCATTCCAGCCTGTCTGGCTCTGAATCAGATGGCCTCCTGCTTTTTCTTTACCTTTACAGAGCCTAAGAGGTGCTTTCTCACTGCATGGTCCGACCTTCAATCACAGCGCACCACACAGAGCTTCAAGCTGGAAACCCAAGGAGCAGAATGCTTACTTCCCTCACCTGTGAATCAGAAAACAATCTTGTAAAGTAAGGAGAAAAATCCAGAACAACAAACAAAGACCTGTTCTTCTATATCACTGGTTGGAGAAACCGCAGACAAGATAAGACCAGTCACTCTTGACTGTGAGCTCACTACGTTTTCCTTGGAAAGCACGGACTGGAAATGGAAACGGCAAGAAACTGGAAACATTCCTGTCGTGGCACAATAGGCTGTCAAAGACCCCCGGTGACCACTCCCTGCAGCTCGCAGACATGACCCCACGCAGCAGCAGGTTACACAACAGAGGCTTGCCGGAGCTCAGCCCAGAGTTTACACACACTTTCACAACATGAGTGGAGCGCGGCTCTGCTGTGTCTCAACATGAATCTCAAGTGATGATGTGGGCTTAGATTGTAGATTTATTTCCTCATTCGCAGTCCTTTATTCCCACAGTTGTATTTTATTCAGATTTCATGTTGAACACAAAACGGAACGAGACTGTGACGTGGGAGAAAAAGGAAGGCGTGGTCTTCTCTATTTTTTTATAATTATTAAAAATCTGAAAAGTGTGGCATGTGTCTGTAGTTGGTCACTTTACTCTGATACCCCTAAATGAGCACTCTTCAGGCCATCATCTGAGAATGGAGAGAGCATGGTACCACAGCAAACCTAACAACACATGGAAATTAATCAACAAAAACAGCCAAGATCCACAGCTCAGGTCAGAGAATCTGTTGCCAGGACAAATATTAGTCTTGCATTCAACAAATCTGGACTTTATTGAAGAAGACTAAGAAGAATTCATTATAAAAAGTCCAATATCTTGTTTAGCTGTTTAAAGTGCAAAAAAACTTGAGGCGTTAGTGGGGGTTTACTGTTCAGCATATAAATGACTCTAAATATGCAGCTAAAGCTACAGTGGAAGGATTAAAATAAGAATATTTTAAGTTAGAATGACCCAGTCAATGCCTTGATTTAATTCCAATTGGTAAGATAGATAAGATTGGTAAGATTCAGTGGCTTCACAAACCACAGGAGACTTAACAGCAATCTGTGGTTTTGCAAACAATTGATTCAACAAAGTTTAAACAAAGGCATTTTTCAGGGTTTTTTTTGTTTGCAGATTTTGAAAACTATGACTCATTTTGAACCGATTTAAACAACGTACACTATTTTGAGTTGCTCTGTTGCATAAAGTGCTTCAAGCAACTTCGTTTTTGTTTTTTATTACCTGTAAGCTGTAATTATCAAAATTACAAGATAAAAAGCTTGTAATATTTCAATTGGGGTAATTAATCTACTTAACATATGGGTTACACCTTTATATAAACTTTATTTTTTACAATATTGAACTTTTCCATGATATTATAACTTTAGGAGGTAGCTAAAGTTATAATATCATATATTATAACTTACAACACTATAACACTAAAAAGTGTTATAGTATTATAACACTAAAAAGTGTTAGTTTTTTTTTTTATGTACCGTGGTTCTTAAGCAATCTTCTTCTTCTAGCTTATCCAAAACCCTAAAATGCAGAACAAAGTACAGATTTTAAGAAGTGGTTCTATTTCAACTCAAAACATGTGCAAGTTGGCAAAAAAATGGTTTCATGAAGAGCTCAGTCATCACCATGTTGATATTCAGTTCCCACAATGAACCAGCAATAACTGCACCTCTAACAGGCGATACCAGTCAAAGGTAGTGGCCAGATAAGTGAAAAGGATGTGAGGTGTGTGTATGTGTGTGTGGGCGGGCGCGTGCGTGTGCGTGCGTGTGCGGGGGTGTGCGCGTGGGGGTGTGTGTGTGTGTGTGTGTGTGAGTAGGACATATAGTCAGACATAGGGCTGGTTTACAGGATGGGCGGTGTCTCACATTAACACCAGGCTAAAGGTGACAGCATCCTTGTTATGAGGAGGAGCCTACAAACAGTTTTATATAATTAATTTGTCATTATTTATCACATGAAGGAGGGGTTTGGAGTAAAATGCAAAAAATGCTGAGGAACTTTTTGAGAGTAGATAAAAGCAAAAATAGTTTCCACAGTCCATGCTGAGTGGAACATACTTTCTTCAGCCACTGTACCTCCTTTTGTTTAAAGCCCTGACCGCTTTCTGAGTCTGTATCTAATCAAGTCCCCAGTATCTCCCCCTCTCCGGGCTCCCTCATTCCCCCAGCCTGACCTTACATGGAGAGGTAAGGGGGTTGATGTCATTCAATGAAGAATGCTGTAAGAATCCAGAGAGAAAGGAGAGGGCTGGAGGAGAAGAACAAGGAAGGGGAGAAGGAGGAGGAGGAGGAGGAGGAGGAGGAAGAGGAGGAGGAACAGGAGAAGGAAGGGGTCCTGACTGGACCGTTTATGAGCAGATATACAGAACAGGGAAAGACGGAGAGATAGAGGGGTGCTGTTTACACAGAAATACACAAGTCCTGAGCCAAAGTCAGACGAGAAAGAACTTGTTTGGGAGGATGGTGTCATTCCTTTTCCAGGCTGAAAAACTCAGGGGGAGGGTCTAGCAGCCAGAGAGAGGAAGAGAGAAAGAGAAGTTGGTGTTACAGATACAAGCTCCAACCTCTTACTCATTCTGGACCGAGAAGAGGAAAAAGAACAAAAGGAAGAGAGAGGGGAAGTTAAAGTGAGATCCATACCGCAGCTGTAATAACAGGGTAAGCTTTTTTCTAGTGAATCATTCAGTAACATAGGAACTGTTGTCTTATGGATCAGATTGCAACAGGTTACCTAATAAGGTAAAGTTTTTTGACTGCATAGAGATGGTGCAGATTTTCAGGTTCTGATACGTCAATGAAATGTCATCTTTGTGGAAATAGGCGCTTTGGATCTACCTCCAAGCAGCGTTTTCTAATAGAGCGTACAGTAAGCTCATAGTGCTGGGTGGTGTTCCTGGGACTATCTGTCTTTTCAGTGGATAAGAACAAATCTTCCTGAATACGCTGTGTAGTCTCATGTCTACGGTAAGCCATATGTGTAAATATTCAAGAATTGGTCTGTGACTACTAGTTATACATTTGCTTACACAAGTTAAAAAAAACATTGTCTTTTTTACTTTTTACTGTTTGCAGTTTGATCAACTAGTGATAGCACATGTCTTGGGACACTAAAGTCCCAACTAGTAGGCTTTTTTTGTGCAATAGTTGACCATTAGACCAATCTAGTCACTGACTGCCATAGAAGCTGATGACATGTTCAAAATCCTAATGTGACCTTTTCAACACCATCTCCTCTCACTCATTTACATATGATCCTTAAATGTGCAAGAGTTAACTAATACAATCTAAATAGTCAATTAGTATAGCTTAAAAATGCACTTACTGACAGAAGCTTTTAGTCATGTTACACAAATGTCAACTAATTAACCAGTGCATATTTCAGATGTACTCTCTCTAATGAACTTGTAAGCTACACTTAGTTGATTTGTGTGATTTCTAGGCTCTACAAATCAGTTTTCTGCATTTCTAGGCTGTGCTAGTTGACTGTGTACACATATGAGGACATTTAGTAAAATGTCCTCATATAAAGCAGGCTATTTGTTCACTATTTGATGGTCAACTGGCACACCAGAAAGCATAAAAGTTTGCATTTTCTGAAACCAGAGTGGTCTACCAGTGAAACCTTTTGGTGCATAAATGGTTCCTTGAGCGACAATCTTCCTCTCTGCCTGATATATTTTGTTTTTTACAATCAAAGTTATTTCTCAAGTCAAAACTGTGTTTCAAAGAAACTGTAATTGTTGATTACGGTTTGATTTCACGTCCTGATTTCACTTGTCTGTATTTTGTGGATTTCATGCTTAGCACAATTTTATGTACACTTTAAACTAGTGCAGCATGTGACCAACCAGTCATTAGCATGAGCAAATTACTGTTTGTAGAACCAGAGCCATGTAGTAAAACTAGCAGGCGACCGCTATCAAGAGTATCAGAGTATATACACAAACAGCCTGCCGTACAACACGGTGCTGGACACCGACGATAAAGGCATGGCTATGCGGAAGCTCCGACAGGAAGGCCAGCTTAAAAGATTAAAAAAAAAGTTGTAGATGGCAGGCAGGTAGTCATGCTGCTGGATTTAATAATTGAGAGCTTACATCACTAAATCAGATGACAGCGCAGTTAAGAGAACCCAGTGACTTTTCCATATGAGGTAAAGGGGGGAGAATGGGGCGGCGTTAACCACCGAGCAGCGTGAAACGAGTGGAAACGTGGTGGGGTGTGTGCAGACTCGGTGGTGCTCCGACCTGCTAACGTTACTGTAGGTGGAAATCAGCGGTTTCATTGATCGGTCCGAGCCCGAAGGTAGAGGTGAGTGAGTGTTATTCTTCAGACCTCGGTTAAAATGTAGCTTTGTGAAAGAACGCAGATGCCGTTGTCACGGTAACGCTTTTCAAAGGTAGACTTGACACTTAACGATTAATTTTAGTCATTAAAAACATAGAACGCAGCGTTAGCTTTGCTAGCCTGTCTGCTAGCTAATATACTAATACACGTTTGCTTTGAATCACCTCTGCGTTTAATGATCTGCTCCTTTTTATCTGCAGTGTTTTCCTCCACGCTGACAGGCTTTGGTTACTGTCGGATTAATCCAGGGGTTGTCGGAATGCTACGTTCATAATCTATGGAGACGTTTTAAAATGCTAAAAAAGCTTTAGCTTTGTCCATTGGCTGTTCTAGACTATCGCAAATAACCAAATAGTATTAAATACAAGCTCATTTACGATGTATGTTCGTTTTCTGCCAGTGTTAACGGTAGAATCGTAATAATAAAGGTTTGTATAATTTCAGTAAATTCATTTCCTGTCAAACTTCCTGTCATTGCGCCATACTCTTTTTAAAGGGAGGTTTGGTTGTCAGCCAATGAAGACCAGGTATATGTAGGTAATTTTTCTTTTGCCTCCTCCTTTGGAGGGTTTGATAGCAGAAACTCTGTATCCCATCTCAATCTATCTCTGGCATCTTCCTCTGTCGCAGTACTACATCCACAAACCTTCTCTGTGGTTTTCTCATTCTCCTCCCTCCCTGGCAACTTCGCATTCAAAATCTCTTGCCCAATATATCCTCCATCACTCCTCTGGACATGCTCAAACATTGGTTCCCTGAATTTGTCTCCAAATTAATGATAAACTAATTTCTAATCTTTTCTATTGTCTGTCACTTCTAATAAAAAAACCAGTATATGCAGTGTAAATATTGTACTTGCAGCAGATAACTCTCATTCCTAGAGGCTTATCCTGACAGAAGGACCAAAGTCCAAAGCAGACTATTGTCTTAAAACAACTCTAACCTCAAAAACATCACAGTATTTCATGTAAATACTATTTTATTAACTTTGTTTATGTTTCCATTGGGTGATTACAAACACAGGAGGCAGTGATTATTTATGCAAGACAGAAAGACAAGACTTGGTGCACCACCAGTGATCTTTCTGTGTGAAATATGTTGTGAGAACAAAACATGTCAAAGCATTTTGTATTATCTGATTTAAATCTAAAGTAGCTAAAAAGCATAAATTATTTGCTTAATGCAATTTATTTTTTTAAGTCTTCATCTCCTCTAACCTCCATCTAACTTGTTTACATAATACTCAGGTAAATGTTTAAAGGTTTATAAAGTAGCATTTCATTAAACCACTATGGTTTTCCTTCTTTTTTTTTATGATTGGGGTTCTAAGAATGTTGAAGTCTAGTTTGCTCCTCTTTGCTCTGAGGCTAGACATTAGCTTCAGTCTCAAAGACCAAACCATTTTTATTTATAGTAAATTAATATGCAAGTAGTTAAAGATATCTCAACTTATTTCTGAAGGTTGAAACTCCAGTTTCAGTTCATTTTTTGTGTCGACATCTTGTAAGTATTCCCGTTTCACCCTCACAGAGACATTTATTGTCCTTGACGTTTGTCTCCACCATAACTCTCCTTTTTCTTCGCCTCCTGTGCACTCCACATTGCTTTGGATGATTAACCCCAGGTGCTCAAGTTCAAACACTATCAGTACCGCTACATCTAGCATGTTTGCTCTTCCATCCGTCTCCGTCTCATTCACACACTTGTAATCCGTCTTGTCTCTTGTCTTTCATTCTTATCAACAATGGGTAGACTGTATGATATTTAACTATGCAGAGTCTGACTTCAAGTGAACTTGAACATATTTAGTAAATGTCAATTGTGATGGCACGAGTTGGCAAATGGTGCAAACTGGAATGAACTATCTGGAAAATGTAGATATAGATCAGGGATACCTCATTAGTTTTAGTAATCTCTCCATTAACTGGCTGATTGCTATGTTGAGTTTATCAATAATTTCAGGAAAAAAAACAACTGGCCTGTCCCTCAACTGCAGTCTTGGCAATTGTATTGGAGTAATTATTGGGAAGTTTATTAAACTCAGATATTTATTTGGCTTTTTTACTTAGCTAGTTCATATAATGGGTATAGTATATCTGCTTTTTCTTATCTGCTGAATATGGAGTGTTTGTTACGAATGTTTAATATCAAGAAATATTGCCGTTTCTGTGCTTTTTAGATTTCTGTCCATATTGGTGTTGTAAATGGATGCTTTAACCTCTGTGGTTAAAAATGACCATTGTAGAAGGGCTGGAGGTTTGTCTTTTGTTTTATGAACTATCAAAGGTGACTCCTAGTTGTAAATACAGGTAAAGTTTCTTAGACCCACAGATTACTTTTCACTCTTACCCCAACCGTAGTAAACAGATGCCTATGTAGGGTTATGGTTTCATGTCTTTGTAAATACTACTCAGTTTTTGTATATTTCCATCTAAACCAAAATGGCTAAAGCACTGGATGTTGTGTATTCTGATTGGCTAATCACTTCATCATAATTGCAGAGAGTCATTTTTGGTCTGATTCACTAGCTTCCCACATTTTTCTCACATTTTATTAAATAATTTATCTATTCTAATGTTGGGGGGAACGTAAAGCTTTTGCAGGATTTTGCAGTAAGAACCGGAAGATTAGAAGGAATTTAAGCTTTCAGAGATGCAGTATTTTAGGAAAGGATTTCTCCAGCTTTGGCATTGTCAAATTCTTTTGAGACTCAATCCAGGGCTGCCGTAAACAAACTGTGTTCAAGAACACCTTACTTTGAGAAGCTTCTGATGTGAGGTACTGGATCTGTTGTTGCACATCCATTATCCCAGTACTCAGGGTACCTCAGTATTCTCCTGTTTTATTTGGTTGGGGAGTCACATAAAACATGTTGACACAAACGGCGAGTAGCTCTGCTCATGGCTAGTGTAATGAGGAATTCTCCTTAATTGTAGCTTTTATGAGTCAAAACACACAAGTTATTTCAGAGCATCTCCCTGGTCTGCTGCTTGGATTTAGTCTGAAGGAATCTTGTGACTCTGCGTTGGCCTTCATTACACTTTGTGTTGGTGTAAGCAGACAGAGGGGAGGAGCAGTGCGATACAGGATCCAGTAGCTGACATTACAAGGTTTGAGATGTCTGCTTTAATGAATGTGAATAGAAATACCGCGTAGGCACACAATACATACCCAGTGACCTGTAAGACTGGGCTCAAAAGGGCTGTTTGTCCGGGCAGTAGTGACCCCCGGCCTAGACAGGCTTTCCCAGAAACCGTGTGTGTTATTAACATTAGAACAATGGGGGGTTTCAGCAGCCGGACACTAGCCACTGATACTGGAAGAAATAACTGAAAATACTGTCATAAATTCAAATTTGATATAACTAAATATTTATGAAGAGTTGTTTTCTGATATTGTTTTTTTTCCCATGTATAAATAATTGGAAACATTATAACTTCAAGATAACCTCAGTGTTAAACCTGTTTTTGTTTTGTTCTCTTATATTTCATAATTTATTTGCAGTATTTTGCTATTTTTATGACTCATGTAGTCACCAGATTCTTTCTGTCAATCAGTTTTATTGTAAGAACAGCTTTTGCAAGCATCCTAAAGACTGCTGTGATGCTGTTTAGTCATCTTCAGTCACACAGCTGAAACCAGATCTTTACACTAAATATCTCCGGTTTTAGGACACTTGAGTTTACCGAAATGATTTCTACTTGCTTGATATATTTTTGTAACATTCTTGAAATACAATTCCTTGTTTAGTAGATTTAGTTTTTTAATGGAGTTAAACATTTCAGGTATACTTCCAAAAGATTCTTATAAATATTTACTGGATATTTACTTACATAGTTAGATTTCCCAAAATTTGGGGTCATTGTCCCTGAATACTTACTTTAATCATACATTTTGTGTGATTACATACTTTAATCTGGAGTACTGACTTCTTCCTATCGAAGTGGCCTTTTAGGCTGTAATGGTGTCACTGTGGATAATAACACTGTCTTTCAGGGACAGCCAGCATTATCACAAGGATTTTTGCTTTTATTCTGGAGCTAGAATACACATTTCATACCAGAACACGTTCATCTCTGTGGTATAAAACATACGCCACTGACAAAGCCATCCTGGTTTTCTTGAAAGCATAGTGATCTCATATAAATTTGTGAATTTAAACTTAAGTCCTAAAAAAAATTCTTACCCTATAATTATTCTGGAATTTAGCAAATGGAAATAATTTTGATAATCCTAAATGACCTGAAACAGGTTTTGTCTGATTTATTGTCAGACATTGACACAGGAAAAGGATGTGCAATTTATATAATTTACGAAAGAGAAAAAAAAAGGTGTTAGTATTCAAACCCTGTTGAAGTACAGTTTTCTAGTTTGTGGAAACTGACTGTTCTGGCTCTGTGGTTTCTGAAGGGGCCCTTCAGAAACCTCTTGAGTCCATCCCCCATTACAGCTGTAGGGTAGCTATGATTGAATGCAGTCTCGAGTGATGTCATTCAGTTCAAGTAGTGGGTGAGACTTGAATTAGAGGCTGAGGAAGGAGATTAGAAAAAAAAACCAAGAGTTATGCTCTGCCACAGAACGTTAATCTGCATCTCCAGTTGTAAAAGGAAACCACAATGTCAGACATTTTCTTTTCATTATGGGAATAAAAATAACAGAGTAGAGCTGCAAAGATTCTGGGAGAGTCGATTACATGGCAGCGGAAAAGACAAAAACGGTGATGTCATTGAGTTATTGTGCCAGAAATGTTCTTCAGCAGTGGGTCTCCTCTGAGGCATCAGGTTTCATGATACATTTGTAAGACCGTCTGAGGTTGAGAGTGTAGCTGATCTCACCAGACTGAATCCCTTTGGACTGCATTCAAGCATTGTGGGGGAAGATGAAACCTTGCCACAAGTTATCGTTCTTGTTGAATAATTAAGAGGACTTTTGTCTCTTGGAGACAAAGAGGCTTCAGTACTCCAATTACAGGACCAAATCACAGTCGGTACTATCCCTGTTAAGCACTCGCCTATAATAGATTTAAGTGTTCTGGCTGGAGTACTCTGTTGATAGACGTCCTCTTCATTTTAAATCAAGTAGGTCTTGATACAGAACACATTGACAACAGCTTTACAAGTTGGTGCTCAGCACGGTCCTCTATTGCTTTTTGCTAATTTCACCTTTTTGCATTTATTTTCCAGCAATTCTACAAATGCATATTTAATTAAAACATCAGGGAAAACTTAACTTATTGCATTCATCTTCATTTTTGATGATTGTGGCTTACAGTTTATGAAACCCCAAATTCCTTGTGATCACAATTACCCAACATTTTCCTCAGTTTCTTATTTTCAAATGCCACAGTGAACTTTACAATCTTGATAGCTAAAATCTTACAAATTAGTTGTGGTTAGATGCTGAAAGTCTATCCAGGTGACCAAATATATTACTGGAAAGAAAAACCTCTTAATGCCCAGCCATTGAAATATAACTTGCCACATATTGCATTCAATCAGTTCTTTCAATTGTGATTTTACAGATATGGATATTGTTAGAATTCTGTTTAGTTATGAAGCTATAATTTTTGGTATACATATACATAGTTGAGCCACTAGAAAGTATGTCCATTTTCCAAAGTTTCTGTTCCGTAGGTTATTGCATTGATGCAGTGTGGCATGTAGGTGATCAGCTTGTGGTTCTGCTGAGGTTTTAAGAAAACCGGGTTGCTTTAGTGGTGATCTTCAGGTCATCCACATTGTTGGGTTTGGTGTCTCTCAGAATCTTCTTGACAATACCCCATAGACTCTTTATAGGGTTCAGGTAAGGCAAGTTTGCTGTCCACCCAACTATAGAGATACCATGCCAAATCCTGCTAGAAATGAAATCAGCTGCTCCATAAAGCTTGTCAGCAGAAGAAGTCATTAGTTTGTTCAAGGAAATTTCAGAGACTGGTGATTCAGCAGACTCCGACAAATTTCTCAGAGGTTACAGCAATTACAACAAAATGATTGAATGTTCTCTTAAACTTTCAGATAAGCACACGTGGAAATGGTTAAAAGGTGGCATTTTAAAAAAGGATTTCAAATTCAAGAATTATATAAAAGGCCTGCTTCGTATAAAGGTACACAAAAACAGGTGAAAGTTATAAATACCTTAGTGTTTGAGGAAGTATGGAGCATATTTGCACATGTTATCACCTTGGAAGTTCCTCATTATCAGTTATGATGACATAAGGTTTGTTGTCCGTTCCAGTGTTTAGACTGGAGCAGAAGGAAGGATTAAAACAAGTCTCTTCCCCCAAAGTTGATTTCAACTGCCCCGTTTCCAGATGTTTAACCTAAAACATGTTTCCAGATGTTAAACTCACGAGTTAAAGTACTGCAATTAATTCCTTGTATAATTGTAGTTATAGCAAGTTGGTGCTGCGAGTTGCCAAGTGGTGGACATTTGAGGAGCCAATGTTTCTAAAATTCCATGATTCATTGTAGGAACTCTTACCCAATGTTCTGACACTATGCATCAGCTGACATGCCTGTGAAACAACTTGGCTTTAGCTTGGACATATATGGTTAAAACTGTTTTTTGATGAATGCTGACATAGAGAACAAACTCTCCTCTGAACTGTATGGTTTTATTTTGTTCTGAGAACTTTGAAGAGTTGAGTGTGCCCCATAAAAAAGCAACAAGGATAGAAAACACTTTTAACATACTGTCTTTTGCTTCCTTGAGAAAGAATGCTTCCAAGGTCCTTACTCTGTTTACCGACATTAAGAAAACCCTGATGAGTAATTTATTTTCTTTTGCCACCCTCTAAGGCCCTGTGTTGAAACTCCTCACTTGTAAGGCGTGTGGGGATGACTTTTGTTGTGTGCTGGTGCAACATGAATAAACCTAATTGGCCACACCTGAGGAGGACAGTTTTCTTGAAAGGCAACAGAAATATGTTGTCTTACAGTTATTGAAGTTTTTTTTTTATATACTTTTATTTTTTGTTACATTTGCTATACATCCAATATTCACACATTAATGGTACCGCTTCTAACATTCTTGGACATTAATATTTAGTTGGTTAAACAATTTACTCCAACCCCCATGCAGCACAATAACGGGCCTTTTTGCATATAAGATGAATAGTGTTTCAAATGGATTTTATATGGGACTTGGACAAGAAAGGCAAACTTCATGCACTAAATATGCAATAACTATGTAATGTCTCTTATGTAATAGACATTCAGTAGTGACTCTCTGAACCCCTGTGTCTGGTTACCAAGCTCTGGTACTCTGGTCAGACTCATATAAAATGCTTTGTGCTGTTGTTTGCAATTATGAATGACTGAAAATGGCCCCTTTCTTTAGTGACTCTCATTTAAGGGAACATTGGTGTTGATTTGCTTGAGCTAAGATAGAAAATAAATATGATGATTATGTTGACTAATTGTTTCCATCTGTTCACTCATTCTTTCTCTGGTAGTGACCGTGGCGTTCATCAGATATTATTTGTCAAAGGCTTCATTGAAACTCAAGATCCTGTTTCTTGAACTGTTGACTGTTCTAGTTTACCTCCTCTGTGATGTTGTGTTGCAATCTGTTGCTATGTGGAAGTGCAGGCAGTTTCCTGAGCGGATGTCAGTGTCCACATGTGGGTTTTGGTGGTATTGAAGGGTTAGATGGGGTAACCATACAAACAACCTCGCTTCTGGGAAAAGTTCATGCAGATGTTCTTCACAGCGGTGTATTCAAATCCCCAGGAACTCTTGAAGGTCTCATCAAAATGATGACAACTTGTTTAACCACCAGCATGTTTGCTTCAACTTTTTTTCTGTCTCTCTCTGTATGATGTGACTCGCATGAAAATGTCTTGATGATTTGGTTATGATCATTACTTATGGAAAGTGGCGGTTCTCAGAAACGTTACTATTGCTGAGCTTTATTACTCTGTAAATGGCCAGGTGCTACATATTGTAAATTATCTCCAGCATCTGGGAGTTTATAAGCTAATTAAAGACCATTTCACACACTTTTTTCTCTCACTTCATTGGAAACTGTCTGCACAGTCCTCATATTTAGGTGACTCTAACCTGAGAGATGATTCATATTTCCTTTTTATTATGCTCTTTTAATTAAGGTAGAAAATTTTATGACATGGGAAGGCTTATTACTTTTATGTTAGGTGTCAAGACACTTTTAACCAAGATAATAAATTAAAATCTGGAACAAACTTTATAGGTCTGATGATATGAGTAACTTTTTTTTTTCATTTCAAAATGCAACAAATAGAAAAACATTGTAATTTTTAATGCACTCCCGACATCTTTTCTTAACGTTTGAGTTGTGCTGGTGATGCAGCCTCTAAAGCTGGTATGCATTAGTGTGCAGTTTGCATGCCAAATGTTTCACTGATGCGTCATCCCCACAGCTCTACGCCTGACGTGTATATTCTCCAGAGGAATGCGAACCCTATGACATTTGTCAGCTGATAAATGTTGGTTTACCCTTCGGGTGTGGGAATGGTGAAGCAGTCTGAGCTCACCTCCAGTCTGCCGCTGTGAGATGAATTAAATAATCCTGTGTGTTTATTGGTTGCTTATTTTGTTTCTCGCCGTTCGTCCTCAGATAAATCCACAAAATGGACGACTCCAACAGCAGCAAGCCGTTTGTGGTGACATCGTCTCTGAACGTCAAAGT
The DNA here is from genome assembly GCF_003331165.1 of Xiphophorus hellerii. Lineage (NCBI taxonomy): Eukaryota > Metazoa > Chordata > Actinopteri > Cyprinodontiformes > Poeciliidae > Xiphophorus > Xiphophorus hellerii. The sequence continues at coordinate 13,345,480 of NC_045674.1, read as the reverse complement.
CACCACTCCGTCTTTCTACAACCAGCCCAAGAAGTTTGCTTCTGTGGCTCCGCCGAGGCCCAAAAGTCAGACCCCTCCCTCAGCCCCATCACCGACACCAGTAGGGACAGCTGTGATTGGTCGAGTTGGAGACATGCCTCCACCGCCCTCGTCGCTCTCTGATGGTATTTGCATTATTTAATCTCTCTTTTCCCCATTGCAGCTTCTTTTTTCAGTACTTCTTGTGTGTGGTTGGGTAATTGACACAGCATGTAAACATAACTTTTGTAAATATACAAGAAAATTACACAGGCTTGAGATTGGGATAAATGCAAGTAAGATGTTTCCATTCTGTAAATGTTGGGCATTGCTTTAGTTTTCTTTTGTTATGTTTGTTTGTTTTCCTGTGTTTTGCTAGCAACGGTTATTTTTATGGAGAATTTTACAAATGCATGAGGTTTGTGGTGGAAACTTTGGGCTCCTGTACACTGGTAATGTCATCAACCAATCGGCATACGCAATGTCCCCCAGTCTTTCATTGTACATTTATATTGTCTGGCCCAACCCTGCTGCAGAGAACAAACTCATACAGTAACTTGAGTTCCCTACGAACATGTGAGCCACAGGTTCAACACTGAGACCAGAAAGAGGAAGAAACTCTTCTCGCCTTTACACTTCTAGTTGTCTAGACTATAAAAAGCATCTTCTGTTTTTAAGGTATTTGTATAAATCAGATTTTTGAGATCAATATATTTTGATTTTATTGTTTTTGTGTTAAAATATGTCAATCACTCTGATATAGAACTAGATGGCCATGCAATGAAAAAATACTGTGTGGTATGGCCCCTGATGCCCTGTTTTAATCAACCCCTTCTCATTTTTATCAGACTTCCCACCCCCTCCTCCTCCATTGGATGATGATCTGCCAGCCCCTCCCCCTGAATGCAACATCCCACCTCCTGCCTCTGATGCCCCCGCTTTTCCTGCTCCGCCTCCAGTGGCCGATGACCTCCCCCTCCCAGTTCCCCCTGAGGAGGCGGCCTGTCCACCCAGCTGTCTCGCTCCCCCTCCTCCCCCACCACCTCCACCTCTTCCTGCTTCCAGTTCAAGTTTTCCAAATGCTGCTGGGAACTCACAGGTGAGTCACATTGCTTCAGTCACTGGAGCCTGAACTGGTGCTTTATCAGTCTGTAGACTGGAAAGCATTGGTTTATGTTATTCAGTCTGTAGATGACCTGGAGATTTTCTGTCTTGATTTTTTTTTTTTTTTTTACCCCACAACTTATGTTAGGTCATGGATGGATTATTGTATGGAAATACATTTTAAATGCATATATACCTTTTTTAAATAAACAGGTTTTGTTAAACACTTGAATAAAATACAACCTAAGTTGTACCAGTTTTAAGGTCCCTACACTGGCTCCCTGTAGCTCAAAGAATAGACTTTAAAATACTGTTGTTAGTTTACAAATCACTGAATTTCTCAGCACCACAATACACAATACATACACAATACAAAGATCTGCTGTTGTTGTATCAACCTTCCAGACCTCTCAGGTCTTCCGGTTCTGGTCTGCTCTGCATCCCCAGAACCAGAACCACCTGCATTGATCTAACCCAGTGATGTCAAGCTACATTCCTCAAAGGTGGATGTCATGCAGATTTTAGTTGAGTCTCTGCTCTGATTAAATGTTTGAATTGCTTACTCGGTATTCCATTAAATTCTGCAGAGGCCTGGTAATTAAACATTGCTTTATTAAAACTGTTTAACCAGGAAAATATCTTAAACATGTAACATATTCCACCTTTGAGGGCTAATTTTTAGGAACCACTATGTTTCCTAAAATCCTAATTTTGTGTGTAAATTAGAATTATTATCATTCATAAATGACTATTCTTGAGTCAATAAATGTACTTTTTGTCATTTTTCACCTTTTTCATTCCTTCATCAGAGACAAATGGAGAAACAGACGAGCTTTGACAATAAACTTGGTTCTCTGACTGAGATGTTGTCTGATATGGAAACTAGAGGATCTTTCAGTCCCAAGGTACATTGCACAGACAATGGCGTTCTCTAAAACGCTTAAGAAACAGCAGGAATTGATGTTTAAGCTCCAGCAAAATAAAGAGAAACAGAGAAGTAAAAGGGCAGCAGGCTCAGTGGCAATTGTTTGGAGATTTTCAAAAATCAGTCATCTGCTCAGCTTGAAAGCTCATGAAGGGAAATGCACACATGACTCACAAGTAGGCCTGTCACGATAACAAATTTTGCTGAACGATTAATTGTCTCAAAAAATTATTGCGATAAACGATAATATTGTTTGAAGCCCTTTTTACACTGATTTAATGGAAATGATGTAATAATGCATGCGATTTCTTGCCAAAGATAGATACACTTTATTTTCAAAAGAACACTTAACGCTGGAGCTGATAAACAAAACAACCAAAAACAAAAATAAAATGGATTCTCAGTCTCCATTAACAAAAAATGCACTTGAAAAAAAAACTAAACAACATAAAGCCAAAGTGGAAATAAATACTGCATTCAACCAAAAGAGGGCAGATGATGAAGTCAGTATTCTATATTGCCCTTCAGTAATAATCAGATTTAAATAGAGAAAATGGGCACATCCGACAATAGTTCACACTACACTGTTTTTTTGCCCCTATTTTTCCCTTACGATTTCGTAACCGATCATCCTGTAGTGGTTGGTGTGTTATGGAAGATCAGGATGCTCAATACGTCGATCGCGGGAAGGTTTTGAGTTGATCTCGGCAGTAGGTGACAAACTGAAAGCCGCCAGGACGATGAGACCATATTTACTAAGATCCTAAACGTTTGTAGCTTCATTAAAGAATAATATATTATTTTAAAAAATCAACAAAACCTGTTAAAATTTATATTCTCAGTAATTATTGTTTCAACAAGGTGTTGCGCAATTCAGTGCGTTTCAGTTCCATTAACAAAAAAAAAAGGCGACTCAAAGACCGACTGACTAGCAGAGCAGGAGTTTACATTAGCTAATCAACCAATAATCGAGAAATAAATATCAAGCCTGGAAACTTGACATCGTAACGGACTGACTGTTACGTTTTCGCTGCTCCGTTGCGGGGCGCAGGCGGTTGCCACGGCAACGGGCGTGCTTAACGACAAAGAGAGAGAGAGTAAAACGGTAGGAGAATCTCACTGAGGAAGAAATATACAGCATTAGGTTTTCTACCACTTTATTATTTCTGCTATAACTGATGTATATTCGCATATAAAATAAGTCAATAGAGTTTAATTTACAATTTTTATGTCTTCGTGTCATGAGGTAGATCTCAGCCGGCTGGTGACAGAAAAAGTAGATCTTGGTCTCAAAAGGTTTGAGCAACCCTGCGGTAGATCGTCGTTGCCGCTCCGATCTAAATCAGGGTTTTTCCCCGACTGGGAGCTTAACGCAGCCTGTTAAATGTGACAGGGAGCCAATCAGAAAGCGTGGATTCTCCGCGTTTTCTGAGGGGAAATTACGGAGGGGAATCCCAAACAGCTGACACGGATATCCAGCGGATATTGATACGTGGAAACAACATTAATGTTTATTCAACATTTTGTGCAAAGAATATAGAAATGACAAGGAGAGCAGTTGGAGGGAAATTGCTACCCCAGTTTATAAACTTTTCAGCTGTTCTTCGTTAACGTGACATAAATAGGTTCTAATGATTTTCATTCAGTCAGGACTTTACGCTGACACTAACCACATGCAAAACAGGTAGATTGTAGTAAAGCATTGATTAACGCCTGGTTTTAAAATTAGTTCACTGGACTTGTAGCCATTATTTTGTTCCCATTGTTGGACACCACACGGCAGGACCGAACCCGATCGAACCGTTATACCTAGGATTTCTGTCGGCTAATGTGTGGTCTGTCAGGTTTTGAAAATGGGCCGACAATCGGGCTCTAAGATCGTGTCGTGTGCGCTGGGCATTTAACTAAGGAAACGAGGAAGGGAGGGTCAGTAGAGAGCACCGGAGTTAAGCCTTTTTTCATTCAGTGTCATTAACAGAAAGAGAAAAAGACCGGAAGAGACGATAATGCCGATAATTAAAATGACGTCGATAGTTTTAATTTATCGTACGATTAATTGATTTATCGTTTATTGCGACAGGCCTATTCACAAGATTGAAAGAGGAAAACCAAAAAAAAAGTAAAGTTACTGGTGATTCATACTGAGAGAGGAGCTTCATGCGGAAAGGAAGAGCAATGCACAGTGAGGTGAACTGAGAGCGTTAGGGTGTGATTGAGCCAGTGTGTGCTGCCAGAGTCTCGGTAAGAGGGCCATAAATGGAGTGTTTTATCTGACTGGGAGGTACTGAATCACAGTAGGATAACATTGGCCCCAAACCACAAAATAAATGTCAGAAAGATAAAGTACTTCTGATAAGCTCAAACTGTGAGGCTCTTTTAGGTTTTTAGTTTAATCAGTGTATCAGATTTAGTATAATAAAGGTGTCTGCTTGAAGTGTGTTAGTAAGGGGGGTTTATACAGCAGATATTAACTTCCCTGTGCTGAATTTTAAATATGGTAAATAGAAATTTAACTCCGATAGCTTTAATATGAAAGAAGACCTATTATGCAAACTTTACATTTTGTGTATTTTTGTGCTCCCATTTGAGTTTCTACACCTTCTAAAAACAACTCAAATGCTTAAAAAACACTCAGCCACTAATAAGTTGAATAAGTTAAAGGTTTTTGGTTTCTGGAAAATGAGCTGTTTCAAAAAACTGCAGACTTAATGTCACAAATCAGCAGGCACTGCCCACTACCTAGCAGCTCCAGCACATTTGGTCAGCTGGTTTTACAGCTGTATAAGCTGTACAATGTTTACTAGAAAAGACACGTGTTTCGTTGTTGACTTACCATCCAGAAACCCTAACTCACCTGCTAACTCACCCTAACCCACCTGCTGCATTCTTGTTGGTTGTGCAGGAGTCTCCAGTTCTGCTTTTCAAAGATTTACTGTTGTATTACTGCGCATCTGTTTGCAGCCATTTTCACATGCAAGTGTAAATGTTGAGTTTGGGGGAGGGGTGGGCAGCAGCAGATTATTTGGATTTAAAGTGACAAGACGCCATAAAACAGCTCATTCTGGAAAAGGACTCAAAATAAGCATAACTGACAAGACTGAAACCTTATTATCTAAAAATTATTTGAGTAGCCCATAGACGTATCCTAACCTGTTCAAGGAAGCATAATTGGTCACCTTTAAAAACATAATTTTTTTGTGTGTGTGGCTGCATCAGAGTCTATAAATTCAGGGTTTTGTTGTTGATGATCATCCACAGGTACCAAGTCAGTATTCGTCTGCACCAGCACCCAAGCCTCCAGCGGCTCCTCCAACTGCTCCCAAACCAGCCCTCTCTTTCCTTCCACCTCCTGAGATGGGAGACCGGCCCCCTCCTGCTCCCTGGGCAGAGGAACTCAAGGCCAGAACGAGCCCCAGCGCCCAGCCTTTCACTAAACCGCCCGCCGTGGCTCCAAAGTTTGGCGGGAGGATGACGACGTCATCCTCTTCACTGGCGCAAAAGATCAACCAGAACCTGAACCAAACAGGCACTCCAGTAAACAGCGCACCAAAACCTTCTCCTCCCACAGCCACCATCTCCTTCCCGCCACCACCAGCAGCTCCACCACGACCTCCTGCGCCACCAAATAACGCTACTGCTCCTGTAGCACCTAATCACATAAAGACTTCTCCTTTTGGGAGTCAGAGGAATGCAAACCAAAACCTTCCTGCTGCTGTGCCTCCTCCTCAACCCAAGGCTATGACGTTTCCATCATCCTCCTTCAGCCAGCCAATGAAAACAAGCCCTTCATCAACAGTAGGTTCCTGCTTTTTGCTTTGGATGTACTGTTCAACAAAGCGTAGCCGGTTTAGGTACTGGACCCCTGGTAGAAACCCGTCTTTTTATTGCAGTGAAATAATCTCTCACTGAATAATGCCGTTTTTCTAACGGTAAAATTTGCAGAGAGGTTGTGTGTGATGGCAAGGTAATTTGAGGTCCTCATCTAGCATTGCTAATCACAATTTCAGTTTTAAATTATGTCTTACTAAGATTGTGCCACCCTAAGGAGTAGCAACCACTGCATTCGTTGTCACTCCAGCACTTTTTATGACATCCAATTAAACAGAAGAGTATGATTGGAAAATGTAGCAGCTTTGGATATGTAACTGTTTGGAACCATGCATCATACATACATCGACGACTATCATGAATGTGCTCGGATTAAAAGTTGAACTTTACCATATATTTTACTGCAATTTAAAGATTGATTTTTAAAGCTTTTCACACAGCTTTACTAGGGTGGACAATAATTGTTGAGCATGCTGTGCTTTAGTCTTAGTAGCTATAAGGTGGGAGTGTAGTGATGCCTAAAACTCACAAGACGAGATGAGATTTTAATGACACGTGAGAAAACTTCATAGCATCAAAGTTATCCCGTAAAAAGCCTTTTTTCTGCCACAAAAATCAACAAACTGTTTATCTTTTTCTGATTTCTTTTTGTCTCTTGAGACCTTTGGTCAGTGTTTCAACTGTGCATGGTCTGCAGTAAAACCCATTTCCCAGCTGATATTAATAGGATGTTCTGTGATTATCATGTTGCTCAATGTACTTCTAGACGTCCAGCCATTGGTTGTTAAAGAGACGCTGTCTGCCTCCTGCGGAGTCTGAACAACTTGCAGTGCTTAAATGTTGTTCATGTTTCCTCTGTTATGCTTTTGCAATTTATTATTTCTGCCAAAAATACAAATAGCTGCCAAAAAATGATTTAAGGATAGTCTGGACGTCTTCTCTTAAAGTTCATCAGGAGAAGCCATGTAGACTGCAGCTGGCTAGTTCTCATAAGACAGTTGTCGCCTCCACCAGAAACAATATCACAAGATCTTGTATGACGAGATCTGGTTGCCCCACTACTATTACGTATTTTTTGCCAGTGACTGTATTTAAATAATGTTTGAGCAGAAATTCAGTTGTGTTTTAGTCATAATCTATAAAACTACCAAAGCGCCATTTGTACTTCATGCGTTTTTCTGTTTTGGTGTGGACAGCCGTCACCTCCGGGCCCAGTTTCCGTTCCTGGCGGTGGCGTCCCACTAAACATGAAGGAAGTGGAGGAGCTGGAGAGAATGACCCAGGACTTCATAAAAAACATGGACAAACAAGCCCCCATCATCACCTCCCCTCCAACAGGTACAACTGTGTTTCACAAACAGAGACATTAATCACTCCTCTCTTCTCATGCAGCTATTTTCCACGCCGATTAGAAAATCATTAAACCTTATGTCTGCTTCACACCGTAATTATCAGTACTAATGTAGATGAATGGCAGATGTCGATCTTATTCATTGCAGTCATTAAGCAGCTTTTGATTAAATGTTTTGGAACACCATCAAGCAGGAGGTTTATCAATATTTTCTATAAACTGTTTTGAATAATTTCAAATTTTTTGTAGTGTTTAAAAGCAGCAGATGTGCATCTTCTGAAGAGTTTAAATGAGCCTACTGCATCTGCGCCCAAAAGTATATGACACTAAAAACAACCAGTAGTGATTAGAAGCTCATCTGTCAATGAAGAATGCTTTTATTCTACTTGTTTGAACATCTTCTGGTTTTTCTTCAGAGGTTTGTGGGAAGTGTGGCGAGGCTCTTTCCCGTACGCAGCCAGCGGTGAGGGCCATGGACAAACTCTTCCACTCCAACTGCTTCTGTTGCATGAGCTGCCATCGCCCCCTGCAGGGCATGCAGTTCTATGACAGGGACGGCGCACCACAATGTGAAGACTGTTACGTGGTGAGGAAGCACAGTTCATATGCAGCATAACCAGATGAGTTGATGTATCAACTCCTCTGTAAAAAGTCAAAAGGTTAATGTAATCGTTTTTGGTTTTGCAACATAATAGGTCCCTCTTTATGAAGCTCATCAAGGTTTTAGTAGTTTATCTTTGTAAAAATGGCTAAATGCTCAGCACATTTAGTATCATTCTTGAGTTTCCTTGTTTAATTTTATTTTTGCTTGTTAGAATTCCCTGGCCGTCTGCTCTCGGTGCGGGGAGAGAATCACTGACCGTGTGCTGAAGGCTGTGGGACAGTGTTTCCATGCCCACTGTTTCCGCTGCAGCACCTGCTCCTGCGTACTGGAGGGTGCACCATTTATCACTGACGACAACAACAATCCCTACTGTGTGCAGGATTACCACAGGTGCCTGAAAACTCTTACACCAGTAATACATTGTTATGTTCTTTTGGTGGGCGTGGGGAGATTCTTATGAAAAAGAGGTGTGTGGTTAGTCGAATCTGGCATAGATATTGTGGAAAGCAGCTGAAACATGAAGACATAGGATTCAAATTTGAGATGTTACAATTAGGATTTTTTTTTGTCTCTGACACAAATGTTATTTAAATCAGTTATTGGCTATCTTTGTGTTTTATATTGTTTTACTGTGTATTCATGAGAAATAACCAACACCCTGTGCGTCGGTTCCTGGCAGACGTTTCTCTCCTCTGTGTGTGAGCTGTAATGAACCCATCATTCCCGACGCCGGCAGTGAGGAAACGGTCAGAGTGGTGGCCCTCGATAAAAACTTCCACCTCAAGTGTTACCGCTGTGAGGTAAGGCGTTTAATAATCAGCATCTCTTTTGAATAGAATCATATTCTGGAGGAAGTTAAAACACGTTATTCGCTCCACAGGACTGCACTCGCCCTCTCTCCATTGAGGCAGATGAAAACGGCTGTTACCCGCTGGACGGCAAGATCCTGTGCATGAAGTGCCACACCAAGCGAGCCAAGCAGGCCGCGCAGTGATTGGCTGCTGTCGCCTCTCTCAGTTAAACTATGAACCAAATCCAAAAGCACAGGATTAATTCAGCTGCCGATTTGCCTTTGCAACAGGGCTTTGTTTAGTTTATTGTGCGGGGGTGTGTTTGTCTGTGTGAGAATGTATTGCATCATTTCAAAAAAAAAAAAAAAAGTGTTTGCATGCAGATTCAGTGTAGTATTCCTCTCGTCTTTGACCACTTTATCCAGTGCAGAGGTAATGTTCTGCACTGAATTCAAGCCCCTGTGTATTATTGCAAATCTGCAAAGCTCCAGTCATCCATCTAGCTTTTTATTATGTGTATACTACAGCAGAGTTTAATGTGCCAAATCAATGTTTACGCTAAAAATTACAGCAGAACTTGCACAAGAGCCATCTGATAAATCTAAAGTTGCCTTTCTCTGTCTCTTTCCTAAAAATTGTAAATAAGACCAAGAACTGAAATATTTACATTTTAAGACCTTCGTCTGGTTTCTTTTCCCCGACGCTTTCTAACTTTATTGGATCCACAACTGATTTGTTAGAGATGCGTCAATCTGAAATATGTGGCTGACTTCCAAGCACTGATTTTTGTGTACCGTTGCTCATCTCAGTTTTATCAGATTCTGAGTTGGTTTTTTTTGTTGTTTTTTTTAAGAACCATAAATAACAGCATTCAAAATATTTTTTTCCAAGCCTTCTCACTGCTATTAGCCGTAGCTGGTTTATATTGGGAGCAGAGGCAGTGTCACCATTTGTGAGAGGGCAGTTGCTGTTCAACAGGATGATGCCAATTTAAAATAGGATAAGAGTTCACAGTTTAAATTGGCACCTGTACCAGGGATACCTTGACTCTTTGGACATTCCCTAGAAAATCTAGATCTTAAACTTCTATCTGGCATTTTCTAACAGCATGTCAGAGGCTCAGAAGTATAAACATTACTGTTACACATTCAGCATTCCTCTTATCGTATAACATTGGTTCTGTGTCTGTTCCTCTTTGCCAACTTTACAAAATATTCCCCAGGTTGGAACAAATAGACATCCACCTGTATAGGGTTTGTCGTTGTACTTGAAAGTCGGGTACAGAATGATCAAAACAGCAGTAATATGAAATGACCAGCATCTAGCCCAAGTGTAGCTTTCTGTTGTGGCTACCTCTATGGACAGTCGACAAATCTGTGGAAAATGGTTTCCTTTTATAAAATAGCTTCTTTCCTTCATGTTTTGTGCTTTTTCTCTGATTTTACCTCGGTGGATGTAATTTCTCAGCAACTCACACTGAGGATTTTTGTTGCTGCTCCAACCTGGTAGCGCTTGGGTGTGGTGCATTCACTGATCCAAAAAACATCCGATTTTTCTGTCTCCATGCTGAAAAAACAGCAAATTTCTCAGTGCGCCTCTAAGATTTGTACAATAGCGCAAGAAGCATCAGCAACCTGATCATTAAGACTTTGTCCTTGCAAAATAGGTTAATGGTGCTTGTATCAACTAATTTACTCTGCTAGAGACACTTAAAATCAGTGAATGTTGCAATGAGCTTTCGCTGTGAATTTCTCGATTTTGAGGCATGCGTTTGACTTGAGCCTTTGCATTCTCTTTAGTTAATGTGTGTAAGGGTAGATTTACAACAAAATTAACTTGCTCTAAAATAGATAAGAGCTGAATAAAGTATTTTTAGATGCATGTTTTCTTCTGATGAACAAATGGGCGAACACAGGTTTGCCAAGCACAGACAGAAATGTGTAATAGCAGACCGGCTATGTCAGCAGCATGACTGAAATAGGACCTATAATGTATTCTTGCACAGTGCCATAGTGAACTTAAATAGTGTTCTATCTTCACTTTGACGCAGAGCTATCCCTGCACATAATCATTTTTAAATAAAAACAAGTACTACAGTAGCTTTAACAGCAAGCATTTCTTGAGGTCTTCAATGTAATTTATGGATCTAATGTTAAAAAGTGTTAATATCTGTGTGAGCATAAAAGAACTGTAAAAGCAGTTAGATTTTACAAAGGTGTCTAATCAGATGGCAAAATTAAACTGATCAGATTTCATGTTTGGCATTTGTATTGCTCAGTTTCGTTCTATTATTGTTGTGAATACCACTATTTTTGTTTTTCAGCCTTTTACTCTTGAGTTTGTTTCTGTCGGTTACATAAATATTATTCCTACTCTACTGCAATGTGTTGCAATGATAAAATTCAACACTTTCATTTTGGCAACGCTCCTATTCCAGTTTTCCACTGTATTCCATTGATTTTTGTTGTTGTTTTGTTTGTTTTTTCTTTCCAGTAAACCTTGTGTGCTGTTATGGAAAATAATTTCTGAGTAAGAAAATAGTTTGTTGCGCTTGAATTGAGCCTGGTGCAGCGAAATACCAGAATGAACTCAAGATGATAGTGATGCATGCTTTACTCCTAGTATTATGTCTTCTGTATTATGCAGCAATGTTTTTTTTTAACTTTGTTCCCGTGTCTTTGCCATCGCTGTGTCTTTTAGGTATGACGTTTCAGTGACTTGGCATTACATTGTGCATCATTGTATTACCTGTGAATGCCTTGTCTTTACATATAGCCTTTTTTTTTTATACATTTGATACATAAGAATGTGTTAAAATATCATTTAGCCTTGGCCCCTTCTTATTTTCTGGCTGTATCAAAAGATCAAATTAAAAACAAATACTTACTGCCAAATGTTTGTGCATATTTTCTGCTTTTTTGAATGTATATTTTTGACAAGTGTCCAGTTTACTCTCCACGTGACCTCAGTGAAACTTGTTTTCTGTCAGAATGGGACCTCAAGGCTCTATCAGTTCCTCCCAGCCATGTGCTGCACTGATAATGACGATAGCAAACGTGCGTGTGCAACGCGTAGAGGTCCTTTCCAGGAAGACAAACTTACCTCCCACTTAAGGCAATGTATAAGCAGAAGCGATGTGTTGGTGTTTACTCACCAATCACAGCTCTCTGTCCTGGCACTCTTTAATACGGCAGACAGAAAAAAAACATGTTCTGCTGTTGTCGAAAACAAAAAGTAATCCCTGTCCATGGAGATCAGAGGGGTACTCCCTGCTGTATTTGGATTTTGGAGAGGTGAAGACGAAACCTGCAGAGTTGTTTTTTATCGGCGAGTCAGATGAGGAAAGAGAGTGATGAAAAGAGATACAGAGCAGAGATGACAGCACTTTGACGCAGGAGGTGCGTGTGAAACCTAAACGCCACGACAGCGACAGAAACAGGGCAAGAATGAGTCAAACTTCAATCGAGCTTCAGGTAAGGTCTCTTAAAGTCATGTGTGCTAATAACGCTGCTTGGTAAAAAGGTACGAACCAACTTCTGCCAGTACGTCTGCCGTGTTCAATGGGAAAAAGTTGATTTGGAAAAACACCTGACGATCACTACCAATACGTCATCAGCAGAAAACTTGCAATCTAGAGCAAAATTTTACTTTGACAAAAGTAATATTTTTACAAATGTGTGCTTTCAAAACTTATTTTAAGAGCAAAACATATTTTGAAAATATGACTCATTTCTGTAAAAAAAAAAAATTATTAAAAAAATAGGAAATGGTACATAATGCTATAAAGGAAAGATGAGAATAAATGGAAAGCAGTTAGCATTAACTAGTGTTAAATAAACTCACTTGGGTGCGGTCCATCACTTCCCTGAAGAGTCGTGAACAAAAACAATAGGTTAGCAATTTTTAGTGTGTTATTTTCAACGTATATTACTTAAAATTTGAGAATTGTTGAAATTCTATTTATAATATAAACAAAAATACACAAATCAAAACTCGGAAAAACAGCATGACATATTGATCTTTGGGCTTCAGAAAGCATAAAGTAAAAAAAAAATGGCCATATTATGCTGTAAAAATTACTGCAAAGACTCAAACAGGTCAACTTGGCAAATATCAGGTGCACTTTACTCGTGTCCTTCTGTTCACTGCGTATTTCATTTTTATTATCACCACCTCTTGTAAAATGAATAAAAATGTCTTACAATAAATCCGTCGCCATTGCAGTAACCTGATCCCACACGCAATGTCTTTTTGTTTTGGAAAATATTTTTAGTTTGATAAAATGTATATAGTAGTGGGGAAAAATATGGTTGGATTTGTCTCCAACTGATACCTCAAGCAATTTCTATAAAATATATAGTACTGATTTCAAATCTATCAGTTTCTTAATCTACAGGTAACCTATGACTTCCTGTTTCTCTGAAGAGAAAATATGACATTTCTTATTTCTCTTTGAAATACCAGAACATTTTTACTAAAAATCTGGTGGAGGGACTAAAGCACTGTCCGTCATTTTCCCATGAAATGCTGCTTTGGAGACTGTACAGTATTTGCCTTCCTCAGCTCTGTTGCAAAACCAGCCAAATGTTAGGTGGATTCCTTATATTACCTGAGTTGAAGGCGCTGCTGATTGGACCAGATTTCTTTCACCTGCCGAGAAGTGCTGCAGAGTGGCACACCAATGTGTGTGTTCATGCACCCACATCTGAACCCATGAGCAGATCTGCGCAACAGTTGGTCTGTTACATAAAATCCCAATAAAAGTACCAAGAAGTTTGTGTTTCATCATGGAAATGTTGTGAATGCTTTTGCAAGTCAGTGTAAGTTTGGAATGTTTCCGTAGATTTTCTTACAGTTTTGTTTCCTTCACCCTTTTCCAAACTCAGCAATCGGACCGCTCAAAGTCACACCCAGAACCCGAGAGCCGGCTACAGCCTGTGCCTCAGCTGCAGCTGACAGAACAACCTCAGCATTTCCACCAGCTCCAGCAACAGAACCCACTCCAGCCTGGGCAACAACAACTATTAAACACTGAGCGTCAAGAGAAGTCGGTGTGGGTAACACCTCAGAGACTGTTTGGTCTTCTTCTGGTATTTTTTATAGGAATTGCCATTCTGGGACTAGCCTACTACCTTCACCACGTTCTGCACGCAGGGAGTGGGAACAATGCAGCAAACGGTAGGCCTCCAGAACCAATCATGAACAACAAATTAAAATGGATTACCAGCTTGTCTAACTGTCCTTTCACTGTGTCCTACAGTAACCCTGTGTGTTTCTACCGCCTGTCAGTGGGCTGCTGCTCGTCTGTCCATGTCCACTGACCCCTTCACCCAGGCCTGTGATTACTTTGTGTCCATGTGTGGTTCAAAAAGACTCCAGCTCAAAAGCAAAGGGAGACAAAGAAGTCACAGTATACTGGGTCATTCACAAAACCCGATTGAAAGGTTAGCAGAAACGGACAAACAAAATAAAATGGAACGCAGAAGACTAGGAGAAGATACGATTCTGAGCCGAAAAACTCTGCTGCTGCAATATCTCAGAGGGATTTTAGGTAGGAAACAATGTGAAGCTTTTTGTAATTTCTAATATGTGCAGCTGGTTGATTTATTGATCTGGTTATGGTGCACTTGGGATACTCTGAGGGAAAAATTACTGTGCTTAGACATTAGAGGAAACTGTAAATACAGATAGTGCAGGAGAATCTAGAGAGCATAATGGTTGAGATGATGGAGGTAACAATGAAGAGGATGTTAGATTCTCTTGCTTTAATCCTTGAAGCAAGAGATGAGGCTGAAAACAACGATGTGGAACACACTGGAAACTAACTTTAGGCAGAAAAGAAAGAAAGCATTGGACAGTATCCCAAAGAAAGAGTGTGTGTCAACCAGACCTTCAAAAGGATAAATCAAGGCTCTGAGATTGGTGGGGAGGAATGGAGTTTGTGCTGAATCTATGTAATCAAGCTAGCGACTGTGGGGAGGGCTGCAAATGTTTGGGCTGAAGGCCAGGGTGCCAGGGGTACGGCAAGATGCAATTTGTCCCCCATAAAGGGGACCAAGGTTCCTGATAACAGAGTGAGACGTGTTATTTTTTGCCTCCTGGCCAAGATATTTGAACAATGTAATCACTGTTCACATGGATCCTCTGCTGGGTCCATGTGAACAGGTCCATCTGTCATGTTAAGTGGAGCAGGACCAAACATTGGCATGAGGGAGGCAGAATAATATCAAGATTCTGCCTGATATAAAAATTCACAATTTCTACATTTTTGTGTTTCCAATTGTGTCTAAGCTCCTTCAAAAAACAGCCCAAACGCAGGAGTCTCTGCTAATGCTTCTCAAAGACATATGGTTGTATAATTTTGCATTTGTTTGCAGTTAATTTAACGTACGAGTGTAAACTTTGAGCTGGACGGCATGGCCAGCAGCAGCTCAGTTGGATTTAAAGTGACAGCTCAGTTTCAGCTCATTCTGAAAAGAACTCAAAATATTCAGAACTGACCGACTAAAATCTCATAATCTAAGAATGATTTTGTGCAACAAAAAAAAATGCGATGAACATATTTTGAATAGCCCATGGACCTATCCTAACCTATTCAAGGAAGCACAATAGGTTACCTTTAATGAAAATGCAAAAGCATGCTTTCAAAAACTAGAAGCGTCACATAGAAAGAAACATCAGGTTGACAAATTAGTGTTTAATTGCCATGCATTGTATTGGAGTTACAAAATAATACATAGTAAGGTATGGAGTAAGGTAGCATGGCAAATTGTGCTTTAATGGAGTTGTGGCGATGTTTCACTAAAAGAAATACAAAAATGTTTAAGATATGGAAAAACTCACTTGCATACCACAACAACAGAAAAATCTACATAAAGTTATTGCTCCATATCTTTGTATTCAGGGGTTTTAATCAGTTCAATGACAACAAGTATATAAAATTATACATCTTGGCATGCAGACTATTTCAACAATTTTGTTTTGAATGAATGGGTTAATCTCCATGGCTCAGTGAATTCCTGTATTCAGCAACAAAGTGAAAAGTCCCATGTTCATCAGCTTTCTGCTCAGTCAGTAGCTACAAAATGTGATACAACCATTATATTAACTAAACAGCTGCGCATAGAGAGCTTCATGGAATAGGTTTCCATGACTAAGCAACTGCTGCCAAGTGTAATGCAAAATGTTCAATGCAGAAGAGAGGAGTGAATCATACTGCTCTGGACATTAGAGGAGTGTAACCTTGTAGAAGCAAAGTGTGGACCAACACTACATAATGCTTTTGCATTAAAGTTCATGTGTGTATGTAAAACCAAAATATCCAATCGTTTTGGCAATATATTGTATAATCACCTCTGTGGTCATAACTTCATAGGATGTGTGGTTAGTAGACAAGGCTTGGAGCATCACCTCCTCGGTATCATTCATTCTGTCATACATGGTGATTGCAGCTTTAAATGTGTTTCTTTGACAGGAAATGGAGAGATTGACCAGGATAAAGATTTAATAAAAATTGGATTAAATCTTGTCTATCTGTCTACCAGAGACCAACCAAAGTTCAAGCAGCTCAGCAGTTCAGAAGACTAAAGACTTCTACCATTCCTGCTTAGACACCAGATCTCTGGAAGCTGTGGGGGCAGAGCCATTTCTCAGACTCATCCAGAAGGTATGAACATGGTGTGTCTTTTAAAACGCGTTTCAAGGCAGTTTATTATGTAACTGATGGGCTCTTTGTAGTGGTGGTTGCATCCTTGTTTCAGTCGTTAAGCACAAAAAATCAGAGAATAATGTCACCACAATATCAGATTGTCAAACCA
Source organism: Xiphophorus hellerii (assembly GCF_003331165.1). Classification (NCBI taxonomy): domain Eukaryota; kingdom Metazoa; phylum Chordata; class Actinopteri; order Cyprinodontiformes; family Poeciliidae; genus Xiphophorus; species Xiphophorus hellerii. The sequence goes on along the minus strand of NC_045674.1, from coordinate 13,329,042 downwards.
ACTTTGTTCCAACCTTTTATATTAGGAAATTTGATAATTTTATCATATTGTAAGATATTTCACAACACGAGGAAACAAAGCTAATCAATTATTCCCTGCATCATAGACTTCAGATCTAAAATCTCAGCCAACCCACCTAGTCAATCCAATTATATGACTGTGTTTATTATCCTCTTTCTTCCTTTTGTCAAATTTCTCTCTGTGTATCTGTATACAGTTGGGAGGCTGGGCTGTGTCTGGACAGTGGAATAGGACTGATTTCAACTACACCCTCGGTTTGTTAATGAGAGAATATGGAACATTTCCATTCTTCAACCTCTACATAGGCAAAGACCTGAATGAAGCTGCCAGCAACCGGACAAAGAGATACATTCAGGCCAGTGTCTTAATTATCTGATATTTATAACCCAAATGTCTTAGAGTGCAGCAAAAATACAGTAAGTTGACTCGTTTGTTAGAGTAATTTTGGAGTTGATGTAAACAAAGTGAGAATGATGTTATTGTCTTAACTCGAGCATTCATCCTCTTATTAACAGATTGATCAGCCGGATCTGTTGATCCCAATTGAGTGGAACAGCCAAACGCAAAAGTCAAGAGCTAAAACTGAGGTTGATCATTCATATCCTAATTCCTGCAGTAGATATTTCCCAGATTAAAGTTGATGTTTAATCTAACAGAGTATATTTGAATGCAGACTTTACGTCCCTTCCTGGCGTCATGTCAGAGCTACCTGGCTTTCCTGGGATCCCCTCCGTCCATGAGGATGCTCCACGTTGGCACGTTCATCTCTCTGTCCTCAGAGCTCGCTGTCGCTGCTTCACCTCTGCAGTACCGCCTGTCAAAGGGACAGCTCTATCAGCGAATGACAATAAGAGATCTACAGGTACAAGTCCGGTCTGCTCTGTCCGTGTTTCATTGTTTCAAACATTTAATGATTCTGTTAAACACAGAGAAAGTCCACAATCAGGGTTAGATTAACTACTGTTTCAATTCAGGACTAACCAGGAAATAATTTTCAAAGCTTTATGACTTAAACTTATTCTTATTATACATCCTTTGACATATTTTTACAGGCATTCAGGCAGGACAACATCTGTGCGCAGAACACCATATGTTGGAGACCCATGATAACATTTGCATTGGATAAATTTTTAAGAATAATTTAAAGAGTCATCAAGGATATTTTAAAAGGTTTTGGTGAAAGCAGTTTATATATGTGTAAAGGTCAGATGTGAACAGATAATACAAGTAAGCAACATAACTTCAGCACTTTACCAAATATATATTTTTTTCAATATAAAACTTAACCTTTTACTTACAGTAAGTAATGTTCATATATTACCACAGGGTAAAGTACTTTGAGTAACAACATCTTGTTTACTATTTCTTCTTGATCTACAAATGCCACCATAGGCTCAGCAGAGAGGGAAAAAATCCACCTTAAAACTTTTAAACCAAGTTTAAAAGTTGGTTTAAACTGTTTAAAAGTTGGTACCAGTGATACCAATGACTTCTTTCTCTGGAAACATAATTTTACAGATGAAAATAAATATTCTTCCACAGAGCCAGGCCCCTGCTATTGACTGGTTGGGCTGTCTGCAGGCTGCTTTCCATCCTCTGTCCCTCACAGAAGACGATCATGTCCTCCTGCACAACTTGCCTTACATCATTCAAATGTCCCGCATCATCAACAAATGGTTGCATAAGCCTGAAATGAGTAACAGGTAATATTAAGTTATTAAAACAGGATCTTACTATCTCAGAGTGCTTTTTTTAAAATCTTTTCTTGCCACTTTGTTGGGCGAAGCGGTATTCTTCACACCTTTATGGTCCTGAATCTGTTGCACACCCTGATGCCCGCCATGGATTCCAGATTTTCAGAAACGGCAAAGAATTTTTCTTTGGCATTGGGGAACATTGAAGAGGTCAGTCAGCATGACTTGATCCAAAATAAAAGCAGAAGTGTAAATGGATTAATTGAGTCATGTGTTGGGACTTTTTACCAGGAAGTCCCTCGCTGGAAACAATGCGTACTGGAGACTGAAAGAGGATTTGATTCAGTTCTCAGACATCTTCTCAGTGAGACGACTGCACGTCGAGAGGTGAAGAGACTCCATAACACAAACTGAAATGATTAAATGATTTAAATCTCCATCTAACACAGTTTGTATTCCCCCCAATAACAGACAGAAGAAATTATTGAAAACGTCTTTTTTGCCTTCATTTCCAAAATAACGGATCTCAGGTGGAAAGATCAAAAGTCTTTTCAGCGTTTCATTGACAAGGTGAAAAGGAAATAGGAATTTCTAGATTTGAATTAGTCTGCATCTTGTTTACAGTTTTTTAATTATTGGAGCTTTTCTTTCTCCAGGTTTACTCCTCACCTCCAAGACTATTGTCCTCAAAGGAGATTTCTAATGAAGATGATCTTGACCTATTATTCTCTGAGGTACACAGCAGAATTAAAAAAGAAACTCTATTCTTTATGATTTATTTCTAAGTAACCAGTTGTTGTTGTTATCTGTGCCTGTGGTGTATTACATAAAATCCCTCCAAAATTCAGTGGGTTTTTTTGTGGTTGAAATCTTTCAAAATAGAAAGAGGTTTGAGGGTTATGAATACCTGAACATGACACTATGACCATAGTAGCATGCTGTGCAGTGTGTGTCCTTGAAGTATCAATAAAATGAAGAAGTTGGCAATAAACAATTGAGAACTTCCCTCAGTGATCATTCTTGTTTCAAAGGTTCAAGCTAATACTTAACAAACAAAAAATATCCCTTTGAAAATGATCATACACGGGGCAGACAATTGGAAAAATCATCCAATGCCGAAATAATTTAAAAAATCACAAAATCTAAACAACTATTGCTGAAAGGGGGTATTAAAATTGCTCTTGTCTGACAAGAGCAATTTGCCAGCAAGAGCAATTTTTTTAATTTTTTTACTGCTAACAGACAAAGACAATAACCTCTGATCCAGTAACGTCAATGATTTCAGGTGACGGTCAGCTCCAGTGGCTTCTTTACCAATTACCTTCAGCTACTTTCCCTTTGGCAGAAGAGACGCAGTAAACTCTTGGCTGCGCAGACTGAGGATGCTGACATGTAAGTTTCTCCTTTACCACGTTTAACTATTAAATTCTGGATAAACTCTTAAACATGCAATAATCCTCTCATATTTATTTCAGTCTGTCTGTCGCACCCTCTCTGGTGAGTAACGGGCTTCTCTTCCCAATGGGAATGTTCGTCCCTCCTCTTTTCCACCCCACCTATCCAAAGTAAGTTGTGTTCAAGGAAAAACATTGCTATTATTCGCTGATTTGATCACAACAACTCACTTCTTTTCTTGTGAACAGGGCCATGAATTATGGTGCAGTGGGTTTCCTTGTTGCTAAAGATATCTTTCATCTGTTTCTGCCTGAGAGTAAGAAAAGTTTACATCTCTGCTTTGATTTGTGTTTTTGATGTTTGGTCTTGCATTATGCTGCATTTTGTGCTCATTACTACGCATTCAGATTTTGATTACAAGTGTGTCGGAAAGAGTAGGAGCTTCTTAAAGAGACAGAGGCCAGTTTCAAAGCATCAAATTAGATAGTTAATTAGTTAGTTTGACTTTATTGAACTTAATGTAATAAAAAGTCAAAAGTAAAAAAAAATTATGTTTGATGGAAGATTTTCATAACAACTGAAGGTAACATAGTTACTTGATTGTGCTACAAAATGTCACCATGTACCTGGAAAATAAACAATACTGCCACTTTAAAAGAATTCAAGTCAGCAGATTGAGCGATTCTTGTAGCTTAATGTTTTTATTTCTGAAACTACAGATGAGTTTTCTTGACTGTCTTTGGGATATTTATCTTGCTTAATAATCTAATCCTCAGTTTATCTGTAGACTGTTATCAAGAGTGGCTCTGAAGATTTCCTGACTTTAAATTTCAGAAGTGACTTTGGAGTGATGTGCAGTACCATCCCTCCTCTGAACATGGTGTGCAGAATATCTGCATGTTTTCTTTCAACAGTGGAGTCTTGCTGTCAGTGCCCATAGAGGTCACTAATAATGAACATGTTGCTTATTATTTTAATGGAAAAACAGCACATATTATTTCCAGCTATTTCTATGGTTTCATTTGTTTTACTTTTGTATACCAGGTTGTTGAGTGTTGCAGAATTTCTTCTCAGATCCTTCATACAAATGAGATCTGGATCTCAATGGGGTTTTACCTGGTTAAATATAGGAAATTACTTAATAAAGAAGTAAGACTCTCTAGAAGGGTTCGTTGACAAATGTTCTTTTGACTCATTTGTTAGAAATCTTTTGAGGAGTTCCATGTTGTGGTTGATTTATGGTAAAATAGTATTTTAGATAGATTTTGCTGCAGGCTAATTTTTTTGTATGTGTAGATTACTTGGACTGTCACTGATGTGTGGCTTGAATTTCATCATAAGAACTGCATTAGGAATATATTTACAGAGAAAAGCAGTGATGTGTTCAGTATCCATTTTTCCATTGCCACCCTGGTAATAGTCTAAAAGTGGATCAGTTTTGTCAATATTAAACTATGATGTCTATGTCTGTTGTGTTCCAGTTTATTCTCACAACCTGACTATGCGTGCTGTGGGAGAATGTGTGTGGACTCACTACCTCAAAGCTACTGAAAAAGCAGGACAAGTTCGGGCGACAATTCTGTCTACGGCGTGGCAGGAGGAGGTGTGGTTGCAATACTCTGCACTACAGGTGGCACTACAGGTAAGGAAGCATATTAAAGCTACAGAGTTTGGTGTGAAGCACTTTAGGTCTATCCTTTCACATTTTTCCTCTTTCCTCAGGCCTATCATCAGAGTCTAAGCCAGAATCCTGCAGACACCTCGGTTTCAGGGTTGCATCACACGCAGCTGTTTTTCAGATCTTTCTCTCAGGTAACTTTATTGGCCTTTCCTCATCCTAACTACCAACACAACGGTGTGGTTGGCATTCATGGATAGATGGAGATAGAGAGGAAGAAGTAAGGGAAGGAAGAAGGAAAGCAGCAAAGAGAGAAAAGTAAGAAAAAGAGAAAGTAAGTGGAAGGAAAGTAGGAAAAAAAGCTAAAGAGTGAAGGAAAGGAGGAAAGAGAGAGAACAAACGAGACCAGGAAAGAATGGAAGAAGGAAAGAAGGAAAGCAGGAAAGAATGAGAAAGAAACAGAGTGAAGGAGGGAATGAAAGAAGGAAATCAAGAAAGAGGAAGAAGGAAGGTAGGAAAAAGAGGGAAAGATTAAAGGAAATAGAGAAAGCAGGCAAGAGGGAGAAAAGAGGAAAGAAATAAGAAAAACAGGAAATAATGAAAGAAAGAGGGATACACAGAGGGAATGAATGAATTAATTAATAAATGAATGAATGAATAAATCTCTCCATTACCAGCTTGACTTCCCTGCTGTTTTATCTATATTTCTGAGCCACTAACTGTAATGATTTATTGGCCTGCAGGTCAGCTGTGACACTGACCAAGACGGTGAGTCCATGCCTCTGGACGCCTCCTTCTTGATCCCGGTCATGTGTGCCGAGTCTGGTCTGTGTCCAACAAGCCCACAGTGCTCGATTAAAGCTCAGCAGTACAAATCACAAGCATGCTGACCACAGTCTGTAACCACGAGCTGGACTTCAACCCCAGAAATATTCTGGGTTCAGGAATATTCACATCATTAAAACTTTGCTAATATATACGTATATGTACACTTCAACACTGCAGTTTTTTATTAGCCCTGGTTGTTTTTCTAAAATGATGCAAATTGCATTACTTGCACAAGTTGTTTGGGATTGGTTTAAATAACTAACATTAGATTTTTTAAAAATTAATATCACTTTTAGTCAGTGGTGAGAGTTTTAACAAAGGAAGTATAAGCTACCTGTTTTATGTGAACTGTCTGCTGTTAATATCACTCTCGGAGGAATCATTTGTTTATTGCATTTTATCCAGGCATATCTCACAAAAACACAAATCATGACAATTTTGCTTCTTTGGGCCTCTAACGTAAATACAAATAAATCTATTAATACTGATAGAAGTAGTTTATCTGTGAACATTTAAAAGAATCAGGAATTTTGTAACAGCACAAAGAATGTTCATTCAAATCAATAAAAATTGGTTCCGGACTCTTTATCTGCTCTGATTACTGAGATATTCTCCAAGAATTTGTGCAAGACAGAAAATAAGGTTCAAATGCTCTGTTATGACATTTTTAAAAAGCAAAAAGGATACAAAGAGACAAAGAAGCCAAAAAGTTTTTGCAAAGATCCATTTGAAAGCGTTGTTTAGAAGTTCAAAGTTAAAGGAACAGCGGCGTTGAGAAAAAGAAGATATTAGTGGCTGCCATTTCTGGAAATGGGAACAAGTAGAATCAAATAAGACAAAAAAACATTTCATCGGGTCATACTGGAATTACCTATAAGTTTTCCACACTCTTGTAATGAATGAGTTTAATATGTTTGAGTCACCAGAAGTGATTAAAAGTTGCATTTTTGTATTTAATTTGTACACACCATGTATAACACTGGTTTTGCTGGGTTATTTAACTGGTTCTGTTTAGTTTGTTTATTGCAAAAAGCTACTAATTTGCATGATTTGCCAAAACGTCCAGTCTGCACTGAAGTAAAAAAAAAATTCAGGTGCTTCAGTTTATTATAATATTTGAACACAAACAAACTAAATGGTTCATGAACCTTTAAAACTAATTTGAAATAGCTCTGGCACATCTTTAAGAGCTTAATCACAGCTGTTATTAGGTTGCTATGGGAACAGATTTGTTAAAAAAAACATACAAAACAATTGTTTTTTTTTAAATACAACAAAGCATGGTTTAGAAAAAACTCTGGCAATTTAAAATTAGCTTCTGTGTTTTAGATTTCTTTCTGGGTTACAATGTCTGATTCTTTCATAAAATGAAGAAAAAAAACGGAGCAAAAAAAGCTTTGCAGGGAGGTGTCAAGGAAAATGCTTCCATCAGTCTTAAAACAAAGGAGAAGAAACTATTAGGCGTGTCAAAACAGCAGAATAATCCCTCAAAAAACCCAGCCGGAAGAGGCCTTGGAAAAGCCGGAGCCAAACGTCTGGGTCGGCTTCTGAAACGAGTCGTTCAGCCTCAGGAGGAACCGGCGGCCGTAGCTGCACTTCCAAGTAAGTCAAATCCAAGGAAAGTTTCAGGTTAACCGCTGAATTGTTGAATTTATTATTGTCACTATGCAAATTTACAAAGATTAAAAGCCAAAACAGCCAACTCCAAAAACAATGCAAACAGTGTGAGATATAGCATATCTTAAACTGAAAGATTAGTAGCTTCAGTTCAACTGATTTCTTAAAGATTTTACCAATTACACAGCTGCCTTTTTATGTTCGGCTCCTTCCAGCTACATCTTAAACTACTTAGACTTTGAACATTTTACATTTCTTAAACTTGGCATCCCCTGATTTTATCATTTGACTCCTAAATTGATTATATTCTCCACATCTTTCAGTTTATTTAACAATACAAAATATAACATTTAAGAGCTAGAATTAAAACCTTCTCATGTTTCAGAGACTCCCGTTCGTCTTTTCAAACATCAGATTGAAAAGAAAGCAGATAATGCACCCGCGGCAAAGTTCTCGAAGCAGCAGGTTTCCAAGCTCATCCTTAATGTGGTCTCCCAGTGCAAACATAAAGGGGGCATCTCCATGGATGAGCTCAAGGAGACACTGGCCGCCGAAGGCTATGATGTTGCAAAGAACAATCGCCAAGTTAAGGTGGTGACGGAGCAGCTGGTCAACAACAAGACACTGGTGAGAACTACAAGAAACACCTCACTGAGACTCAATAAGGTAAAAACTGAATTTGCTTCTTTCACTGAGTGGCATTTCAGTTCTCCATCCAGATTATTTTTCACAGGATGTTTGGATGTTAACTTAAAATTTTAGTAACTGTTTGGTCAAATATCAAATCAGCTTTACTGTACACATTTTTATCCCTTTAAAAACAGAAAATAATAAAAACAAAGAGTGCAAAGATGAACAAAGCAACATCTCAGAAGCCCCCACAAGAGCCGTGGAAGAAGACTCCAGCCAAAAGAAACCCTGAAGAAGAGACGAAAGCACAGAAAAATAACAAAAATCCGGCCAAAGCAAAAGCCAAAATACAGAAAATGCAAAGAAATACTGACAAAGCAGCACCGAAGTCCAAGAAACAAAAAAAGCAGTCACCCAAACCCAAAAGAAAACCCCAAAAACGAGCCAGGAAGAGACCTCAACTCAGAAAGAACCGATGCATGCGAGCTCAAACGCCACCAGCAAAGACTACAAAGACACATAGGCATCAACCAAAACAGGTCAAATCTTCTAGGAGAAAGCAACCACAAAGACGGAAACTTCCTAAAAGAAGCTCAAAGCGGCAGAAAAAGCATCGCAAGAGTTACAGGAGAAGCTGGAAGCACTATGATTGGCAATAAACTGAAGTATTTTTATCAGTCTGACCATTCTTTGTTGCTTTAACTGTGTTGAATGAAAACTTTTCATCCGTTTAATTATTTTCCATTAATTACTGATATAAAGATGTTATAACTGCTTTGTTTCGGATTGTAATAAAAAGAAAAGAAACACCCTTTCCTAAAAATACATTTTAATTTAAACTTTGTGTGACACATTTTGGTACAAAAGAAGGTTTTTTTCAAAGTATAATCTATTAGGTACAGAAGTAACCATAAGGTCCAATAAAAGTCATAATCATGGAGGAAAAAACACAAATTCATAGATAATTCTTTTACAGCCAATTTAGTATCAATTATGAGGTTAACAAGCAGCACTGAAATGCACCATCTTGGCTCATCTCCATGTGTGGCTGCAGAAAACTTTTGAAATTTACAATGGAGATGCGGGAGCACTGAACTGAATAGAGGAGAAATCATAGCCACTTTAAACTAGAAAACAAAACTTTTCCAATCCAAACAATCATATCATTATAATAAACAATTTTTTTTGTTATCTGGAAACAATATAAAAATGATCCCATTATGTTGACATAATGATTTTTGTTTTCACATTTCCCATCTTGAGAAAACAAAACAAAAATAGTATTTATGTGGGAGCGGGTGCTCTCTGCTTCCTATAGTTGTTCTTGTGGGAACGTTAAGCATTTGTTCCAGTAAATATGGTTCATTGTAACCAGAACCATATAATTACAGTTGTTTCCGTTCAGCAGTTTATTGTAATCCGTTTGTCACAGGACGCCCCACACCTCCTCAAAGGCGGAGCATATTTTGGCACAGGTCAGAGCTGCAGAGAGGGGGTAGTTACTTATAGAGACTGTCTGCTCGGTGTAGTCCACATTCACCTGAGGGCAAAAAAACCCAAACTGGTTATATTGAGAAATTATTTGAAACCATGAAACAAGAACTATCTGTATCATCTCCTCACCGAACCATGTGCAAACGCTCCGATCACCACTGCTGCAGGGCCCTCTGGCACCACGGTCCGAGCATTTGCAGCCTCCCCAGCGGAGAAGGACATGCCGATGCGGGGGCAGCCGGGGGGCAGGTGGTCAGACACTGGATTTTTAATCATCTTCAGCAGCTTCTGAGGACCGTCAGCGGCTCTGACGCTCAGTTTGTGCAGCAGCTGAACTTTGGTGTTAGAGAGAGAAGAAATAGTCAAAGAGATGGAGAGAAAACCATAAAACCATAAAAAGGACATTGCAAAAGTCGTTATCCCTCTTCAACTACTCAATACTTTGTTACATTATGACTACAACCTTTAGTGTACTTTAGGTTAGATTAGACAAAACTTTATTATTAATCCCTCATGAAAGTTCCTCTATGAAATTCAGTTTCCAGCGACAGCTTTATATGACTGGCCAATGCAAAGAAGTGAACAACTGTGAGGTGGAAGGGAATCGATAGACGATTTCCAGCAGTTTGACAAATAGAAGAAATAATAATGAAAAAAACATGGCAGTCATTTTTATTAAGTTCCCTTTAATCTGATAAATCTAAACATCAAATGTTAAAAGATTTTCTTCATAAATTCTCCGATTAAGGGAGTCAATCCGAGTGTAATCTTGTGATCTCTACATGAATCCAGCTGCTCTGTGAAGGCCTGAGGTTTGTTAGAAAACATCAGAGCATGAATCACACAACCAGCCAATGGTAACTCTGGAGGAGCGGTATAGATCCACAGCTCGGTTGGGAAAATCTGTCAGCAGGAAAACTATCAGTGATTCATGTCACAAATCTCACAGCCACTGAAAAGTGGCACAAAGGGTTTTATTAAAAGAGAACCTTAGGAAGCTCCATATGCAGTTTGCCAAACATCATCTAGCGAACACAGTTAATATAAGAAATCTCAATGTAAAAGCAGATTAAGGGGAGTTGATACTTTTGCAAGCCACTGTAGACAACAAAAAAAGAAACAATACCAATTAAACCACAGAAGCGGGTGAAGGTTCTGGGGATGCGGGTCTGTGGGTTGATCTCTATTAGGGCGTTTTTCTCGGTGTGGATGTAAACCTGCAACAGGCCTGCCCTGTTCAGCGGACTGTCCATCAGCATAAGCAGACACTGAAATGAAGGGACATATTGTTTTCAGAAACCTTAATCAGGCAGACACTGTAAGAAAAGTAAAAATACACAACCACATAAAAAAAAACAAAAAAAAACAAATGATGTAAGGTTTGTGTTTACCTGATGTGTGATGTCTGGTCTTATGTGTCCCGGATCTCTTCCACTTTTGATGATCATGTTTTTGTGCTGATCGCAGTTTAACAACTCAAATGTTTTACCAACCTGTAAGACACAAGCCAAACAGCAACAAGCAGAGATCAGAATTAAATCCTCTCAGCGTTAGCTGGTCACAGATGTTGGTTGTGTTTGTAATTAAGAGCAGCGTTATTCTCTAACCTTCACAGTTTCTAACGATGCTCCCTCCAGAATAACAACGAGCCTTCTTTCAGCCATTCGATCACGGAGGCTGATTTTGCCTGTTTTTGCTGCTTTTGGTTCATATTCATCCAAATGCTCCAGACCACGCTTCTTTCCAGATGCCATGACTCCTTTTGTTAGTCGCAGGAAGATGACGTCAGTAAAGAAAACGCATTGAGGTCTTTTTAAAATGATACAGTTGCCACGTAAAGTAATGCATTTACATTAGCTAACCTGTTTCTGTTTACATAAATAATGACTAAGAACATTCACCATTTTGTTTAAATAAAACAAAAATATTTTAATGCCGCGCAAGATTAGTACGTCATTTTCATGCGCCGGATATTCTCCAGCAACGTGTTGAAGGAAATTTCACGTGTGGAAACCTGAAAGTCTGAAGTCGAAAAGCATCGACTAGTGGGTGAGTATTTGAGTTTTATGTAGTTACGCTTGTCTGTGAAGCCAAAAAAACTACAAAGTTTTCGTAACTGAAACATTTTAAATGGCCAACTGGGTACGCTGAAGCAGGTCTTGTTTTATAAAAGGCTCATTATTTTATAACCAGATTCGTTTGTCCCTGTGCAGCTTAGTGCTAACTCGCTCGTCAGATAATTGTTCAGCTTCATAGATGTATATCTTTTAAGAAACAAAATAATCGAGTAAGTAACGCAGGCTTTTACTACTTATATCTACATACGACCTTTTGCCTAACCCTTTTACATATATGCTCCCATGTCTGCCATGCATTTTCTTCAGTCGCTGATTGTCTTGTTTCCATAAGCCATGTTTCTGAACCTATTGCTATAAACAGAGGCTTTTTGGCACTTTTGTTAGTAAAGTTTGCCATCAGCTTAAGCTGGCCACGGTGGGGTATGTTAGTAGTTTTTAATTCAGTTTTATCTATTTATTTGTATTTTAAATCCAGCAGTTCTCATACTTACACTTCCCTCTGTAATATTAATAGTTTATAAATCGGATCATTAGACTCTTAGAATTCACTGTTTTTACTAAACACACAAGTGCATTCTATAATTACTTGGGTGTAATATTTTTATTACTGAAGGATTTGTACTACCAATTGTTTTTAGTTTAACAACAACCTGTGCATATGTACATTACTTCTTCACCATGAAAGCATGTTATTTGCCACAATTATTTTTGAAGGATGTTCATTCACTGACAAATTAAATAGTGTCCACTGTACTGTCAGGAAACTCAATAGGACTATTATTTATTTCCATGTTCTTATTGGTCAAAGCTAATTAGAGCCACTGTAGAGGGTTTATAGAGCAGCTTGAGGCTTCAAAGCTGAGGGTTACGTTGTAATGGAGGCCTCTCTACAGTACGTCAGACTCGGTATGATATGTAGGGTATTAATAATGTTTACTAATTTGTTGTTAGGGCAAGGAGTGGTAGTAGTGATTTAATTTTCTCTGCTTCTTCATTTTGAAGTTGTAGCTTAGAGTTGGAGTCATGGGTCGGAAGCTTGATCCCACCAACAAGGTGAAGAGGGGGCCGGGTAAGAAAGCCAAAAAGCAGCAGGGAGCAGAGGTTGAGTTGGCCAACTTCATAGATACAGAAGGTAAGTATCTTTTTTCTGATCCTTAATGAAAACAAAAGCACACATTGTTTGCTTCTTTTACTGCCGGTTGTGTGTAACATTGTATTGTCTTTGCAGAAGATGCAGGACCAAAACGTTTGTCAAGTAGAGCCAGAAAAAGGTAACAGGTGGACTGTTTAGCTTGAAATACAGCCACGGTGTTTGCAAGGTGTTTAGTAACGTTTGCAATTTTTCAGAGCTGCTAAGAGAGTTGAGAACCTGAAAAAGCCAGAAAATGTTGCTGAGAAACAACCAAAAAAAGGTAAGCGCGTCAATCTGACCCATTGTCCATGACATGTTTTAGAAATGACAATAAACCTGTCACCATAAGCAACATTTAAATGTGCCTTTGGATTAATTGTACACAAAGTAAAGTATTTTTGGTTCTGTCCATGTTAATGTACTTTCCACTGTGTTTTCACTTCTCATCCACCTGGAAACTGTATTATTATTGAAAAAAAATAACATTTTGTAATAGTTTCTTGCTCACATCTGTTTATTCTTTACTGTCATAAATTTTTTTCAGCTTTATTTTGAGGTTTATTTGAAAGATTCATGGATGTGATGGATGTCAAACTGTCGGGAGCAAAAATAAATGGTTTTCAACACATTTTGTGTTGAAATAGTCATATTGGATGTCAAACTCTGCCTGGTGACCTACAACCTTCCCAGTGTTCAATGTTCTGACTTTAGTTGGTGAAGGCAACAAATAATACAAACATTTTAAGGGAAATCAACCTGAGTGTAGCTGAAGCAATACTGGGCTAAAGATTAAAAAAATACAACACTTTTCCTGCTCACATTTTGTATATTTGACATCCAAGCAACACAGCTTTGATTTATTAATTTTTAGCATTATCGCTACCTGTCAGCTGTGCTTAAGTACAATCCCACATACCTAGTTGAAAGATTGAAAATTACAAATATCTGTTTTGATTAAAAAACAGCTACGGAGTGGGGTAATTATTTACACATAAGAATGAGGGGTTTTTTTTAAACAAGAACATTTTTATGCATACTTAGAATAATGAAGGAATTCTTTGATCAAAAAATAATCCTAGATTCTTGTTCACTGCAAAATTTTAAATAAATGTGTTCTGTATTTGAACATTTATAGAAGTTGTTTTTGTATGTTTCTTAAAGGCTCTCTCCATCTGTCTGAAATTTTAATTGAAAATATGTGCTTATTATCTCTGTCCAAAGGATACAGTGATGACAACAGTAAATGGTTGAAACCTACAAAGAGGAAGCGCAAAATGGATGAGCCTGAAAGTGAGGATGACAGCGAGGAGATGTGGGAAGATGAGGAAGAGGAAGAGCAGGTGCTTCTGCCGAAGAAGGGAGGAAAAGAACAAGAAAAAAAAAGTGCAGATTTGGAATTAAAAAACCTGGAAGATGATGATGATGAAGAAGAAATGGTTGACGACTATGGTGCAGAAGATGATGGCAGTGGACAGGAAGAGGAGGAAGACGAAGAGGAGAACAGTGATGGAGATGATGTATGTTATCTCATTTATCTCTCTTTTTTTATTTATTTATTTAAAAGTTGGCATATAAAAAGCTTCTGTTTAATGTAGCCAGTCCACTATGGTAGATATTAACCATTCTACAGTGTTTGAATGTCACTTTAAGTTTACTCATTCTTTTTGTTAACTTTTTCATTTCCATGTGAAATGCTTCTTTTTAGCTTTTCTGGAAGATTGTGAAAGTCTACAGGTTTTCTTTTGTTTCCTTTCAGAAGTTTGTCAAACTTCACAGTTGAAAGTTAAATTAGTCCTCAGGCCATTTGATCAGAAGTCTAACTCTGCTCAGGAATGATTAGATGTTATAATTGTGGCAAAAAATTAAATTAACTTAATTTGTTGATTTGATCCACTTCAGCTTCTTCCAATCGAACGTGCTGCCAAAAAAGAGAAAAAACTGAAGGAATCCATGGGTCTAAGCAGTGACGATGATAATGAAGAGGATGATGACGATAGTGATGAAAAGCATAAATCAGATTCTGACATGGATGAGGAGGAAACAATCCAAACTAACGCGGATGATTTTGATACCTTCCGACTTCCCTCAGCTGAGGAGAGTGAGAAGGAGGGTGAGTCTGTTGTTAAAATCTGACAGCAAATCATCAGGAAATGTTCTGCAAATGGCCAAACCTTCATCTCTCACCTGTGTTTTCAGGTGCCCTGTCTCTGGACCTGAAGGGAGTCCATCAGAGAATAAAGGACAACATTGATGTCCTCTGTAATTTCTCAGCAAAAAGGGAAGAGGGGAAAGCCAGAGTGGATTACCTCTCTCTTCTGAGGAAAGACCTTTGTACTTATTATAGCTACAACGAATTCCTCGTTGAGAAATTAATGGACCTCTTCCCTCTCTCAGAGGTTGGTTTGTTTGTTTTGCATCCACAAATCTATGATTCACTGAAAGGTTATGGGTGGCAGCTTGAAAAATAAGTAATTTTTGTTGCTTTCGGCAGCTTGTTGACTTCCTGGAAGCCAATGAAATTCAGAGACCAGTCACAATTCGAACCAACACGCTGAAAACAAGGAGGCGGGACCTTGCACAGGTAACTACTCTGGACTCTTTAGAGTATGACAGTGCCAACATCAAACTTTTTATATATTACTGTCCCTTATACAAAAATCTGAAGCTATTTTGGTAATGTATGCAATACAGCAGGTACTGGCGTGTTTTTTTTTTTTTTTTTTAATTCAATTTGAAATAAATGACATAATTTTTACTTGGACCATTTTGTATTTGTCCTTGTTTAGGCTCTGATCAACAGAGGAGTTAACCTGGACCCACTGGGGAAATGGTCCAAAGTGGGTTTGGTAATCTATGACTCCTCAGTACCTATCGGTACGTTTCTCTTCAACATGTTAACTCTAATTTTAGCCTGAATTTTTTTCAGAGAAGCATATTTCAGCCGCCAGAGTTTTGATGTCATGCTTTGTTTGAATCCAGGTGCGACCCCGGAGTATCTGGCCGGTCATTACATGCTGCAGGGAGCCTCCAGCTTTCTTCCTGTTATGGCACTCTCTCCACAGGAAGGGGAGCTGGTGCTGGACATGAGCTCGGCCCCTGGAGGAAAGACCTCCTATATGGGTAAGATATGTTACTCTTATGCCTGCAAATTATGTGTTGAGAGCTAAATGTTGAAGTGAATGTTCCTCCGTTTAGCTCAGCTGATGAGAAACACAGGAGTGATCGTAGCTAATGATGCTAATGCTGAAAGACTGAAGAGCGTGGTGGGAAACCTTCACCGCCTCGGGGTCACTAACTCCGTGGTCAGCAATTACGATGGCAGGCAGTTCCCAAAGGTAACTTCATTTCAGATGTTCATTTGCAAGACATAAATAAAAAACATTTATTTATTGGTTTAAATAAATGTCACGACTGCATTGTTTATAATTTACTGAACTATGGAGGTTTTTGCCACAGGTAATGGGAGGGTTTGACAGAGTGCTGCTTGATGCACCATGCTCTGGCACAGGAGTTATTGCAAAAGATCCAGCTGTAAAGACCAGTAAGGTGAAACGTCACAGCTTGTCTCTGCCCATTGATCTACAGATACCCTCTTAATTAAAATTTCATTGCGCATTAAAACATCTTCCCTCTAATCTTGTTTTTCGATTAGGATGAGCCGGATATTCTGCGCTCTGCTCATTTGCAAAAAGAACTGCTTCTATCAGCTATCGACTCCGTGAATGCAACGTCTTCTACTGGAGGATACCTGGTCTACTGCACATGCTCAATAATGGTATGTGTTACCACAAAATGAGGTTTAGTCAGGACTGCAGTGACGCTGATGTCTGAATTATTATTATTAAAAACATTGCAATCTATTCACCTTAACATAATCTGAACAATTATATGAAATCAATAATTTATGGAACAAAAACACAACATTTTACTAAGTAGTTTTAGTCTACTTTCTAGTGCAAATATTTTTGTTTTGACTTATTTCAAGAGTACTTAATTACAAGTAACTTTTCAGAAAGATATAGAAGCTTGTTTTAAGTAAATAATTCATGTAATAATGATAAAAGTTTCCCACTGTTATGCTCATTTCATTTGTGTCGATGTTTGTCTTGATTTAAGCTTTGATAGTAACCACGTCTGTCTCCAACCAGGTGGAGGAGAATGAGTGGGTGGTGGACTACGCTTTGAAGAAAAGGAATGTTAAACTAGTCCCAACCGGACTTGATTTTGGGAAGGAAGGCTTCACCAGGTAATGGAAGTTAACTCCGGAGAGTATACCCATTTACTGACTGATAAACACTGTGATCATTAAATAGAAAAACATTTATGCCCTCCGTAGTTTCAAGAAATTTAGATTCCATCCTTCCCTTCAACTCACCCGCCGTTTTTACCCACATTCCCACAACATGGATGGATTTTTTGTGGCCAAATTTAAGAAGTTCTCTAATGTAACCCCATCAGCTTCAGTTGGGAAAGGTAACTCTCTCAAATCTGAGTCCAGATTGAAATGTTTTCTCTGTTTAATGTTATGATTGCATAACTTTTTGTGTTGGTAATTACAGAAGATGAGACAACAGAAGCTTCTGAGGCAACAGAAGCTACAGATTCTCCGAAAGATAAACCGTCCAAAAGCAAAGCAGCTAATGAAACTGCGCTAGCAAAGACGGATGCCCTAAAGCAAAATGCCAAAGCTAATGGAGCAGCAGCTAAAAAACCAGCAAACATCAAGATAAAAGGACAACAGGGCTCTCAGACTGGACCAAAGAAGGCAAAGATTGCCAAAATGGATGGAGAGACTGTGAAAGGAGCCCAGGCAAAGAACCCTGCAAAGAAGACTCCTGTCCAGACAACCGTACCAAAGACTGTCAAAAAAGATGGAAGTAGATTTGAGAAAAAGCAACCCAAAAAGGGGAAATCACCCTTGAAGATGAAGAACAAGATGGGAAAGAATAAATTCAAAAAGATGAAGCACAAGTTTCAAAAAAACAAATAATGTTTGACATGTGAGCAGTGAAACATTTCAGATTACAAAGAAACTTTGTAGAGTCCTATTAAATACCTGACTCCCTTTCTCTATATTTAAATATTCTTTGGGTCAATGTTATCTGTTTCAGAGTAACGTGTTAAATATGGCTATATGCTGATAGATTTGATTTTACTGTTTTTTTTCTGTTTTATCTGATCTTTAATGTTGTAGGTTTGCTGCAGGTGAACATAACCTCCATGAAATAATAAATGTTTTAAGACTTCCCATTTTTTTAGTTATTTGGTTTTAGCTGTCTGATTTTAATCACTTTAATCTTCAAGAAAATACATTTCTTTAGTAATAAAACATCACCTAAGAGAATACATGTAGGTTCATATATATAAAATTAAGTTGAAAAAGTTTGTTTTTGTTTTTTTTATCCTGTCTATAACAAAAAAAGACGTTTTTATTATGGACAAATTTAGTTTTAAATATTGCTGTGACTCATTCATTCACTGAATAAAGTAGGTATTTGTTTATATATTTATTTTGGATATCACAAACTTCGGTTCCTTTCTCATATTAGACTATTAACAGTTGATGTACAGTATCATACATTCAACATTTTTGCTCATGGCTTAAGTACACGGGGCTGCTGTTTTGGCCCAAAGGAGTACAGAAAAATAAAATCGAGAACTTTATGTAGAATTTAAGTAATTATAATAAAGAACTTAATATGTTGACTATAGACATATTAATGTAAGCTTTACTGCAGCTCATGTCTTTGGTAGAATTTAACTGCAAAACAAAAAATTATTTGTACCTTTAACCAAGGAGTCTGTATTAAACCGCTACTATTTCAATTGGTAAGAAATAGTTGCAATTTATTTTAAAAATGCGCACTGTAATTTGAGCTCCACGCATGTTAAAAATGTTATTCTCATTTCTGTTAATTTCTTAAGGGGGATGGTGAACACAGTAGACATAAAGCATACGAAGATGGAAGTTTTTTTTCCTTAAAAAGTCTTGAAAATCAGATTGGTCCATTTCGAAACGGAAACTGCCTTGTTTACCTTTTCCAAGATGGCGGCGGGGATGTATTTGGAGCATTATTTGGACAGTAAGCTATAAATGACGCCTTGAAGTTGTTTGCACATGTTCAATTTAATTTAGTCAATTAATTGTTTGCACATAATTATGCCCCGCAGTTCATGTCTATTTATTAGATGGAGGAAAACGCGTTAACCACTTTCTAACGGTCAGTCTTTTAGGCTCTGTCTATTTCCTGGAAAAGCGCTTTGTAGCGAAGCTAAAATGCTGCTGGATATCTCATAGTAGATGCAATGTTTCAATGCTCACTGTCGATGTACTTTGATTCATTTTACCCGCAAAAAAATCCGTATGTTTGGTATTTGTTGAATAGATTCCGAATACAAATTAAATGGCATTTCACGTACAACATTAAGCTAGCCACCGCACTCGCATTGTTTTTTTTCGGTTTGTTTGATTGTGGCGATTGTGCAATTAAACTGATATGTTTTTATCTTTCCCCAACATCTTCATCTATCCAGGCATTGAAAATCTTCCCTTCGAGCTGCAGAGGAACTTTAATTTGATGAGAGATCTCGATCAACGCACAGAAGGTGGGAATAAATCAAATTGAGTGTTTGTCACGTATATTCATGAGGTATCCATTCTTCTAGCATTATTGATCTATATATGTTCCTGAATTGTATTTTAGATTCCACCAGTCATTTAAATGATGGCTTCTACTAAACTTACCTTAACTTTTTTAAATATATATATTTATGCATAAAACCAACTGATTAAAATGTTTTATTTTGTGAATTGAAGTTAGGGTGCTTTACAAAGGTTTTTGTACTCCTTGAACTTTTCATATTTTATGTTTTGTTGGGATTTTGTGTGACGTACAAAGTGCAACATCCTTGTGACATTGAAGCAAATGGATACAATTTGTTTTCAACAAAGTGTCTTGGATCTTTTCCGAATTTATTTTCAAATCTCAATTGAAATTGTACATCAAAAATGAATGTGCTGAAGATTTGTGTTTGCTACACGTTGACAAACACACTATGCCTCAAAAAAAACCCTGGTCCGAGTTAACCTCCTTTATTCTGATACCCCTAAATAAAACCCAATGCAACCAATTGCAGAAGTCGCTTAATTTGTAAATTGAGTCCACCTGTGTGTAATTTAATGTCAGTATAAATCCTGCTGTTCTTTAGAGGCCCCAGTGGTTTGCTAGAGAATATTAGTGAACAAACAGCATCATGAAGACCAAAAAACACACGAGACGGGACAAGAAAAGGTTTTCTGCACATCAAATGGCTTTTACTTTTTGTGAGCATTTCTAAAAGTTAAATAAAAGGACTAATAAAAAACTTATGCTTATTTCATTTAGACCTAAAAGGACAGATTGACTCTCTGGCTAAAGAATACACCTCCAACGCCCGGACTCTCTCCTCTGATCAAAAACTGTCCCTACTGAGGCAGATTCAGCAGTCCTACAGTAAATGCAAGGAGTTTGGAGATGACAAGGTGCAGCTGGCTATGCAGACCTATGAAATGGTTGGTACATCTGACATAATCTTAATATTCTGCATACATATGTTCTAAACTTTAAACATTTAAAGATTATACACCACATATCAGTGGGCTGATTAGTTTATTTTTTTCTACAGGTCGACAAACACATCCGACGCCTCGACACAGACTTGGCTCGGTTTGAAGCTGACCTGAAGGAGAAACAGATTGAGAGCACAGACTACGATTCCACCTCCAGTAAGGGAAAGAAAGGTGTGTGTTTGCTTTCTATTTTCTCTGTATGTGCTTTGTTTTGTTTTGACGACTTGTACAGTTTTTACAAATCTGTGCTTTGTGTAACACTGGAGTGTTTGTGTAATTCCAGTAGACACCAGACAGAAGGAGAAGAAGACCGCCAAAACAAGATCTAAAGTGAAGAGCTCAGACGAAGATGGAAGTCCCAAGAGCGCACAGAAGAAAGTCAAACTTTTTCAGCAGTATGTTTTTATATCTTGTCATGATCGTGCGTAGGTTTTAATGGTAAAAGAACACTGGTGTTATATATTTTTTTCTCCTTCATTTGATCAGAGGGGAATTCAATGCCCCTGCCTCCAACTTTGGCAATGTGCACCCATCTGATGTGCTGGACATGCCTGTGGATCCCAACGAGCCCACCTACTGTTTGTGCCATCAGGTGTCTTATGGCGAGATGATTGGCTGTGACAACACCGATGTGAGTTGTTGTTTTTTTTATTGGTGAACAACACAATAGCTTAACGTACAACCTTATTTCACATGTGCTTGTGTGCAAACTAAGCATTATTTGTTCATGTTGCATTTTTGCTGTGGATTTATGAATTATTGGGAGAACTCAAAAGACAGTAGTTTTCTGCACTTGTATTTCTCTTAGTTGGTGATCAAGAACAGTTATCAAAAATCAGCAAAATGCAATTAGCTTAGATGAATCAAACACATGCAGCTCAAGAAACGATCCAAAACCCTGTACTGCCTTTTAACTTTGAGTCCTTCTGCCCTCTGATATTACTTTTTATATTTCTAAAACCTTTTCAGAGGCCAACGTTTTGTGCTCTGCCACTCATTTTATATTCTTTTTGCACCTTGGTCAAGCATGTACAACTTCCTGTATGCATGACTTTCTATGGTGTTTACAGCACTTGTAAACACCATCTCATGTGCCATAGTTTTCTGTAGTTTTCCCATAATTTCAGAACTTTTTTCTTTAATTAATGTGACCCAAACTGAAAAAAATAGCTTAAATCTTGTGGAGGGAAAATAGATAATAAATGACTAAAATAATGTGGTTAAGTGTGCACACCCTTAAGCTAATACTTTGTTGAGTCACCTTTTGATTTTGTCCCAGTCGTCTCTCATTGGGTTTTCGTCTACCAGGATGGAATATCTTAACTTGGTATTATTTGCATACTTTGCAAAAATATTCCAATGCTGTCAAAGACAAACTTTCCCAGCTGAATTAAGATTGGCCTAAAGATTTTAACAGAGATTTGGATATGGAGATAAATTAAGATTTCAATGAAACAAAATTACTTCCAATGAACCTATAGCTGATTCTGTTGCAATAAAACTCCTCCACCATTTGTATATAAACTATCCCAATGAGAATTTTCTTACTTGGACTGTTTTTTTTAGTCACATAATGATTAAATGAAGTGACTGCAAAAGCAGATTAAAAATGGAAGTGTTTTTTTCAGGAGTTTCTCATCCACAATAAAACTAAATGCACTTTTAAAATCATAGCACTTTGTGAGTTGAGATTAGGAATTCACATTTGACTTTTGTGTACACATCTAATATGCTAGTTCACATGGGGCACAAATACAATCTATTCTAAATTTGCTCTTGCATTTTACAGCAGCACCCACCCCATCTATGTAAAATATGTCATGGAGTTTTCCCTGAACCTAGGCAGGCTTGGTTTTCCAGTTTTTCTAACACCCTACTCCATGCTCTGTAGCCCAGTCATGTGAGGAATGTTGGCGTCTTTGCTGTACCACTTTGTACACTTTGTAATAATCTCAGCTGAGTGATACTTTTCGATAATGCGGTCCGTCTCATTCTTGTGTATCTTTTTGCACACCACGGCTCTTGCTGTGAGATGTGACTGAGGAAATGTCAAAGCAAAATACTTGTAGAAGAGCTGTGTTTTTATTTTATTTCATTGTATTTTTTTAGGTTAATTTGAAACATTACTCCTATTTAGCATGATTTTCAATATGTTGGTTAGTTCTGAAAAAACAGAACGTTGTGTGTACATTTCTGCACCTATGTTATTTTCTATTTTGATGTTCACTTTTTACATTTTAAGTCAGTCAGTTTTAGGGTGGAAAACGTCCTGAAATGATCTAAAAATTATTTGTTTTGGTCCCATTGTTTACATCATGCAATTTAACAGCAGTGCATATTATTCCTCGATCCAAATCTCAAAATGATAAGCCTGAAACTCTTTCAGGCCCATGCCTCATCATCATTTTAGGACTGCAGAAAAGAAAACAGTTTAATGGTAGCTCTGATTGCGGGCTTTGAACATTCAGCTCTTGATTGCGTCTTTTGAAAAGCTTGGTTTTGTCAAAGTGGTTAGTTTGTGCTACAATAGTGTATTTGGATTTTTTTTTTTCTCTTTCAGTGCTCCATTGAGTGGTTCCATTTCGCATGTGTGGGCTTAACAACCAAACCACGTGGAAAATGGTGAGAAAGTCTAAATCGATTGTCATCGGTGTGTGCAGCAACACAAGTGTTTTTAAAATTGTTACAGCTCCCCGTAGCCACCTCAATTTTTATTCCCCCTCTGCAGGTACTGCCCTCGCTGCTCTCAAGACAGAAAGAGAAAGTGATTCACCTGGTCACTCTGGAACAAAACACAGAGAAAAAGTTTTCTTCATTTTTATTTGACATCTTTGTTTTACATTTGGTGCTTTACTCTTTGGTTTACGTCCTTGCCTTGGTCTGATGCAGTGTGTGAAGGAGCCAGACGGTTACAAATGTATTTAAGTTTTTTTTTTTTTTAATGCATAACAGTTTTTAGTTTTTATTTAGTTATCTTTGGTGCTCTTATTGTGACTTTTTCATATATATAATTTTGTCCACATAACTAATAAACACTACAGCTGCTCCATCTGGTTTAGTAGTTGTAGCTCTGATATACAATACTGTATATCATATGATATTCACATGGACAAGTGAGAAGTTTCTATATATTAATGAAAATCAGCCTTGAATGGTTTTGTTTTTTGTATTGTTAATTTGCCCTTGTTTAAAATTGAAACACTATTTTTAGATACATTAATAAGACAAAACCTGCTTTGTGACACAGCATTAGATATATGTGGTAGTGAATTAACCCATTTTAATTTAACACTTTTTATTTGACTGCTGCATAGAATTTAAACTACATTCTTGAAAAGTATTGTCATTTCTGTAGCTGAAATATTGGTGCCGGGGTGAGGGGATGATAGGGCTGTCAATCATTTCAATACAGCCACTACCTCAAAAAACACTCCTTCGTGGTCTTGTCTTCTTTTTTTCGCTGAACTGGTAGCTTCCACTGTGATGTACTGTGCGTAGTTGACCACCAGGTGGTGGTATTGGGTCAGAATTTAAAACTAGGTCTGACGCGATATGCGTCATCGTTTTGTTGATTTGGCGCGCGGTGGCATCAAATTTGAAAAACTCCAGACGGAAACCGTTTACGGACGGTGGGAAGGGAGGCAGCAGGCAATTTTCCCTACGAGATTTTAAGTACCAAAACGTGCTGCCACGGAAAGAGGTAACGTTGTGTTTTTACCTTTGTTAAAGTTGTAAACATGGTCATTCTGACACAATGTCCGCCTAAAACTTATGTAAAGACTAGTGAGTCTTAGGCTAACGATTATGCTAATATCGTGTTAGCTTCAGTAACATTAGCGGCTTGAACCACTCATAACAACTTAGTTTTTTCTCAACTTACAAGACTACTTTTAACTTTGGTATTTTTTTCTACTTTATGTACCCAAATGCATTTAGTATTTAAAGTTAGTACTAGCTATACCAGTGCTAACAATGAGCTAAATACATCTGGATGTGACCGTAACGTTAGCGCTTATTTGTGTCTCTGAGTTGGTCAAAGTTTTGATTAATTTTGAGTTGTCTTTGTTACGCAGAGATGTCGTGGGACTTTTTTGTGCCAGTGTGTGTGGGAGACCTGGTTAAAACGGGAGGTATTAATCAATACGTAGTTCAAGATGTGATTCCGGCAAAACAACTGCCATCCCATCTCAATAGTAAGTATTTTTCATTAGATGTGATCTTATGTCTATGTACGTATGATTGAAATTCGATGTACTCTAGCATTATGGTGATCGCAGTGAACGGATCGTTTTTGTTTTAACCGCTTAGTTCTGTTTCTTCCATTTATTGCTCTTTAGGCAAATGGATAACCTGTGTTAATTTAAAGGAAAAGTGGAAAAAACAGAACTACATTGTGTGTTATTGTTATTCCTGTTTCACTGACAAAATATTTGGAAATAAACTTGTTTAAAGATTTGTCACTTGTGATCTATTTCCCCAAGTTTTTGTACTCTCTAACCAAATGTTATTGGTGTATTTTGTGCATTTAATATCTTTTACACAAAACTTAAGATATGTTTTACCTCAGCTTATAACGTGAAATTCCTAACAGTATTTTTGTGTTCTCCACTCCTTTCTGCTCATGTTTTGAGGTTTTTGCATTCATTTTTGACACCAGGAGTAGAAGTATTGTAAATATAAAGGTGTAAATAAATGTTTACTTGTTTGCATCAGAATTCAAGATGGGACTACGAAGCCAAGGCCCTTCATGTATACTGGAACACTTTGACACAGGTTACAGTGTTCTGCAGTAAGTACTTACCATGTAATTCTTGTAAATATTACCATCAATAATAATAGTACAAAGCTATTGTCTTTTAATTTTTAGGCATTTTAATTCTTTGGAGCTTGGGGTAAAAGAGGATACCTTGGAATTACTTGTTAAAGGTTAGTCTCTTGTATGTGTATAAATATTTTTTTAAATGGACATCCTTTTAGCCTTTTGCTTCATTAACTGGTTTCTTTTTTTTCAGTGGTCAGTGATCTGGCTGTTTCTCTGCCAACGGCTCTCACCTCCACCACCTTCTCAACTGCAGAGCGCAAAGAAAAACTAAATGCTGTTAAAATGAGTGTCTTCTTGCTATGCAAACTCACGGAGAGCCTCGAAAGTGTCTCCTACAGACAAAGTATCATCACAGCACCTGGAAAGGTAAAGTTGTTAGTGGCTAAATGGTATAGTCAGTGACTTTTGTTTTTGAGTATTCTTCATGTGACCATATCCAGTGATGAGACCTTGGCATTATTTATGATCTGATTACACTTAGAAACTGTGGTTCTTAGTCAGCTGTTTGGTGAGTAGTCTTGGTAGTGTGATTGAGTTTTATTACACTGCTGTAAGGGCTCACCTACAGTCAAACGTCCATCTTCTATAATTTATGCCCATGATGAGAAATTTCGTGGGATATGTAGAAGATGTCAAACATTGTGTAACTTCTTGTTTGTCTGTGTGTGAATGTTTATGTATCAGCTGACAAAAGGCTGTAGTCTATGGCAGGTTTGACAGATATGAACAGTCATCTTTGGTAATCTGAGGATATTGTTTTTGTCATTTGAATTTTTTTCATTTTATCTCCCATTTGGAACCGTTAGAGTCCAATACATTTAGAGTTGAAAGACCTTGCTTTCTTTGTGTAACAGGGTAGTAAAAAAGGTAAAGGCGGTGAAGGACTGCTGCAGTGGGATTCTGAGAGAGAGCGGGTTCTGCATGTTCTTGTCCAGCTCCTTCAACTGGACATCCGTTCTCTCTGGAGCCTCTCCCTGGTGGAAGAGGAGTTCATCAGGTACTTCAATGTCAATTTAGCTCTGAGCCAGGCTCAGATTTTAATTTACTTACATAACATGCTTGCTTGTAACCATTTATTTATGTATAATTTCATTGTAAATGTAGTTTTTAGGAAGATCTCAGAACTATGTGAAATTGCTTGTTTCCTCTGTGATCAGTTCATAAACAAATTTTTCTTGGGAGCCATTTGTCTTGTGTTTTAGTCGGCATTTCAGCCCTAACATCTTCTTAATTTTAGGCTGATATAACAATAAATGGTGGTTCATTAGCAGGTCCATGCAGAACTTTGACATGCTAAGGATATAGTGGGAGCATTTGAATCAGTTCGTATAGCATCTAAAAACTGGCAGGACACTAACCCTTGAGTAACTCATGGCTTTAGATGAACAAAATTAAAACATCACCTTGAATTCTTCACAGCTGTGTGACTTGTTGCTGCTACAAGTTATTGGAGAATCCAACCATCAGCCATGTCAAGAACAAACCAACAAGAGATTGTATAATTCACCTTCTCGGCATACTGATCACCAAATACAACCACCTTTTAGGTTCGTTTCCCAGCTGCCTTGGATTTTGTGAATGTAGTTCATACAACATGGCAATCTTTGCTGTTTAAAATTTGTTCTATTTTAAATGTTGCTATCTGAATTCTTTCAGGTGCCAGTGTAAAGGTCATCCAGATGCTGCAACACTTTGAGCAGTTGTCCTCAGTATTTGCACAAGCTGTGTCTGTGTGGAGCACAGAGTATGGAGTCAGGGCAATTATTGGAGAAGTGATAAGGTCAGTACATTTTTCCTTTACTGATGCTTTTAAACTTCAGTTTTATTTGAGATCTGCTATTGAAACTCTTATTTTTTTTCCTTCAGGGAAATTGGTCAGAAGTCAAGTGAAGAGCTTGCCAGAGAAGGTTCTGGTGTCAAAGCTTTTGCGTCTTTTCTGTCAGAACTCGGTGGCCTGGTACCAGAATTAATGATCCCCAACATTAGTGTCCTCATCACTCACCTGGAAGGAGAGGTTTGTGTTCTTTAAAATGCATTTTTTGACATCTTTATGAGACTTTTGTAATTTGATAATCTTGTGTAAAAACAAAATGTCGTTACAATATTCACATCATCAAAGTTTTCCCCAGAAAACTTGCTAAGCCTGGTGGCTGGGCGCTAGGGCAGTTATTCACCCAGCAGCCCGTCGTGTTTTTGAGTTAAAAAATATTTAAAATTGACAGGAAATTTTAAAATGTCTTGATAATTATGTGTGATTGGAAGATTAATACCTGAACCCAACTGTAAAATCTTAGAAAATGCAAACACTTTAAAAAGACTTAAATAGATAAACAATGCTTAGCTTGGTGGGGGCTCAAGTAAAGCCTGGTGGCCCGCCAGGCTTATAATACACTGGGGGAAACTGCATCATGATGAAAAACAATATTTATGATTTAATTTCTTGTCTTTAAAACCAAACTTCAACAATTATTCCCAGCTCTGCTAAAGTAACATAACCCTTGACTCATATTTATATTATCAAATGTATTAATTTTATTGATACAAATATTTAAGTAAAATGTCACATTTCGGACTTTAACGTGCTGTTTATTATTTAGTCAGGTTATATTCTGTAATTGAGACTGTAGTGACCTTCATGCTTACTCTTGCTAACTGTAGCTTTAACAGATTTAAGATGGTGGGAGGCACTTCTTTATTTTCTACATCACCAATACCTGAGACAAGAAATATTTCCAAGCCTAATTTTTCTCTTTTGTGGGCACCAGATAAGTGTTGTTGCCTTCTTTCAGGCTGCCGACCGGCAGTGTGTAGCAGCAGGCAGCTGAGGGTATTGTTATTGCTTCTTGCTCCATACAGCTGGAGAAAACTATGGTCACTAAGGAACTTTCTCCTGGCATCTCATTAAAACGACTTCAAATTATGTTGAAAATGTTTGAAGCCGTGACTTTAAAAATCATGGTGTACTTACATAACCAGCCCATCCCTGTTTCTTAATGACAAATTATACGGATAAAAACTGCAATATTACTCAGACGGAGCCTCATTTGCACCCACGTTTTCACCCAAGAACTTGTTTTCATTATGCTCCGAGTACAAATGTGGGACAATCTCTAACACCTTCTGTTTCAGTAGCTTCTGCCTCCCTTGCACAGCTTGGCAGAGTTTTTGTTTGTTTTCGTTTCATTCATGTTCTGCCCAGTGATGAGACCAAGGCGAATATGAGCTCATTGAGTGAGAGTTGGGTTCTTGTTGCCTTGAATGGCAGGTAATCTTGGCAGTGCAGAGGAGGATTTCTGCTCTGCTGTAAGGGCCTGCCGACAGAGACTTAGCTCAGCCAGAATTATTCCTCTACAGTTACTGCGGAGTAATTGCTTTGGCTGATGCTGACAGTTTGTTTGTGTGTGTGTGTGTGTGTGTGTGTGCAGAAGGCAAAAAGTTCACCCAGCTCTCTTTGCTGTTCGTTGAGCTGTGACTGTCGTCTTTGGTAATCTGAGGGCAGACTCATCTTGTATCTTTACTTTTTCCACTTTGCAGAGGGGGAAAAAAGAACTTCATATGTTAAACTGTTTGATTTGCATTTGTTTTCTAGAGCCACACAATGCGTGTTGCTGTTTGTGAGGTGCTTGGAGAAATTCTTGTACGAGTCCTATGTGGCGATGGGCTGGATGAGTCTGGCAGAGCCGACCGGGACCGCTTCTTTGACATATTGCAGGAACATCTCCATGACACACACTCCCATGTCAGAGCACGTGTGCTCCAAGTTTACACACGAATTGTCAACAGCAAGGTACATTGCTTTTATGAAATACTTTGACAGTGAATGCTGTGATTGAACTAATGGTGTTCCACAAGACTCAATTTTTGGTCTCCTTGCTTTTCCCAGCTATTCTGACAATGTGTTGTCATGTTTTGGTTATCCAAAACAGACTGAGTTTTAAATTGTATTTTAAATATGAAATGTTTGACATTTTTCTAAAGGACAACACTGAAACTTTAGGACAAAATAATAAAAGCTGATGGTAAACATTTTTGTGTGTGTGTGTGTTCAGGCGCTGCCCCTGTGTAGGTACAGTGAGGTGATGGGGCTCGCCGTTGGGCGCCTGATGGACAAATCGATAAATGCAGTGAAGAGTGCCATCCAGCTGTTGGCAGCTTTCATTGCGCACAATCCCTATAGCTGCAAGGTAATTCAAACTGGTGTGATTTTAAACTGTGAATAGAGGTAATATTTCAAGTTTCACAACACAAAGCTTTGTTCTTGTCTTTCAGCTGAGCAGTGCAGATCTGAAGAAACCCTTGGAAACAGAAACAGCAAAACTCAGAGAAATGAAAGAGAAGCTAGAGGGAAAAGCACCTGGTAATCACAGCTTCTGTGATAGTCCTTCAGATTTCTCTGCTTCTGTTAGACTTCTTTAATCATACATGTATTTATATTTTTTTTTTGCCCAGTGATGAAACCAAGGCGAATGTGAGCTCACTGAATGAGTGTTGGCTTCTTGTTGCATTTGAATGGCAGGTAATCTTGGTAGTGCAGAGGAGGATTTCTGCTCTGCTGTAAGGGCCTGCCGACAGAGACTTGGCTCAATCCAAATTATTCCTTTAGAGTCACAGTGGAGTAATCTCTGGAATAGAGCTTACATTGTGTGTGTGGGTGTGAGTGTCTGATGCAAGAAGCCCACTTTGGTCTTGGTGCCGTTCAGTGATCCATGAGCTGTTACTTTTAACAATCTGAGGGCTGATTCAAATTTCCATAAACCCACCACATGAATATGTACTGATTAAAAGAAATCCCAAAGGTCTAACTTTAAATCTTCTCATAAGTTTTTTTTTCCCACACTTATTTATGTCTGGCATTTTTAATAGTTTGAAATGTAATTAGTAAAAATACTCATGCAAATGAGCTAAGACAGTAATAGTTTTTAGCTGGAATTATGACACATCAGCGGTTCTAATTGCCTTTTCCTCCAAATTAAATTTAAAGATAAAATCATAAATTAATTGTCACTCAGTGCTGCTGTCTGAACAGAAATGTTTTAATTTTTCTCAACTTCAGAAATAGGTTCACATAATTAATTTCAGAAAATACAGTTATCTGTTCTGTTGCTATTTTAATCTTTCAATACATTGGTTTCAAATGTTTCTTTGGCACTTTTACACGACCATCTGCCAGTGAAATATAATAAATGTATGTATATATTCCTTTTCCTCGCTGTAGTTGCAGTGATCAAGGCGTCTGAGCTGTGGGCTGCCATGGAGCCTGAGCTCCTTGTTACTGTCAGGACAACCCTGGAGCCCACAAGTGAAGCAGAGGAAGAGAACAACGAAGGTGTGGAGGTGGAGGACGAAAAACCAGAAGATGACGACAGAGCAACTGCAGTGAAGATAGCGCAGTACCTCCGTGTCAACAAATACAGGTGATGCTAATAACCAGTTGACGTTGATGGGTAGTGACGCTGCTCATGGATCAGGTCTGTCACACAGCCTAGAATTAGTCAGGTAAAATGTCTGTGCTCCTCTCTCTGCAGGAATGCTGTGAAGCTTTGCGTAAAAGCTCACAGTTGGTTCCCAGAATCAGAGATGTTTGCCTCTCTGACCACAGTCACCGCTGAGAGTTTAATGGACACACTGGGCTTGATTTTCAAAGGTAAAAGCTCTTTTTATTTTAATAAAAATAGGAAAATGGTTTACAAAATGCACAAGAGAACAAATATTAGATATATACTTCTAAGAGATTGAGTTGCTAATGAAAAGTTGATTCACCCACATGGTTGTAAATGTAAAACTGATTCAAAGTCATTTGAATTTGATCTTGGTTATCAAACATTGTAGGCAAGTTCAGTATATATAGAATGTATAAAGTGTCCATCTGCTCAGTTTGCCAGAGAGCCAAGTAGCCTTCTGGAACCAGGAGCACCTTCTGTTTTTTAACAGAAATTGGTGGCATGAATTTGAGTTGTAAACTTTTTGTTATCCACATGGTCAAAAAACATAAAAGCTCAAATATATGCATACACCAGTCAATGTTTTTGGTTAAATGTCTTGCTCAATGTTGGCCTTCAGTATCTATTCCTTACCCTGTTTTGTGTGTTTGGGTCAACCTTGTTACTTCCATGTGTTGAATTTCTGTTCTGATCAGACTTGTTGATTTTTGGGGTTCAAATGAAAAATCTGGAGATGATTTTAATTCATTTTTTATTAATAATTATTTTGTGCACTGCATCAAAACCACGGGTACAGCCCCTCAACATGACTTAGCCATCAAACATGTTTGACCTTTAGTGTAATGTTCTTCTGTTTGAAAGCCTCGCCTTAACTCAATTTGTAATACAAGTATTTAATCTCTATAATGACTTAAGAGCATACATATTGGCCCAAACATTAAGCGTTCTCTCAAATTCCAGATGAACATTTTGCTGCACTTTCACATTTCTCTGGCTAGTTTTTTTTTTTCTATATATATATATCTTTTTAGCCTACATGACAGTGTAATTTGTCGCAAGCCTTTGTCTAAGCTATACTTCACTTCACGCTTCCTGCACCACCAGTTAATGTCATCTCAGATGATAAACAAGTAATTTAATTAAACAGTTAAACATTTTTCATGTTGACTCAAATGCAACGTCAGAGATGTGTGTTGATGGTCTGACAGCTCAATTACAAAGACATTTATTTTCCACTTGTGCACCTATTTGCCATAAGAATAAGAACTTTGACTAGAAAAGTCAGTTTCTCTGCTAATTTTATTACATTGATATGTTACAATAGAGAAAGCATTATGGTATTGACATGGCTGCATCTAATGTTACAAAAAACAACACAACTAAGACTCAAAAGTGTTCACTCTGCTCTCAAACCTCCCCTCATTCAAATCTGAATGTATCTGCACATAAACAAAACCTCAACCCACCAAACCATTTACTAGTTGACTTGGGTTGTAATTTTCTAAAGTTTTATAATGGCAGCTCTGAAATTGTCCTGCAAGTTTCTACCTTCATGTATTCTCGCTTTTGTTTTCTTTTGTTCTAAATGTAGTGTGTATAACTGCTTTTCACACATTATGAAAAGGTAAAAGGTTACTTAATTATTAGGCTGAAGCTTTAGAAAATGCTCAGTTCAAGCAGCAGATTATAAATTGAGAGCAATGAGTGCCTTGGTGGCTCGAGGGTAGCGGTGGAGGATGCAATAACTCCCCCTGAGTCAGACATGGCACCCCCAAGAAAATAAAAGTTCAAAAAATGTTTTTTTTTTTTTTATATATATACATGTGGTGAAATATTTTATAAAAAAAAATTGATTGTAATTAAATGTAATCTAAATGCCAAAAAAGTACCCTAAAAGAAGTCTATTGTGAATATGGCTATGAATCAATAACAAAGGAAATACTATGGGTAAAAGCGATGAACCTTTGACATCATTACACATCCTGTAAACCAGTGGGAGGCAGAGCTTGTACTGCTTGGTGATTATACAGGCACAAAAACAATTCTGCAAAAATATCCATCATGTTTGAGGCTCAACAGAGAAGTTTCAGAAAAAATCATCAAATCCATTCTGTTCATGTTTCACTGTAGTCAGCAAGAAGAACTAGAGTCACACCAGGTTAGCAATATGCTGCAAAGCAAATAAGGGCACAAATGTATCATGTACAGCACTCAGGAGTTCTTAAATATGCAGTATCATAAAGTCCTATTTTTAGACCTCAATAAGTAGTGTTTGATATAAGTAATCAGTGAACTATAAACAGTTTTCTTTGTCTTCTTGTGGGGAGGGGAACTACCTGTACAGCAGCAATGACTGTTAAACCACTGACCTGACTGATAATTTCCAAGACCCTAGATGAAAACAGATTTTTCTTTAAAAAAAAAAAACTTCCCCTTCTACCACAAAAACAACCACCTTTTCCTGTTGTGAAGAAATCTGACTCCTAGGTGTAAAAATGCATCTTCTGTCTGCCTCTTCTGTTACCACCATGCCAAGTGTGGGTGTTTAAGACCAAGTTTTTTTTTTTAAATGTTTGTAATGAATGGTATCACCATAAAGCCACATACTGTATTTATTAGACGCATTGTTGGTGACTGTAGGTTCAATGTGTTAGAGACCTATAATGAGTTCACAGCACCCTTTAGAAATCGGCAAGCTCCCCCATTGCACCTGCAGGAAAAAAAACTTGGAGCCCTCACTGACTGGGTGATTTACCTCTCTTGTTTGCCCCAGGCTCTGATGAAGATGCTTCAGATGTCGGTCAGAATTTGCCACCAACCCCACAAAGAGAGAGAGATAAAGAGGGAGATGAAGGGGACCTGAAGAAGCAGGAGATGTTGGTGCAGTACCTGAGAAACATGGAAACATTTTCCTTACAAGTGGAACAAGCAATATCTGTCATCAACAACATGCTGTATTTGAAAACAACTTCAGGTAGATGTCCACTTTCACTGTGGGATCTGTCATTTTACTTTCCCAAATTTTTGAGTAGATTCTGTTTACATGAAGTTCATAATTCCATGTTTATTTGTTGTTTTCTTATTCTGCTTAAAGTTGTCCAAGAAGCAGTGCAGTTTTGTGTGACGGTGCACGAATTCAGTGTTGCTAACTCTGTCAGTGGAGTGAGGAAGATGTTGCCTCTGGTGTGGTCAACGGATGCTGCCATTAAAGATGCTGTCGTTCAAGCCTACAGACGCTTGTACCTGAACCCGCAAGGAGACACAGTCAGGTCTGTGCTTAACCACTTTAAATATAGTCATGTGCCGAGGTTTATAATATATTTACATGGCAGACTATAATTTTTTAAATTTAATCCAGGATGGAAGTAACTACGAAAGCAAGTTCAAAGAAAACCTAAAACAGGCGTTAGGCTACCTATGGAAATGTTCATCAAGATCTCTTTTAAAGATTAGAAATGATTCAACACTTAAACTTTACTATATTGCCAGCTGTTTTTGTGGATATTATAAACCCCTGTTAGAACACACATTCTTGGTGGTTTGCTATACGATTTAGACGTTTTGCATATAATCTTCTAATTGCTTGGAGGATTAGAGCAGAATGAAATTGTTTTGTCTGGCTGCCTGTTGGATATTATTTTGCCTTGCAACAAAAACCTTCAGTGTTTTTTTTTGTTTTTTTAAAATGAAAAACCAGCCGTCTGGTCTTTTTAACAGGATGAAAGCACAGACTCTCGTCGACAGTCTCTCTGAGCTCATGGTGGATGCATCTCTGGGTACTATCCAGTGTCTTGAGGAAATTGTGAGTAATTATTATATGAATCATTGGATTAATTAGCAGTACTGTAGTTCCAAGATCATGAAAAATGTCTAAATGTGACAAAATATTAATTTGGGAGAATTTGCAGAAATACTTTTGGTTCCTAAACATACAGAGAGTTGTAACTGTAAATGTCTCTGTAGGTGCAGGAGTTCTTCGGCAGTGGCAGCAATCTCCAATCCACCGTAATCCAGGTTTTGTGGGAGAGATTTGCCGGTAAACGAGAAGCCTCTGTCTTACACAAACGAGCTGCAGTGTTACTGCTGGGCATGGCAGCACGGTAAATTACTCAACATTTTATTGTCTTTTAATACAACAAACATTTTGGGTGGAAAAAAGTGCAGTTTTCTTATGGTAGTGCTAAAAATCAGTTAAAATAACAGATTTAATTTAAATAACATCTGTTTAGAGTACCACAAAGTTAGTATGGTAGTTACTCATATACCATGCAGTAAAGGTTGAATATCAACCAAAATGAATATTTAATTTTTTTTATTTGTAACACAAGGTTTCTGCACACTGACTCCTCCTTATTTTATGTTATAAATCTTTACCTAGAATCATATCTGTGCTTTTTAATAGGTATAAAAGCTAAACAGGATTAGTATGTCAGAGGAATAAATTGAGGTTTACATTTCAGCTGCACTTTAACTCAAATGTCAAATGTTTCTTTAGATGACATTTTATCTGTTTCAACACCCAACAATTATTTCACGTGTACTCAGATGTATTGCACTGATGTTTAGCACAGTCGTATTGATGGGGAGAAAATGTAGCCATTATGATTTGAGCAGGTTAGTGGTAAAAATACATTGAAAATTGGTGCTATTCCTGCCTGAATAACAGCTCTTCTCTTTACATTTTAGTCCTGCCTCAGCTACTTGACATTCTGCAAATCCTCATTAGTCAGAATACAAGCCCAGCCTCTGCTCCTCTTCATTGTAATTGAAGTCACGACCATAAAACTTGGCTTCTTGCCAGGGCCTTTTTATCTTATTTTTTATTTATATATACATATATCTTTATATATGTAAAATATGTTCTCCCCGTTCCAGCTACCTCCAAGAATATGGTTGCTTTGGGGAAGAGTGAGAGAGTAAAGAGTATTTGCAGTCCACCCACACTGCCTCTTCTCCTCATCCAGCATCAGCAGCATTTATAACCTATTAAACCTTGTGTGCTTCTCCTAACCCGTCCTCCTACATGTAATATCTGGGCTCAGCTTAGTACTGGGAAAACCAGCAGAGAGTAGAAGAGGTCATGTGGGGCAGTGTTATTACCCGACTTTGCATGAAGACGAGATAATTTGGTATTCTGAAATGTGTACGCTAGTTCTAGTTTTCAACAAGTATCTCTATTTGCAACTACAACAGGGCAGAGAGAGAAGTGGTGCTCAGTAACTTGGACACTCTTTGTTCTGTGGCTCTGGGAGAAAAAGTGACTGAAGACTTTCTTCTTGCAAGAGATACAGTGATCACCATTTGCAGTATCACTGATCATGTCAGGGTAAGTTTGAATATATGAGATTTTGTCAAAGATAAAAAATGTAACACTCAACTGGCCTTTGGTCAAAGCCTTCACAGAACAGTGACTATACTGGGATTAAATTACATATAAGTGGACTCTTTATTCTGTGACTTAGGAATCAAGTTGGAAATGGTTTTATTTTGAATACATACAGGCACACTAAGCAGAGTTTTGTTTGTAAATACATTATTTTAAAAAAGAACGATGTTTTCTTCCACTTCATGGTTATGAACCACTTTGTTTTGGTTGATCACACACAACCCCTAAAAAAAAATCAGTTTGTTGCTTTTCTATGACAATATGTGGAAGTTAGTTGTGTGAATAGTTTTACAAAGCATTGTAAATAAAAAGTAATGGTAAGAATACCTTAAAGCCCAGACTTTGACTAATTACATCTGAAAGTTTAAGTCTGTCCTGTTATGGTTTGTCTACCCAATAGCAATCAAAAGGAGCTCCATTCAGACTCCCCCAGGACCATCAGCTGTTCACCTGCCTTACACAGGCTGTTGCTGATGGTAAACAATGTGCCCTTGAATTTTTTTTCCTATTCTTTCCACCAGATATGGTTTCTTCCTCTAATTTTTCTGTCTCCACTGTTTGTGTCCAAGGTGTGGTGATGGAAGACCCTTACTGGCAGAGCTTTATGGAACAGGCCGTCCGTCTCATCTACTTCCTGGCTGAGTCCCCAGACCAGCTGTGCTCCCGGCTGCTCCAGAGAAGCGCTCGACTCTTACTTGATCAGATTGCTGAAGGCGGTGAAGTCAACAAGGATGTTGGCCAAATCCATGATGCATCTCAAGACTCCAGTGACCAAGAAGAACAAGGTTAGTCGTGTTGTCTACCATGTTGCTGTCTACAAAATGCTACAAGACTTATTCCTGCCGTTTGTCAGCCCACCCTTAATCACACATGGCCACATGTTTTCTCTCCTGCAGTGAACTGTGTGTGTCTGGCCCAGCTGCTGGCTCTCTGCGGATGCGTTGCTTTTTGGCAGGTGTCTCATCTTGAGCGCAGTGTGAGCGCTGAGCTGCGGAGGAGGAGAGGAGAGACAGAAGAGAGGGAGGAGAAGGAGAAAGGCCCAGGCAGTAAAGCTAAGGTAATGAGCGGCTGTACAGGTGTTCCACACAACATAATACAGAGTTCTTGGGAAATGGGTGACACACCCACTAATTATGGTTGTGTTCAAACTACTTTCTGCCATTTTGTAAGGGTTAAAGTATGTCAGTGTTATGTAATATCTAATTAGACCATCAGACAAGTTACACAATTGAAACATTTTTTATTTTTCTACAGTGCAACTTCTTTAAATTAATCTACTAAAAAGAAACTAAAATCCCACAGTTCTTCTAATATTTCCTGCTTTTAATGGTAATTTTATTTTCCCTATTGTGAAATAGATTTGCAGCATGTCCACAGAGTAGAACAACTCTACAAAAGCTCTGAAGTCATGCACTGAAAAACTCCTAAGATGATAAAGCTACATTTAACATTGTTACCGTGTCGAGTAAATTAAATTTTCATTAAAGTTCAGTATTTATCTGGATGAATTATGACAATAGAATTGGCCTAACAGACAATACTTTATGATGTTTGAATCACTTTTTAACTGATTCAGAAGAGATGGAGCCAATAGTGTGAACTTTATTTTCATTATTGTATTAGAATATATTTTCACTCTGAAAAATTTCTCCAAATTGTATTTTTTTAGATCAATATATTATTTGTTTAGAAAGCGTAAAAAAAAAATGTACTTGTTATCCATAATGTTGTATGTCACTTCTGGAAATTTTAGATTTGGTTTATGGCAGTTTAAAAAAAAAAACTTTTAACTTTTGTTTTGGCAAATTGAATCTATATTGTGAGAATAATGCAATTGTTAAATATAAAATATGCATTGAACAATTTCATTTTTCAATTCTACTCAATACTACAGTTGGTAAGTCTATAATCCAGTTCACAAAATTAAAATATCTTAAACTGATTAAATGATTTTTACACTACAAGAGTAATTGTTTACAGCAGAGGAGAAATCAATAAATAAAAGCCAAGCATTGGCTTCAGTACCATCAAGGCAATGATGTGGAAAGCTTAATCAGTCACAACACCTCTATAACACACGTACACCAATTCACAGGATTAATGGCTTTTCATTTGCAACAAAAGTTGCTTTTTGATGTCCTGCTAGAAGTACTCTATTACTGTTAAAGTCCCAACAACATGCCTAAAATGAATGATTACAGGAATGACTGTTGATATTAACTGGGATGTTTTTATATTATCATTATGTGTATTGTTTGTTAAACTGGATTGGTCATAATAAACTAATTGGATTGATAATAATAATTAGATTAAAATCCATATCAGACTCAACATTAATGAACTCCAACCAGGTTTTTATACATAATAATCTGTTTTATTTGGAAAAGATCACTTAAAGTGCTTCTATGGATGATTTAATCCTATTTAAAGTTAAAGCTGAACCTCATCCAACCAGCTGTGAGATGAGACATTTTTCAGTCAGTGGGTCTCTACTGGGTGGCTTGATAATGAAACTCATTTTAGTGACAGACAGATTAGTGACAGTTCTTAATTGTTCAGTCCTTCAGAAGAAAGGAGGATAGATGTTCCCTTAATTAGCGTGGGAGTTTGTTCTGTCATTTCTAAACTCATCTCGGTTACTTCTTTACTGTCTCATAAAAATACAAGACTGAACTTCATAGTGGAAGAGAGACGGTGTTTAATGTTGAATCGTGCATAGTGGGCATGCTTTTTTTTTCAGTTTTTTTGTTTTTGAACAAATGGAGTTGGTATATGCATTTAACCTTTGTGCAAGTCATGAAGAAACTGAACAATGAAAGACATGCTTGAGGTGCTGAGCCCACACCCATAGCAGTGGGAAGACACAAGAAAACATTTAGTAAATTCACCAATGAATGGAGGAGTTTAAGTGTGTTGCATTTCTATGCTCTATACATTTAGAAAAGTTCAATTACAGCCAAACTTTATTAGCACTTAACAGTATGACTTAGAATATTAACAGTTTTGAAATAATAAAATGTTTATCTCTAGGTCTGTTTAGCTATAATTATCTAAAAATGAAAAGACAGACCGAATAAAAGAAGGTGAACTAAAAGCTTTTAGATTCTTGTATTTGAGTCAAATTTAGACTAAATAAGGGGCAAACAACCAGATGAGCTACTTTTTCTTCAGCTAAATATCTGTATGACTCAACTGAAAGTGAATTGAGGTTTCAGCTCATTTAAATCTAAAATAGGATTTAGAGGCATTTTTGAGTTTTTATGGAGCTGATTTAGTGTTGACCTTATTATTTTTTTCTTAAAGCAGCAGCTGGCTAATGAAAGTGCCATGGAAGAGGAGCTCGGGTTGATTGGTGCGTCTGCTGAAGACACTGAAGCAGAGCTCATCAGAAAAATCTGTGAAACAGAATTACTGGCTGGTAAATAAAAACTCTTGCCAGTTTTCTTCCTGCATCATTTCAAGCTGCGTTTAAATCGACTTCATTTATTATCTCTCAATCTGTTTAGAGGACAACCTGCTGAGTGCGTTTCTTCCTCTGCTGGTGAAAGTCTGCAGTTCTCCAGGACGCTATTCCCACCCTCAGCTCACCACTGCTGCCTGTTTGGCACTGTCTCAGTACATGATGATAAGGTATATAACACTGCTGAATAAACAATCACACACCCGCTACACCGTTTTCTTAACCTTGGACAGTAGGGCATCTTTTATTCCATCTGTCTGTTCTAGAAAACTTTGAGTTTAGTTTATCTTTGGCCATTTTGGCTGCCCATCTGTTTAGCTCCGACATCTTGGTGTAAGTCCACAATGCAGGTTGCTAAGCATGCAAAGTATGGAGTTTAATTTTGTTTACCAAGTCTGAATAAATATGGAAAAAATAAAAATGCAGTGTGAAAACCAGTTTCCACACTGTTTTGCTTATTCACTGCAAATATATATTTTTTTATGGAGCTGAACTGTTTGTGTTTTCCATTTTTCTCCATTGCTACGTCTTGCATGCCAGATATGTGTTATTAAAGTTGTCCTACATAGCAGAGTGTGGTTCTTAAAACTTAAGATTTTAAGTTTGCCATCGATTAAAGGGTGTGTTCCAAGAAATACAAATATTTCAAAGAACTAAGGCTTAAAAACCATATTATTATTATTATTTTGCTTTTTTTTTGTTTGTTTTTGGGGGTTTTTACAAAATGAGATGAGTTTTTCTCAATTTTCATAACGGGCAGGATGACAACTCATCACGTTGATGTCCCTCCGTCAATTGTTGCTGTGAACTACGTGTCAGCTGGTAGCAAAAAAAGTTTTCGCTCCTAAAATTAACACAACTTAATCTGTTTTATAATATTTTGTTGATAACACAATGTGTCCTGGTGAGGAAACTGAAGAGCACCACCCATCACTCTTCAGGTAAAATTGTTTTAGGCTACAGTGGGGAAGCTATGAGCAGTATTCATTTTGGCCTGATGAATTAAGTAATTAATATCAGCTAGTTCAGGTCTACATAGTTCACAGATTGGCAAGAAGGTTTTGTGAAATAAACAATTGAGAGCTACTACTAAATTTAGCGAGACTTGTGATAAACAGTTTTTTTTCTGTAGCAGAAGAAATAAATGTCGACTTTCTATTAAATTAATAGATCGTGTTCTTGTTTTCATTAAAATTGTTGCAAAACTGTAGTATTTGCACTCCAAGTTATCATACCAAGTTTGTAGAGATTGTTGCCAGTTAATCTCTCATTAACTTTGTTGTCATTAGTTCTAAAGGCATCACTATATAAGGGGAAAATTGAGCTAGCCACCATTTCTAAGGATTTTTTTTTTCCATCAGTTTGCACCATTTTTCCCAACTTGTGTCGAGTTGTTATTTAATATGTTGGTATTCTTGAGACGAGGCAAACTGAGTCTCGAACCATTTTGCCTAACGTGGAAGTGTTATTTAAAACAATTATGAACATCAGTGGTATAAAACTTGGCACATAAATTTGTAAAACAATGAAAATGGTATAGAATTGTTGCTATGAACAAATTCATTGGTTCTCATCTTTACCTTGACATAAATATTTGCATTGTTTTTAGTAGAAGTAATTTTTTTCTTATTTTTTAAGAATGTCTTATCCCTCTCCAATACACCCAGAATCTCTTCTGTATTACATTATACATCCAAGGAAAAAAAAAGTTTTTCATTTAAAATAAACAATGCACCCAGTGTTTGGATGTTTTTTACAAGCTGAAAGGATAAATTCATTGGCTTTGAATTAAGCTATTTGAAATGTAGAGTAACATTAAGTTTTGCTGTATTAATGCTGTAAGATAGAGGCTTTATCCCTTCTGTTGTTTTGTGTCTGTGGTGCAGAGTGTAATCAGACCCCATGATACAATCCTGATGGTCCAATGAATCTGACAAACTTGTAATAAGTTAAATTGAACCATTCTGAAGACTGGAAATTGGCTGCAAAGTGTTTAATTATCACAGCCATTAGGGAAGTAGCTGGAGGGGAGGATTCCTTGTAATTTCATTCTGAATGTAGTTGAGATAAAACTGACTTTATAGCAGTGAAAGAAAAAGTCTCTAAAGAAAAAGTGCATATATATTTAACACTTTTTGCTGTCTTAGTGTACTTCAACTGCTCTTGCTTACAGTCTGTAGCAATTCAAACTTTGCATTTATTAATGTTACTGTAACTGAACATGGTTCTAGTGATGATATGAACTATTACCAAGGAAACTGTTAAAACCAGAAGGTATTTATTCTGAAACAGAACTGAAATGGCCTTCTAGACATTCCCACAGTCTCTGCTTGAGCAGATTGGATCTTCAACTCGTTCCAATCCTACACACGTTGATATTCCCACCCCTGCATGAAATTATGTCTACTGATTATGTGGACATGCTTGTATTCTCTCTGATTATTGCAGCCTTCTACAGTTTTCTTTTAGCTTAATTACACTAACCTTTTAAATCTCTAATCAAAATTATTGAAGGGCCTTTTTTTTCTCCTGGCACTTTTCCTCAAATGATGGCTGATTATCGTCATTCTGTGTTTTAGGAAAATTGGACAAATCTTAGCCCCAATGAAAGACATTTCTCTAACACCCCTTGTTGCTGTCTAATTTATATAAATAACATGACATTTCTGAAATAAAGAAACATGCTTTCCAAAACCACAGGACTTCTCTTCTGAACTGATTTGTTTAATTAAGCAGAGGCTTCTCTCTCCGGTGTCCTTTTGGCACAAGGTGTCTGACTTTCAGTTTAATGTAAAATACTTCCCTTTTTCCTTTTCTGCAATTTCACCATGAATATCTCATAATTTGGATTTCTTGGTCAGAGTATTAAACTGTGAGAATGCAGCCATTTGTTGCTTATATTATGTTAACAGAGCTTTCCAGAGGGCAGGTAATTTTAAATTCATTATTTTAGTTGGCAGCCACGCGAGAGCCACTAAGAACACTGAAAAATGTAAACATTTAATTCATTACTCTCAAAAAGTTAGTTAGGTCTTCCAGTAATTCAGTTCAAAAAGTCAAAACGTATGTATTTATTTTATATGGTAATGTATATTCCAGCAGTTCTTTCCACTATTTATATCTGACAGCTGAAGAAAAATCAAAAATATATATAAATTTTTTTTATGTTTCTGATGCTTCCGTTTCTGGTTCAGGAATGGCTTAAAATAAAAATGTGATGGTCATTGTCCTATATACACATGTATGAGATCTTCTCCAAACTCTCTACACTCAGCTTTGTTTCACAATCCTCTCAAAGATACAACATTCCCTGTTCTTTATACACACTTTTGTGCTTTTTCCTTTTGCTCAACTTTCCATTGCTGTTTGGATACAGCACTCAGAGCACCCAGCTTCTTTAGCGATGACCTTTTTTAGCTTATCTTTTTTGTGGAAGCTGTAAGTGACTGTGTAATGGATAAGTCAAGTTAGCAGAACACTTTGCATTACTTATTTCAGTTTTTTGTTGGTGCTACCCAATATTAGCATTTTCTGAGAAACAGAATTGTAGGTTTTCATTATGCGAGTCATAATCATTGAAAGTAACAGAAATAAACCTTTCAAATATTACTGAGGCTAATGTCTCTG
The DNA here is from genome assembly GCF_003331165.1 of Xiphophorus hellerii. Taxonomy (NCBI): domain Eukaryota; kingdom Metazoa; phylum Chordata; class Actinopteri; order Cyprinodontiformes; family Poeciliidae; genus Xiphophorus; species Xiphophorus hellerii. Next base: position 13,286,190 of record NC_045674.1, on the reverse strand, counting down.
GATTGGTTTCCATTTTTCAATTGAAAAAGTACTGAAATAATCCACCTTTATGAGGACAATTCAACTCCTTTAATTAATGCATTTATTTTGTCCTCATTTCAGCCCATCAGTGTGTGAAGACAACATCCGCCTCCTCTTCACAGTGCTGGAGCGCTCCACTCTGCCCGTCGTCAGGGCCAATGCCATCATAGCGTTGGGAGACCTCACAGTGCGTTTTCCTAATACTTTGGAGCCCTGGACCCAAAATCTATATGCAAGGTAGGTCCTGTTTAGCCACATCAGTCACTAATAAAAAAGGCAAATGCTTGTTTTCCACCATGCATAAATAATTTAGTTGATCCATACCATCATTATGTTTTAAAAAGTTTCATCAAACATCATAAGAAAAATGCTTACACTCGATGGGTCATGTGAGTGGGTGTTCTGCGAGTGAAGTTTTTTTTTTTTTTTTTTCTCCTTTTCCTTCTTGCAAACACCCACTGACACACATCCTTGTACACTCCTGCCTTCTTCATCCGAATCCCATCACCGCTTTTCAGTGTGACGTCCCTCTCAACCACTGGAGTGTTGCCACTGTCAGAATGCTCCACTGAGCCACATGATGGGAAAAGTTTACTCTTTATTTATTTATTTCATTTTTTCCACAGGTAGTGGGAAATAAACTTTTAGATGATCTATATGCTGTCAAAAACTCCGATAGTGGGCTTTATATTCGGACCCTGCAGGTTGCCATGACAACTGGCTAATATTCCTTCAAAGATTAGGAAGGGGGATCATTACCAAACACGAACCTGGGCGGAGCCTCAGACCACATCAGGAAAGGCCACCATAAGGCAACAAACGGCTTAATCGCCACTCTGACCAGCAGGTTGTAATTACGCAGCGGGGAGACGGCGGTAATATTTGGGCAAAGTCACGCATTCTGCAAAGGTTTGTGCCTTTGCATTTAAAAAGCACTTAAACATTTCAGCCAACTGAGAGGCTGAAGTTGTTCTGTTTGATGAAGTGCCGTTTTAATTATAATAGGAGATAACGTTCACATTCGGGTGTTTTGACATGTAGAACATTTTCTTTTCTAATTCTTCACTGCCCTCAGTGTTTTCTACACGATAAGCATTTCCTAGTTTTCCTAATTGTCTCCCACACACCAACACCTCCACTGTTCTCAAGGCTGCTGCCCTGGCGCCTCCTGATAAGCGCATTAAGAATTAATTACCCTGTTCACTGCTGTTGTAAGCTTCTGCATTGGCATGTGGAAGTAGCATGAACAAGTGTGTGATCCTCTGCCAGGAGTCCTGCTCTTTGGTGCAAATGAGAAATGGGAAATTAGGTGCTTTTGTTCTTTGGTTTTTTGGGAGAGGGTAAAGCTAAATTAGTTTCTGATTGCCCTGCCACAACCTGTCCAGTCCCATTGTAAGCAGCCAGCCAATAAGGTGTCACTTTGTTTAAGTTTTGGATGACTTTTACCTTTTTATTTGAAGAAAAGCTGATGAGAAGTGATTTTCCTTTCGCGTTTACTTATTGTATCTTATCAATAGACCTGGTGGTGTAGTTTTATTTAGCTGAAAATAACTAATCATCTAGTTCCAGGTTTCTCACTGCATTTTTACAAAGATGTTTTTGTGAACTTTTATACACTTGCCCTAAATATTTTTGAAAAAAATAACTTTTTAATAATTTTCCAAAAAAACAACTTGAATTTAAATGTTCAAGAAATATAACAGTTGGAGTGTCAAGTTAAAAATTGGGCAGATACCAGCATTTTAGTTCATGATGATGATCTGAAGCTCTTGCATGAAGAGTTCTTGTTACCAAAAAAGGCCAGCAGCGATGTTATATGGTATGTAAATTGTTTATTACAACATTGTGGTTATGCCAAAACTGGGCTGTTTGTGGGAGCAACTGTGCACGTTGGCTGTTGTTTTGAACATTGATTTTTTAAATTGGCTTCTGTTGCCGATTCCTTTTTTATTATTATTATTAAAAATGTAAAGAACTGACTCTCAGATCGTTAACTTCATTTTTTCCCTCCTCTCTCTTTGGCATGTTTAGGTTGAGTGATGAGGTCCCATCTGTGAGGCAGACTGCTGTGACAGTTCTTACTCAGTTGGTCCTTAAGGATGTGCTAAAGGTCAAAGGCCAAGTTAGCGAGGTCGCTGTGCTGCTAATTGACCCAGAGCCGCACATCACCAGCCTGGCTCTAAACTTCTTCAATGAGCTGGCCACTAAGGTACACACACACACACACACACACACACACAGAAGCTGTAGTGGAAGCTGGCAGCTTTGAAAGATTTTTAACTTTATTTGTCGTCCATCAGGACAACGCCATCTACAACCTGCTGCCAGACATCATCAGTCGCCTTTCGGATCCAGAGAGAGGAATGAGCTCCAAGGACTTCAACACCATCATGAAGTGAGAGGCACAGAAACTCTTTGTTTCTTCATTTCTGTGCCTTGTAAAAGTATTCACACCCCTTGATTCTTGTAGAAATAACCAAGCAAACATTTAGATCTGCATCAAACTGTGGTAAGACTTTATGAAATTACTATGCGGATCTTCTCCATCCAGGCTGAGCTCAAGTTAATTTGCACATCCACATGAAGACATTTTGCCATTCTTTGCAAAGTCTTTGTCCTGGCTATGCTGAATACATATGTTTAACTTTTCCGGTTTTTATTTTTAATTAATTTTAACAAAAGTTTCTCATTTCACTTCAAAATTAAGTGCAACTTTGATCTGTCACAATAAATTCACAAACATACATTGACGTTTCAATAGGTATGAATACTTTTTCACTGTCAGCCCACAGAATGATGTACAGCAATTTAAGGTTTGGACTAATGATGTAAATAACTTATTTTAATAATTGGTTAATCTATAGACTATTCTAATGGTTAATCGGAAGGAAAAAAATGACACATTCTGCAGATTTTTCATTTTACCACTTAAGCCTTTTCCATAGTGCAACAGAAATGCATTAAAGGATACTAATAAAAAATAATTCACTTCCTTTCTTAAATAAGAAAATGAATATTTTATTGCCTTAACTGCATTGTTGTAATAAATCTGAACTGGGTGAAGCTTAAACTGTCACAGGTTTGGCTGAAATTAAATACAAAGGTGCTAAATGTATACATTCTACATTTTATCTCAAGTGCAAAATGTACAGATTTTTCTGTGCAGTTTTGTCTCAATTATTGTTTTTTTTTAAGCAAATTGCCTTTTTTGAGTCTGTATACTCCAGCTAACAATAGATTACTAAATTCGTTGATTTCAGTAATCGATTAGTCACAGTTAATTGTTTCATCCCTAGTTTGGACAGAAGCATTTCAAGCTTTGAACGTGCTAAATGAAGTTTTGGGTGTTTTCACAGACAGCTATTCTCCTACATCACTAAAGAGAGGCAAACTGAATCTTTGGTGGAGAAACTGTGTCAGCGCTTCCGGACTGCAAAGTGAGTACAAATTGCCTTGTTTTCTTGCTGCTGCCTCTTTGCGTGATTTCATTTTTTTTCTTCCGAATAGTTTCACTCCTAATTTCTGAAGCTGTCCTACAGCATTTCATTGTGTGAGATGTGGGGGTGGATGTGTGGATAATTAGTGGCTGTTTTTTTTTTTTTTTTTTTTTTTTTTTACTCTGAGAAAGAGAGTTTAACAATTAAATCAAGTTCACAGTTCGCTTCACCAGTCATGTATGCTGACATCTTCCTATTCAGTGCTTTTGTCATGGAAACAGCCTCATGTGTAGTTTGAGAGTAGATGCAATGACTGGGGTGGCCGGGCTTCAGCCTCTGAGTCATTCTTTATCCATACGCAGAGCTCAAAGGAAGGACATTTTATATTATATAATGGAAAACTGAATTTGGACATAAAAGGTTCCTGGAAATGAGATTAGGTCCAAATGTCAGAGCAATGACATGTTTATCAGAAATGAGGCTTTTTTTTTTGTTCAGAGTCTAGAATTACTGTGCATTATGTTGCTAATCAGGTTTATTTTCTAATCCCTCAACCTCTCATTTCATGCTCTTGTCTCTGCAGAACCGAGCGCCAGTGGTGTGACTTGGCCATGTCCCTGTCCCTGCTCTCCATGTGTGAGCGTGGCTTTAAGAGGTTGCAGGAATGCTGGGAATGCTACAGCGACAAACTAACCGAATCCGGAGTCTACCAGCCTCTGCTCACCATCACAGCCAAACTTCGTCGTGGAGCCAAACCTCAATTTAAGGTGTACGAATCGCTCATTTAAGCTACTCGTGTGCTTTATTTAATAATATTTATTTTTATTCTTGTAGTAATCATAAATATCTCAATCAGACCCAGATAGATGACTTTGAGAAGCGGCTGACAGCGGTTCACACCCGGGGCTTGGAGAATGTAGAAAGTCCTGAGATGGAAGAGAACCAAGGGGAAGAAGGAACTGCAGCGAAGACCAGCAGTCGCACACTGCTACCCACCAGAGGCCGTCAGAAAAGGAGAGGTCTGAATTCACAGCTTTTACTCAGTTTCCTAAACTAATAAAATATATATATAAAAAACTGACTGTGACTAAGGAAATATTTTTCCTCCCTACAGGTCAAACAAAGTCGGTCTCCAGCCACGGCGATGACACTTTTGTAACGCCTCAAAAATCACGCAAGTCTAAGAAACCAGTGATCAGCTTCAGCAGCGACGAAGAGGAGGATGAGGATGGTGAGACTGCCAGGGTTTATTTATTTTAGAATATTTTCAGTTTGAGTAATTAAAAAAAAAATCCATATTAAATTCACAAATTTTTTTCTTTTTTTTTTGTTTCACATGAGTGATTTTTTTCATTTAATGATTTAATATCCTAGTTTTATTGTACTGACCATTAAACATCATAAATGTTAAAGAATATTGTCCAAATTAGATGCAAAAAACATTTTTTTTTGTTTATTGAATAAACTAATTCAATATCGACTTCTTTTGGCACCTCATTAACGAAGCTTTTGTGCTCATTTAATTACCCAACAAAGTTCTTTGTTTACTGTATTTTTATAATTGGTGCTAAGAATAAAATTTGATCAAAAGAAGTTCCTACAGGTCAGAACAACTGAGTTCAGAGTTACTGGACCAAATGCATCAAACACCAGTGTTGAAGGTTTATGAGCGGACAGGATTCTTCTTTTTTTTTATTATTAGCTAAGAAGTAGTCCAAGGTCTACAGGCAGAGCAAACCTTGACGGTAAAATCTGATGTATATAATAAGTAATCCCTGTAAAAATGCTAATAATGATAGCATAAAATCTACTGCAAATTCCCTTAGAACCTTTAATGTGGGCATAAACATTTTCAGAAGCTTGATTTATTCAGTGCTTTTTAATTTGGGAATAATTTCTTGTAAAGTTTTTGATTAGTTTATGGCTTACGTCATTATGTTGAATGATCGTATTTGAATTATTGCTTTGTGACTTTTTCAGATTTTCTTCTGTGGAAGTCTTTTTTTTTACAGCTTGTATTTGAATTTGTCTGCAACCATCTCACTTTATATTTCTACTTATATAATCAACTTGACATGATTTCATAAAACGTCTAAAAAATCAATTAAAAAAAATACATTTCCACCCAAGATTAAATACTCTGCAGAAATGTCTCACTAAGCTTTTATCTTCCTTCAGATGCTGTCATGGCAGAGAGCGAGACCCCCAAAGTGACGACACCCATCTCACGCACGTCACGCCGAACTCGCCTCAGAAACTGATTTCCTTTCTGTTTTGCTGTTTTTACTGCCTTCTTAATATTTTATAATCAAAGTTTTAATTTTAGTTCTTTGTATATTTGTTTTATCCACTTTACTGCCTATCTATCTTTAAGCTTTTGTAGTCTGATGGTGCTTTTAGTGGCAGATTAGAAATCCTTTTTAATAAACCTGGGTCTTGCTTTAATTTCTGTGGTTCCATGTCTCATTCGCACATCTTGTACACAATATAAATAGACTGATTACAAGTGTTAAAGCTGTAGTATTTAACTTTTTTTAATTTTTTTTAAATACATGTCCAGATAGATGGATCGATCAATAATTGGGTTTTACTCAATTATTGGTTTTGTCTGGTCACTGGCTCCACAGGTTCATGAAGTTGGAGTTTTAAAACCACCTCATTTTCCACCAGACCGTTCAGGTGTGGGAGTTTTTGCCAGCTGTACAAATAAAATGCAGCCCCTTTCCTACCTGTTGCTGCACACTGCACATTAGGTGGCTGAAAGAGCACAACTACTATTAGCATTGACACTAATACAGCCAGCTCTTACAGTAGCTTTGCACAAGTGGCAGTTATTATCAGTGGGTTGAATTTTACACTACAATGCTTCTAAATGTTAATTCTAATATGAAATATTTGCAGTAGATGATGGTTTACATTTCTGTGTAAGTATCATGAAACAGTGGTGTTTCTATGCATGTTTAACATTCGGTGAGAATCTAGCAGCCATTATGCTTTCTCTAGACACAAAGTATTGTCTGCTAGGTGAAGGCATCTTAATTTATAGTGCTGTTTGAAGCAGCTGTGAGTGTCTGCTTGTTTTGTGTGTTTGGACAGGCTGTTTCAGGGGTTGTCACAGCTTGTCCAGACAGCACTAGTTGTGCATTTTTATGCCCATTCATTCCTTTTTTTTCCCCCAGTTACATAAAGTTCTGTGAAAAAGAAAAAAAACACCTTTTTCCTCCCCAACCTTATTTAAATGTTTGTATATTTGAGATTTTCAAGGCTGAAAAAAATCCAAGAGAGGATCTAAATTATTATAAAGATTATTAATTATTTAATTTAATATTGATTATATTAAATATTAAAAATATTTATATATATTAATTTAATTATAAAGTTATTCTCTAAAGAAATTAAATATCAAACAAGATATCTATTAGTCTGGAAAGAGTTGCAAAGCCATTTCCTAGGATATTGGGACATTCCCAGGAACATCTGGCCTACAAAATTTACTCTTAAAAAGCAATGCTGATTCATCAAGGAGGTCACAAAAGACCCTAGAATAACATCTAAACCATACTTGCATCACTTGGCTTCACAAAATATGATGATTTAAAGGTCATATAGAGACAGTAAAATTGCACTTTTAGGAGCGTTTCAATATCAAAACCAGTGCTGACCAAAATATTCGAAAGGTTCTGAAACTACCAAGAAACATCTAGATGAGCCCAAAGATGTTTGGAGATGTATTTTATGGTGGGGGTGGGAGAAGTACAACTATTTTGAAGGTATGTGTCTTCTGGAAACAAAACCATACCACCTGTTAAGCATGGGGGTGGTGGTGTGATGATATGGAGCTGCTTTGTTTCTTCAGTACTGAGGTGAATTGCTGTTATTGTTAGAACTATGAAATCTGGCAGGAAATCCTGAAGCCTCTAATAGCAATAATCCTGAGCAACCCCAGCAAATTCACCTCTGAATTTTATTTTATTTTTTTAAATTGTACTCTGAAGGGCCTGGTTAATTTGACTTTTCAGTTTTTCGTTCATAAGCTCAATGTATGCAAGAAGAGTTAATTCTGTACTAGAGAACTATTTGCAAAGATTATTTTGTGTGTGAGACATGTTTTATTTCTTTGCAGCAGATTTTAGTCGTCAGTGTTTGAGGACAGTTTCTGAAACATGTTTTATTTCTTTGCAATGTTTTGGCAGGAAATTAACTCCATACAAAAAGTGAAACAGAAGAAATTTGTATGTCAATGTCAAATTTATTTATATAGCACCTTACAGCAGACAAGACTGCACCAAAGTGCTGCACAAAACAATAACACAAAAACAACAACACAATGACAAAACAGAACACACATCATTTAAATGCCAAAGAGTAAAAATGAGTTTTAAGAAGCGATTTAAAATGGTCCAGGCTGTGGGCAGATCTAATCTGGAAAGGTAAGTTATTCCATAAAACAGGGGCAACAACAGAAAAAGCTCGATCTCCTTTCCTCTTAAGTCGAGTTCGAGGAACTGTAAGTAATAACTGATTATTTGATCGTATAGCGTTCTGGACACAGACTGGAAATTTAAAAGGTCCCGAAGATAAGGGGGGGCTAACCCATTTAAAACTTTAAAAGTTAACAAAATTTGTAAGGAGGGGGGAATACTTTTCACAGTTCTGTGAAAATCAAAGTTGATTATTTAACTGAAGAGATAAATTCTCCCTGTTTTTCTCAGTAGTGATGTACTTTAAATGTCATTTAAAATGTTTTCCATTTTCTCTGATAGACTTTCCGTTGCCTATCTGTCCATTTCTGTTCTCCTATAATCAGTCTCTTTTGTTGATCTCCCTCAGCTCTCAGCCTGGTGTGTTTCTCTCTCCCTCCTTTTCTCCTCCTCCTACTCTGCTGCCTACTTTTCCTCCAGCGCTCCACTGACATCATATACCGCTGTAGTTCAAACCCCACCATCATCACTAATCTCTTTCTCTCCCTGTTCTCCTACGCCGTCTCCCACACAGCGTCCTCTCCAAAAAAGATGAGAGGGGCGCATTTTTCTGAAACGTTATGTAAAGACACTCGCAACAGCGGGGGTAACGGTGTGTTTATCTGAGGACAATTTGGGTTGAGAGTGCAAATGAAAGTGACAGTGCACTTTGCAACAAATGAGAGGCGATCAGCACGGATGCGTCTGATTGCTCGCCCGGCTTTGGGTGTCAGTAAAGAATGGGGTTTATTTACTTGAAATAATCACAGGCTGCTGAACTTTAAGGTCAGTGTGTTGGATCCTGCAGCCTCTTCTGGTAGTGTTGTAATTTAGCAGCAGGGGGTACAAGGACCAGATGGCACTGGCAGACTGTAAGTTACCCGGCAGAGAGGGGGAGGTCAGCGCACGCTGGGAAACACTACAGAGACAAAGGGAAAGAAGGAGGCTAATATGCTCAGAGGGTTGTTAGCGCATGAGAAATGTATAATTCAGGATAAGTCGTGACTGGACTGCATGAAGCCTCTCCCTGCCAGTTACCTGATCTTAAGCAGATCACAGTGATGAGGCCAAAGCCGCCTGCTGGCCTCTGACCTCGGCTTGTGCAGCACTCTGGCAGAAGTTTGGTTTGCAGAGCGCTGACCACACATACAGTCACCTTGGCAATGACAATCAATCCCTCCAACAAGGCTATGACATCACTGCAAAGAAAAGGAGGTGAGGAGGAGGAAGATGAAGGGGGGGGGGGGAGGCATCTCTGGCTCTACAAAACCTCTGCAGCATCCCAGCTGAAGCCCCAACATTCAGGAGACAGACGCAAGAGCAAGACAATCATCATCATTCTCATCATCAGCATCGTCCTCCCAATTCCATCAGAGCGTGGAAGCGAGGAGAAGGAGGTGGAGCCAGCCGAGTGAGAAACTGATGCTCCCAGCAGGTGCCAACAAGTGAGAGGAGCTGAGAGTCTGAGAAGGTGGGAATGGAGAAGAGTCTGTGAGAGGAGAAGACACCCAGCGCTCCGACAGAGAACAAACATCAGGTGAGCTTTTCTACTTTCATCCTTTCATTTTTACTCTTATTGTACAGTTTATATCTTAGTTTATGATTATGTTTATGAAAACTCAATGAAATAAACCTGAGCACAGATATATGTTAAGTTTGAAAAAACAGACAAAATGAAGATGCATTTTGAATGACTACACAGAATGTTTCTAGCTACATCATATCAGCTAAAGTTAATGTAGTTCACACTATTAAAATTATTTTATTTAAATAACTTAGTTATGTTTAATTTCTTTTCCTTGCGTAGCTGAACCTGGAATAAAATATAATTAATTTAATAAGGTCGCCTATTTCTTTTTGCTACTTTTTGACAGCTGGTGTCTATTCGAAATTTAAATAAATTAATTAAACCTGGCCACAGCTGTAGATTTAATTGGCTAAAATTTTAGTTTATATGTATGTGCAGTAAAGCATTTGTTTTATTCCAAAGCTTACATCTCTAAAATAAACACACAAAAGATTTTTTATATTGAATGTCTCTTTCTTTGGACTAAACGCATCTTAAATTGCTCAGCCGGAGGCAGCCTATTACTTCCTGTCACATACGCTACATGCATGACTGTATGTTTGTCTCAAAATACACAGAAAATGTGATATCGTGATTAAAAACAACGTTGTTTGTTTTTGAAATTCATGAATTTTCCTCCACCCTCAGCGTTCACATCTCTGCAGCAACCAGCACGTTTTCCGGTCCTCGTCTCTGCTGCCGTTATTCCCGCTGCCATGCTGCGCCCCGTGCTGCTGTGTGCCGCTCTGCTCCTCCTGACTCCCTTTGAGGTGACAGAGGCTCGCGCTCTCCATCCTGCTCCTGATGCTGCGCAGGTATGCTGGGTGGGAAAACAGGTGGACTGAGTGAGGAGAATACAGAGTGGAACAGCGGAGGAAAATGAAATGTTGTGCTGATTGAATTATTCCCCCTTGTGCACACCCTGAAAATTAGATTTCCTTTTTTTTCCCCTTCCCTCTGTGTAGTTTCTGGAGCAGTTTCTGGAGCGCTACAATGACCTCCTGACCCTGGACGACCTGGAGAACATGTTGAACAGCCAGCCAGAGGATCAGTCCACTGCCGCCGCCGCTGCCTCCTCCTCCTCCTCCTCTGGGGTCAAAGCAGCTGAGTACCCTAAGTGGGCTGATGTCCAGACACAGCCGGAGACCCCCTGGCTCCGGCTGCTGAAGGGGGCCCTGGCCATGCAGAGGGAAGCAGAACCAGAGAGGTCACGGAGGGGATGGAACAAAGGATGCTTTGGCTTGAAACTGGACCGGATCGGGTCCATGAGCGGACTTGGCTGTTAGTGGAGAGAGGAGAAAAAGATGAGACTGGGCGCATCCTTCTTAGATACACTCACACACAGGCATTCACCTGCAGAAACAGGATGTTTACATGTAGTTTCTCTGTAGTTTGGTGTAATGTGGTTTAAACCAGCATAGATCAGATGCCTCACACTTCATTACAGTATTAGAACATCCTAGCTTTGTTCTCATTAAATCCTCACAGTATGTGCAGTAAATGTAGACACGTTTTGACTTTTTTGTGTGTAACAAAGACGTGGAGATCCAAAGACGATGGCACCTGTAAACCATCTGCAGTTTATTTTTATGTTCACTTCTGATTTGCATGAATAAATGGATTTGACATTTGGGGTGCTCTGCTTTTTTGCTCATAGAAATTCAATTCTTGCCCACTCGCAAAGCCCACATGGTTCACTCCCTATTGACACCTGTCATCTCAATTTCTCCTTCAGCGTGGAGATTTGCATCCTCATGACATCTTGTTTTAACTTGATGATTTATTGAATGTTCTTGTGGCTGTTGGAAGAAGTTCACTCCTTCCCCCGTCATTCTGCTGCTTGGACCTGCTGCCACGTCCAAAACGCTTTATTGAACTGCCAACACAGGAAAGTTCCCAACGGGGGTTGGGGGGAAATGAAAACGATTTCATGTCTGTGAGACGGAGCTGATGTGGTTCTACATGGAGAACATGCTTACATATGAGCCTGCCAACAGCGATATGAAGCAAATGTTCTTTTAGAGTACTGATATGAGTCATATATATATATATATACAGTATATATACATATATTGAAAACTTCCTGGTTATTCCACCAAATATTGATTTCTGAACTCTTCCCACGTTAAAACATTACTATTGTTTATAAATGAATATTAACTTGTTTTCTTTGCATCATTTGAGATCTGAGAGCGCTGCATCTTTTTTGTTATTTTGACCATTTCTGCAAATAAATACTACATTTTTGCTTGTATTTTCGGAGCCATATTGTCAGTAGTTCATAGAATGAAATAACAATGTTCATTTTACTCAAACATAAACCTATAAAAAGTAACTTCAAAGAAACTAATCATTTTAAATGGTCTCTTAGTTTTTCCCAGAGCTGTATATACAGTATATGCTTGCTGTTTGCCTCACGCCTCCAGAACAGGATGACATACAAAGGACTCATTTGTACCAAACAAACAAAAATGTTACATTGTACTGTCAAAAAAAGGGAAAGTAATAAAGAGTTGGATGTAAAGGAAGTCAGTGTTTCAGGATTTTTGCAGTTGTCCAGACAGAGGATCATAAAACTGAATGCTGTTTTTCCATGTTTGGTTCTGATTCTGGGGATGCAGAGCAGACATGAACCTGAAGACCTGAGTGGTCTGGAGGGTTGGTACGGCGACAACTCAGCCAATATGTATAAACTAACGGATTTTAAAGTCTATTCTCAGAACTGCAAGCTCTATCTTCCTGGTTTTAATGAGAACGTGAGCAGCAGCAGGGTTATGGATCAGTTGCAATTTTCTGATTGCAGTTTGCCATAAAAGCATGAATGAGTTTCTCAAGATATTGTTGGAACATTAGTCTTAATTTTCCAAATGCTCTGCAGGTGATAGAAGGCCTTATGTGTCTCCAAAGGTTCATGTTTCTGGCCTAATCACCATTTTCCGGCTGTAATAACTAAAGCCTAGTGCTGACTCTTGATTGTTTCTCTTTAGGTCTGAAGGTAATTATTTAAATGTTGTTTTTATTCACATGGATAAAGATACATTGACACATCCATTCCTTTAATTTCTTTATGCATCTTCTCAACGCTTGAATGTGTTCATAGTCACCTGGCGACACGTTAATGTAGAGCTATACATCATCTGCAAAGTTAAGACAACTTCAATTATTTGTAATAACCTAAACTAGAGAAACAGAAGTATTAAATAGGAGGAACGCCCATTCTAGCCTTTGGGTTAACCTGCATGTGACTTTTGTCAACCTCGATGAAAAATTAGCCAGCTATTAACATGAAGAACTTAATTTCCAAGGTAATTCCCCTGTTTGGTTTAGGTGTGTTTTTGCAGGGGTAAATCAAAATCCATGCAAGAAGCCAGCCTGGAGGAACATTAGTGCCTACATCTGAAATGAGGTCTTGTGGGCAAAATGAGAGAAAATAAAGTCCATTATCAGCTGGCAGGGAAAGTGGATGCCCACACTTTGCCTGCAGCAAAACATAGTAAACAAGAGCCATCCAAGTCTGGAGTGATGATGCTATGCTCTGCAGCCATGGCAGCATGAATATGAGTCATCAGTTAAAAAAACACATCCCTATGTCCAAGTCACAAAATTTAGTAAAGAGTTTCCAAATGATTTTAAAAAGTTTGATGGATACTGGAAGGAAATCGTGTTAACTGAAAAAAGCACAAGCTATAAAGTGTAAATGTCTAGTTTTATGGATTTTTAGACAGCAGGTCCTCCAGCTTTTAGGCAAAGTTGTTCAAAGCTGAATTATTTTGCATATGCAAAACAAAGACATTATTTCAACATAACTCGACATTTTCACCTTTTCATACAAGGTAGATGTGGTTTTTAATTACCTAAAGGTTACAAAACAAAGTAAAAGAAAAAACTAACTTCATGTCTTGTAGACATCAGATACTTTTGGGTACTTGTCTTTCATTCCACCGAATCAAAACACCTAGAAACTGCAGGGAGGCATTTCTGCTATTGATCGTTTGGATGATTCTGTCTTTGTCACATTGACTTTGCTCATGCTACACCTCACTTCTGATTCACAGCGTCGAATCCTCACTCCATAAAATTAACCTTTTATATATATAATAACTAATTCTTTGCATAAATAATCTCCCTTTTCATTCTTTCTGGATAATTACTGCCAACAAAGTGACTTCCAAAAGTATTTATTCCCCTTAAACCTTCATTTTTTTAAACCAGCCCCTGAATTGTGCATTTTATGCCCTCTCACCAGTGGTCCCAAGATGAATAATAAGTTAAGTCAGTGAGTGTTATATCAGGAAGGGAATCTGGCATAAAACTTGAGGCAAAATATACATGTTGATCACCAAAATGACTCTGATACCAGATCAGTTGTAAGTCATCCGCTGTGACCATCCTTAACTGGAGCAGCTGAAAAAAGAAGAAACCTTTTCACATCTTGTGCATTAAAGCCGCAAACTGTATGAGTTTTACAAAGATTTCAGACCAACACATAAGAATTTTTTTACTAAAACAAATATTAAAAAATGTGGTGCGCATTTGAATTAGGCCCACCAGAGGGAAGATTGTAGCACCACCTTTTGCTGCAATTACAGCTGAGGGTATTTATCAAGTTTGGCCACAGATTCTCTGTTGTGTTTTTTGCCACTGGGAAGTTCTTACACATAAATATGCTTTAAGTTAAACATTTCCATTGCAGTTCTGGTTATATGTCCAGGTTTCTTTTCCTGCCTGACGGTGAAACTCCTCTCCAGTCCCAGATATTTTGCAGCCACTAAACGATTTTCTTTCCCGAATGATCGATTTTAATGTCGAGCTGGAGAGGCATCTCAGTCCCTGTTGAAGAAAAGCAGCACCAAAGCATGATACTGCCACCACCATCTTCCACAGCACAGATGATAGGTGTGTAATGCAAGTAATACGTTTTCCATTACAAACAGCTTTTTGCATGTTGGCTGAAAAGTTTAATTTTGGTCTGATTTGTACCGAGCAGCTTCTTCCACATGTTTGCTGTGAGTAGATTATGGCATCAGAAAACCTGATTTCTTCAACCTGTCAGTTTAGGTCCATGCTCTTTCCATTTTCCCATGATGGGTTGAACAGTGCTTGGGATTTTGCTTTATGATCTAACTCTAAACATGTCAGCATCTTTCTCTCTGATCTGTCTGCTGTGTTCCTCTGTTTCCATGTTGTTTGTTCACTAAAACCCCTGAGGCCTTCACAGATTAGCTAGATTAATGCAGAGATTAAACATCTGAACTCTTCAGTTGACTTTATTTATTAATTGTGGATTCTGTTTTGGGGTCCCATAGGAGAGGGGTCCAGAATTAGAAATGCATGATACCCTTTTTGTGTTTCATCAGTAATTTCTAACATTATGTTTATTTCTCCTTACACTTAGCAGTTTGGGCCTTCTTTATGTTAATCTGTCTCATTTAATCCCAATAAAACACATTTTGTGTTTTGTGGTTGTAACATGACAAAATGCCAAAAGGTTTAAGCAGCATCAATACTTGATCTTAAAGGTTTGAAAGATTGGATCATTTATTCTCGACATGCAGCCTTTAAACCTCAAAGTTGCAATTAAGAAAACTTTGTGGGGTTTTCTTCCATAACACAAGATGGCACTAGAGGACAGTCTGCACACAACTATTTGTTTTCTCACAATGTTGCAATCTGGACATTGTCCCTAATATGTGTATGAGGTGTAGAAATAATGCTTCAGCTCGATTTGCATGGATGCACATTTAATTTTGTACTCTTTGCAACACAATTAAGAGCAGTTAGGTAAAATGGAAATGCTGCCACAGCATAAAAATCCTGAATCATATTAGGTTTCAATGTTAAAACCTTAAAAATACTTTTTCTTAATGAAAACGTATCGCTGTTGTAAAACAGAAGGAACATGTGATCTGATTGAGGCTGCACTTACAGTACTCAATATAACTTGGCTCAAGAGCTGGCTGGCGAGCCAGAGTCTAATCTTAGCCTGACCTTTAATTCCCCTCTTTGACCTTAAGCTGTTAGAGCAGCGGCCAAGACTGGCATGCAGGCACTCAGGGTTGTGGTAGTTCAGCAATGCCAGGACACTGGACAGCTGCCACAAAACCCACAAAAGGTGTCCAGTTTTAAAGGAGAGTAGTAGTTGGGACACGTCTGCAGAACTCTGCACAAAGATGAAGAATACAAGTTGTCAAATGTATTTTTTTTCCACTTGGATCAAAGTGTGCAGTAGTTGCAAGATGCCGATTCTTTTGAAGGTTTCAACTCACAGACCTGACTTAAACTCACATGGTTATGATTCAGGTTTGACATTTTCTAATCTCCTCTGCAGAGCTTTCTTTTCTGATGTCAACAATGTTGCCAGGAAAGAGAGTCAAAAATAGATGTGGAAGCAGCAGCTGACATGGCTGAGCCTTGTCATGTCTTTGTGTGCAAGGGAAGAGAAGTGAAGCAGTTAATCTGGGAGCAGAAGGCAAGATCCCCTTGCACACACCTCCACAGTGCCTCTGCCTTCTGACTTTAAAAGAAAAAAGCACAACTTTCTTCCATTGCATCCTTTCAGGTATTTCTAAATAGCCTCAAAAAAGCCATAGTTCAACTGAGTAAATGGACTCAAGCACGCTCCTGTGCGCATCTGTGAGCGAAATTGAGCAATCAGGTTTCAACTTTTGACTTCTGCAGGGCGGATTGGAGCTGCAGGAAAAGAATAGCAGCAACAGAGTCAGTCAAGTGAAGGGTCATGGTCTTTGGACATTAAATGTCACAGTCAGTAAGACAGAGATTTGATCCCCCCCACCTATTCGCTCCATGTGGCTGCATTCACTGAGAAGGTCAGCAGGGGACCCCTGTCTTTTTTCAGACCACGATGTGAGGCCTTTAAGGTGTGGCAGTCTAAATCAGGACTTCTGAGACTTCACAACACTTTACGCAAATTAAATAACAGCAATATTTCGGTTTGTAATGAGCAGGAGGATAGGGACGAGATGGTGGTAACTTAGATAAAAGTGAAGTTTCAAACTGTGCAGTTAACGACCTTGACATTCAGGAGGAGGCTGGAAGGATCGTTCTGAAGGGGGCGTGGCTTCAGGGCCTGGTCAGTCATAAAAACTCAGAGTTAAACTTTGCTCTTCCCCACTCACACCCGGAGTCGCAAGACAGACTGACTAATCTCACAAACGGTAAATACCTCCAAGCAAGTCATTAAAATGTTTTAGTCAGGAAACTGCAGGAATTTAGCAGGCTGCATGTTTGATTCAAATCACCTGTTGACAGCGTGCATGGCTGATTAAATGCGTCTAAAAACATGTGGGCATGACATTGTTTGAAATTTGATCTTTTGGAGCTACTAAATATTTAAACTATAATTTTGTTCATCCCAATGTGTTCTTGAAGAGGCTCTTTGTTCTTGGGTCACTTAAATTAAAACTTTCCCCCAGTATTCAGCTAGATTGATTGATTTTTCTATTGCCTGTTTGATTGTTCAGTTTTTTTTATGCAAACATTTTTTTTAAAATGCTTCTCTTTAGAAAATTACAGTGTAAATTAGATATTTGTGGATTAAATGACTATTTCTGTTTCTTTCAGAGGACTAGACCAACTCAGGCAAAATGGTGAAAGTCGGTATCAATGGGTAAGAGCACTTTTAAACTTGTCTGTAAGAGATCGCACCTTGTGGCATTTAATTAAAACTGCTTTAAATCAGGACTTCTGTTCACATACATATATATATATATATATATATATGTCAGGAGTTATTTGTGTACAGAGATGTTTGTATTGATGCAAAGGTTTGTGCAAACTAAGGAAGAAACTGAAAGATAAGTCTTCTAGTGTGTTGCAAAATAATTGATTTGCATTCACACACTGGAGAGGAAAGTGTCTGTTTGATCAAATGAAATGTAGGAAAGAGCAGAGGGGTTACTGAAAGAATCTTACATGTTTTTTTTTAACAAGATCTACTTTTAAATTGTTTAAGTCTGCAGGGAAAATTGGAAAATTGTTCTAAATGTGGTTCACTGTTCTACTGACTACATCTGATTCATAAATCCTGACAGTTCGGTTTTGTTTTAACATCATGGTGAGAGAGGCCAGAGCCCATGTGGCAGATTAAAAACGATGATTTGCAGCTGCTAAAGCCACAAGTGTTTTCCAATGGAGGACATGCACAGGTGCTCCTGCCATAAAACCGACCATTGAGTAACTGCTCAGCATGCTTTTCCTGATCTTTGAACTTTGGCCTTCAGCAGATTACATTGTTGTACTTTCATCATCAAACTGTTGTTCAACAGGAGGCTGTTTTTTCCTGCTGATGGAAGCAAACTCAAAAGTCGCAGAGCACACAGTCTGACATTGGATCACAAATCTGCTCTTTTTTCCTCTACGTGCCTGACTTCCTGTTCCCTGCAGCTGCAGTGTTTAAGCACGGCATATCGGGACGGATTTTTGGACCCGGAGGGTTAAAAATTAACCCGGCCATTGATCAAACGTTGCACTGGCGTCACAAGGATTACCACATTTCAGAAACATTCTGACTTTCATCGACAGAACGCTGTCAAAGCCCCTGCAACACACCTCCTCCTCCTGCCCCTCCTCCTGAACTCTGGCCTTTCTTTGACTGCAGTTTCATGTCTCCTGGGGTGTTGTCTTTATTCCCACATGGAAGAAAAAGCCACACTAGTAGAGTGAACCAGATCCCTCCAGGGTTTTACTGAATGTCAAACTGAATCTCACGGACTCATTTCTGTATTTATATGAAGGTTTTCACCTTTAATTTCAATGAAACCAAAGCAAAACTGGGCAGATTGAGGTGGCATTATGTTGCCATCTAGAGGCCAGACTGAGAAATGTATTTTTGTCCACCTTTTTACAGATTTGGCCGCATCGGTCGTCTGGTGACCCGTGCTGGTTTCACCACCAAGAAGGTTGAGATTGTGGCCATCAATGACCCATTCATCGACCTGGAGTACATGGTAGGTCAAAAAATATGATCCAGGTCACGTCATCATGAACACATGCTGAAGATTTACAAAGTAGAGGTAATATTTTTAATGAGCAGTGGTTATTTTTGATGTGGCTGACTATGACTCCCTGCTCAGGGCACCATGGCCTTGGGGGAGGAAAAACAACCTAACCTGATGCAGAGAACTCTTAGTATAAGGGAAGCAATAACAGTATAAATGTAGTAGTGATTACTGGAAAATGAAGAGAATGGACAGGCAAAACAGACACTTTAGTGGATTATTTTTTAACACATAAACTCACCCATTAAAGAAATTATAATATTATTTAAAAACTCCATATATTTCAGGAACTTTATCACAATAAACACATTTTATAGATGAATGTTTGAAAATGTTATTTTACACTTGCAGCCCATAATATTTAAAATTATAATATTGCATCAGACCAATAAAAAAATTACAGAAATGTCTTGATGAAGAGTATATTTGATGCCTGCTTTAACATGATCCATTTTGAAAAGTACTTCTAATCTGATAAATGAGCTTAAAGTTAAATTCTGTCCCTTCTGGTCTTTTCAGGTCTACATGTTCCAGTATGATTCCACTCACGGCCGCTTCAAAGGTGAGGTCAAGGCCGAGGGAGACAAGCTGGTCATTGATGGACACAAAATCACAGTCTTCCATGAGTGAGTTCACCTTACAATTTCATTGTATGCTTAGTACAATTGGGTACACACCACAAAAATGCTCTAAAATTAGCTTGAAGATGTCAGCGGCTGAACTTTTGTTTTGTTTTTCTTGCTATAGGAGGGACCCAACCAACATCAAATGGGGTGAGGCTGGTGCTGAGTACGTTGTGGAGTCCACTGGTGTGTTCACCACCATTGAAAAGGCCTCCGTAAGTGCTAACCCCTCTTGAGCGTAATGCTGCTTTAAAGATGGGAAGTATTTTAAGAATAGTCAGTAACTATGCTTGAAACATGCATGGATGAAATAAAACAAAATTGAAAATTTCATTGGTACTGACCAAATACTGTTTTTCCACTACATACACTTGTGCAAGTAGCATTGCAAGAGTTTCATGGAGGGGAAAAAAATGAAGGAAGATTTTGCACATTTGGATGAACTCATGACATGTCCAGGGTGTATCCCACCTCTGGCCAACACAGATGAGCTGGTGTAGCTGATGGATGTTTTATAAAGCTCTCTGCTGTAGCAAACCAGGCTCAGGGTCACATTTACTGGATGTAGTGTGATGGGCTACAGCTGATTTTGGTGCCCCCTCTTGATCTAGTCTATTGCATGTGCAAAAGGTCACGCATGTAGGTAAACTTCCTGTCTCCATGAAAATGGATTTTTCCAAAATAACCTTTGTATTGGTAGGTTTAAAAAAACAAACAAAAAAAAACAGGATTTGTGAATCAGAGTGATTTACACAAATCAACAAATTAAGCTCTATAGGCACAAAACTTTCTTTAAAAATTAGAAAATATAAACTATCTATTCATTGACAATTTGAGGACCCCAAAACCTAAAAGCTTTGGACTACTGAGGTAGTCATTGTTAAAATCTACCCCCAAATGCATTTTCTTCCTTAACATGCTATTTTACAGTCTCCAGTTGGTGACATTCATTTTTGAGAACTTTTGTTGGTTTGAAAAAAAGAAAGCATATTAACTATTTTCTCTCTGACCAACCAGCAGCCTCTGACTGCATGCCTCTTGGCAGCGTCGCTTGTTAGTCTTGATTTCTTACACATTATTTAATAGCTGCCAGTAAATGAGTCGTTTCAAAGACATTATTTCTCTGAATGAGTGCAGGCAGTGCATTCTCAGTTGGAGTAGGAAGCCCACTGTCTTGTATGCTCAGATGTTTGTCTGCAGCTAAATTTGTTCATATTTTGATGAAATTAAATAGTCATCATTAATCTCACAAACTGATGTTTTCCTCAGGGTTTTAGTTGCTGCATGTGTCCATTTAAATCCAAAATAGGTCTTTGCCTTTAAAGTTATCTATACACCTTTTGAAATACATTTAAAAAGAGATGAATTCCTAATAAACATGACTACATAATTGTTTGAGATGTGAAACATTTTTGCAGGGGCATCAGTTCTAGATAGTTGCTTGGGCTAACTCGGTGTGAAATACCTTTTCTTTTTTTTTTCTTCTTTCCACACTCCCCAACACTTTACTTCAGGCTCACTTGAAGGGTGGTGCCAAGAGGGTAATCATCTCTGCCCCCAGCGCTGATGCCCCCATGTTTGTCATGGGCGTCAACCACGAGAAGTATGAAAAATCCCTCCAGGTGGTCAGGTGAGGATTATCCATGTGAACAGTAAAATAACTTTTTACCAATCGCCACTACGCCTCAACCAGGCTAATTGTTCTTAAAATGTCTCCTTTTGATAGCAACGCCTCTTGCACAACCAACTGCTTGGCACCACTAGCCAAAGTTATCAATGACAACTTCGGCATCATTGAGGGCCTGATGGTGAGAATTTGGCTTTATCCCAGAACATTTTGGCTGACAGAGCTGCTTTAAGCCGCCTCTTCTTTTAATATCCTCGTCCAGAGCACAGTCCACGCCATCACTGCCACACAGAAGACTGTGGACGGCCCCTCCGGCAAGCTGTGGCGGGACGGTCGCGGTGCCAGCCAGAACATCATCCCCGCCTCCACTGGCGCAGCCAAGGCTGTTGGCAAGGTCATCCCTGAGCTCAACGGGTCGGTCTCCAAAAATATCTTGCCATTTAATATAGTGTGTACCTGTAGCAGATATGTTGATATGCTTAAGTGCATCTATTGTGGTCTGACTTTGTCATTTTCCAGTAAGCTGACTGGCATGGCTTTCCGTGTCCCCACTCCCAACGTGTCGGTGGTTGATCTGACCGTCCGTCTGGAGAAACCAGTAAGTTGCAGCAAATGGAAATTCCCTTTTTAATTTTTTTTATTCCTCAACATAAAAGGAATAGTGATGAACAAAAATGACCTATTGAGTCATTTTACTGCTAAATATTTTGACAGTTTAAAGAAATCATTTGATTTACATTAAAATTAATAAATGATTGCACTTTGCTCATCCATGTTTTCATTTAGTCGCCAAAAGGCTTTAAGTTGCTCGTCTTTTACAGGCCAAGTACGATGACATCAAGAAGGTTGTGAAAGCCGCAGCTGAGGGTCCAATGAAGGGTATTCTGGGATACACTGATCACCAGGTCGGCACACTTTTCTCTTTTTGTTGGAATCTTGACTTTTGACAAAGTGTGGTGAATCTGATTACCTTATAATGTTGGATCAAATTAGGAAACATGGCTGATCTCTCTTGTTGCAGTTTTAACTGATGAGGCCAATGGGTCATAAATCCCAAAAGAGCAAAATATGAGCTAAATGTTCCTGCTGCACCCACAGGAATATCCTCTAAATGTAATTAAAATGTTTCTTAATCTTGCTGATGGGAGTTAATTGGCTCACTTTGTTCTCTTTGCTCTCCTGCAGGTTGTCTCCACAGACTTCAACGGCGATTCTCACTCCTCTATCTTTGATGCTGGCGCTGGCATCGCCCTCAATGACAACTTTGTCAAGCTCGTTTCATGGTGCGCCTTTAGCAATACCTAACTAACCTGCATCTCTACTACCAACAATGCTTTTGACTCCTTTCCTTCTGCTTTAAGGTACGACAACGAGTACGCCTACAGCAACCGCGTCTGTGACCTCATGGCCCACATGGCCTCTAAGGAGTAAACCAACCAGCTGACTGGCCGTCAGTGTTGCTTTCATTCTCCTTTCTATACAGAGTTATAAATGTACAAGATGTATGATCTGTGACTCTGCTTAGTTCCATCAGATGGTCGACCCCTACCATCATCACATGCCTGAGAAAACGTCCCACATGACAAACGAGTTAATCTGTTGACCAATTCTTTCTTTTTTTATTTGGTAAACTCCCTGTTCTGTTCTTGTGTTGGAAGGAGTAGAGGTGTGGAAGTTCTGTCTGCAGTGGTCTAGAGCTGCAGTCAGTGGTGAAATAAAGTCCTTTGTTTGTGAGATTTAAGGCTTTCTGTGTTCTTTGTTGTTGCTGCACAGTTTAAAATGATCCTCCAACGTAACCCCGTTTCTACCACAACAATCTATGTAGTTTTTTTGTTCAAATTCAAGATGAGATGATTATTTCCACAAAGCCATTCACCAGCTCCTTGGTGTGGTGAAGAAACGATCATAATCTTGAATGTGATGCATCTAAAAATCTCTGCATTAGCAG
Source organism: Xiphophorus hellerii (assembly GCF_003331165.1). Taxonomy (NCBI): domain Eukaryota; kingdom Metazoa; phylum Chordata; class Actinopteri; order Cyprinodontiformes; family Poeciliidae; genus Xiphophorus; species Xiphophorus hellerii. The sequence continues at coordinate 13,263,490 of NC_045674.1, read as the reverse complement.
GATTTGCAATTATGCGTTTAGTGTCAAATGCAAAGACAGGTGGTGATGGAGGAGTATTCTTCCTGTACTACTTTCATGCAATAGTGTGGGAGGAATATGGATATGCAGATTATGTGCAGCAGGGTTTTCATTTCTTTACGATGGGTAAAAATATGCGAACAGTGAGTCTTGCACTGATTTTAAAAAACACAAATTTTAGGTACCTTGTTTTGGTATCTATTGGACATTTTTTACTATTCTGGCTTTGCATACAAGTTTGCTTAAAAGATTTAATTCGGTATTCTATTTTTCAATGTCCTATCTGAAGGCTTGGAGTGCTTTTGTAATGACGAATCTCAAACAGAAACTGAACTAGATCTACAGAACATCAATCTGAATGCGTCATTTCACAAACTTTCCTATTTCACTACAGCTCAAAATTAAATCATTTTTCCTCTTTTTAGATCTTATGAAATGGAGCCACATTTTCCCAATCTGAAAAAATGAAATGGTTGTTCAGACTTATTGCCACTATGAGAAATGTATCCAAATTTTCTAAATGATGCATTTAATTAGACAAGTAAAAACTCACAAGCTGAATTTGACAAGTTATGTGTTGCACAAAGGGACTGCTTGTCCCTGGCCTATCATAAGTCCAAAGCATACTTGGTTAATCTATTCACATTTTTTCATGCATATGAAACAAATACTCATTTTACAAGATCCTTAAAATAAATCGACTCAATTGGTGGTGTGACAACTGTCCAAAAAATGCAAAATAAGATCCATAAAGAAATAGAGCTGACAGCTGTGTTGAAAATGGTTTCAGCTGTTAGAATCATCTGTAACCAAAATAAAAATAATTTGAGAACCGAATTTTTTCTAGCATTGCCCTGTTTTAGCGTCACCTACCTTCTAATAAACTCATTTGCTTCGCTGTCTCTGCTCAAGCATCTCCACAGCATGATATTGCCACTGTGTGTCACTGTGAGGGCTGTGTGTTTATTTTGGGAAACATATAAACATATTGTGCTTTGCAGGTTTGTCAAAAACATTCAACTTTGGACTCTTCTGATCAGAACTGCCAATTTGTCTCCAGTAATGACTTTTGCTGCCACTCTTCCAGTTGTGCCAAACTATTTCCCATCGATAAAGTAGTTTTGTGAGACGTTTAGCTTTGAATATGTTTAAAATATTATTTATGGTGTGATGTGAAAGAAACTGATCGTAGAGGATTAAAGGAGTCTAGATACAAAAGTATAATCTTTTGTTTTGCAAAGAAGAACGTTTCTAAAATAATGCATCAACAAAATAAAACAAATCACGTTGAAGTTTGTGCTTGTAACCGGCCATCATGAGTGAGGCGCAAAAGCACTGAGCGCCGCTGAGCTTTGTGGACTTCTATTAGTGTATTTACGGTAGGAGGATCATCCAATCCCGCAGCACTTGCTCCTGCCTGCGGTTACGTCTCCCAGGCTGAGCACCATTAACGCGGAGAAGTTGGATTTGTTTGTTGTTCATTCATCCTCTGCGTTTTTTCCGCTTCACTTCACTCGGTTTATTTTGCAGCTCTTCTCTTTGGTGTTTGGTGGAGTCTACCTCTGCTGGGTTTCGGCTCCACATTTGCTGTTGTTGTTGTGGACCGTCAGAGATCAGGGATCCAGCAGCAGCAGCGGCAACAGCCGACGTTAAGACCTCCGGGCTTTAAGGATCAGGTTTTTTATTTATAAACGCTTACATAATCAGGTAAAACAGTGGTGTTTTACGCTGCTTCTGCAGGCTGCGCGCTGCTGTTAAGTGAAGTTTATCTTGAAATATTATTCTGCTGTAGCAAGACATTTCTCCGCCCGAGTTCATGCCAGATCTGCAGCGCTTTAGTTTTAAATACCATAGCATGAATCCTTTGTTGGGGGCCAACACACATCTCCAGCAGCACCCCCAGCAGAGCCAGGCCCCCGGACACCCGGACTCCCCCTCCGCCCTTCTCCCCGAAGCCGCGTTCGGCGCACCGGACCCGGCCTCTCTTCTCCTGGGTGATCAGGCCGCCCCGGGGCCCGATCAGCCGGGACATCCGCAGACCTCACCTTACCTCCACCACACCCACAGCGGCCCCTACCAGCATCGCGCAGCCCCGCCGTCGCAGCAGCAGCAGCCGCAGCCGCACCCCCCTGCAGCCATGGCCCTTAGGAACGACCTGGGCTCCAACATCAGCGTACTCAAGACCCTCAACCTGCGGTTCCGATGCTTTCTGGCCAAAGTGCACGAACTGGAGCGCAGGAATAAGATACTGGAGAAGCAGCTGCAGCAGGCGCTGGATGCCAACAAGGGCTGTCAGAGTGGATGCTGTGAGAACAAGCTGCACACCCAGGAGGCCGGGGTGCAGACTGGGTTTGTAGGGACCATCCCGCTCAGGCCAGGCTCTCTTCCCTTCCACAACACCAACAACTCAGCAAGGAGGCCCACAAGCCTGTTCCCACCTTCTTTTGCAACAACCTACCCACCAGCAGGCTCTGAAAACTCCAGCTCAACCCAAACCAATGGCACCTGTAACCCAGCCATCACCATCAGCCAGGCCTCGCCGTGTGTGGACTCTCCAGGGTCGAATAAAACAACCCAAAGCTGCTCCACCAACCCTCCTCCACGGTTCCTCCCGGGGACCATCTGGTCTTACAACCACACTCGTAAGTTTGGCCCCGGGGCAGAGCGCCTGCCAAGCCCCGGGGTGTCCTGGATGCACCCGGACGGAGTCGGGGTCCAGATTGACACCATCACCCCTGAGATTCGAGCGCTCTACAACGTCCTGGCCAAGGTGAAGCGCGAGAGAGACGAGTACAAACGAAGGTAAACAGGCTAAAACACTTTTATTTAACTGTTATACTACAAACCCTCTCATTGCAGAATTATTTCTTGAGTGTTTTTTTTTTTCTCATGGTCTTCATTGGATGAGTGAGCAGAACTGCTAAGCAGCTGCAGATCAGCTTTCTTCAGCTGGAGACAGCTGATCTGCAGAGTCAGCACAAAACCTGCCCATCCTGCACCTTCATCTTGGTCTGCATTCACCTCATGCTTTCACCACAGAGGCAGGTGCTGCTGCCACAAATGCCCAGGAAAAAATGCACATGCGAGGAGCTAAATATAAATCTGATTGACTGTTAGGACTGCAGAAAGGCCAGGTGGTGGCACTCATTTCCTAAAATGCAGCCGAAGTTTATTGTTATTGAGCCAGAGATGCAACAGAGGCCACTTTTGGTTCTTTTAGCTTATTGCTGGTTAGAATTCTTCATCTCTGTTGCTTTAATGATTTAATCAGCTAAATGTCATCATCATCATCATCATCATCATCATCATCATCATCATCATCATGTGGGCCAGATTTAGGCCACAGCTGTGAGATGACATCACTCTGCAATGTTCCTCTCAGAACAACAGCTTACTGCTGCAATGCGTTCAGTGTGACTTTCCCTTTAAAAGGATAACTCAGGATTTAGTCATATGGGGTTCTGCTGGAAGGGTATAAGTTGTTAATATCTAACCCACTGTAAAGCATTTTGGTTTAGTATAAATTCTGATTAGTGAGAAGTATCTTGTTATCAGATGCTGTTCTGTGGACTCACTTTAATAATTCAGACATTTTTTTGAGAAGTTGAACTGCATACCTTTTGCAGAGATGCTGAAAGGAGTTTTAAACTGTGGCGTTTTAGAGTGGTGTTTAGTTTGCAGCTACGATATGTAGATCTGTTGGTGTCAGAGACTGAAGGTGAAGTTGCCATCGACGATATAGACTTAAAGTTTTATCACAATGTTTTGCAACAATAAAAGTGACAATAAGAACTTTTTATTACTTCCTTTTAGGTAACTGTGTGGTTCTGACTGCATGATGCAGCAATCAAATCCCCACAAACAGAGACACTGCTGTAATATGCTTGTTTAGAACACCAGTCAGAAAAAGGCGCTTGACTTACATCACTAAGCTGCTCGCAGTAACCGCATTTAACTATATTCTTAAGATAATTTATATTCTCATTGAACAAAAGGGGGGAAAGTAGCAAACGCAGGGGGTTAGCACGCCCCACATTTGGAGGCCTTAGACCCGCGGACGTCGCTGGTTCGACTCCCGGTCCCGACGACCTTTGCCGCATGTCCTCCTTCAAAAATGGCGCCGGCTCAGCTGGCTGCCTGCAGACGCAGCTCCTGTCGTGTGTGTGTTAATCTGTGTATAAAAAATTCTTGCTGTAACTGCGAAATAATTTTCCTGCTGGGATGAATAAAGTAATTCTTCTTCTTCTAAAACGAACAACAGCAATCACTACAGTTTTGGTGGGGTATAAGCGTCATTACTTAGAATTTGTCATGTCAACTACGAATCAAAATTCTTATCATTACAAGAATTATATCACGATAAACGATAAACAATATGAAAACGCCTCCCCTCAGGTGAAGCTAACGGCTAATGCGGGAGGAGCCAAGGCCAAATCAGACTTCTAATGTCTTAAAACAACTTTTAATAAAAATATTTCTGCAAGTTCTATTTTTCTGACCCATAAACTGTTGCACTTAATGTTGGACAGAGGCCAATGACTATTTACACAGGAAATGGACGTAGGAGGCAGTACGTCACCAATTAGCATTCTGCGTCAAACACCTACTGATGATTGAGTATGCAAAACATTTCTGGTTGGAGTAACTGATAGTAAAGGAAGCAATAAAATGTAATAAAAATAACTATCACAAATGAGCTTTTTAAGCCACTTTAATTATTATTGTGTTCACATGTTAGTCGTGTTTATGGTAATTACGGATCTCCAGGTGCAGCCGTGGAGGAGATGGTAATATCAGGCTCTCGAATTTGCTTATTTAAGTTGTTGACCTTCATTGTGCACCGGTTCACCATTAGGTGTTAAGTAGCCAGTCTGAGACCATAAAGTATCTTCTTCTCCCTCCAAGTCAGAGGATTGGTTTGCTATTGCACCTTCCTAGGGTTTTGCATTTGGCTTGTTTTGGATTTTTTAGATTCTGAAGAGAAATGTTAATTTTAAATAAATTTTATGGACAATCAAATAGCTTAACTTTAAGAGGCTAAAGGTCTGAGCAGCCTGTAGCTTTAGCCTAAAAGCATAGCTAGTCTGGATCTCTGCTGAATGAAGATGAGAAGAGAGTCATCTACTTTCTGCTTCTAACTTTCTAACAGGACCTCACTGAAGTATCCCTTGAAGCCGATATGCTTCATTCTCCAGCATGAATGAAAAAGACACAGCATGAACCTCCTTTTTCTGGAGGTAATACACCTTTAAATCCTCGTTTTCAGTATGGGACACACTTAGTTATTGTCTTCTCTGAGTGACCTTCAGCAGGCCTCATGTTCCTGCTCATTCATCACCGCATGCCCTCGCATTGTGTCCGAGCGATCAGCACTGCATTCTTCAGAGACCATCCTAACCACATTATAGTGGCTCTTTGTGGACGAGGCGGAGGGACGACTGCAGCCGCTCAGGAATGCGACGCTGCTCCGACTCCTGCTTTCTTTGCAAATTGAGACTAAAGAGACTGAATTAACACTTGTCTAGTTGAGACAATAAATGAAGCAGTGTGTGCATCTGATGACATCCTTAAATTTCTCCAATTGTAATGTTATTTGTCGTTTCTAAATAGAAGCAAGGTTGCACTGATCAAAGCTTCTGTCATCCATGTCTTGTTGTTTTTCCTGTAACTCATCTTCCTCTTTTACTTCTTCTCAGTTGGTGCCCCTCACCTCCCTCCTCTCTGGTAACCACACTCTCTATCTCAGCTTACCTTTACATGAGCAAACCAGAAGCAGACATCCCACTTCCTCTCCTTTGCTCACACTTTCTTCCATTGCGCAGCACCCCCCTCCCTCCCCCCCCCACACACACACTGTATCTGCAATGCAGCATGCTCTGCAAAGCTGTAGCAGCTAAAAGGAGGGGGCCTCAGCACTCCTCGACTTTGTGCACCTCGCCTATCAAGCAAGCGTCTCCCCTACAACGACTGGAGCCCCCTGCTTCATGACTCAGATCCTTTCAGATTTAGTATTCCCTGATGGGTTTGGCGTTTTGCAGCGTTCTGCAAGAGTTTTTAGCAGAATGCAGAGCGTGGATTTTCCCCTCATGAGTGGATGGTATAAGGCCACATTTTCGTCTCGCGACTTTTAAGTGTATTAAAGTTAAGATTTATGAGTCAATCATGTGAGCAGCTGCATGCGAATCATCTATCAGGAAGTCAGCAAAGTGCTTAGTTCAGTTCTCACACGTTTCCCCGCAAACGTTTCAGCTGTTTGCTTTTCATGCAGCATGAAAGCAAATCAACGATTTTCAAGTATTAGAGTTGTTCCTTTCCTTTTAGAAAACTTTGTATTTTATCCTGACATTTTACATTACTTCAATGCCAAAATAAATTGGTCCTTATGAAGCGGTCTTAGGATGCTGTTTTAAAACCACAAGTCAAAAAGTGATAAATACCAAAGCAGATAAAACTGAAATGAAAAAAGATCATACATTTATATTTCTGGCTTTACTTCTTCAAAGTTTTCTTTCCTTTGTTACCCACAAACCAAGTGATGTCTTTCAGACCCTAGAACACAGGTAGGAAAAACCTTCTGACAGGAGAAGTTTTTCCTTCTCAGTAATTTTTGCCTTTCCTTTACACCTGAGGGACAAAGGAGTCGCTTTGAGTCAATTATAGTATGCAAGTCTAATAAGGGCCTTTCAAAATCAAAAATAGCTCGTCAACTTTTACAGTTTTTTTTCATATTACAGCTACCAACTTCAATAAAAAATATTTCCACTTTTAAAATGCAGAAAAAAGGTTAATGGTTTCCACTTTTTTCCATCCGTCTATCGTCCGATTCAAACCCAGGACCTTCTTGTTGCAAGGCAACAGCTCTGCACTGAAACCTTTGTTTTCGTTCCTTCACAAATGCAAATCTTAAAAGTTTTGATTTGTATTCAGTTCTCCTGAGCCAAACGTTTGTAGAACCACCTTTTGCTGCAATTACAGCTGCAAGTCTTTTGATCACATTTGCCGACGGATGTTTTTACCCATTGTTTATTTTGAATTAGCTCAGACTCAGTCAGGTGGGACAGAGAGGATCTCCTAGTGTGTCTACAGCGTGTTTTGGTTTATTTTTAATTTTGTAATGTACATCCATCTGGCACCTCTTTGTTCTGCGTTTGGTTCCCGTTATTTCTCTCCACAATACAGCACAATATGAGCCGCTGCTGACTGACGGTTCTTGATGTGGTGCCATCTGACCACTTGGAGATCACGAGTCTCCATCTCAAACTTGCATACAATCTTCTGTCATGCACAGATTCCTCCATCAGTAATTATATATGGAGTCATAAGCAAATCTTCTGGAAGCTCAGTTTTTAAACATTTATTTAAATATTTGATATTTCTCTGCTCATCGTGCAAAGGAGTGAGGTTTATTATTGTAAGCTTGTTATGACCTCAGACTATGTGCAGTGAAGTTAAAAGTCATTTTCAATCTAATTATCATCACATCATTTATGTAAAAATGTACGTTTGACTTGAAAAACCATCTCTTTAAAAACAGATTCTTCCTACTTTTGATATTTATTTGTGAATAGAGATAGAAATCTTTTTTTAGATCTACAGTGTTGATTGCTTTATTTTTTTCAGGGGTTTTCCGTCAGTTTTCCATCAGCTGGTTCAGAGGCCTCCAGGTGTGCCGCTTTAGGAAATGTTCCCTCTGTTGCATTATATCTGTGATGGCATGTGCTGTAATGTTTCTCATAGACAAAATTTTGAATAGATACATAGCAACCTTGTTAAATATTTGAGGATTAATAGTTTACGTCAAAGATGGCGCGATGATATGCACTTTATATTTGTCTGGATTAAGATGCAGAAGTACAGACTGGCTGAAACTATACTTACCCCGACATGTGTGTGTTTTTAGATGGGAGGAAGAATACACAATGAGGATGGACCTGCAGCAGAAGATTGCAGATCTTCAAGAGGTAACACTGTCTGGCAAAAGTTCCTGCATGGACATTTTTTTTTTTTTTTTTACCATGAAAACTTGAACTGAAGGGACTTGGTTGTTGTGGTTACAGGAAATGTAAGGTAAGTCCTGGTAAAAGTCGTGTTGGCACCAATCTTCACTTTGAAATGCCAGTTTTGTGAGCTGTAATATAATTAATTTGAATTGATTTATTGAACTGATTTATTGATTGGAATGATTGTACGCAGCTGCAGGATGAACGTGATGAGCAAGAACCTTCACCCTTTCTCAGCCACTCATAATTTCCTTAGTAGTACTTGATGCATGCTGCAGCCATTGATCTCTGCTAATTATTCATTTTTAAATCAGTTAACATCTTTTTCAAAAGAAGGCATTTTCATATAGGAAGTCCCACTACTAAATTAGATACTTACCTCTCTGTGTGTTAGATTGCCTTATTTGTACTTCCTGCAGTTGTGCTTCAATCTACGCACATTATGTCTTTGGTTTCCTGTGTGTGCGTGCTTTTTTATACTTACATGCAGCATTGCCAGGAATCTTTACCTTGACCCCGTTTAGATGGCAGCTTTACATAGCCAGATCGACCGCAAATGGCAAAAAGCACAACTCCAGAAAGATAAGAGCCTGACCATTGTCGCTGCGTACCTACACAAGTTAGAGGAAAAAGTCGTTTAGACTTCCCCAAAACTCAGTCTGCATCTGGAGTGTCACTGAGCGCTCCGCAGAAGAAAAGAAGCCGTTTTTAAGTGTCGCGTTTTACGGCTGGACATCTCAGGTGTTTTCATGAATCTTGTTTTCTGGTTACTGTTTTGTGAGCAGGACCTGCAGGAGAGTGAAGGTTGTCAGGACGAGCTGGCTCTCAGGGTGCAGCAGCTGAAGGCGGAGCTGGTTCTCTTCAAAGGCCTCATGAGCAATGTGAGCAGAGTGAGCGCAGCCACAACATGACCATCACTTTCATTGAAGCACCAATAAACGCTTTCTCATTTGTAGCTTTTCCTAAAGAAAATGTGCAAATTTGTTATTCATTATCTTTAGTAGTCTCTGGTAAGATTCTTAACATTGAAATAAATTCTGTGCGTTCCAAGTGCTTAGCCTTGTAAACGTATTTGTACCTCTTTGATCGTTTGATTGTTTGCGCATTTGCAAGCACAAACGTGAATGCATTTTATGTGGTAGATCAACAAAAAGGTGGAATACATGAAAAAAATTGTTTTAAAAACTTATACAAATATCAGCTGATATGACCCCCTTATGCTGTGACACGTTTTTCAGCCGTATTATCCAGCCATAATTGGAGAAAGTGAAGCTAAATATAAATGCACGCCACACTTTTCAGGTCATCTTTCTAGAAATTGTTGGAAACCATGTATGATTTAACTTCCACTTCACAGTTATTCACTTGTTGTTTTATCACTGAAAAGTCCAAAATATACATTGAAGTTTTTAGTTATAATGTGACAAAATGTGGGGGAAAAAAAAATCAATGGTGTTTTAATGCATTTTCAAGGTGCTGTGCTAATACTTCAGCAATAATCCAGTGGAAGATTTTTTAGTTTCTCTCCTGCTGTGTCTTTTTCCCATGATTTTGGAACCTGATTCTGTCCTCTGCAGAATTTGTCTGAGTTGGACACCAAAATCCAGGAGAAAGCCATGAAGGTGGACATGGACATCTGCAGACGAATCGACATCACAGCTCGACTGTGTGACGTCGCGCAGCAGAGGAACTGTGAAGACGTGATCCAAATGTACCAGGTAGTCGGGGTGCTTGCTTTCACTTAACAAACGTCGAGTGAGTTTGATCTCCTGAACTTAATCTTGTTAATATCACTGCAGGTTCCAAACAACCAATCATCTCTGAGTATCCGGCGCAAGCCGACGCCCCTGTCCTTTAACGGGAGTGAATGTGACGAATCCGTCAGCACCTCTGAAGGCGAAGTGGGCGTGGCTAAAGAAGAGGAGCACTTTGGATCTTCAGCCAATCAGATCAACGAGGAGATGCAGAGGATGCTGACTCAGCTGTTAGTGGTCTGCTTTTAACCACAAAGACAATTATCTGATAATAGAGCAGTCTGGTTTTAATAATCACTAAATGCACGTGTGTTTATGTTGTCGTCACAGACGTGAATGTGAATTTGAGGATGACTGCGATAGTCTGGCCTGGGAGGAGACTGAGGAGACTCTGCTTCTTTGGGAGGATTTCCCAGGATGCACTCTGCCTCCAGATCCGACCCATCCCCCAGGAGAGGTAAGCTGCACCAATGCGAGTTATTTTTAGAAAACGATCCTGCGGTGTCAGCCCGAATATATGATGCATTGATGAAAAATGCCCAGTTTCAAAGCACAATCAAAACAACAACACTCTTTAGTGATGGAGGTAGGGCTGAGAAAAACTGAAAAAGTGCAAATAAAAACTTTGATAGGCCTTCAGAAATTTTTCTTATCTGTACCAATGAAGACTGTTTTCAAATATTACAAGAAAGTCTGTTTAGAAAAAAACAAATGATGCAGGGGACAGATTATCACGCTTAAAATCTATCTTCACATTTTGGTATACATTTCTCCATATTATGATATTCAATAATATTACTTTTTTATGCAGTTTCATTAGATAAACAGTTTCAATCTCAACTGACACTGAGAAGATAAATTTGTTTTTGATTAGTATTATGAAAATCATCAGTGCTTTTCTGCGTTCTGCTATTGCCAGATTTTCTCTGTGACATCAAGGCTGAAAAAAGCTTCGTATGTTGAAGTTTTTCCTGATTTTTAAGCTCCTGATGTCGTTTGATGACTCTTCTAACACCAGGACAGTTTCAGTACCGAGACGTTTACAACCTTTATTGTGCGTTTGTTCCCCAAAAAAAAAAAAATGCATGTAGGTGTTTGATTTCATTCAGCAGCTGCTTCATTGTTGAATAGTCTGTTTGAAACAAACAGCTGCGTTAGTCAGTGAAATCTGAGCATAAAACAACCATGGAAGCTATGGTTGGATTGTTTTCTCTCCTGTGTCGGATTATTCAACAACAGGCTCATTTTATGCTTACTACATTTTATCATCTCTACATATTTATTTTCCTGTTCTCAAACTGTCACTGCTCTGTGTTTGTCTGTGGGAGGAGGACTGTCTGGAAAAGGTGATTAATGACACAGAGTGTCTGTTCAAGTCCCGCGAGAAGGAATACCAAGAGACAATTGACCAGATTGAGGTCAGACATTTTTTAAACTTAAATAAGATTCCTGCCGATGTGTGTTACCTTTCTTCATTCATTTCTTTTCTTTTTATTTACTTACATTCTCACCTCATCTGAACAGTGATCTAACACAGCTGTCCATATGTTTATGGATGTGTTGCATGCACGTTTGGAACTTGCGGTGTAAAATCTTAAAACGGAGTCCAATGAAACGTTTTTCAGATTTGTAATTTAACTAGTAAAGCTGGGTTTTGAATCCTGTGTTTTCTCATCTTTTACACGTGAACCACTTTGTAAAGTCGGACTGAACATTCCTGTCTGTGATTTTGTGGATTTGAATCTTTGGGATGTGTTTCCAGCTGGAATTGGCTACAGCCAAGAGCGACATGAACCGACACCTGCATGAGTACATGGAGATGTGCTCGATGAAGAGAGGCCTGGATGTTCAGATGGAGACCTGCAGGAGGCTCATCACTCAGAGTGGAGACAGGTACAAACACACACCCACATCACACTAGCATAACCAGCATTTCTTCTATTTTTTAGAACTTTTCAGGTTTCCTATTTATGACATTTGTTATATTAGAACAAACTTAGAATCCAGAAAACATTCTTCCAGAACAGAAACATTTAGGTTTTATTATTACTTAGAAACTGTGGAGTACTCGTTACTTTTACAAATTTAGAGTACACTTAGAAAGTCCAGAGAATACGTACACTGATTTAGGAATCCAGAACAGGGATTAGAACTTGGAACCCAGAAAAACTATCTGAACAACTACTTTTTAGACTCCTATTCTCCCATCCCAGAAAAGAAATAGACCAGAGGATACTTACTTATACTTATCTACCAACCCTGAATAGGAGTATCTAGTTTTTTTTACTTTGGATCAACATTATTAGCTTTTTCTTCTTTGCTCTTTCTTTTGGTTTGTTATTTTGTTTGTGTTTCGTTTTAATTCCCGTAAAGCACTTTGTATTGCCTTGTTGCTGAAAATGTGCTATGTAAATAAAATTATCTTTACCTTTTACCTTTATTAAAATAAATAAAGCAGTTTTCAGCTGCTATAATGTTTGTTAATCCTGACTTTATAAATATATAAACCAATTTATAGTTCGAAACCTTCATGAATAGAAAAAACTGGAAAACAGACATTTATATATTCATATGTCCATATTTATAAGCATGTTACATGCATGGTTTTGAAAATCATGATTAATCACATCACTAGAGCATGATTAATCTGCTTAATTTTTTTAATTGATTGACAACACAAATTTTTATACACATTTGCATAATGTTAGGATGTTTATGTTAGCTATAAAGGTTTTAAAGTAAAACTGGGGTGCAGGTAGACAAAAGAAGACAAAACTCTGAGAGTCTGAGTCTGTTAATTGTCTGTTTAGAAATATTTTTTGAAGAAATTCTTGTTTTCAAAGATCAGATAGGTGCAGGTTTGGACTCTAAAATATCTTACGCCTCATTGTCATGTATCAGATCAACTGCATTTTTCAAGTTGGGAATCATGATTGTCAGGCCTCCAGTTAACGAACTGCAGCCGAAAGGATCACTTTGGTCTAAAGTAATATTCTAATTATCTGATAAACTGATTATCATTATTGTCATTATTATCATTAGAGGTTAATCACAGTCATGAATAAAAACTGAAATAATAATGTAACACATCGAATATGTTTCATATTTTGAATAGAATGACTGAAATAAGTTAACTTTTTGTTATATTATAATTTATTCTCCTAAATTAACTTTACAATTTCTGTGTCAGTGTCTTTTATCAAGCTGATTTTTTTTTTTTTCATTTCATGAAACCTATAAGCTCAGGAATGACTCTCTCTTATTTTCTGTAACTTGTTTCTCTTTCTGTGTTTTCTGCATGCAGTAATCCTGTCGTACCGTCAGAGGAGAGCGACCAGAGAGACACCGACAGGTCTTCATGCTCCCCGCCCTCTTCGTCGAGCAACGGGAGATCTTGACACTTCGTCACTCGGCCGTTGAAAGATGCTGCGTTCATGTGACCTCTGCTACAAACTGCGACAGTACCACACCGTATACACGTGAAACTACGGCAACACCGTGTTTACATTTGAGGAAATTCATTGAAGATATTCTATAATTAATTGATGATGTGTTGCCCGTACAGATCAGTCTGAGGGAAACCTGAAATTCAGACTGATTGATTTCAGACTTTAAGAAAGTTAAGATCCCGACGTGATTGTTAGAAAACAAGCTGCTGTTAATTATTGTGAAGCAGGGAGGTAACAAAAACTATAAACTAACTTATTTAATCTTCAAGTCATCATACACTTCATCAGTGATGATATATGAGCAATATTTAAAACTCTTATCCTCAGTAAAGTTTCTATAAAGTCTGTAATTTTCACTTTTTGTGTATTTACAGTCTTTTTGCCCATAAATGTCCAGCTGGGGATAAGGGAAAGATTACAAGTTGTTTTTCACCATCAGGTAGTTTCTAATCAATGTTTGTGTTTGAAATCTAATTAGATCCCCTGATGCACAACTTATTTGCCTTCCAGACATCCTGATGAATTAAATCTCACAAGGTAATTTTGTCAAATCAAAGACATAGATAAACGTATAAAAGTATCAAAACAGAGTTTGAGTTTGTGCTGAACATCATACAAAACTACATAAAGTACATATTCAGTACATGTCTTGTTCATCTGGACAGTTTAGTGTGCAGTCACTGAAAAAAGTCATATATATATTTGGACATATTTGTCCACTCATTATTTATAGGCTGTGAATCATGTCATCTTCCGACCCACCGCTCCGGCTAAAAATGGCTCCTTTCAGCAAGACAGCTGCAAAGAATTAACTCGCAACATCGCTCTTAGTTGCATGTTAATAATTTTGGAGTCAGGCTTTAGGAGAGCAAATCACACTCTGCTTTCAGAGAACTTTAAGCAAGCGTTATTACTGAATGGTCACAGCAGCAGAGCAGCGACATGATCACCGAACACATCCCACATTGTTTTAAAAGGAATCATGGATGCACTAAACACTGGATGATTAAATTCTCCAGAGGATTGCCTTTAAGATCCAGTTTATGAACTACAATGTATGTCAAAGTAAGCAAAACAAAGGATTGCCTTGTTTCATGAAAACACTACAGTATCTGTCTACAGGATCTGGCAGGAATCTACTTTGAAACCATCCATTAGCTTGACAGTTTGGTAGGAAACAACTTTTTCTTCTTCAAACTGAGATAATTTAAGCTTATTAATTATAAACCAGATATTTTTTGCTCAAAACCCTGTCCCAAACAATTCCAGCAGTCCCTTTACAATCAGAGTTGTTTTCATGTGGCAGAAATCTGCTTTGTACCTGGCTGTGACAAGTTTTATTTCTCCAAACTCGAGTAATGTAAACTTATTCTTTACATATAGGAGATTAAGAAGAAAAAAAACATGAATGCAATAAATGTTACATAATGAAGTCATCTTAAGGACGCACACTTAAAAGGTTTGGTGAGCTGGAGAGTAAATAAACATGAAACAACTCCTCCTTGGACTTGGCTCTGCTCTGATTCGCTGTTAGCTTGACTCACCTGCAGGCTACTGACTACTTACAGTGTCTCCTCAGAGCCCCACTCTAAATAATCCACCTCCATTTTTAAACTTGGAGTTGTTTTAAGGCAACAAAAATCTTATTTGATCCTTAACAAGGCAATGATTCACTGCTAGCTTTTCACAAAGGTGGACAAATATCCACCATCCTTTTGTATTATTTACAGAATCTTATGGTCAGAAAGCTGCATGTAAGATACTGACGGCTAATTGCATCGCCACAGAATTTCACTTTAAATAATTCAAACTATCAGCTTAGCGTTGAAGTTGTTCTGATCTTTTTCTAACTGCTTGTTAGCTGAACTCAATGGTGAAAGCTAATCACTGTTTAATTTAACTCAAGTAGTTCAATTAACCACTACAGGTAACATATTAAACACTCAAATGCTCTCTACAAAACCTGACTTAAAGTCAAACAGTTTGCTTGACTCGCCAGGGAAAACTAATCTCTGTTTCTCCAAACTTTGGTTGTTTAGAAAACAGCAGCTAATCTTCTGACAGCAAATAATATCTATTCAGAACCCCATCCAAATAATCCATGGCAGTGCTTTAAATTAATCTCTGGAAGAAAAAGTCCAACATAATAAGCAGCTTCAGCAGCAAAACAAGTGGAAATCAACAGCAAGCATCCCCAGACAAGCCTTTATCCAACTTTTATGGGTTGAACAGAAGTACTAAACACAAATATTGTGCCACTTTAATCACTGAGAGAAAGAAAATGAAAAACTTTCAGTTTAGCCATGAAGTCTGCATACGTTACAGCAATATTACTCCTAACGCTTGCCTGGAGTTGGAGTTCAAAACTGTACGCTAAAGATCACAGAGCTGTTTGATAATGAGTCTTATTGCAGCTTACTATAGCTTAGCGTGAGCAGGTTGTTTAAGCAAAGCTCCATGGTGGAGCAGAACATCTGTAAAGACAGCAGAGGAACCAAAATGGTCAAAAATTCATGTAAGTTACTCACCGAGTGCCAAAATAAAAGTCAAGATTATGACTCATTAGGAAATAGCTGAGAAAAAATAACTGGTTATAGCTGTGGAAGCTATGTCACAAAGGTGCTTGATGTATATAACGAAACCTATTTTTGAGCCTAGAAGCGTTTGCACATAGAAAGGAAGCAAAACTATATGAATCTTATGAAGCAATCAGCGCTACTACTTGTAAAACAGACGACACTGGAAATAGACTTGTTTCCACTTCCTTTGCATATTTCAGGTGAACTTATAACACGTACCTCATGTTTAATTATACATTTGAACACCAAATGATACAGGAAAGCATCGCTGGCTATCATCACTGTCAGGGGGAGTAAACCTCACATCACTGCTGTACAGTACCATCATAAACTCCTTCTAGTTTCTTTCAGTCGCATTAAACCAGGTGAAATGTCGTGATTCTCACTTCGGTACTTTTGTTTCGATGACGAAAGACGGCAGCTTTCAGCGTCTGCATGTGAGGCTGTTTGGGTCAGCTGCTTCGAGTGTTTTTTCTGCCATTTGAATCCAGAAGAAAGATGTGAAATTATGTGCCGTGTGAGGCCCAGAAAGCCATTTCCTTTTACTTTCAGACACCGAGTGAGTCTCTACTGTATGCATGTGCCGTGTGTCTGTTCTTGAGTCTTTTCAGTGGGTGTTTTTAAAACGACTTTTACTGGCGCAGATGCACAGTGTTGTAGAAAATGAAATAGAATTACTAAAGGGTGACATTTTAGATTAGACTGTCTTTTGTCTGTGGTCACCCATGAAATTCAGAATCAAATGAGAGCTATTTTCCATTACTAAACTTCCTTTATGAGTCTATGTGTTGGCCAAGTAAAGTCAATTTAAAAACAACTCAAGTTCAGGAAAATGAGCCAGTGAAAAACCAATGCTTTTGCAAAATGACTGTACAATGGCTTTGAAATAATAATAATGAAAAAATAGCTTTGAATATATAGATGACCTCGAAGAAGCGCGTCCGCAGTCACACGCCTGAAATGAAAATTAACTTGAAATTTGAATGAAAATATGTTTCGATTAAATATTTGGCAGATAAAAACATAAAAGTGTTTTTACAAACAAAAAAAAAAAACCCTCAAGAGTTGAATACCAATTTGTGTCTCATAACATTTGGAAACTAATCCTGTGGACATTTTGGGAAATTTAAGTGTGTGACTTTGCGTCAAAATGAAATACTTTTTTGGCTTAGAAGCTTTACTGCAGAGCTAAAGTATGTAATGTATGTAAAGAGAGACTGAATGAATAAAAGATCCAACTGATGATCAACATTTTGTCTTTCCTCTTGCAAAACATTTCATTCTGATGTTTGTACTGAAACTTCTACAGTTCAGATAATAATTATTCATAACCTTGGCAAGTTTAGGTTGAAAGTTTTCTTATACTTTCAACAGCATGTTTTTTCCCCCCCCACAGGTGGAAATATTAAGTGTTTTAGAGAATTTTTTTCTCTCAAAAATGATGCGTCTTTTAGATTATTTTTTGAAATATGCGTCTCATTTTCTCTGAGAAAATGAATGAATGAGTTTTAAATCGGTATGTGCGAGCTGTGTGAACCATTAATGACCTACCTGTGTGAGCTCAAATTTTAGTAGATTTGAACCGAGTAATCAGGATAGTGCGTCTGTCACAAAATATCTGGAAGGTTTGCTGAGAGGATCTATGACATTTCCTGACATTTCTGTTGTTTACATACACAAAAAGGAAGAGATCAGTTCAGTTTCATTCAGAAATTTACGTACACCTTCATGGAGAACATGTTTGTTTTTTTTTCTCTTGAATAATTTTTCTTTCTGGGTACAAAGTTTTGAGTTTCCAGTATCAAAGTTGTGCATACATGCTCAAATATGCACAGGTTCCCCCATTATTTGGTTAAATGTCTCTTGGTCAGATGTATCTCAACCACATGCTCCTAGTTGCCACAGTTTTAGCTCTATGTTTAAACTGGTAGAGTTCATTTAAACTGGTTTTGGGAAGAGCCGGATTATTCCCCAAACAGTTTAGATGTGTGTTTGGAAATCCATCTGGCAGAAAACAATCCCACAGTACAATGCTACCACCAACATGCTTTAAAGTATGAAATGTTCTTGTGGAGAAATAGACGCTGTTTTATGTAAGTTACACTGCCCCGCAGCATGGTACAACCGCCACCATGCTTTGCAGTTTGTACAGTGATATTTTTGCCCCACCTCAATCTTATTAAACCTTTCTTTAGAGAGCGTGTTGCTAGTTTATTTCGAGCCTGAAGATGGGTGTGGAGCTGGGACTTAATTTCCTGGTAAGTGCACTACTATGGCTTTAATGTGGGCACAGACGCAGGTTTTCCAGCAGCCTCCAGTTCATGTTAGGTTTGAGTCACTGTGGGTTTTGGGCTGTTTTTGAACAGTTCAATCATTTTCCTGACATCTGATGTCACCAGTTTCAGATTAAATTATAACATTTCAGATGAGTTTATGTACTTCTCACTGGAACTGTACACAAAGAGTCTGAAAATGATAAGCACATTGTTAGACCTGTAATGACATCAGGGTGCGAGCAGACCAGCTTTATTCAAGGTTTTCTTTTTACATGACTGAAGAAGCTTTTATCTTCACCAAGAGGAAAATCTCTGACCGTACTTTCAGTAAGAGAGATGAATGATTAGAAAAAAGATGTATTGTTGTCACTATAATGACTAATTTGTTCAGTGTCACTTCTTGGTGAATTCAGGGAACTATCTAAACACTTCTACCTCTTTTCACGCCCATCATCATCAAGTTTTTTTCAATGAAATTCTGGGAGTTGGACATTTTGGTAGCTTTTTTTTGATTTAATAAAGAACTGAACTCAACAAAACGACGACGTCTTCTTAGAAAACAACAACCAAATCAGACTTGAAACCCATCTTGGTGTTGTGAAGATCAACTCCTTCTTCATGTTGTTGTGCAGACAAGCTTTTAGTCAGATCTTACAGTTTAAACGGAAAGTGATGACACTTTTGAGGCATAAAAACTTAGACAGTTGGCTAGTGTGAGAGCGCTGAAAGTATAAACACCACAGCAGCAGCAGTGAGGGGCGGAGGAGGCAGGAAGACAAAACCAGGTAAGGAAATAATGACACAGATTATGGTTAGAGTCTGAGAAGAGAAGAGAAGCCGAGGCACTCACCTACAGGAAGTTCGACAAAACAATAGAAGCAGAATACAGGGAGAACTTCACCGAAGGTAAGGTCTAATCATTTTTATTGTTTATTATCAGGAAATGTAAAAAATATATAAATGTTATTGTGTGTTTTTAAAAGTAACAAGAATGAGCGACACATATAGAACAAAACATTTTTTTCAGTACAATATAGTCACCTGCAAATCGTCTAATTTCTCGCCTAGAGAATGGGGACTGTGCAATACTTCATGGCTGTGCTGTTATCTGCACAGTTGGCGCTCAACTCTCCCACGGTAAAAAAAACATTTCCTCATCCTGTTCACCTTTACTCATGACTGAAAGAACCATGTTTCATACTTGAAAAATAGGTCAAGTGTATTGAAATGCATGAAGATATTCTTCTTATTTGTACTTAATTATCAGAGGTTGAAGAGGATGGCGGATAACAAGAAGTGTATCGAATGCCCTGCAGGTAAAGTTGCATTTTCATGTGTAGTGATTTTTTTTTTAATGTCTTCTTTACAAAGTTTTAAACTCACTTTGTGATTATGCATTAATAATGTTTGTTAAATATCTGTCATTCTGTTAGTGCCCTAATGAGTTTCTACTCTCTTCATGAAAAAAATGACACATACTACGCCCTGTCATCTCCACTCTACGACCACATCCTTGATTTATATGCACTATGGGTCTGCAGACACTCATGGCACTCGTTTCCATCCTGTTGTTCTTACTTGTTTCTTCCTCTTTCTTCTGCCAGGTGAATTTCAGAAGTCTTGTTACGAGTGCAAACCCTGTCCTGATGGATATTACACCGAAAGGAGCAACCAGGAGCCTTCGTGCCATCCATGCTTTAGAGACTGCCTACCAAGTAAACAAATCTGCATCGATTCTACCCTGAATAACTTGATGCATGCATGTGAGGTCATCAGCTGAGACTCGGCTCTCATGTCTGGCTTTTGGCTCCTTTAGAGTATCATCTGAAAGAAGTTCAGAGCTGCACCAGAACAACCCCCTTGAAATGCGAGTGTGAGTCTGGTTTCAGATGCATAGACGTGGATCCCAAAGGGAACTGCAAGCAGTGTGAAAAAAATAAACCCCCACCAGGTAAATCCTGATAAAATCCTGTTTTAATTATGATTAGACAATTAGAAGTTATATAGTTTAATTAAAAATTACACAGGCTGATCAAATACATAACAAAGCAACACAATCTTAGGAGTAATCCCGCCCAGAGTCGTAAAATGAAACGCGATGTC
Organism: Xiphophorus hellerii; assembly: GCF_003331165.1. NCBI lineage: Eukaryota > Metazoa > Chordata > Actinopteri > Cyprinodontiformes > Poeciliidae > Xiphophorus > Xiphophorus hellerii. The sequence continues at coordinate 13,243,311 of NC_045674.1, read as the reverse complement.
TTTACTCAGTCGGGTTCTGATAGTTATCAGGAGTTTTTGTACAACCTCAGTTTAGAGAAACGGAAAGAAATCCCGACCAGACAGTCAAGCTAACGGTTAGTCTGATCTAACCCTTCTACCACATTTAAACCACTTCAGCCATACAGGCATGATTCAGATACGGAGATTTTATGAGCAGTCAGTATCCTACCTGTAGCAACCAGCTCTGTGAAGGAAACTGAAGGAAGCTCATTCAAAGTAATAAATAATGAGGGAAAATGGCTTCTTCCAAAACATATTTTAAATTAACAGTTGGATTATTTCAAGTGTAGAATCTAAGGAGACACATTGTTTGAGGAAAATAAAAGAAGCTGGTGGATTGCACCGTGAAATGTTAAAACTTTAATGTATTCTTATTTTTAAGTCACAAAAACATTTCCTGTTAAGTGAAAAACTTTATGTTTCACAGGATGTGAGATCTTTATAAAGATTCAAACCCACAGCTGTGTGTTATTTATTTATGGATCATATTATAAACAGATTGGTTTATTATGGTGACAGACTAAATTACCGTCTAGGTTTATCTTTATTGACTAGCATAGTTTTCAGCTTTAGTTGTGATATTCAGACATTTCTACTTTATCTGCTCTGCTTCTCTGTCATCCATAGGTTTTAATTACATGTATCATTTTCTAGTGTGCTCTTTGTTTTTATTTAAAATCTAATTGAAATTATCTTTAAAAGATACTTTAAATCTGCTTGAGCTTAACTAGTGAGAACTAATCTCTGCTTCTATAAACTAGATGATACAAAGTGAAGGTAAAAAAAAAACAACTGCTGGGTGAAAAGATTTATCCCCTTTAGATCGATATCAAATAATTATAGATGCATAAAACATGGAGATAATAAAAAAATAATAAAGTCTTCCTGGTTTGATGATGTTGTAAGGCTTAAACTACTTTAAATACTTAACATTAAGTCAGATGTTGTGTCATTATACTATTTTTGTATCACGTCAAATGACATCTGAGAAAAAAATGCGAACGTGAAACTGCCAGAATTGCCTCTTACTTAATTTGACCTTCATGGGGAAGTTTTAAGATTGATTTGAACTTTACACAAAAATCTTTATGCTGATTAGTGAAGACTGGTTTGGTTTACCCACCTCAGAAGATAAGAGCGTGTGTGGGCAGCGAGTGAGATGCTGCTGATGCATCTGTCTGTCATAAACCTTATTGTTGTGTTCACTGCCCCCAAGTGGCTGAAATATTGTTATTAAAGATTTTTTTAAAAGACTAAGACTGTGTGGGTTTGAGTCTGTGAGGGACTTTGTTTTACATGTTGTTATTAACATACACAATGAGAGAAAATAAGAGAATAATATGGTTGTATGTGAGAAAACAGCAGGGACAGTGGAGTCGATCACTAAAAGTGGCATTTTATTTTATTTCAAGAAAGAGTGAAAACAAAAAGTGAAACTTTGAATTATTTTATTCTGGTGAAAACTGAAACAAAGGTGTAATGTTTCTCTTTCTCATCTCCAGCAGTGACTGTGGGCAAAGACAGACAAACTACCTCACCTCAGGATAAACCCTGCAGCTCCTCCAGGTGAGTCGTGGTTTTCACTGGATTACTGTTAAAGTACTGAGTAATAGAGAATCTGGAATGGGTTTGGAAATCCAGCTGGACGGTGACGTCTGCTTTTGTTCACATATTTTCCGTTTCATCCCTCTCAGGTGCGGTCCTCCTGCTCCGGCCCCCACTAATCCCAAACCAGGTGAGTGTGTTTGAGTCTGAGGAAAAGCTTTAACAGCTGTTCATTATGTTCAAGTTTTGTGGTTTGGACCAAAAATACAGCGCTTTTCATATTAATAGGTATTCAATTATAAGTCTTTTTCAATATTTTGCTACGTTTCACTCTATTCTTCTTGGCAAAATAGCTGAAGCTCAGTCTTATTGGAGAACATTTGTGATTTTTTTAAATAGATTTACAGTTGATTCTCTGCTGAACATTTAACATTTCAATGTACGTAGCTATCGCTGTATTTTTTTTTATTTTTGTTCTCCTGGAAGTTCAGCCTTTGCTTCAGTCTTGTGACTTTTGCAGCTTCTGTCAGATTTTCTCCCATGTTTGCTCTGTATTTAGCTCCATCTGTCTTCCCGTCAACTCTGAACAGCTTCTCCGTCTTGTTGAAGGAATGCGGGGCCCACAGCATAATGCTGCCACCACTCTTTCACACAGCCAGAAAGCTTTTTTTAAGAACAAGCATGCCTGAAAACTGGGTACATCTGCTTAATTATCTAAAAAATAATAATTGTCAAGAGGAAAACCTTAAATTTACACTCAAAGTGACAGTAATGCTTTTCATATATTTTAATATATTTTGTTTATTGTTGATCATTTTGGTTGTAACTCAATAAATCCCTTGGATAAAAAAAACATATCAAATACCAACGTATCCATCTGAAGGGAACAAAGGTTTTTCCTTGGTGGTTATGTTATGCTACACCAACTTTATCTCTACAGATGGCGCTAAAGTGCTTGACAAATACTATCAGCTTGCGTTTGCACTGCTCCACTCTGGTCTCTGTGTGTTACCCCACACTGGTTATTTCTGGTTGGGTTTCACTAAGCAGATCAGAGGCTGTTTTTAAAAGTTTGTCATCAGGTCAGCTTCTTGCTTGTTGACTGATCAGAAGAACAAAACCTGACTGAATATTTTCATTAGGTTTAATCAGACTGTCCTCATAATGCTGCTGCAAGGCTTTGAAAAAATGCATGAACATTTTTTATGTCTACTTTTTAGGAAAAATTGTATCATTTACATTCTTGTAGTCAGAGATTTTCCAGTGAAAGGCTTTTGATAGATCCTAAACACATTTTAAGAAAGGAGGGAATAAATCTTTTAGGCTCCCAGAATGAGAAACGTCTTGCCTCCATCTTTGAACCGTCTTGATTCTGTTGATTCTTTTAAGAAGACTCATTCATTCAGACTGGATCCTTACTAGTTTCATGCTGTATGATCTTCATTGTATTCTGTTTTTATTGTTTTATGTTTCTATAATCTGTTTTTAATGTTTGTTTCTATTGTTTGTGGTTCTCTGACCTCTGAAAAGTGCTTTATGAATTAAACTGACTTTCTTACCTACACAAAACATAGTCAACGCAACAAATCCTGATTATGGGAAAGAGGTCAAATAAATCACAGATAATGCAGAAAATTAGACATAAGATATGAAAACTGCAGCATTTAAATGTCTGGCTACTATCCAGGGTTTTATTTCTTGTTTTGTGAGAGAACGGTGAAGTTAAGAACTAAAAATAAAAAACAGAAAGCTTATTATTCAGTAATATAATTAGTATTACTTGTTCTGTGTTTCACTTATCTACTTTTATATACATGTTTTTTTTTCTGAAAGTTTTATGTTTTATAGCTTTTTGGGATTTTTGCGTTGCTTTTAGTTTTCACTATTTTTAATTCTCTGTCACAGGACACACAAGCGCTGAGCTGGCGGCCATTTTGGGCCCGGTGGTCTTCATAGGATGCATGGCACTTGTGATCATGTTCTGCATCTATCAGCCCCGGGATGAAACGTGTTTCCGACAAAGTAAGCTGTTCATTTACATTCAGGACAGTTTCTGCGGCCTCTGCTGAACTTTGTAATTGAATCAACTCAGAAGAATAATAAACACGTTTAAACTGAACAGTGCGGCTATGAGTGTGACTGAAGATCTGTCGTGAGGTTTCTGCTACATGAATGATGAACATGTAGAGTCATCACTGAAGTTCTGAAACTAATTTTATGTTACTCATCATTCTGTTTTTCAGTTATTGCAAAGCTGTGTAATGAGGTATGTAAGCCAAGGTTTCTGCTACCTTTACATACAGTCATGGTAAAAACCCCATCCTTCAGTTCTTCTGTTTTAAAGCATCATCTGATCCTAAAAGTATAACCTGAGCTGCACAAGACACCAGACAAGATCCAACACTGACATGACTTTTAAATAAAAATTAACATGAAACAACTAAATAATAAGTACACCCTATGGCTTAGTACCGTGTAGAGCAGTCTTTAGCAGCAGCAGCTTGACTCAACACTGTGTCAAGCAGGTGGCCCCACAGTTTACTATCAAATCCTTTGTGGTCAAATCTTATGACTGCAAGTCGCCCAGCTGCTGTGTGTTTAAGGTGGAGGGGCCATTTCAGCTGAAATGCTGACTGTTTTCACCCAACATGGCATTTTTAGTCTCCAAACGTTTTGACTTACTGCTAACAATTCTTCCTAACAAGTCACTTGTCCTGTTTTTTTTATTATTATTACATCAATTGTTCATATGAAGTTGAACATTTGACGTGCTAAATAAGGCTGGTAGAGTCTGAGTTTGAGGTTTTTCAGGGTCATTGAACTTTGCACACTAACGTGGTTTTACAAAATAAAAAAGGAAGCCAACATGTTGCTTGCCTTAGCCTATTCTCTCACTGTCTTCAGTCGATGTGGATGTGTCTTTTGTGCGTTTTCCCCTTTGAAAATACACTTTCTCATTGTAGAATGATTAATTTCAAATTATTTGGAAATGTCCATGTACACACTCCAAAATTAATGGACAGCCAAAGCTGATTCTCCAGGGCCAGAGTGCTTTAAACGTTTCTTTTGTTTACTTCCTACTGTGGCATAATCATGTTTTTTAAATATAATATTGTGTTATATACTTAATTTTAAATAATGTTAGGACATGGATCAATCTAATTTTCATCATGTATTGATGCATAAAGCCCCAGAACGGTGAAGGAGGGGATTTTTTTTTTTTTACCAAAACTGAACAGATTTTTGCATGATATTTCTTGCTGTTCTATATAAATTGATGACACGGTTCTTTTTTAGGAAGGGCAAAATGGCAGTCGCAAGGCAAAGGAGTCGACTCATCAGTTCCCCAGAGACACTGCGAAGCAGCAGACGTCCCCTCTTTCAGACGCCAGTCTTGGTACTGCTGAGTGAAATAAGCCTTTTCAGATGAAGTTCTTGACTCGCATGAATTCATAAAGAAATTATGAAATGTTTGAGAACCAAATGATTACACTGATCTCCTATGTGTTTTTTCTTCTTTTTAGGTCCAGTCCAGGTCCACAATCCAGGCACGGTCATCTTCAGCTTGCTCAGCCACTTCACCGGTCCGGTGGGGCCGACGGATCTGAACGGAAAGAGAGCAGAGAGGGCGAGCCACGAGGAAGAAGATGAGAGAGACTGTCCCGTGTTTCATCCCACGCCTTCTCCGAGTATCCACCTCTCTAAAGAAGAGGGCGGCGGTGAGACGGAGGATGTTTTCTTCCCCTCACAGGAGCAGGGGAAGGACTTCCACGTGTCGAAGGAGGAGGCGCTGTGATGTGTCAAAATGATCCGAGATTTGTTCTGGAGGACATGCTGGACTCGTTTAAAGAGAGGAAATGTAAACCTTGAAAACACAAACACAGGCAGGAGGAGAAAAAGATCCATCTTCCTCTGGCAAACTGTGGAAGGATCACAGGTGTATTTTTTTCCCCTGGTGGTTAAGGAAACCAACATCACGCCTAACTTTGATGAAAGCGGGAATTGTGATATTTTTGTAATTTATAATTTAAAAACTTTTGTAAATATTATACATATAATACTAGATTTGACTTGAGACACTTTGAGGGAAATATTTGTTTTATTTTGCATAAAGAAAAATAAAGAAATACAGAGGTTTTCAAAAAGAAATTTTGTACTTAATATACATGATTTGATACTAAACAGCAGCTCTAAGTCTATTTATATACATTTATACAGTATATATATTTATACTTAAATATATATTTAAGTATATATAGGCCTTAGCCTATATATGCTTAAATATATATTTAAGTATATATAGGCCTTAGCCTATATATAGGCCTAAGGCCTATATATAGGCCTTAGCCTACGTATATATAGGCCTTAGCCTATATATAGGTTTAAACCTGTTAGAGAAATTTCTGAGTGAGAATCTCATCACTGGTACTTAAATATCCTTGTCTTATTATGTAGTACATGTAGTATAGTGTACCATAGTACATACCTATTTAGCAAAATACCAAACAGCCCATGCAGGACTATTATAGTGTCCCACTCAGTGTGTTTAGGTGGAATAAATCTTCCATTTTTTGTAGGGTTAGTTTTTTGTGTATTGAGATATCCTGTAGTTTTTGAACAGCATTAGTAGCTGAACCGTCCGCTGTAGTCCTCTTCATTATAACGACTGGAGCGATGTTTGTCTCCATCTGTCTCCAATATCCAGGAGATGTTGTTTCTTTCTTGTGGCAGTGAAGATTTCGACAAGTAATTTCGTTTTCCAAGTGCAGGATTTAATCCTTTATGCATAAATCGATGCAGTGGTCACATTTTCCACACACCTCCTGGACCGGCTTGGACACATCGTCATCCACTGCGCGCAGAGGGGCTGTCACAGTTTTTTCAGGCAAAAAATAACCTGAGAAGCAAAAAAGAAAATATTTTTAAATAGATCAACAATATATGGAGAACATAAGAAGACAACTTATTTACATTTTTGCATCCAAACAATCAGCATATTGGTCTATTTTGATCATTTTGTGAGCAACATTTATGTGCAGCTTTAATTCGCATGGTCAGTTTTAAACAATCAGCCAATTTTCTAGGGATGCACCGATTTATTGGCCGACCGGTTTCCTTCATTTTGGGAGATCGGTGAACAGCCGACACTTGCATGTAAAGCCGATCTTATCTACTTCAGCAAAGGTCTAAAAATCGACCACTGTTCTGTTCTGTTCTGCAGTAAGAGAGGTTTGACTGACAGACTGACCCATCAGGTCATGTTTGCATTTAACAATAGTCACCCCACTGTTACCAACTCAGTGACTTTATTGATATATTTAGTGACATTTCAGACAAAAAAATTGCCGAAATCAGAATTGGTAAGTCAAGCTTTTTAAAGATCGATCAGAAAACTGCAATCGGTGCAGCCCTACAGTTGTTGTGTTTCTGGCTTTCCAAAACCTGTCTATTGTTTGTTCACAATGTTTTATCAATTCTAATATAAACTGTTATTGCTCCTTTAGCCTGGTGTGGTCAGAGCGAGACAAGTAGACAGGCTGCAGAGGATGGATGTGTGTCTGGGTCAGGTGACCCAGCTGCCCTCATCTATAAACCAAGCTTCAGGTGAAGCACACGGAGCTTAAACACTAATGAAATCTTAAAAATACGTTTTCTGAAAAAGAAAACAGCCTTTTCAGTAAATTCAGTAAAGTAACCTTTTCAGTAAATTTAGTTTTCAAAATATGAAATTGAATCACAATAAAATATGACATAAGAACCCAAATTATTAGCAAGTCACCAAAACAAAGTAAATATTTTACTGTTAGGCTGATACTGTCAAGTTTAAACATGAGGAAACAAAGGGGATTTTTCATGGAACAAAAAGTCTCATCACATCTTTGAAGTATGTGTGTCACCTTGTTGCCATCCCTTTTTGAATAATATATTGTATTTTGATCAAAAGTCTGCTATTCTCAGCTTTCAGGATGCGACACTTTACTTTGATTGTGGCATCAGCCTAATTTGATTTTCATAGATTTTCCACACTGATAAATTTCCTCTCGGAAAAAAATTTCAAAGGACTTTGAATGCCAGAGTGATCAGATAAAACATAAACTGGAAATGATTTTGAGTATAAATTGTATCGTGCCCTTAGGTTGGATTTTAATAGTTATTCTCATCTCACCATGATTGGATCTGATCCAGTGCAGAATTGGCTTGATTTTTGTCATAACAACCAGAGCAATTCCAGCACACAGAAGGGCGATTATCACCAGGAACCACTGAGTATCTGCAAAAAAATAAAAATAGATATATATTCAAAGAATTTACATCTATAAGAATAATCTTAAGAATTTCTATTTCATATTACTGTCAGCTCACCGTACCTCTGATTTTGTTATTTGGTGGTACAGTTGTCTTGGTTGTGGAGGTGGATCCAGCTACTAGAGGAGGAAGAAAGAAAAGGAAAAACAATTTATCAGTTCAGTGCAGATGGTTAGAGGAAATACGAGAGTTTCGTATTTCAGACCGGACAAAGAGTTTGTGTGAGACTTTCCTCAATAGTAAGCAAACAATTGGATTGAAGCACAAGCATGCAGTAAAGGTGCATAAAAACTTCTTGTGTTTGAATTATTTTATTCAACAAGCCAAAGTTTCACACAGTTTTAACACTATTGTGCATCTCCATTGGATAAACCAGTGTTAAGAGAAAACTAAACTAAATCAACATTTGTCAAAATCTACATTTGTATCTAAATAAAACAAACAATTGTTGGCCAACAAACATGAGATCTTTTAGATATTCAGCACAAACTCCAATAAAGGTTAAGTGTTGTCTCTGCATCTCCAAGAACTTTTATGCTCAAATTGTTGTCTGAAATGCTGCTCATATATGCCAAAGTTTCTCATATAAATTATATAACTTTGCTAATTTTCAACAGTTTCAAAAGAATCCATGATTTCTCGTAGATTCAAATACTGTGTTTGAACCAATCATTTTTATTCAAAAATGATCACGTTTGAAATTTTCATGGTGCAAACAGGCCCAGTCACCATCAATCACATAATGCATTTTCCCTCTGATTGGCCGATCGGTTCATTGTGATTGCTCCTCTTCCCAGAACCTCAGTGCTGCCAGTAACTTCAGTTTCCTTTCGGATTGTGACCCAACAAGTCTGAGCCAGAAGAAGACTAGAGCAGACTGGGTTGGGATTGGTTGTTTTTCTATTCTCATCAAACTGGATGAAAAGTTCTTGCTCTACTTCCTATAATTAACAGGGCCCCAATTTTTTATTTTATTTTTTTATTTCTATGAACAAAACATCAGTAAATAAATTGTGGAGTTATGACCCACTTTCCCCCCTGTAGGCGCCCCTGCCCAGAGGCGAGAGGAACGGGTGCCACAAACAGCATACATTGATTCAACATTGATTCAACATTGCCATTTCAATCACTAGTATTCATCCACAAAACAACATTGATTCACTGACATGTTTTCAACATTAGTTAGTTTGGTTAATTGAGTGATTATTTGTTCGTCGACCTGGACAAAAAATTAACTTTTTTGACCATAAGTCAACATCAGCATCTTTTGCTATCTAGGATCGTTTATCCTTTTAATATTTCTCTCAGATTACTGTAAAAACCAAGCCAATGTCTCACGGCAATCCCTTTTCCTTTGACTTTTTGATAAATCTCAGATTTTAATCAGTTTAATTTGTATTTTGATTGTTCAGTTCCCCAGTTACAAAACTTTCATTGTAGATCATACAGTAATTGTTTAAGAGTATATATAGTGTTAGTATTTGTTTGGGTGTTTCTTTATGCTGCTTAAATGATTTTAGTTTGATTTTGTTTTTATTTAAGACTCTTCATCTTAACTAAAGTATAATCATTTTAGTGTTAACAAGCAATTAGCCAAAGATCTCTACTTACGTAAATTCTTCATGAAGATTGCTCATCTGGCATGAATCAATTTATCATTAATTCTGATTTTTGATGGTTAATTACATTTATCTATGCTAAAAAATGCAACTTGATGGGTTCTGCCCCGAAATGTTGATTTTCAGATACAGATCTGGAAAAAATCAGAGCCTATTGCACTGAACCCCACTGAGAACCTCCTGGATATTCCGACAAATATTGATTTCTGAACTCTTCCTGAGTTCAAACATTAATATTGTTGTTTCTAAATGAATACCAACTTGTTTTCTTTGCATTATTTGAGGTCTGAAAGCACTGCATCTTTTTTGTTATTTTGACCATTTCTCATTTTCTGCTAATATATACAAAATCTTTGCTGTGAATTTTGGAGACATGTTGTCAGAAGTTCATAGAATAAAAGAACAATGTTCATTTTACTCAAACATAAACCTATAAAAAGTAAAATTATTTTGCAGTGGTCTCTTACTTTTTTCCAGAGCTGTAGATATTAGAAGAAAACTGCAACCAGACAATAATAAATAAATCCTTAATAAATCCTTTTTCAGTCAATGAACATTAAACATTTAAGCTTTGGTGCTGCAAGCGTTAGAGAGATTAGATGCGTTTGCACAAACACTACATTTCCTGCCATGCCAGGCTTATTTTGGTGCCACAGATGTGGAAACAGAAACTGTTTGTAGTAACACAGAGGAAACCTATCTATATATTGGGGCTAGAATAGTTTCCTATGTGATAAGAAGAAGTTGTTTGATAAATTTGCAGCTTTGTGTGCAAAAGTACAGAAGGAGCCTAAAGTGTGTAGAGTAAAGTTTTAGTGTCTAACTTGGTTGGATGTGCAGAGAAGCTTTATTTCACCTGTAGTGGACGGCGGCGGCGGCGTGGGCTTGGTGGTCGTTGGGGCAGGCTCACAAAATGTGCAGGACGCGTCTTTGCATCTGTAGCCAGCTCTGCACTTGCAAACAGTGTTTTGGGTTCGTGTGCAGTTTGACACAATCTCAAAGTTAGCTGCAAAAGGCAAAAGAAACAGTCATGTTTGAATATACATCACTTAAAAGAGACTATTCAGACTTAGTGACTTAACGGGAATGTACTGCAAGAGAGTGACTTTGTATTCTATGTATAAGATGGTCCAAAATGACTCACAGATTTTTGTTTCAAGTTATCAGACAGATTTATTATCACATCTTCTTTAGAAGAATTCATGGCTGGTATTTCTTAGTGAAAGCATCGTTTCGATTTGATGAAACATTTTCTTTCTTTCAAAGAAGCCACAGCTTGTGGCTCAAAATTAGCAAACAGAAAGCTGTCTAAATTACTTCCACAGAGCTAGAGTCATAACAAAATATGAATGTTTATGAGACATTTTCAGTTATAATTTATCAAAAAACAAAGAGAACAAGTAGGAGTAAGGTGATCTGATGATACCTTCATTCATAAATCAATTCCTTTACTGCACAAATGTTTAATATTAAAGAGCAAAACTTCCACCTGGAAGATTTTCTGATTTCACTTTAAAATATTAAAAGGAAATGTTGGTAGGAAAGTTCCTCCCTTCATTGTGACAGACATGTACAGAGCAGCTGTTAACGTTTCAAAGCCTGGTTTATTAAATATTTGTGATTTAAAACTTATTAGGTGCTTGTCAAAGAACAAAACCTTTCAATATATTGCTTGGTTTTCTGAAATATTGGTTCCATAATTGATACATTTAACTTTTCACGTCAGACCACTATAACAACCTAATATAAGGGGTAAATGTGGATCAGGAGGAAGAGTATAGTTGTTTTGCAATCCAGAAGTTGTAGTTTTGAATCCAACTTCATCTTAGCAGGTGTATGAAGGTTTACTAGAGTGATCATGGTGTTGGCGTAATGTGGCTTTAAGTCTTATGTGTATGAAAGTAGAAGCATTGTAAAAGTTAAGTCCACTTTGAAAACAGGAACAGTTGTGTTTTAAAATGCTTTCCACATTACTTATCTTATTACTTTTACACAAAGTGCTAACTTTGTGTAAAATGTGAAAGTTTCCGATGAATGAATTGAGGTTTTTCTGTCATTGAAAGGTTAAAAGGTTTTATAAAACCGTCAAGAAGCTGATCTTTGGACTTTTTTTTTTCTTCTTCTTTTGCTTTGCAGCCTGCAAACTGTTAACAGTTTGCAGTTTGCGTTAAAGATCCAAAGCACAACAGAAACAGTCGTGCTGCAAGGTCAGCAAGTTAAATCTTTCTGTGGGTTGAATCATTTCCACCTAAATTCGTTTCCATTCACTTTAATTGACATGGAGCCCCTGTGTGTGTAGTTTTTTGACATTTTCAACACCCACCTTCCTCTTGCTAGATTCTAAAACAGATAAATGAACTTTTAAGAAGTTTTCATGAAAAACACATTTCACACAGATTCTCCTAAAGGGAAAAAAAAACTTGCAATATTAAAAAATGAAAGCCTCCAAATGTAAACATTGCTATTTCAGACTGAGAACAGAGAATGTTTTCACTTTGGTGCTGATTCTCTTTTATGTTTTCCACTGTGACATTTAGAAATAAGGCAGACAGGTTATTTTTGCTCACCTGTAGCAGCGGAGAGACATTTGCCTCAGTATATTTTTCCATTTGCTATTTTGGTGTAATTTATGTTTTTTACTTTTCACTTACATAAAAACGGTCTGCTTCTAGGAGGGCTGCAAACATGACTCTCTCTCCTAGCCTTCATTACAGATGGTTTCACAGACCCCCCATGTCTCTCCTCCGTTTCATCTCTTTCTGACTGTCTGCCCCCCTTGGTGCATAAACAGGGAAATCCCCTCAGATATAACAGTTTATTTCTGCTGGTAAGCTTCTCTGAAATCATGATCCACCGCCAGAACTGAGTAACATTCAACTGTCTGACTTCTACAGGTCTTTTGCAATGAAACTGGTAAAATTTTGCGGTAAGAGCAGCAGATTACTCACTCTCACACATCACGCTCTGATCGCAGAGTCAGAGTTCACACAGAGAAACCTGGACCACAAGGTTGTATAAAGAAGAAGAGACAGTGGAGTGTGTGAAGCTGTGAGTATCTTTACAGTAATGCTTGATCATGCATATGTTCAAAACAAAACCAGTCTATATCTACTCTGATTGTTTGGCGATAGTGTAGTCAAAGCGGATCCTGCTGATGTCAGAGCTTACTAACCAGTTTTACGTTTTTACTGGTGACACATCATTTATCAAAAAAAAGTAATTTCATGAGACATGGACATCAATAGCTCAGATTAAAATACTGCAAGTCTTCCCATCCACGTTTACTGTAATGCTTCCTACCTTTCTTGCAAACATCACAGACATTGCAGTTCCCTTCCAGGTTGTAGATATCTGTGTACCGATTTTCATCGCAGGGCTCACATTCAATGTCACAACTAGTTTCTGAGCGTCTAATGTAACGATAGCCTGGAGCAAACACAGAGCAGTTTATGGTTAATGACATTGACACTAGGCACTTTAAAATCCATAAATATAAAAGCAATGTCACACTACCTGGCTGACACATTGGACAACATAACGTGGGATTGCGTATCGGCCATTTATATTGCCCGTCGTTGCACTCGATGGCGACCCCAGAGGAGAAGGAGGAGAGACTCCACAGCAAGGAGAACATGAGATAACAGAGATGCAGCATCTGGGGAGCAGTAAATAAAGGGAAGAAGAAGAAGAAGAGGTGGAGAAGGCAGATTGTTGATTGTGTCAGGTAAGAGCAGATGCTACTGCAGAAAGGTTGTGAGAAAAAGAAGATGACTTTTATTGGTTGGTTTCCTTCACATAGAAACAATTACTATTTAAAACTGATTTTGTAAAACCTCTGAATGTTTCCTTTTGTTTATCAATCCAATTAAAAAGTTAATACATCATGAAGAAGATGAAGATATGTTGCCTGTACTCACCATGAAGGAGAAGCTGACAGAAGAAGATGCTACCTGGGACCCTCTGACTGTAAGACTGAGAAAGTAGCTGAAGTGTGTCAGGGGACTCTTCTCTTAAAATGTCACAAGTGACTCAACACGAAACCTGTCTCTTTAGTCTGTTTTCTTTTGCTCTCATCCTCTAGCTGCCGCTCCTCCCTGGACCCTTGACATCTGTGCACAACAACAAGCACCCCCAACCGAGAACAGCCTCCATGTTTTTCCATCTTCTGTCTCGTTTCGTCCAAATACGAACTTTTGGCTGAAAACAGTCTGACACTTTCCCCTTTTTCATTACTTTCCTTTTTTTCTTTTCTCTGCTTCCTTGTTGTCATGTTGCTTGATGATGAGTGTAAATGATTATGTACTACTCATCTAACCCCAACCCATTTGATTATACTTACAAAGAACTGAGAAAGATAAACATTCAAAGAAGTGACTGATGATTAGTTCTGCAACTTCATGAACACTTCAGTTGATACTAAGTTAAGGTATCTTAGTCACTTTTAATTCATAGAGTGAGTAACATTAGTATTGAACATGTCAGTGTTTATTTAATGATTAAAAAGTGCATCATAAAAGTTTATGGTAAACCCAAAGAAATAATACCAAGCAAGTAAAGAATACACCAAAAAAAACATAAAAGGCCAAGATTACCATTGACATTTCTAATTACATAGAAAACAATCTTGTGCCCTGTTCTCAATATTCTTAACATAAACTGGTTTAGTCCTAAATATTGACCAACCAGAAATGTTTCTCATCATTGACGTTTTGCAGAAGAAGTATTGCATAATGGTAAAAAGAGCTTGACGATTTCTCAAAACCGTCACAACGTCGCTGTTGCAAAACACACTGATGCTACTTTCAGCAACCAGACACTTTGAGCTGTCTTGTTCCTGAAAATGTGCTATATAAATAAAATTACCTTACCTTACTAGTTAGACACATTTTGAGCTTCTGAATGTGTCACTGATCGCAAAATCATCTCAATTTGTAATCTCGTAACTCCTCGGAAGATTTCAGTCTACAATCTGAAGTGCTGTTTTTCAACAGGAAACACAGAAAGACTTAGCATAACAAGTACAGTTCTTTCATGAAAATACTAAATAATGCACTTAACAGCAATGGCTTCATACATACTCACGACGCAAGACTCCACTTCTGAAGTGAAGCAAGTTCTCTGTTAGTAAACCTGCAAGCTCTATTAATATAATCATGCACTTCCCCTTTTCTCTTTATCATAGCCCCAACTTTGCCCACAAGAACATTTGTGTTTAGAAATATCTCTGCAACTAGTGTCAATACTGCGCTGTGCAACAAGGCTGAGAAAGTTTTAGAGATCTTATATTGAGATGCTTTGTGTGCTACACCTTGATAATAAGAAAACTTTTGATCTTTTTTACCACCAAAGTTTTTACCACCAAACCAGCTGATAATTGTTACCAGATGTTAAATGTTTTAGAAATACTGACAAATTGCAATTGATTTTTTTGCTTTTAATGCTTTATGCAGCTTTTTTTCTTCATGTGTTCATTACTTACTAATCAGTTTAATGACACGTAGCTTAGTGGAGTTATTAATTTCTTTATCTTTGTATGTGTGGATTAGTGAGATTCATACAAACATCTGATGTGATTTAGCGCAATTAGAAAACTGTTAATGTGTTCAAGTTACTTTCCTCATCTCAAATACTGAACTTTAGCTATGTTTTCTTTGGTATCCATGAATAAAACATTGTAGTTTTTACCACTAAGTTAGATAACAACAACAAGTCTTATTAGTCATGGGGTTTTTTTAGTCTGGTGTATTTATTTACTTACTTGCACTGCCTTTGACAGTTGCTAATTTATGCAGAAACAGAATCTTGTCAGACTAAGTTACCAAATAATGTGATGGTATTGAGAATACTGCAGACAGCAGACATGTCAGCCAGCAACTTGTCAAATGCATGCAGACAAACACAAAGTTAGATGTGTTTTAACGTTGCATTCTGTTATAATCCTGAGGTGTGATTCAGTTTTTCTAGTGAATGTGAGTCAACTTCCTTTTCTGTTAGCAGTTTCTTCTCATAAGGAGCTACAGGTTGACCATCAGTGCATGGTGATTGACTTTTACTGTTACGATCCAGCCCCTTGTGCCAGTGATGGTTAGCTCTACAGTTTTCTGAGTAATTTACAGCAGCTTGATTTCATACTTACCTTGTTCCTTGAATGCTCCCAGGTCGATGAAGACACTAAACTTCTGAACTCCATTCTCTCACTAGCTTTCACTCTCCACCTATCGTATCCTCTTCTGGACCTTTACATGTCCCCCAACTAGACACCAGAAACATCTGCTGACCAGGACTTTATCGAGTCTCAGCTTACCCTGTTTCCACCCTCCTCTCCTTCCTTCAAACTGTAAAATCCAATCAAATCAGACTTTATTTATGTAGCTCATTTCAGCAACAAGGCAGTTCAAAGTGCTTTACATCATAAAAACATAAAAGCATTGTCCAGAAACCAGAAGCAAAAGTTAGATTTTGTCAAAAGCCATCATCAAGATCATCAATGCATGTCGAATATGTTGGTCAGTGTTCCAGTGATTATGTTTAAAAAGCAACTGTAAACAGGTGGGCTTTTATTCTAGACTTAAGGGTACTCAGTGTTTCAGCTGTTTTCCAGTTTTCTGGAAGTTTGTTCCAGATTTGTGGTGCATAGAAGCTCAATGCTGCTTCTCCATGTTTGGTTCTAGTTCTGGGATGCAGAACAGACAGAAAATATTAAATTTTCTGAAAGTATGAAAGTATTGTGGCGCTAAACCTTTCACAACCTTATTATCTAACTATAGTATTTTCTAATCTATTCTTTGAGCTACAGGGAAATTGAAGCTCAAAGAACTACAATGTGAAGTGTAAGGACTTTAAAATTGGGAGCAACAGCGTTCTGGATCAGCTGTCTGAGTTTTTAGACAGACCTGTGAAGACACTGTTGCAATAATCAATGTGACTAAAGATAAAGTCATGGATGATTTTCTCCAGATCTTGCTGGGAAAATCATCCCCATGAAGAAGGAAATATTCTTCAGGTGATAGAAGACCGGTGTTGTAAGTGTCTTTATATGACTCTGAAGGTTCACATTTGAGTCAAACACCACACCTAGATTTTGGGGCTGATCACTAGTTGAGAGTCACCTGGTAACGTCTTAATGTGGAGCTTTGTTTGACCTGTGTAGTTACGGTAACTCTTATTTCTTGTTAGAATCTGAGCAGGTGGATATTAAGTTTGTGGGGTCCCAGGACTGAACCTTGGGGTACTCCACATGTGACTTCTCTCCACTTACAGATTACGTTGACACAAAGAAATCCCCGTTCTTTATTTAAGATTTGAACCAGTTGAGTGCTGCACCAGAGTCTCCAGTCGTTTCAATAATCCGTAATGGTCAACAGCGTCAAATGCTGCACTGAGGTCCAACAGAACCAACACTGTGGTTCTTCCACAGTCTGTCTTTATGTGGATGTCATTGAACACTTTGACGAGGTCAGTCTCAGAACTGTGGTGAGACCAAAAACCGGACTGAAAGACAACAAAGCAGTTGGTCAACAGATTTTCAGTAACTTTACTGATGTATTAAAGATTAGTCTTTAATTCTGCACTAGTGATTCATCCAGATTGCTCTTATTTTGTATTAAAGATGATGCTTTCCTTCAACAATTACTTCTTGCCACGTTTAACATGCTGTCCTCTTCCAGACGCTGCAGAACCCTGAACCCAGAAAAACCTCCTTCAAATGCTTTTCTTGTAATTAAACTCTCAGTCTGTGATTCTGTATGTGGGTCAGAAAACTAAGCTTAAACATTAGCTGCTCTTGAGGTGTAAAGATAAAATAGAAACAGGTCACGTACAACCCGTTTATAACTCGGTGTAATCGCTATTCTTGTTGCAGCTTGTTGACTGCGTACTATTTTATGTGCGTGTGTGACTGTGTGTCAAGATCACACAATTACACACTGACATTTTTTAATAAATATCTGGTGTATTTCATTTAGTTTTTAAAATAGTAGAAAAGGGAATCAGCTTAAGAAAACACCACTGAGATGAATCCTTCCGGCTCCAGCAGAGAGCCCAGTTCTCAGTCCTGCCAGAAGATGCAGCTCTTATGCTGCTGCCCTTCAAGCTGCTGCAGTATTTAGTCACTCTACACTGATAAATCACTGACACGTCATTCCTAGACCGTTTTTATCTGAACAGAGAGGGGAAGGCTCTAAAACAACTGAATTTATTGAAAATGTGCTATTAAAGAAGCAAAAGGTTTAAAAAGTTGATTAAATTAATGAACAGTTAAACTTTTCTTTCCTTGTTGCTTTGGGGGGATTTGCCATAAATCTGTAAATGTCTCATAAATTATGGTCACACTTTCTGATTCTCAATGTTTGTGATGGATACTATGTGTAATAAGAGTGAAATATGAAGAATTTAAATGTTGTAGGACTGCTGTTCTACACAACTACTGTACACTACAAAGGTATTAGCACCCTCCAGAGGTTTTCAAATGCCACCTATAAGATTTACATGAGTGTTTGTTTGGTTACTGAAACCCCCTTTAGCTCATTTCAACAATAAACAGCTAATTTTCCACATGCTGATAGAAATTTGCATATAAAGCATACCTGAATATTTAGAAACTGCAGAACAGAATGATGCTGTGTTCAGTTTGTTTCAAAAGTCAGACCTGGGAATGATGTTGGAGTTAAATGTGTTTCTGTCACAAGTTTTGTTACTTGTGTGACTAGTCCAGCTGCTATTAACAATCCTAGTTTTTGTTTCTGTCTAACACTGGTTCAAACAACCAGAAATGCAGATAAAAAAACTCATTTTACTGCAGTAAATTTAGCTATGTTTTATATGTGCAGCAGTCATATCTGATACTGAACTGAGGATAGTTCAGGGTCTCTGACTCGGGTGGAAATTTTATTTCGTTCTAACTTTTAATTGGAAAGTCCATCTTCAAATTGAGCAAACGGTGTTTTCTTAAGCTGATTCCCTTTTCTACTGTATTAAAAACTAAATGAATAATGGTACAGTATTAGTTTATAACCTTTAGTTGTAAACTAATAACAACTAATAATCTTTACTAATAACTGTAAAGGTTATTAGTTTATCAGTATTCATTACTCTGTGACCTTGGATAATCAATACATCTGTGATTTTGGGCTCAGATGCATCTTATTCACACCGATACTGGAGAATAGATGTGTATGTCTTAAACTTAGACAAATTTTTCAGATTATTATTTGCAAGACTCTTTGAAAAGCATTATTATTTTCCTTCCACTCCACAACTGTGATGTACTTTGTGTTTGTCAGCCACATAAGATATGAATTGAATATATTAAAGTTTATGGTTGCCGCATGGCAGGATGTGATATAGTTAACAGTGTGTTGGAAATTTGTAACGGATACATAATTAGCAAAGTTTTATGATTAGCAGACTATAGTCTGGTCTGAATTATGCTCCATTAATTGAAGTTTGTTTAAGATGCAATTTGTCATTCATGAAGCTTCTCCATTTTGAAGTTTCTAATTAAAAAATCCAAATCTTTTCTGATCTCACTCTCTTGACTCCTACATCGTCGTTATTGTATTTTAAGTCTCCCCTCTTTAGTCCTGGTGATCTTTTTTTGATTCAATCAAGCTTCTCTCTTAACGAGTCCATCCACTGACTCCAACTCTAACAGAAAATGAGTGTAAGTTACCGCCCTAAAGAAAAATCATATCCAGAGTGGAAAGATCACATGGTTACCACCAAACTTCCTTCAATGACGGGGCAACTTGTAGTAGGTGTGAGAACTTCTAGAGGTGAGCAGTAGTAGCCACCAGATTCTCTACTCTGTACACACCCTTTCCGAAAACCAGACCTTGTAACTACGTCTTAGTTGACTCTGCAAGAGTCTTTTTTGGGTACAAGTCGTGCCAACTTTCAACATCATCAAACTGATAAGAGGAAGGCATGGATGAGCTCATTTTTCTCAGAAGCCAGGCCACCAAACGTGACCTTCTTTCAACCATAACTGCAGCCCAAAAAGTTTTAAAGGGGCTGCCTCGGGGGATCTGCGGCTCTAAACCAACAGTAACATTCAATCAGAGTACACAGATGAGTGGATCAGCGATGACTGAGCATCAAACTGCTCTGAAGTGACTGAGAGCTAACCAGCTCATACTAATCTAGAGGTTTCAGTATTACCAACTGCTTGACCGTAAGGATTAGTACGTTTGAACAGAATTTAACATTAAGCTGTACCAGGAACATGTTGACATTTCTGTAATAAAGTAAACAGTCAATCATAAGCCACAGTTTTACGCCAGTCCCCACAACTTTCTTAAAGTGTGACTGTGTGGGAAACTAAGCACTGTATTTTTACGCTGAATGCATGCAAAGCGCCTGTATTCTAACAAAGGCTTAACCTGAAACCAGTTAGAGGAAGAGCTGAGATGAAGAGGCCTTTCTTTGTTTGCTAAGGAAGGATGTGGTTTTTCTGATGAAGCATTCTATTTTTCTTTGTTGAATGATCTTTCATTTTTCCCTCCCTTATATAAGGTGTCCTGTCAGGAAAGTCTACTCTGATTAAAAATGATCTTCTAAAAACAATTTGTATGGCTCAGCTACACATCACTGCACTTTGAACCTTCACCAATTGATTCTGTATTGGTTGGTTTGACCACATCTTTGACCAAATAAAAGATGTGGTCAACGTCTACATTTTGATATTTATTTAATCACATGGACTAATTTTAAAATACAGAATAATAATTTTATTTTGGTTCTCTTGGAGTTACTGTTTTTGAGATTTCTTCCGAGCAACATGTAGAAATAAACCGCTATTTTAACACTTTTTAAAACTATTTTTCCTCTTTTTTACGTTTTCCACTGAATAAATCCCGCCATCATAAGTTAATCGTGTGAGATAAGGTCTATTGAGTAACAAGTTGTACCCAAATTGGCCACAGGAGGTCAGTAAATCCCTCACAATGTATTTCTTTTTAATTTTAGAGAACTTAAATGCATGAGAGGAAGGAATAAAAATACTGGGATGGATTTAGACTTTGTATCATCTTAGCAGTAACTAATTGTGAAAGTGGATTTTATAAAAGTTACATAGACTCCTCAACTGGTTTTTTTTATGCAGGAGAAATAGCTTAACTAATATCCACACGCATGGAAAGACACAAAATATAGAACTGGAAGTTCTTGTCCAAAGCTCATGTTTGTGTAAGCAAAAATAAAAGTTCTAAAATTGTGAGGAATGAAAAAGGTAATGCAGGGTCAGAAAGAAAAGTGCATGGACAATTACGCAGAGCTGAGTTATATTGCAGGGTGTTGCTTATAAACCTCTCATTACAGAGATTGATGGATGTGGAGAAACTCAGAAGCGCAAAGTTTACTGGCAATGGTCTCTAAAGTGGGAAATGATAAAAGATTTATTTGCTAAATGTAGCCGGAGACACCTCCAGGAGGTTTTCACATGACGACCACTGATTCTGGAGAGGCAAAAAGCCAAAGTCAAAATGCAATTTTAGTTTAGTTCTGCTTTTGTCATTTGTAAAGAGGTAAGGGTGAGGTTGAAGTGCACTATGTGCTGTGCAAAGTAAAGAAAATACATAAGCAAAGATAAAAGAAATAAATACCAAAGAAATCAATTAGTACATAAATTTAAATGTACATTACATGATAGTTTGAGGTTCTTTTATTTCACCAAGAAGTTGAGAGCAATAGATTTTGTCCAGTACATTTAAAGCATAAAATAAAATTCTGAGTCACAGAGGTTAAACTTAGAAAAAATTAGAACCTCATTGTATCATCATATCACAATAAAGTGAAACTTATCATACATATTAATTATATGCAGAATCATATATTTTAAGTGGTAAATTCTGTAATTTAATAATTGCAGTTTAAAGTGAATGGAAACCCAAAATTATAGTACATGAATGCATGTACTTTACAGCAGTCACTGCTTGGTTGTGGCTCCTTTTGCATTACTTACTGCATCAATGCAGCATGGCATGGAAATGTTCATCTTCTAAGGTGGTAAGGAAGTCCAGGTTTCTTTAATAGTGACATTCAACTTGTTTGGTGTAGCATATATCATCATCCATCCATCCATTTTCTAACACCCTTGTCCCTAGTGGGGTCTGGGCGAGAGGCGGGGTCACCCTGGACATGTCGCCAGTCAGGACACACAACCATGCACCCACACACTCACACTGAGATAAATTTATTGAGACAAACATTGGCATATCCAATAAGCTTCTTCCTAGATGTAACTAGAAACGTTATATGAACAAATGCAGATGTTCAAAACTCTTTTTTACAAATTAAAAAAACAAACAATCATGATATATTACAATTAACCAATTAACCTGACAGTCATGTTTTTGGACTGTGGGAGGAAGCCGGAGTACCACATGCACAGGGAGAACATGCAAACTCCATGGTTCTGGTTCAATACCCGGGCCGGGAATCGAACCCAGGACCTTCTTGCTTCAAGGCAACAGTGCTACCAACTGCAGCCTCACATATAGCATCAGATTTGCCTAAATGATATTGTGTGTTGTGTTAAATACAGCTCTGGAAAAAACGAAGAGCCCACTGCACTGAAAACCTCCTGGTTATTCCACCAGAATTAAAACTCTTCCTGAATTAAAACATTAGTATTGTGCCCATTTCTAAATGAATATGAACTTGTTTTCTTTGCATTATTTGAGGTCTGACTGTGAACTTGGTAAAACACATTAAACCAACACCAGTAGAGGGCGTAGTTGCTAAATTCAGTTCCTCTCATCTTTCTCCTGACTCTCAGACCTTGATTTCCAAAGAAAATGTCAAATTCACTACCATTTTAGAGGAGGTTTTTGGTCAACTATTAAGCAGTCATGTCCTTTTTCTCCTTAGTCCAGAATGTAAGATGAATCTGACGGCGTCTCTGGCTCTGCATTGTCTTTAACGGGTCTGTGTGGTGGTTCTTCAGCACTGACTCCACCCGCAGGTAACATTTGTGAATCACCTTTTAAACTTTTGAATTAGCTGTGTTTCACAATCCCCTGAGAACTGCAGATACCCCGACTGCTTGTACAACATCATGATTGGTATCAGCCTCTTGATGTTGACGTCATGTACAGGTCACAACAAGCCCGTAACATAATAATAGTTTTGAACTGTTAAATACCTTTCAGTTGGCATTGATTTCATGTCAAGTCAAGTTTATTTGTGTAGCACATTTCAGCAACAAAAAAGTTACAAGTGATTTTCATAAATACAAAAAAACATTAAATCAATTCTCAAGCAATAAATTAACATTTTCTGAACTGAATTTGATGATTTAATTTATTGTAAGACATTATCAATACTGAAAGGTATAATATTTGATGTATATTAGTAAAACATATCACTTTTTAAAGTTTTTTGGCCACATACAAATATCTGTATGTTTATTTTGCCCTGGGATTTTTGACTGACATTTGTGACGCCGTCAAAATACAAAAGAGTAAAAAATTTAGAGAGAATACCCTGGAAGATTTTTATGATTTTTATCTCATTTATATTCCCACTCCAGTCATGTGATTATCTGACAGCCACCCAGCGCATGTTGCGCAACCAGTATGTAGCCACTCGTCTGACAGACTTGGGGTTGTTTTCTTGGCCTTCTTGCCAAACTGTCTCACTATTCCTTGAAATGCGTTCGTCGCGCAGCCATTTCCCGGTTAAACACGCCTCCATCCTCAGCAGCGAGCCAAGCAGCAGCTCCGACGGTGCCGGGCGCTCCTGGTGAAAGAGCAGAAAACGGCATTTTTAGTGAAAAACAAACCCTGATCCCTGATGTGTGGAGGAAAAGCACCGAGGGATCCATCGCTCTGACTAAAATTCCTCAGGTAAGTCACAGTAAAATATTTCTGCACGTTTGTGGGAACAGCGATTCATATCATGAAGGTGCAGTGGGCGTAATGTGGTGCCTGAACCGAAACTATAGGGAAAACAGTTATAATTCTTGCATATTTAGATATTCCCAGCGGAGTTCGGGTTTGTGCGAGTGCTTTTAATGTGGCAGTCTAAAAGGTTTTGGAGTTGTTGTTGTTTTTATGATAAAGTTTGTACCACAGTCTGAAGTTTGCGCGGCGCGACAGGGAAGTGACGGCTGCCAAACCGTGGCGCAGAAGTGACATCTACTGTAAAACGTTTTATCTCTGTAGCCCTAAAACAAACATTTTAAGTAAAAATCTACGAAGAATTTACAGTATAAGCACTTACGTGGTTAAAAATAACAATTGAGTTAACTTTAAATTGAATTTGTTTTATAACTTTTGAGTTTTGTTGTGCCTGATTCTCAATTTAAAAAAAAAACACCTCAGACTTATCAGATCCAGTGTTTTGTCATCAGCTTTGATTTGGTTTGCGTGTTTCCTGTGTTTCTAGAGAAAATAATAATCAATACTTCAAGTAGACTGAGCTGATTCTTTGACTAATCCCACATAAAAATGACACGTAACGTATAATAATGAGTAAATAAGGGGTTTAATCCACAACAATTGAAAACCCTGAAATGACTCTTTTTGGACTTTTTTACAGCTCTTAATATCTACATCCACTTGAGATCAAATGGTGCAACAAATAACCAAATTGTCGCAGCTGATTAAAACAAAATCTACAGGGACCAAAAAGTGGGTTATTATAATGTGAGCTCTGATGGGCACAGCTCCTCATTTTAAGGCATAACATTTACTTTCCTCACATTTTGTCTTATCAGATGCTTCAGGTGCTGAAAGGATTGTTAGGAAATCATTATTTTTGAACCGAGGATGCGTTAAAAGATCATAAAGAATGATTATCTTTCCTGTTGTAGGTAATACTACAGCATCATCATTGTGTATGAATCCAGATTAGTTCATGCTAGTGGATGGGAACACCTGGACCAAACTATTGTGGGCTTCTACAATCTGAAAAAAGTCAAAAGGTCACACAGGTTTATGAAGACGCTTTTTAATGAAGCTTTTCCCCTCTCAATTATTTACAAAGAACCCAAAGATTATTTACAAGAAAAATGGATGCTGGAGTGCAGGAGCAATAATCTGTTGCACACGCTGATTATGTTTTATTGAAGGCATGTCTGATATAGGAACAATGTAGTGCTAAAAACAAAAATATTACAACAGTTTTAGTTGATTTTTTTTATACATTGTCTTTATCAGGTAGAAACTCTGGAAATGTTTTCAAGGTTCTGCTCCCAGTACACATGACCAGCATGGACTCTTAGTTTTTGTTACTGAGAACCAACTATGCTGGGTTTGTGCTAAGTGAAGATGCCAATAGAGTTATATTTATTTTTCAAAATAAAAAATAAATCTTGAAAATTTTTAGACTACCCTTTAACTACCGGGATCATTTTTAGCCAGACTCACCTGAAAGTTTGTTGTAATTTTAACATTCAAAACAAGGTCTTAGAAATGTAACCAAATATAAAATACCATAAAGTCAACATTTAATGCTTTTCTGTTTTAAATGAGGCGAATTTCTCAGTGTACAGTAATATGTTTGCACTGATAAAAGCTTTCTTAAGAATGAATTGGCCTGAGGCCAGGCAGCCTGTAACAGTGAGTGGGAGGGTGAATGTTTGTAGGAAGAAGGCGATTCTGGGGGGTTGATGGTTACCAGACGTTTGCTCACTCAGCATTCAAGCACAGATGAAAAAGCAACATGAATTAGAAGCAGATCATGAGTTCAATCCGAGGCACAAAAAGAGACTTTTGATGTGGTTTATGCAACAAAACAGATGTTTTTGCACTGATTCCTGGCAATGTAAAATATTCCAGTGAAATTTCACAGAGCAAATGGCTTTTCTGTAATTCTTTTAAAGCATAAAGCACAGTTTGCATTGAAGGTGTCGTTCACAGACTGTTTTCTTTCAGGTGGTCTCAAATGGATTGAATTTAATCCATAGAAATATGGAGGGAATAAGAAACCAAGGAAGACGTACCTTCACCTTCCTGCTCCTAATGGTGAGAACGGCTCCAAGTTCATAAAACATAAAAAGTTACTCTTTTGTGGAAATTACTGTTTGCAAATTTATGCTTGTTATTTGTTCTTTGTTTTAGCTAATGAGCAGTGGTGTGTTGATGATAGAGAAGCAATGTGAATCCTGGTACTATGAAACGGATGGAATATGTTGCAATAAATGCCATGCTGGTACAATAACCCTACGATGATTCAGGCAAATAAAGAAAAAAATCTTATGGTGTCATTTTAGGGTTTTTAACTGGATTTGTTTTGTTTTTTTGTTGTTTGTTTGTTTTTTCAGGTTTTAAACTGGTAGAAAAATGTACTAGCAATCAAATAAGTCGCTGCACACCTTGTGGTGATGGTGAATTCTCAGACCAGATAAACTTCAGTTCCACCTGCAGAAGATGCAAAAGGTGCAAAGGTAAAGCAACATTAGCTTTTTCTAACACGATGCGTGTGAATTGTGTTCAGCAGTAATTAAATTGACTCTCATTTTAATCACGTTTGCTTTTTTACAGAATCAAAGAATGAAGAACAGGTATCACCATGTCAAAGACATAGCAACACTAAGTGTCAATGCAAAAAAGGCTACTATAAACATAACATTGATTCAGAAACATACGACTGCGTCGAATGTAAAAAATGTGGACCTAATGAGATCTTAATACAGCCATGTGAGTCTTAACATCTTATTGAATTATAAATTAATCTTTCACTCAGTCGAGGCTTTTATCTGAACCCTTTTTAAATAAATACTTGTGCTCCACAGGTACACCTGACACAGACACTGTGTGTGATTGCAAGGAGAACTATTTCAGAGAGAAGGGCAAGTGTGAGCCCTGCAGCCGGTACGTCAGCCATGCTTTACTTTGGCGCTCTTCGTTCCCATCTCTCTGCTTCTGATGGGATTTTTTTGTTAACACATTCATTTGGGGAAGTTGTTTTGTAGAATTGAAACTTGCATCTCACGTCCGACTTTGTTCAACATTTCCATTTGTTGGCAATACAGGAGAAGTTATGACACACTGAAAGTTGCTCACTGGCAATTTTTAAGCCCTTAAAAAGAGCTCGGTATTTAAATGGAAATTTAAAAAAAACAAAACAGATATTTGAAAAAACAAAAATATGAAGTGTTACATTCACTGTTTCTTTGGAGCTTTTATGTTAATTATCGAATAATATGTCAAAGCAGAACTCAAATCACATTCAGGGAATTTAACCTCATGAGCTCTACAGATGTTTTCTGTCCATTTCCTATCAAACTGGTAGAGCTTTATTTGGCGTTCATTTATGCCTGATGGTATCTTTCAAAGAGTACATGCAGAGTTACAGAGCGGACGCTGTAAAAGCAAGTCAGCCTTTATGTTAATCACTTCCTATGAAGACGTGCTACTTCCCCTCCGTGTTCTCAAACATCCTCTTTGTTCTTCACAGTTGTTCTCTGAAGTGCGCACAACACTGTACGACTCCTGCTCAGACAAAAGGTAAGCGCTAACACAGCCACCAACAACAACCACACAGTCCCACTAAGAGCAGCAGTGTTTCCAAACTTCACACTGACTAACTTTTTCTTCTCCTTTTTAACTTCTGGGACAATGACTTTTAAAGTTTGAAAAATTTCCAGAAAACTACTCTTGAAAAAGTTATATCCTAGTTTTCACTCCTTTGTAAGGAAAACTGCATTCTCAGATGAGGCAGTAGTTGTGACAGTAGTGTTTGGTGGTGGGGCAGTTCTCCTTTTCTGTAGTTTCTGTCAACATCAGCAAACCTGTGACACAGACAGTCACTGCTGGTAACCTTATACAATACAAAGCATTCACATCCCTTGACCTTTTCGTGTTGTGTCTCATGATAGCCACAAACCTCACTGCGTTTCTTTGGGATTTTACTGTGAGAACACAAAACACAAAATGCCACTGAATGTTTTCCTTTTTTTAAATTGAGCTTGAAAAACAGGTATACATTTATGTGTATTCAGCCCCTTCTACTCTGATATCCCTAAATAAAGCTAACTGCAACCAACTGTGTGCAGTTTAATCTCTCTGTAACAACAGCTGGTCTCTGAAGGCCTCTGGGGTTTGTTAGAGAGCAAACATAAAAACCAATAAACACAGCAGAGGTGTTGGGGTTAAAGTTGTGGAGAGGTTTTAAGCAGAATTAGGTTATAAAACAATGTCTGATGGATTACTTTTCAATCCATCATCTGAAAATGGAAACAGAATAGCAATACTGCAAGACACAGATGTCCACCTGAACTGACAGACCAGGCAATAAGGCTAAAAATGAGAGAAGTATCCAAAAGCTCTGGAGGAGCTGCAGAGATTCACAGTTCAGGTGAGATAATCTGTTGACAGGACATCTATTCACCATGAGCTCAACAAATCAAGAAGAGAGGCAAGATGAAAGCCACTGTTGAGAGAGTCTAATGGCTGTAGCATGGTGGTGGCAGTATTATGCTGTGAAGATGTTTTTCACTAATAGGAGCCAGGAAGTTGGTCAGAGTTGGTAGAAACATGCATAAGCTAAATATACTGCTATCTTGAAAGAAAACCTGCAAAAGTGGAGCTTCCCCTAAAAACAGGAAAACAATCAGTGCGTATTTGTGTGTCAGTATGACCTAGTCAAAGTAAGAGATCTGTGGCACGACTTGATTACAGAGGCTGTCCATCCAATCTCTCTGGGGTTGAGATGTTTTGCTAAGAAGAATGAACAAATATTTCAGTCTCTGGATGTGCCAAGCTGCTGAAATTAAAACAAAATAAATAAATATACATTGCATCTTTAAGATTTATATTTGTAAAGCAATGTCGAGTGAATCATTTTCCTTTCTCTTCACAAGTGCATTGGTCTATCACTTAAATATGAACAGTTCTGTGGTTATTAGTACATTCACAAGAGTAGTAATGATGTTAAAAATCCACAAAAGATCTAATTGTATTCACCAAGAATGCAATTTAAAGAAAGAATTCAGCAATCAGATACAACAAAGTAAAATATTTCATGTTTTTTGACGAATAATCTCTGGCTCTTTCTCAAGGTCCTACCCATCATCATCCACAGTTTATGAATATGATCATCGGATTTGCAGTTCTGGTTGTTTTGCTGGTTTTGGGGATTTTAATCACCTTCATAGCCACAAAGCGGTCATTCAATAAAAAGATGCTGAGTCTGTCCTCCAAATCATCTGTCCAGCAAACGGAGCAAAGCCAGGTATCCTGACTGTCCTGTGTGTGGCTACTTTGTTCAGTTTTATGTGCGTATATGATTAGTAATACTTGTTTTCTTGTCTGCTAGGATTTCCTGGTGAGTATTAATGAGCCTTCAGTGGAAACCAGTCTGGAGGACGCTACCGAAACCTCTTTTGGTGAGCAGGAGTTATCCAAGCTGCCTGACTGTGTCCCGATGAGTAAGTCTATTACTGCATCTGTTGATTCAACTCATAAAAAAACAGAAAGAAAAAAAAAACCCAACCGTGCTGACTCTTTATCTTTCCCCCCCCGTTCTGCAGTCCCCGACTTCATCTACTCAGTACTGGATCTGGTTCCCTTGCAGCAGATGAAGCAGCTGGTTCGCTCTCTCGGTGTAACGGACACAGAGATCGAGCAAGCAGAGATGGATAACAAGTACTGCCGGGAGGCTCACTACCAGATGCTGCGGGTCTGGGCCCAGAGGGCGCCGCGGACAGTCGGAGGGGGAAAGAGTGAAACTGTACACCGGCAGGTTTTGGAGGAGCTCTTAAGCAAACTGAGGCAGCTTCACCTGAGCCGAGCAGCCGAGGAACTGGAGACAAAGTATGCCATTCAGTGATGTAATCCCCGCCAACCTGGATTTAAAAAAAAAAAAAGCTTACAGAACCAAGTATTGTTCACTTAGAAACCCTGCAGAAGGTGGATTAAAGTGGACACGGTGCTAAAACCAAAGTTTTATTTCACCAGCAAGACTGAGAGCTTTCCCTGGGATCCTCCACACCATTCACTATGCCAGCAAAGAATCAAACGGGACTCAAGCAAATGGACCAAACAAATGCAGCTTTATCAAGAACTGTTTTTAATATGAATGTTTTTATATTTACTTAGATGTAGATGAGAGGTGCAACACAGATTCCCTTCGTCAGTTGTGAAGATTTAAAGTACTTACTGTAACAAAAAGTTGAGAAACATCTGACTCCGCTCAGTTAAAACTAACATGATCCTCCATTTATATCTGTGGTTAAAATTCAGATTTTATGTCCTGAAAGTTCAAAATCTGTCTGCAAGTTGAAGATAATTTATTTCTAAGCATGTTATGCATTCAACTTGAAGAAAAGTTGAACCAACGGAGGTTCAAATAAACAAAAAAGTAAAACATCTGACTTTAAATCAGAAGAAAAAACTGATTTGTGGTTTTCTTGTCTAAGATATTTTGGGGCTTGAAAACTGTGGTTATCTTCTCATCTACTGACTTACTGTTGCCACTTTAGAACAAAATCAAGAAATATTAATTTCATTTAACATTTTAAGCTTTAGAGACTCCTTGTGTTTTTTAACGGAAGCAAAACAATGCCATTAAGTTTAGTTTTAAACTGAAAACATTTCCATAATAATTTTTGAGCTACCTTAAAAATCTAAAAGTTTACCAGGTTTTATTGCGTTAATGCAGGAGAGAGTAGACAGAGAAAACTGGTAACCAACACTTTGGTAGTAGAGTGATGTTATGTTTGAGATTTCATTTAAAGTGACCAGTTTCTGATGAATTGAGGATTTAAATGGGTCCAATTCTGAGTTTATGTTAGTTTTGCACCTTTCCAGCTACTTTTTGAAAGCATATTGTTCCTGTACATGTTGCGCAGTTAGACGATTCAGCCAACTAGCCTGAAGTAGAAACAGGAAATTGCCACAAAATATTTTGTTTAACAAAGGCTTTTGTTTAAAAATCAAACCTTTTGATTGGTGCTTGTTCAGAAGTTAAACAGATTTTATTTTTAAACTAATTTTACAAAAAATGGACTCAACTAAGTCTGCACTTGTTTTATTGTGATTATATTGTCGGTCTTTTCATGCAGGAGTTTCACAGTAGAGAAGTTTTATATCTCTGAAATATATAAAGCATTTTTTACAGAGCTTTATTATTTTTATTATTAAGAGTTTAATAGATTGTAATTGCTGTGTCATTTCACTGAGGTCTGCTAAGCTACATTTTTTATAACTATTACACATTTTCACTGTTGTAACTGAACTTAAACATGCAGATAAAATGTGGTCTGGTTAGATTAAAGCTTGTCATATTTTCATAGCAGTTCCCTGTTGTGCTGGAGTAGAAAAAAAAAAGTTAGATCTGCTTTGTTGGAAACAATGAAGCTGGGGAAGTGTTTTGTTCCTCCTAAGCGTAGAACAACTCTGCTGTGTATTGCAGGCTTTTCACCGCCTCAGTAGCATTCTTCTAAGCCCCAATCATGCAAGCATTATCCGTGACACGCCTTGTCTCAAGTCTGTTTCAGTTTTTATACTCATGCCATCCTTGGAGACGAGCTTGGGACGGAAGAAGTGTAACTCTAAAAGCACTTTTATGTTGCTTGACACTGTATTATTCGTTTGGGTTTTGAATAAAGGTGTTGTGAATTTTTTGCATGACTGAGTTGTGTTTGAGACTCATCTGAGGGTGCGTGTGGTGTCCGGGGGAGAAAAAGGGGAAGAAAATATTTGAGGATGTGTATTTAACTGCAGGCTTTCTGCCAATTTGCATTCCAGCATGATAACTTTAACACTTGGTCACATATTTAACCATAATAGATATAACAAAAAGATTTTTGTCCCTCATGACAGACTGTGATTTTTTATTTTTCCTCTTCCTGTTCCTACATTCTTGCAGTTAAATTCCCCTTTTTAAAAACATGGTAAACATCCTCTACAGTTTTTTTAATGATTTGAGTGAGAAGAAATTTTCATTGACATGGAACAAAAATTGATCATCGTCAAACAAATTAGCCCCCACCTAAGCACTCTGCGCCTGCGACACATTAACCAGGCCCAAGCACTGATTTGTTGGCTGCAGAAATCCAGTTGTTCCCGTCGGGCCAGTTGCTGACGGCCGACGCGCAGGTGAAAGGAAGAAAGGGAGGGACTGATCGGGCCAGAGAGGCATGAGAGGAGGAGAAAACCAACAGAAACCGAAGATGACTGCGTGAAGCAAAATGGATCCAACCAAGCCCAGGTAAAAAGCTGAGATTTCTTTGTTTATTAGGAGAAAACGATTTTAAAAAGGGTCCTTATGCGGTTATTTTCTTCATATCAACCCACAGTCCTGTTGGTGTTTTAGTCTAGAAACATCAACTTGTTTTCTGGATTTGGTGAATTGTTTACAGAAACTTTAAAAAGCTCAACAAACCTGCATTAATGGAGCTTTATTAATGACTTAAAGCTACAAATCTACAGTAGCGATATAGTCCAGATGTTTTCAGAGAGTTTGACAGTCACCAGGTTGCTGCACCTGTTCACCTGTTCATATTGTGATGAAGGCATTTGAGTAAATCCCTCGAAGTTTGACAGCATAGCAGCAGCTGATTAGTGCGGTGTACGTGTCTCCATTATGTCTTCTGGTAAGAGTCTCTTTACTTCTCGTGCTGTACAAAAATCAGCATAAATACCACATGAGCACCTTGTTTGAAAAGTATTAATTGTCTTATTTGTGATTTGCTGTATTGAGTTTCCTTGTTATAAAAGCACTTATTTTGCAGAAATAGTTTACTAAAATACAGCGAGCTAAAGAAAATGCCTCACTGTGGAACTGGATCTGGAGCTCCTGATGTCCAGTTATGAAAGTCTGGACAACTTTTATAACAGATTGAATATGATGTTAATTGCTGATTTAAAAAAAGTCTTACTTGGTTGGAGATGCAAAACAGTGTGTGAGTTATTTCCTCTCTTTCTAGGACAGATTGTTATCTCTGTGCGCTACTTCTGTTTTCATGTTCCAGCGTTTTCTGCTTCATTTTACATGTAATTCTCCCATCAGACAGTAAAATAGTACTTTTAAAATTTTAATCCTATTATTTTTGCTGGTTTCTAGAAACTTACAGGATACAATATGTATCCTTTAAAATGTTTTGCATTGAGTGGTACATTATTTGAACTCAAGCTCACAAGCTAATGTTCACCAGACATCTACTTACAGTCACAGCTGCACCCACAGGGGTTTCCTTGGAAAGTGTAGCTGATTAAACATAAAGTTTTAAACAGACATCCTGTAGGATCTGTCTGCATTCATGAGAAATGAATCACCATTTGCCAAAACAGCTATTTTATTGGTTTATTAAAAACTCCTGCATATGTTCCAGACTTCTTGTAGGTTGTCTGGCTGAGTCACATTACCAATTTGCCCAAGCCAAGCCTTGAAGTTTCATCTGAATGCATTTAGACTAAACTAGCTGAATAATTTCACGCCTTGTCAAGTCGAGTCTGATACAAACCTGCGTTAATTTGTCCCGGCGTGGGAACTGCAGATAGCCTAGGCATTAGACGGTGCCATTGTTAATGAAACAGAACAGTGGTGTTTTTTAATATGTCGTCCAGTGACGTGACAATCACATATGGCTTTATGAGGGTACAGAAGGTTTTAAATAGTTATCTCTGGGTACACAAATTAGATTGGGTCAGTTTAGTGATACAATGTCTCTGTGTGGATGGTGCACAAAGTAGCAACAAAATCAGACTCAAATATCTGACTATGTTCCTCAAGAGGAAACACAACAGTCACATAGTAAAGCCAAAACATCAGAGCAAAGATACGGCATGTTCAGCATTATGTAAAATGTATTTTTGACTATTTGTTTTTAATTAGGCATAAAAAGCTTCTAAACCCAAAGGAGGAACTAAAAGTGTTTTCACACGTGACAGACGACTTGGCACAGGACCCATTTTAAACAGGATCTTTTGATTCCAGTGGCTTCTTCTTTGGTTGAATCTATTAAAAGTATAAAGATAACTCAGTTTAAAATGATATCTTTTGCCAATAAGGTGATTCCCAAGTAGTAAAATTTGGGATCAAAAAGATGATCAATCTAAAAAGATGCATTTCTCAGCTAAAAGTAATTCTTTTCTCATCTACTTTATTTGCTGTAAATAGATTTTTTTAAAAGTACCTTAATCTATAATTTTTGTTTTAAATATTGAAATAGTATCTAGTCAAGCGATGCGTAGATTAAAACCTTATAGTTTCAGGCATGTTTGTGAACTGATCAACAAGTAATCCCCAGCACCATCAAAAGTGTGTAGATACTTTTAGTACAGATACTTCTTCTTTTGTCCTCCA
This sequence comes from Xiphophorus hellerii, assembly GCF_003331165.1. NCBI lineage: Eukaryota > Metazoa > Chordata > Actinopteri > Cyprinodontiformes > Poeciliidae > Xiphophorus > Xiphophorus hellerii. The sequence continues at coordinate 13,209,568 of NC_045674.1, read as the reverse complement.
TTTTGTTCACTTTGTCCACAAAATAAAACAAATTACCTGGTAAAGCTTTGAAAGTCTGAAGAAAAGTAGATCAAGATCACTTTAAAATATTAAAATAAATCATTTATCCTTTATTAGAAGTTTTAATGCTACCATCTGTTTTCATTTGCTTTGAAATGTAAAGCCTTCAGACTTGCTAAGAATGTAGAAGTAGACATACCAGAACTGTAACAAACCACACATCGACCCACTATCATGCTTTCATAAGTTTCTGAAATATCTGCAGCCTTTAAACGCCAGAGTCTGTCAATAAGTAACGCTGTGCGCCTTTCTTCAGCCTGTCCACAAAAATGCCGTATGTAAACAACGGGGAGTTTGAGTCGGTAATGAAGGAGATGGTGCAGAGACAAGACAGCCTGAATGGAGAGAAGCAGAAAGACGCAGAAACCAGAGAGACGGATGTTGTGGATGGGCTGCCAACGGACACAACGCAGCGCAGGGGGTCTGCAGATAAAAACAAGTTCAGCACATTTGGCCACAAGGCAAGTAGAAAATATTAATACCAGCTTTTTATTGCATAACTGTGATTTTTCTGTAACTTTTGATGGAGATCAATTTTCCCTTCCATGTCTGCTACTTTTGATCCTCTTCTCAGTATTTAATATATAGTATGATTTATATGAAAACAACTTGTGTAATTATTTTATTCTAAAAGTACTTCTGTGTTTATTTATTTAGTTTCATTAGTCTGTTTTTAAATTAATCTAAAAAAAATAGTGAAATTCAAATATTGAAATGCTCTTTCATTCTTTAAATGACGTTATTTAAACTTTGATGCATCTTGCAGCTCTTTAATTTTCAAACTATATTTTGTTTGTGATGTATGGTGCATTTTCATTTAATACTTTGATGGGATTACTTTTTTACATTGTAGATATTGCTGCAACATTGAAGTGTAAAATATGAAATCCTTGAAGAAAACTTCCATGGCAGAGTTGAAAGTGCAGGTCTTTAAGAACTATAAGAAGCATTTAATACTTTTAGACCAATTGTGATGCACAAACATTGCCTTACACAAGAATTCAAAAACATTTTGTCTCATTGCAAGTATAAAATTCTGGATATTTGTATGTAAAAGGAAAACATTGTTGCATTTTTTATATAGCACCTTTTACTTTGACATCTCTGAATAAAATCTAACACTCTTAAGTAAAAGAATAAAAGAATTTAGTACATTAGGAATTAATGAAGGATCAATTTATGTCTAAATTATCCTGCATAGAAATGCAGCTGTTCCTTGAAGGCCTCAGAGGTTTTTCAGAGAGCATTAGCACAAAAACAGCAGAATTAGAGAGAAAGTTGAGGAGAAGTTAAAAAAGTTTAACATCTCAAGTTTGAACATTTGATGGATTCCTGTAAATAGAAAGAGAATGCTACATGTGCAGTCCTTCCAAGACATGAATATCCACTTGAACAGACAAAACAAGCCATGACTATAAATCAAAGAAGCAGCCAAAAGGCCCATGGTTGCTCTGGAGGAGCTGCAGAGATCCACAGTTCATGTAGGAGAACAAATCTGGCTATTATGGAAGAGTGGAAGAGCAGAATATCGTACATACTAAATTCAATGTATGGTAGAAAAGTAACACAACAGATCACCCTGAACAGTAGTAAAACATGGTGGTGGCAGCGTCATACTGCTCACCTTCCAGCTTAACAATGACTCCAAAAACACAGTCAAAGCCATGACGAAAAGCGCATTCATGTGTTAGCATGGTCTAGTCAAAGTCTGGACTCAAATTCAATTGTGAATCTACAGTGAGTTTGAGCTATTTAGAAAACAGGAATGGGCAGATATTCCAGTGTCTGGATGTTTAATGCTGGTAGAGACAAACGTTTCCCAAAACACCTGCAACTGCAGTCAAATGTGGTTCTGCCTCGTATTGAAATACATCCCACAGGTTTCTGAATTTTATTTGTACAACTTGTGTTTTGCAAATACATAAGTTACACTCTGTAGGGATGGACATTTATTGTATCGTTTATCATTTATTTCAAAAAATCTCTTGTTTCCATGATAAACTTCAGTTGTTGATGGTAGATAAAAGACAAAACTGGTAGTATAATCAGAAATGTTTTTGTGATTTTTTTCTACTGTTTGTTGCATGAGAGCATCAATAAATATTGGTAAATTTAAAAATATGACTACTGTGATCAGCTTAGTGGTATAAATCGCACTTCTTTAAGTAAGTGGCATTCTTGTTTTACATGGGAATGCTTTTCAAGCAGTAGATTTGCGTTTATGGGGCTATGAATCCTGTGTTATGCAGTCACAGTCCTGGAGTTACCAAAAAAAGATGTAAACAATAGTTTTAAAAAAATCTTCATTGTTATCACAATAATATCACTAAACGTCATGTTGCCTACCGCTAATGTTCAAGTTTTCTCTGGTAACAATGAACAATGAAGTTTGTAGTCGCAACGTGACGAGGTGAAGGCAATCTGTGTCTCATTTTCCATTTTTGTTCATTCAATCTCACAAGATATTTCTACGATTGCTTTGTTTTTTTTCATTCCACGGCTTATAACTCATTAACTATTATTTTTCTTTTTCTAGAGGAAAACCAAGATGAAAGCCGTGACTGACTTTGCAACCCTGAGTAAAGTAAATACATCAGGAAATAAATCCAGAACGCCACTGAAGCAGGTGTTTGGCAGCCAGGGAGTGTCAACGTCTGAGGTATTGTGTTGTCTCTTATTCATCAAGCTGCATTTCTGACACACCGTGAGACAGATACAGACGTGTCCACCCACATGAACACTTAAAACAGTGCAGCGCTACTTGTTCTGCTTCTCCAGTTTTCTTTTTATGTGACCACAAAAATTCTTAACATCCTTTACTTTCACGGAAACTGCTGGTGCATTTTAGCATTAATGTTTTCTGCTCCTTTGTGCTCTCCTGTTATTTTTTCCCCCCTCATAAACAACATGGTAGGATTTATTAACCAAATATCTGGAGGCGTTTGCTGTTCCTGCTAACCTGAGCTGGTTCTGGAAGGAGGAGATTCAGGGAACAGCACTGGAGAGCAGCTGGACAGAGTTGGTGAAGTCTCACACAGTAAGAAACATATTTATATGACTGTTTTTTCTTTTAACACGTACACAACGCAGGAGTTCTGCAGAATGTTATCTGGAGAAAATGTTTGCTAAATTCAGTCCTGCTGAAGTTTGTTTTTAGAGGGAGTAGGAGTATTTTGTTTCCCGTATATACTCATTGCCTTCTCTGCTCCGTCTGCACGCGGCACACATTCCACAAATATAAATAGCTGCCACTTATTTTATCTGATTCAGACAATGGCAAAGAAGCAGCGACACCAGCAGGCGGCGCTGTGGGAGTTTGTACAGACTGAGCTGATCTACATCAACAAGCTGAAGATCATCAAAGACGTAGGATGTCGCTCTCCTCCTGGTTTTATCACAATGTGTGTCAGAGCTGAGGAGGGATTTTCTACAGGATGTTTAACAAGTGTGTGTCTGGCTTTCACAGTTGGTTATTGCCGCTCTGGTCCACCTGCACCAGTATGACGTTCTCCAGGAGGTTAGTCTGCAAAGCATGCAACTGGAATATCACACATGTATAAAATATGCACGCCTAGTTTCCACTGTTCTGTTCTGCAATAGCAGCAAAATACACAGCTTGATCTGAAAGAAAACACAAAAACATCAACAACCGGAACATTGGTCCCCACAATGTTTCCACTGAGAAGACAGAAACTGTCGCAAAGGCCAGAGAGTTAAAATTTAACTCTGGTGTTTTGATTCTACTTCCTCCAGGTGAAACCCAACCAGCTTTTCTCCAACCTGCCCTCCATCCTGCAAGCTCACCAGCTGTTCTGGCAGGAGGTGGTTTATCCCATGTTACAGGAAGTTAGAAGTACGGGAAAACCTTTTGACCCCATGAGGCTGGAGGCCGGTTGCCTGCAGGTATGGACTCATTGTCTGCAAGTCTACAGTGACACACAGTAAATGATGTTCCTGCCCAGCAGTTAATAAATGACTCATTCTCACACCTTCAATTTTCCTCTGGTGGTTCATGAGTAGGCTATTTGCTCATGGTGCAGAGATGGGTTTGACTATTCCAAATAAGTTTGAAGTCATCTGATAAAGTTGACTTATTCAGTGATGTGCAGTGCAGAAGTAATCTATTCAAAAGATTGGTTTAAATCAATGCTGTCAAACTCAAGTTTCATTTTGAGCCATATAAAATATGTGAATGTTCTTAAAGGGCCGGTTCTGCCAGAATATACTGATAAAACTCATTTAACTGCTAAAATATTAATAAACATCAGTCCCTCCAGGATTTTGTGATTGTTTTTGTGGCTTTTGGTAATAAAAATTACATATTTTGTGATGCTAATTTAGAAATATTTGTAAGGAATTTTTATACTTTTGCTAATGCATGATGTTAAATGTCACCTTTTTTTTTCTCACCGTATTGATCACGGACTATAGCTTGACATCAAGTAAGACTGAGTCAATTAAACTCAATGTTTTTTACCAATTTTGAAAAAAGAAAAACTGCAGTGAAATCAGAAGAAATGTGGAGATATGTTGATTTTGTGTGAATTTAGAGGATTTGTGAAAAATTGGAGGGACTTATTGATGTAATTTGGAGTCTATAGGGCCACATAAAAAGCTACAGCAAGCCAGATTTGGCCCCCGGGCCTTCAGTTTGACACATGTGGTTTAAATTGTGTTAGGTTTGTTTTTATGAGGTTCTTTATGGCGGTCAGTATCTTACCTGCAGTAGAGAAGCACTCAGACTTCAGATCCCCTCTAAACATGTTTTTTTATCTGCACATCTTATTAGATCAAACACCAAATATACATTAATATGCATTAATATACACAGTGTAAACCATCTCGATACTAGTGGAAAAATAGTCACAGTCTTCCTTATTTCCACTGTTGGGGGTGCAGCCAGTCAACATCAGGGAAAATAAAAGGCTCACCAATAACTTGTAAGCAAGAAGTGCAACTAGATTTTTAGCTTCCCAAGCTGCATTTCATAGAGGCATTTTAGATATTCTTACCTTCCTAAAATAATGGCATAAGTAATTTTTTGTCATAAATGACTTTAAAGTCAATTTTAAAGTTGCTTTTTGCCAAAAGATGATTTAGTTTAAGCAAAAAAAAAAAACCCCAAAAAAACACTTTTGTCAAAAAATTGCTTAGGCCATTATTCTAGGAAGATGATATGCTCTATAATCTTCCAATAGGAAAGTTTCCCACCAATAATTTGAAGTTACGTTACACAGAAAAATCCACAAATATTCAACTGTGTAGGCATGTTTTCACCAATTCATCAGCAACCTGAATAGATGGTGCAATAATAGGGTTTATGATGCATTTGTGCAAGCCGCATATCAAATTAGATTTGTATGCGATGCAAACATGCAGGCAATAAACACACATTTGAAGTTAAGATTATAATCTCTTCCTTATAAAATAATGGATGAAACAAACCCACTCATGTTTCATGAGCAAGACATTACTGGAACCTGGTGCCTGTTGGGCCCAGTTTTGCTGTGTAATGAGAATTATAATGAAGTAGAGAGGCAATGCCAGCATTTAAATCCAGATATGAGTTGTCTTTCTGCTTTTGCACCAGTTCCACGAGCGCTTCTTGGCCTACCATCATTACTGCTGGGAGGAGGAAAACAACCTGGAGTTCACACGAAAGCAGATGGAGAGCAACCCTAATTTCCTTGCTTTTGTGCAGGTAAAGCAGCAGCAGTATCTATAGAGAAGACAAACAGTCACATCAACACTGAGAGAAAAACTCCCACACTTAGCAACTTTTACTTTGGTGAGATCCATTTTCAAATCAGGTAATTGTGGCACTGTGGTTACTGACGTTTTTGTAACCTAGTAGGAGGCCAAGCATGAGAGCTTTATGTCAGCCAAACCACTTTTCACGCCAACAACTTCTCCGAATGATTCAGATTTCTAGATCTCCAGCAATGAGTCCTGAACGTTCAGCTGGAAAAGGGACTTCAGGACCAGAAAACGACATGCTGTCAATCTTCTCAGCTTCATTTTTCACACCTTTTGTTCCCAGGCAAACCTTCACTTCAGCAGGAAATAGTCACTGAGAAGTGTTAGTAGGTGGTCCAAGTGACGCAGAACAGGAACCGCTAACGCTAACACTTTACATTGTCATAAACATGACTTAACACCTTTCATGAACATGAATGAGTCTTCATGAATGTTTACGACTGTTGTCATAAAGTGTCATTCAGTAAATAATGACACTTTTAATGCAAAGTTGCATCAAAACTTGCGTTAAAAGTCCATTAAAAGTTTCACTTTTGCGTTATAAGTCTCATTATTTGATGAATGACACTTATAAATAAAGTGTTACCTTTTGATGCTACAAAAGACAAATTAAATATATATTTTTCTATGTACTGTCGTCAGTACGTGGTATGCATGATGTCTTGCATGAATTACTGCATTACTGCAGTGTGTCATGGAGGACACCAGTCTGCTGAGATGCTAAAAATTCAGTTTTGTTTTGATAGCGTCGTTCAGCTCCTCTGCATTTTTGAATTTGCTGTCTTTCATTTTCCTCTTGACAATCCTCCGTAGTGAGGATTTCAGGTCAGACCAGTTTGCTGGCCAATCAAGCACAGTCATTAAAGCAGGTGTTGCTAGTTTTGGTTGTGTGGGCAGGTGCCAAGTCCTGCTGGAAAGTTAAGTTATAGTTTCCATGAAGCTTGTCTTCAGAAGGAGAAAAACACTGCTCTGCCATTTCCTAGAAAAACGTCTGTGAAGATTTTGGACCTGTTAAAGCTTAATGGACCAACACCAGCAGATGACGAGACTCAAGAAATCATAACTCTTTGTGGAAACTTCACACTGAACTTGAAGCGATTCTGTGCCTCTATCTTTTTCATCCGGACTCAGACATTTATTTCCAAATTAATTGTAAATGTTATTTTCATCTGAAAAAAGGATTAAGAAACCGTCCAGTTATTTTTCCTCTTACTTTAAAAGTCTTCTGATGTTGACTTTGGCTTCATTCAAGGAATGTGACGGTTGTGGCTCATATCCTGGAAACGCCTGTGTGTCGTGGCTCCTGAGGCACTGACTAAATTCATTTTTACTTTATTTATACAGTGAAAACTCACCACAAATGTTGTCTTTAGACACTTAACAACAAATAATTTCAACTCAAATGTGTCTGCATATGCTGAGAGTAAGCTTTTTCAAATATCCAACAATGAATCTCATTGTTTTGGGTTATTTGAGAGACAATACAGAAACTATCTGCAGTTAAAACTATCTATTTAACTGAGCGGGTATTTCTGTGTTTTTCGACTTGTCCAGTGGGTGGAGAAGCATCCTCAGGGTGAGCGGATGCGGCTGGGAGACATGCAGGCCAAACCACATCAGAGGATCACAAAGTATCCCCTGCTGCTCAAAGCTGTGCTCAAAGAAACCCAGGAGCCTCACGTGCAGCGGGCCCTCAGAGCCATGGTGAGGCTTGGTCCAGCACCCGTACGTCTCTCCCTACAGCTGCAGATTTACCTCACACATCATGTCTTTGTTCCTGCTTTTCCCCAGCTAACTTCTGTGAACAGCTTTTTAGAAAGTATTAATGACTTCATGCAGTATAAAGACGAGCAGCTCGCTCTTTACATCTCTGCGCAGAGGATTGAAGGATATGAGGTGGAGGGAATAAATGAAGAAATCGACAAGGTAAAACGGCTTCACTTTGAGGATTTCTGCAAATAATTTGATAAATATTTTTGTGTCAGTGCATTTCTGCATTTGAGTCTCATTGTCGTTTTGTGTCGTTCTTTTGTTGTTCGTTGGATGGTATTTTGTGATCATTTATAAGAATTTTGTTTATTCTAAACAAAATTTTATTCAAAACAAAATCCAAAGTTGTAGTTCATTTTTTATTTTTCCACTTTATAGCTGCTTTGTCCCTTTCTGTCTTTATCAATTTTAATTAGGCTCCCTTGTGGTTGCCGGAGGATATAGCAACAAACCTCAGCAAACAGCATTTTATTTTTAAGATGTTTATTACTTATTAGCTTTAAAAACATAACAGCTCATGAATTCTCACTTGATGTTGTAATATAGGTGCACAATAACATTAACACTGCAGCTCTAACAAGAACGGAGAAAAATGCTGTGAGATTTTTCTGTTAGTTTTGTGCATCTGGAAACAACTTGGTGTAACCTGTACTGCACAGGCAACCTTAAAAAAACATAGAGAACTGAATTTAATTTGGTTTAAATAACAGAGATGTTCAAATCTTTTTCAACTCTTAGGGTTTATGGTAAAAATACGACATAATAAACAAATAAAATGAAAACTAAATGCTGTTGTGATTGACAGATTGTCCGAGACGTCTGCCACTTTGACCTGACGTGCCCCATCAGAGGAGTGGGCTCCAAGGTCGTACGTAAGCTGCTGCTGGAGGACAACCTGAAGATACGAGGCTACAAGGTGAGTGCAGTTTATCCTGGGAGGTTCTGTCGTTTTAAATCATTAATTCCAGTAAATATTTGACAGAAATGTTTATCTTTTTACCCATAATGTGCTGCAGACGGAAGTGGTGGCTCTTCTGTTTTCAGACGTTCTCCTTCTGACTAAAGTGCAGAAAAAAGCGGAGCGACTGAAAGTGGTTCGACCTCCTCTGGCTCTCGACAGAATGAACTGCTTTCCACTAAAAGATGGCAGTGGGTAACACTCTCAACAGGACCATTATATCCGAAAGTTCTGCTCAAGTCCGTCCCGGAACCATGAGTCTTTTGTGTCCCGTTTCCCTCAGACTCATTAGTTCTGGTGCAGGTCGGTGAGCTTCAGTGCATGATGAATGTCACCATCCTTGTGACCAGCAACCCAGAGAGATGCTCCGCTTGGGTCAACGCCATCAAGTCAGCAAAGGTAATCAAATCCTTCACATCTGCTATGGTCTCATCTGGCTTTAACATTGCTACTTTAGAAATTATTAGATTTTTAAATATTAAAGAACAACAAAACATTAGCACTAAGAAAATTGTCTGGCTTGTGCAGGAGAAACATTCTTAATTGTAATCAATCAATTAATCAAATTTATTTAGCAGATTTCAGCAACTCTGCAGTTTGTTTTCACAATGTAAAACATTGTAACAGAAAAACCAGTAACAGACATTACATTTAGTCAAGTGACACTGTTAAAATCATTCATCTATTTATTACGGTTCAAAAGTACGGAGGGACATGAGGAAAAAATTGTCTTTTTTTACGTTACCTCGCAAAACTTTTGTGTTTCCTCTCAATAGGTTTTGCTTTCTCTCGCAATAATGTACTAATCAGTTCATGCAGGATACTTTAATACTGTAAGTCTTTCTTACGGTGGCTATTGTGCTTTCAGCTATAATATAAGGTTTTGTAAGGTCTTTCCATGTATGTCTAGTTTGTTTGTGAGATATCTGAAGTTTTATATCTTTTTCTTCAGGATAGAAATGCAACATAAACCTATGTGCAAAATGCAAAAGCAAAACAGGTTAAACATGGACATAAGACGTGAACAAACTTTCCATAAGAAGGAAAGAAAGAAAAAATACATCCAAACTATTTGGACTATTTCTGAATTAATTTCATGTGGTACCAAAGTCTAAAGTTATATCTGACCGTTTTGATTGTGTCTTTTGGAGTTGGTAGTCTGAATTGATAATAAATTGTGCAGCTCCATTTCTACGATTACAGTAAAAAATATTTGCTTATTGCAAGGTAACGCAAAAGGAAAAAAAATCCCATGTCCCCTAGAGGGCTCAGTACAAAGCAACTTTGAATAGGTGGGGTTAAAGTTGATTTAAATGAGCTCAGTGTTTGAGTAAAGAAACTAGAGCACCAAAGACAGAAAATCCTAACATTCTTTGAAAATGTTAAAACACCTTCATAGATCAGGGGGAATATAATACACACCCAAGCAAGACCTTTTTATGAAGTGGTTCAGGATTTATTCTTGGTTGACTTCAGGAAATGATCAGGATTGTTGTCCTGTTTGAAGCTTCAGTTTCTTTCCTGACTGCACAACATTTTCTCTCTGAATCTCCTGATTGATTTAAGTTAATTTATTTTTCCAGTTTTAAAGGAAGCAAAGCCTCAAAGCATCACTGAGCCACCACCGTGCTTCACTGTAGGCCTGCAGTGGTTTTTAGGCTATGCTCTATTCTCCCTCCTCCAGACTTAATGCTGAAAACTCTGAAAAGTTCCTTTTGCAGAACAGAATCCCCAAATCTCTTTTTACCTCATTTACATACAGTAGCTGTTACATGTACTTTTACTGTTCTTCTCGGTCATTAGTTTGTGGAAAATACCTCTGACTTCAGGTATGAAGCCCTTCGGGGTTTAGCATTCATTCATTCAATACATACTTCACAAAAACAAGAAGAATTTGTTCGCTCTCCCAGAGCTGCGGTAGCAAAATGGCATCTTTATGTCTCTGCATTCCTGGTTTGAGCATTCAGGCAGACACAAATTCTGTTCAAAATATAAAAAATTGTGTGATTGGTCTGACGTTTGACGTGGCTCTGTTTACTACACTACAGCTCTGCACTGAAGGGCTATGCTAGTATGAAAAAGTGCTTGAGAGAGCATTGTTTATGCTGTTAACATCTGTGGCGAATGCTTTCCAACAAGATCTCACCTTCACTGAGATAATCTCAACTAAGGAAACGTGTTTCACCTTCAGATAAAAAGATCAAAACTGCAAGGATCATAAAAATTTTACAAAATGTTTATCATAAAATCTTATTATTACTGCATTTTGGAGTTTCTCAAAAGCATATCCTATGCAATCAAAAGATTATTTTTGTTCATTCTAATGAGCATTTTCAACAGTCTACTTTAGAAAAGTGAAGCTTTTGTATTTATCAAAAAGAAGTAAGTTCAAGGTTAGTTTTGTGTTTCTTAATGCTACATTAAGACACCAAGCTGTTCAATAGATAAAATGATTGTAACCTGATATTTTAATAATTTTTCCTTTTGTCTACGAACCCTAAATTGCAGGAGATGGTGGAATATTTTAGTTATAACAAAGACCTGGAAGTGTTCCCAAGTTTAAACCCGTAACAGAAAAAAAGGATGCATATTTGAATTTTGATCATTTCAGTCACATTTCTGTCCAAATAGTGTCCTAAACTTGTTTATAAGTAGTTGAAACTACACTAACTCATTGTTAAATGCTTTTTTGTTCACTGCTACTTTATCAGGAAACATTGTTGGTGATGAGAAAGCAAGAGGACAACAGACTGGACAACGTCAGGTCACATCAGCAGGAGACCAAAGCTGCTGAAGACATCAAGAATGATGACATGGAGGTAGAAGAACAACCTCCCATGCAACCAAAGCTAATGGATGAGCTTACTGATGCAATAAATAAAAATCAAACTGTCAATGGATCTGAGGAAGCAGAGCCGGATCAGATGTCCCCTAAAACCTCTGGATTACCTCCTAAAATCCCCTACAAAGTAATGCGCAGGAACATCCCGATTCGACAGCCGGCACGTAAAGAGCAAGAGTGGATAGAGATGGGAATAAGGAGAAAACATTTGGAGGAAAATGAGAAAATTGTTGAGACTCCGATGATGAACACACAAAGTACTTTGAGGACGCGCAGTGAGCTGAACGTTTCTAAACTCAATCATTTCAGTCAAAATGAAGCAGGTCTAGGAATATACAACCCAAAGAGACAAATCATCCGTCTAATAGATGAACTCCCAGCTGTTGACTACCCAACAGATGAGGAGGTCACTCTTCAAGTTCCTCACGAACCAAAAATTATGTCCAGGCCGCAGTTTGGAAAACCACCTGTAGAGAAACGATTAATAAGAAGCAACTCAGATATTCAGTTTGTGTCGCAGGACGCCAGCAGGCCCTCTTCCTCCAGTCAGTTTGGGGATCCAGAAACTTCTCCTGATGGTACAGGCTTCCCCCAAAACTTAAAGTCCCCTGGGTTACGGAAAAGGAGGCCAGGCAGCACCAGTCAGGGCCCACCGACTCCGACATCCAACTTCCTCAATGAGCCGACACTAACTCTGACGGCTCCAGACAGTCCAAACTCCGAGTGCAGCATGCAGGTAAAGAGAAGCTCCCTTCCTACTAAGTTTGATTTAGACGTCCAGCTGGGGGTCAGCCAGAAGTCACCCAAAAGCAAACAAGCTCCAAACCCGTACCCAAAGTACTACTCCGATGCTGAAGCTTTTTCTGAATCTGAGCTGTCAGGATCCAAATTCCACAATAAAAAGCTGAAATTTAAAGACTCGAGAAGTTCTTCCAGTCCCAATGTGCTCAACAGAGGAGGGCAGAGGCCTCGAAGACCCTCGGACAGTTCGTACCCGTCACACAAAGAAGAGGACACTCCCAAATCAGGATACACCCTGAAAGAACGCACCTCACGAGTGGAGGGAGTCTTGGAAAGAGCCAAAGAAAGGACAAAAGACAAAGCTGGAATAAATAGAGACAAACAGCAACAAACAACCCTACGGTACCTGCGTCCTTCCTCCCCGTTTAACAACGCCCCGTCGCCAACGCCCAGTGAGGGAGGTAATGAGACGGACCTGGAGGAGGTGGCGCTGATCAGACCCAGAACCCTGACGGTGAGCACAGGATGGAAGGAGCAGCTGGTGGACGGCGACGAGGACGACAAGAGCAGCGGGTTAGTAGGATACTCGTCCCCTGTTTGACGTATATTTAAAATCATATTGTTATTATGTAGAGAGGGGGTCCAAAAGTACTTCAACCAAACATTTGTGAAATTTTAACAAACTTTAAAGGGAACCTCACATTTTGCATGTTTTCATACTTCCATTTTGGCCTCGAGTGCTTCTACAGAAAACACTAAAGGAAAAACTACAAGCCGTTTTCTGGTAAAGGAGCTCAAAACAGTTAGAACAGATCACGTGAATAATTTTGTGTTTTAAATGTAATGGACATGTTTTCATAGCCCACCCACCTATCCTAGCTTTTTCAAGGAAGTATAATAGGTCACCTTGTTTTTTGGTGTCTGGAAATGAGCCATTTCAAAAAACTCCAGATTATTAAGTCACAACGGACAATGCGCCATTACCTGGCAACGCATGCAGAGCTCCAGCCTTTTTGGTCAGCTGGTTTTACTGCCTTATGTGCTGTGCAATGGCTGCTAGAAGTGTTTTGTTGTTAACTTACCCTCAAGAAATCACTTTCTTCATTCTTGTTGGTTGTCCAGGAGGCGCTGCTTCTGCTTTTCAAAGATGTATGGTTGTATAATTGTACATCTGTTTGCAGCCATTTTCACGTGTGAGTTGAGTTGGGGGGCGTGGCCAGAAGCAGCTTATTTGGTTTCAAAGTGACAAGAGACCTTAAAGCAGCTCAAAAGCGGCAGACAGATTATGATGAAGCTGTAGATAAGTTTAAACATGATCAGATAAAAACCCCAAGCTTTGTACATCATAGGGCTTTTCAAGCTGCTATAAAAGAATGGAAAAAATAAGACATGTTTAAATTTGATTGATTGTTTTGGGGTGTTTTCATAAAGTCAGTAAGACTTTTATTCAGTGAAAAGTAATGCCAATTTTAGTGGTAAAAGATAAAATTTACTTCCAAATAGACAGAATATGAAATTCCTGCTTAATATAGTTAAACTCTCTGCATCAAAAGTAAGAAAAATACTGACATTTTTCAATTTTATCTGCTATCTGAATGCATAAAACAGCTTCAAGAATCACAGCATTGATTATAAGTTGCAATATAATCAATTTCATGGCAATACTTCATTAATCTTTATTCTTTATCTGCATTGCCTGTCAGTACGTACTGACAGTTCAACACTGAAAGCCACAGAATAAATACAATCTAGAGCATCAACGTTTCCATTGGCCTCAGTGTTTACAGACACTCTGTGGTGATGTTTGAGCTTCATGGCCTGAAACATTTGCATAGCTGCTGATTATCTGATGCACACTGCACTAATGCGTGCACACCCCTGCCACAGTTAGCTTTCTCTCATTCGATGTGAGTTTAAACCCTGTGGTGTAAATTACTGCATGCATCTGTGTAATCAGCAGTACAAATTTAAAATGGCTGGAGTTAAAACAGCCTGATCATCTTTCTGTTCAACAGCAAGCAGGGGACGCCTACCCAACGCATTGGGGTGTCAACTGCCCAACGACCGCACAAAGCCAGAAAAAAGTAGCTAGGATTCCAGAATAGACAATATACAGTATATATATATATATATATATTTTAAAACGGTGCTCATTTATCCCCACGTTCCGATGCTGCCCTGGGCAGCAGCATATATGACCAAATCACCACAAGTATCTTTTTAAACAGCAATGCATTGCTTGTTTGAACAAACATGTTAAACACATGACAGTGATTTCACATTGTTATGAGAACAATGGTGTAAACTCCAGAGATTATGACCCACTATTTTGCATGCTTCAGGTGTTTTCCTCCTTTAAATCACTCGTTTTCAGTGAATGCATCAGATTTCTGTAGAACTGATTAAGACATTAAGGCATTTTTAGCCAGAAGTGTTAAAACAGGAAGATGTCTTAAACATTCAGGGTCTGGGACTGTGAAACAAAAACTACCACAAGCTTCTTCTCCTTCCCACAACGCTTGGTTTTATGTAATCATCATATGAAAACAGTTGCAGTAGATCTGTGGAGTCAAGGTGATAAGATGTTAAAACTTTGCATGATTGCATTAACATTGTTGTCGCTATATTTTGAAGAAATTCTGACTCTTCATTTGTTTTAACAATTGGAGTGATTGAAACTGTGATGATCTGAGAACATAATCCACGTTAGCTTCTTTTTTACAACTTTCTTATCCACTTATTTCACAATGTGCTAGTTAGCAACCCATGGATCAAAACGTTTCACCCAACTACAATTTTGTTGCACCGTGGAAAATGTGATTTTGTATTTTTGGATGATTTGGGGTTCTATTTTGCATGTTTATGTTGTGTTGTAGTTTCCTCAAAAAGACACAACAGTCCCTAAAATGTTGCTGTTAGCAGATACTTTGATGACTCTTAATAATCTGCAGCTTAAAGTTCACTCTAACCTCATTAGTCTGGTGTTCGCAGTCCTGCTGTTACTTTGGAAATGACTTGTTGTTACCAACATTTTATTTATGCACTGTCAACTTGTATCTATTTGACTGCTGAGTTTTAATATAAAACACTGCTGGAACATTTTGTAAAATTTATTTCTCAATCTGTCTCTCCGTCTCGTACTGAGATGAGTTTTTGAGGAGGAGTGGGCCGGTAATCTGCAGACTGACATGTGAGAATGGAAAATTAAAAATTGCTGCCTTGCTCATGTTTCTAACCACACCACTCGGTTCGCATCCTGAAGTCCTCATTAGCAGGCTGACTAGGTTTAGGTTTTTCCAGAGACTTTTAGGTAATAAATTTATTTTATTCATAAATTGGGCAATGTTTTCTGTACTTTACACATTTTTCTTGTTTGCCTGATAAAACGTGTTGCCTGATTGCAATCGTTAGTTGTTGATTATGAATAGTTTCTAGAAAATCAAAAGTTTTTAGTTGTTGAACAACTGGACTGATTCATCCCAGTGCAAAGGTTAATTTTAATGTCATAATTTTGATTTTTTTTTTTTTTTTAAAGTCAGGTTTTTCACTAAAAAACGAGAATGGAGCTCCAACTTATAAAAAAAAGTTTATTGCTAAATGTAATCAGATTAAGTTTGTCAGACTTACTTTATTGACGTTTGTTTAACAAGACAACTTAATAAACTTAATATATTTTTACTTGGATAAACTTAATTTGATTACTTGTAACATGATAACTCATTTTTTAAAAGTTGGATCACTACTTTCTTTTTACAGTATCAGGGTTCTGGTGATGACCCAATTATTTGATTCAGATTTGCTGGAACTGAAACGCGTCTAAAAGTTTCAGGAAACTCAAAGACTTTCACACCTGTGCATTAGTCTTTCACTGTCATATATCTATTATTATTAACACATATGCCCAAACAGTGTTATCACATTTAACTTTTTATTATTTTTGCATTTTCAAAAAGAATGTTTTAAAATATATTTACTCATATATTCACTTGAGTTGAACTCAGAAAGTTTTTTTTTTTTAGATTCAGGGTTTTTAGAAGTATAATCAAGAATAATGCATTTGGTGTTTTTACCTTATTTTACTGCAGTACAACATTTAGTTGGATTAAAAATGTAATCACAAGCTGTAGACAGATGAATTAAATCAAATCTACCCAACAAAACACCAAACGGTGCTATAATAAGACTTATCTAAAGGCCTAATTTGTCTTCCTAAAAGCTCACGTAGAGAACCTAAATCATACTTAAATGTATTTTATTCATTAGTAAATTCAGGACTTGACTTGTGTTTTAACATTTTTATACATTCAGTTATCAAGAAAATGCAGAAATATTCATACCCCTTAAATGATCAAACCACAGACTTGAATATATTTCACTCAACACAAAGTTGAGTTGAAAGAAAATGATGATCAAACTTGTATTAAAAATAAAAATCTGAAAAGTGTGGCATGCTTTACTGTTAAACTCTCCAGCTTCAGTATTTTCCAGAACCACCTACAGTGACTGCAGGTTCATTGTGATGCTCCCGGTTTTATGTTTTCTGGACTCTCTTTATGAATTAGTTGCTTACTGAAGGCCAAAGGTTGCACTGGATTTTATTTAAAAGTGATTTATTTATATTCTTTCATTTTACAGTTGTGTTTGGTTTTTTTTACATAATCTCAAAATAATGACATTTGCTGTTTGTGTGAAATGTTTAAGATTAAACTGTAATCTTCCTACAGCTGGCATTTTTGTCCAAATGTACGCATTAAAAATATAAGTGAACGGAAACCAGCTGCTCTATAAATGGCAATATAACAATATGTTGCCATGTCTGCTTTGTTTCAGCAACATCATTACGGATGGCGAAAACGTGGACTGGAGTGGCTGGCGCATAGATGACGAAGAGATCATGGATCACCTGAGCCCCAGAGGGGAAGGACTGATGGAGGGAATCAGCCGGTCTCTGGCCGGCATGGGCCGGCCAGAGATGTTTCCGGGTCAAGACGACGGAGAATACAGTCAGGTGTAGATCCGTAATCTGACCAGTGCTGTTCATTTAGTCAGATCAAGAACTGACTCCGAGCACAACATTTTTAGGGAAAGCAAAAGTAAAAAAGCAGGAATGAAGATTCGTGTTGTCGCACAAGCAGACGCAAATTATGTTTTCTCAGTATCTAAATAGATGAGTGAGAGTTGATGTGTAAAGTATTGTAACATAGTCAGAATCAAAATATACTGTATATGTTACCATTTTTTAAATTTTGATTTTAAGTGTATGTGTTATTTATCAGATGTGTTAATGTCTTCTCGTTTAGAAAGAGAATTATGTACATAACAATTAAAAACAACTTTATTTCTGTTAAGTGCACTTTATTTTTCAAACACTTCAGACACTTTCACAATGGGCCAACAAATCCACACAAAACCAACAATATTTACATCTGAAATAAAGTATAATTACAGTTTGAATTCCTTTATAGTTCCTGCTACAAAGTCTGCTATGAGCTTATTTACAAAATCTGTGCAAAAGAAAGCCTTTCAGTTTTTTTGTTTGTTTTTTTTTTTGCAAGAAAAAGACATTTCACTGTTAAGTAGTACTGGGAACATCTTCCTGCAAAAATCTCTAGTCGGATGGGTTTTTTCACTTTTTCACTCGATCCTTTTCTCTTTCTTCGCGCTCGTTGGAGATGGTGTGAACGATGGTCTCCAGTGCAGGATACTGCAAGATCCTTCTCCTCTGTGGAGAAGAGAAGGGAAACAAATGAGATCTGAGCAACATTTCTAAATGCATTTTATTTCTTTAAAATTATACCAAAAAAATAAGATTTGGGTCAAGATCTTAGATTTAGCATAATAGTTTAGGATTTCTGAAGAAAAAGGCCCAACTTTTCAAAATATTTCAAAAATAAACTGAAGATTTTTTTACCCTTCGGTGATTCTTGTACATCTGAGCAAGAACCAACAGCAGAATGATGAGGAGAAAGCTGAGCCCGATCACGGTGCCGGTGTTACTGGAGACTGCTGATGATTTTTCTCCACTCAGACCAGCTAAAGAAGAAGAAAGAAAACAAACTGTAAGATTTCCCAGTAGAGATAAATCCAGCCTCCACGTGAAGTTCATTTTTATTGTGGGTCTTACCCATAAGGTGAACTTGGGTGGTCACATTCCCCAAAAGGCCGCTTGTCCCCAGGAAGCGACATGTCCATTCACCAAAGTCCTCCTTCACAGGAACCGTCTGTCCGTACTGGACCGGTCCAACCGACTCGGTGCCGTTGATGTCGTAGCTCACATGGACCCACTGATAGTCTGTGACTTCACTTGGGTCGGACAGTTGGCAGCTCAACATCGTTGTGCCTTTCTTCTTTGACTTGACAACTGAGGAAAGAGGAATAAAAAGTTAAAAATAAATAGATAATGGTGAGAAAATGAAGAGCTGATGGATTTGTTGAAGAAACTCACTTTTAGCGACGACAAGCTGCATCGTCTGACTCAGTCGTCGTTCTTGTATGGTCCCTCCACACCTATACCTGCCCTCATTTTCAGGCACGACCTCCTGGATTACGATGGATTTATCCCAGGAGGACGAAGAAGCTGAACGGTTGTTGAAAATCTGAAATCCGCTGTCCAGTTTCTCCACCAGTACCGCTTTGGGGGAAAGGCTAGGGGAGAAGACGCAGGGCATCGTGAACGAAGACCCCAACGCCGCATACAACTTGGTGTCTTGTTTGGGAGGCTGGATTATTCCTGTAAAAGAAAAAAGAAGATGTTATAGGAGTGATTTAAATCACTATTTCCTCCTAAACTACTTCAGGTGTCAGAGTCTCACCTGTCACAGACAGCTCCACTGAGGCGCTCCATACATTGCTGGACCTGTGGACAGAACAAGTCCAGGTTCCTGCCAGCTTATCCGAAGCCTGTACGTCTACAGCTCTTCCAGATGAGGTTCGGGTCTTTGGCGCATATGGCTGACTGTTCAACGTCCAGTAAACTACAGCACCTTCAGGCCAAGGAGTCACTGAACATCGGACGGACACATCGTCCCCCCACATGGGAGTCGATGGAAAGACGGACGCTGTGAAGGAAGAAGGAAATAAAAATGCTTAATGATGGTCATTTGAATAATCAGTTCTCAATATTAGCAGAATTTCTGCACTTTAGAAGTCAACCTCAAGTATAACCTGCATCCTCCTAAGACTGGATTTTCTTGCCACTAACTGTAACAAGTGTCAGAAAAACAACTTACCTTCGATGATTCGAAGCATGATCCGTCTGTCAGTTGAGTGGCCTTTGATTTCCACCTTGCATGTGTAAAGTCCTGCGTCGTCTTCCTTCAGACCGTTAATCTCCAGGCTGTAGTCGCCTTTGGCAAACTTCGAGTGCGGGCATTGCACCCGGGAGTTCTCCCTGTTAAACCAGTTAGAGCCCCAGTACTGCAGACCGCTGCTCTGCTTTCTCCACACCGTGCTGCATTTCAAAAGAAACATCCGAGGTCAGAGGTCAACCACATGAACTGTCTATACATCCATAAGTTGATGTATATGTAAATATGTCTGTGATTATTCAAATAACTCTGGAAATTCATGCAACAAATACATTTAGTAATGGATGGTCCATTACTAAATGGAAGTAGAAGTCAAACACTTCTTCTGATTGGTCTGCAGCTGAGTGCAGATTAACTATTCAGATTTTAGAGTTTATTTAATAAATAAGGCTTAAAATTTTTATTGTTTCATTACACACTGCAACACAGCAAATATGAAATACACAAATAAACACTGAAGCTATTATTTTTGACTTTTATATATTTTAATGTTTTTTTATGTAATTATAATACAAAATATAAAGATTTCAGTTTTTGATTCTAGAATTAACTATTTAATTTAATTAATTGTTTACATATTTTTTATTTGTTTATGTATTTAATTTTGTTTAAAATGCCAGATATATAAATATTAATTTTACAAAATATTTGAGCTTTTTATTGTAGCACTTTAGGCTCTTGCTACAGCTATACAATTACTAAATAAAATAAATATTCAACATGAATTTAATCAACTATTTTCACATTTACTTAAATATGAATAAGTTTTTACTTAAAAGCTAATATTGAAATAGATAATTTTTTATCTATTCCAGTTTTATTTACATGATCACATTTATGATTTTTAAAATAAATCTTCCTATGAGATGTATTGTGGCACTTTTAGCCCTGATTGATATTAAGGATTAGTTTGATTTAAGCAGAAATAATAATAATAAACAGCAGGGAGAAGTGGTGAGTGCAGAAGTTTGTTTCTTACCCTTTGTTGTCTTTGCTCCAGGTGATGGCAGCAGGATCACACTGCGCAGCTTCACATATGCAGGGCAACACGACCTGAGAACCCGCCTCACCAACCACCTCTGTCACCTCACTTCTCACTCCTAGAAATACAACAGAAGATAAATACTTTACAAACTGAAAACTCAGAAAAAAAAACTTTAAATATCTGAAAATTTGTTTTAAAAAAATCACCTAAAATTACCTTTTGTGAGAAGAAAAATCATCCCAAAGACGAGAGTCTCCACCAGCATCATTTTGATGTTTTAAATTCACACCCAGTTAAAATAAATCCTTCAAATCTGATCAGTCTTTTCTCCGCAATGCCGCCTCAGCCGTCTCTCGCGCGTGCTTTTTTCTCGTTCGGCTTGTTGGGGTTTATATATGAGCCCGGGGGTGCGAGCGGAGGCAGAGATGGGTAGTTCCTCTGCAGATCACGTGACTTTAGGGAGACTTTGATGCGGTCTGGCTTTGTCAGCCTGGAAACTGTAAGACAGAGAAGTAAACAGGGAGTCCCACTTCCTCCCACGGATTCTCTCTATCTTTTTCTAGTTTCTGATTCTTCTAAGTGAGAAATCCTCTCCAGCAATATGTCAAAATATTCAGTTTGGAAGCTCAACAAGTAAGGACGTCACAAGAATAGTTTCAAATCCTGTAAGAAAAAACTACCTAAGTACTCTAAATACATTTTAGAGATATGTAGTTGATAAATAAAGATACGTAGGTAAGTTGATAAACTTTTATAAGGCTAAGCTTTTGGTATAATTTGTTTTAGTTTTCTCTATAAAGCACAGTGAATGCTTTTTGTTTACAAATATTGTTGGTTTCATTCATGGAAGCCCTGGTTGTTTTTTTGAAACTGCGACGCCAAACGCAGCCGTCACCACGGCGTCACTTCCAGTCATTTACGTTCACGCCCAATGGTTACCAAACCATCGACGTTACCAAATCAGATCTCCACCAGCCGCCTGAGCATGAGAGCAGGGCTTAAAGTACCACAATCTGGCCCTGATGGATATTCATGAAAGTGAATCATCTCCACCATTCTCATTTCTTTACTTTCCTTTTCGTCAGATCTTAGACGACTGCAGAAGAATGCGGGCCCACACTGTGAGGCAAAGGATTGTTTCACATCATAGTTTTACCATTTTTCATTCAGCCGCAGCCAGAAGGAATCTGATTAACTGTAAACACATTGAGTTTTGAGAATGCAGACGTAAACATCTGGAACGCCTGATGATCACATATGATTTTTAAAAGATGACGCAGTTTAATGTTTCTCGTAGGTCAGCGTTTGTCACAACTAGCATTATTGGAACCATTTTTCATTCAAGTGGCGAAAAATATTTTCCTGTGGTCTCAAAAAAAACATTTATTGAAGGCTGAAAACCTTCCTCGTGATGTTTATTAACTTTTCTAGCTTTAGATTAAAATAGAACAGATTCTACTATAAATAGAAGGAAGATGGGCTCTTAGGATAGACCAAACTTTTATTGTTCTGCACTGTAAAACTTTTGAAGGTGGTTCACCTGCTGCCTTGAAAATGCAACTTAAGTCAACAAGAAAACTCTCAGCTTTAACTCAGAAATCAGAGAAATAAAATAGGTGCAATAACCAGGTTGCACAGGTGTGAACAACCTTAAGCAAATACTTTCTTGAAGACCGTTTAGTTTATTTTCAGCATTCAGTCGTACTTGGTAGTTATCTAAGTTCATACAGCATCTTGATTTTCTACTATCACTATAGTTTAAGCATCTGAACAGGTTCAATAATCTGTTTTTCAGATCAAACCTGGAGGAGGTTTTTGAGGCAACAGAGGGATTCATTGTTGATATTGCTTAAAAAATTATAGCTTCAAGTAATGAAATTGACACCTATCTCCTAATTACACCTAGAAAACCTCTTCCACATCTCAGTCAATGAGAGCAAATCACATCTTTCTAGAGGTGAGTAGAGCTGGGGGTTGTGGTGGTCTCTGTGGTTGTTTATTGTACCAGCTGGGAAAAAAATCACTTTTGAACTCAGCCTGACACAATAAATCAATCTGAGCTGTGTTTTCCGTAAACATCACCAACTAAAGGTACCAGCAAATGTTTTTTGCACAACAACACCGTCTAATGTATGCAGTCAGATGAAGAATGTACAGTACCTGTATATTTTTCATGCCTCTGAACTGCAATAGCAGTGGAGATAGTGTCACAATTTGTCCATCCTTCCATCCATACAAAGAAAACTGCAGTTTTGTGCATTAGATGTTTACATTATTGAGCATTTATTAAAAGAAAATCAGAATATATAAAATGCAGTATGCAGCATCTAAAGCATTCCACACCAAATTAATGCAAGAGTGGTCAATAATGACAACAGAACAAAGGTTGAAGGACCCTGTGTTTGTTTTTAGAGTTTTATCCCAGCTGTGGAGAGTAAGAGCATAAAGCCAGGAGGGTCAAAGGTCAGGCACATGTACACAACATTAAATACATTGCTATGCATTTAATAAGCTTCAACTGCAGTTCAAACACTGTGATGTTTTCCTATTATTTCATATCAACAAAAGTTGCAATGCCTTTTTGTTTCATTATTTATTTCATGCAAATATGTTTTAATTGTGGACTTATTGTCGGAAATTCAAGCCTCAGGGTATTGTTCAACTTTGAAATATTTTCTGATTTAAAACTATTTTTTTATTTTCAAGTGAAATTACCGGACAATAAATTTTTCTTAATGAATGTGGGTTGCTGTCTTACTCTCATCACTAGCATGGGTGTTTTTTTCTTTCTCTCTTTGTTTTTAATGTGTTTTTTTTTTATTAGAAAATAAACACCGATGTGTTAGTTATTCCTGTGATTTAAGTAATATTACACCCTTGTTTGACTTGTACCCTAATTTATTTGTTTTTAAATCTTGTTAAGGGGAACTTTTGTCCTGGTCTTGTGGTGAATTGCAGAGCATCGCTTCCTTAAATCTGTTATATTTTCTGTTTTCCTTTCAGACTGACATTAACTCTGCAGGTAAATAATCAAGCCAGGGTTTGTCCTCATCAGTGGACAAATCTTTTATAGTTTTAAAACTTTTTCTATGTGCTTTTACTTCTATGTTCAATCCAGAGGTGGAACCAATCAAATTTTAGACATAAAACTTGACAAATAAAAACAGTGTTAGGTAAATTGTATTAGTAATTATCAAATATTTGTTGTATCATGTAGCCTTGTAGTTACATTTAGATAATGTTTCTGTGTGTTAAATAACTTTGATTCTATCCTGAGACTTCCCTGGGAAATAGGGGTGACAGCTACTCTCAGCAGCTGTTGCCCTGCAGGACTTCCTACAAGACAGAGGTGTTAATTGCTCCCAGCAGAGTTTTACATGCCTGACAATAAACTCTGCTCTGTGCTTCTTTGTGATACAAAGCCGTTGCTTTGAAGCTATGCAACGTGTCTTATTCAACGCCGTTCTTGGAAGCAAAAGGGATCTAGAGTATAGATAACATGTGTCTAGAAGTGAATGTTATTTAGCGCTGCAACCATGTGATGAATGCTTTGACTCCACCCTTTTAGAGTTGCAGCGCCCCTTGTGGCAGGGTTCCTAAAGATCAATAAAAGAGAGGAACAGACAGATGTGTTGCAGAGTGGTCGGAGATTTGTAACTGTAAACACATCTCTGTCTGCTCTCCTCGCGAGAAACAAAGAATCTAACTCTCTTGTCTTTCCTGTATTTGTTTAAATTGTCTCTAATAGGTATTTAGACCTGACAAACAGCTAAGACAGAAAAAAGTGTACTTCATATATTCTTATCGAGGAAAGTCAGAGATGAAAGAAGATCTTATCCAGAGATTTTAGAAAAAGAAAGGTAGATTGACAGATAGATAAATGCTGTAGCTGCACAGAGGAGGATAGAGAGAAGTCAAAGTCACATATATGAACCAGAACACCTGAGTGTGTGTGGGTGAAACCTCAAAGCTGTTTACTTCCTCTAGTTGGAACTGTTTCCTTGGTAAAAAACCATGTGACACATATAAGACGTTAAAAATGAAACTTTTAACGTCTTTTCATCAAATAAACCATGAACTTTGCCCTTAGGTTTCAAATTAAAAGATCTTCTTTGTGTTTGAGGTCTGAGTCTGTGAGAATCTCTGCCGCGTTGGGGGCCTGTGTGCGTCACTCGCTATGAAGTGGTCTTTCCTACTGCACAGCTGATGTTTTATCACTTCCACTGTATCTGAATGCGAGGGTGAGTGTTTTCTGAGGGAAAATGCCCCTCAGATGGAAAAAGTTTTACTACGAGTTTTTAGAGGGTGATGATTATGTTAATAGTTGTGAGTGTGGAAAATAGTCAAATGAAGTTCTTTAGAAGATCAGAGGATGAGTAGTTTGTTCCTGTGTCACGTTCTCAATATATTCTGACTCTTTTTGCCCCAAACCAGAGTTATCTGCTACAGTGAGCTCCGTTTTAACCATATGGAGAGTAGATGGTTAAAACCAGGAGAAATGCAGTCCTGGCTGTGGCTTTAATAACTGATGTGAATAAGTGACAGCATTTTGCATATGTAGGTGATGCTAAGTGATGTTCCACTGAGTTTACTGGCAGAGGAGGCTGATATTATTTCTGCTCTGCTGAGAGAATGAACCTTTTTTTTTTTTGTCAGCACTTTGCTTTGCTTTCCTTTGCTTGGCGGTGAAGATTATTGCAACATAAGCAAATGATCTTCTTGCTATTTACTGAGATATAATCCTGCATAATGTTTTATCAATCTCACAAAAGGGGATTTTCTTTTATTCTTTTTTTTCTTTTTCTTATAGTCTGCATGTACTTTACATGCAAACAGGGGTTTGCACTTATTAAAAAGAATAAAAGATAAAAAGTCAACACTGAGGTAAACGTGCGCACATCCTGCACACTTACAGTAAAAAGGCCAGCCTTCTCTGCACAGGCTACAGAGCGCAAGATGTGAATGGAAATGTATAATGTTCGATAATGTTTCGTTCAAGCTTATTTCCATACACTGGCAGATGTGTTAGCAAAAATGAAATACTGACAAAGATCAACTTTGCTGCGCTTGTTTTTTTGAAAATGACAAAATATTCCATTTGTCTCTCTGCAGTAGTAAGACTGAAAGTGCCTACATCTGTCAGCTTGTCTGCGTGTGTGTGTGTACACAGAGCCTTGAAGAGAAACAGTGTGAATGAAGGCAGGAAACCCAAATAAACCTTAACACAGCGATAGTGTGATAGATAGATAAAATATTATTAAGAAGAACACAAGAGATTAAGCTCTAAACTACAGAGTGTTTTAATCCATGGTTTTACTTTACAAGTCCAGAAAAACTAATTGTAATTCAACTTTAGAAATTACTTTAACCTTTTTATCTACAGAAGCATTATTTAAAAAATGTTGAGGAGCTTAGCATTAAAACTTTGTAATAGGCCCAACAAGCCTTATGTTTGTAGAAAACAACTTTATCTACAGCAGCTTGTAAAAATATTTTACCCCTTTAAATTTTCACATTTTGTCAGGTAAGACAATCCAAATTAATAGCTTTTCTTGTAATACACCTGCACAGAACTGTGCATATTTGGAAGTTAAAGGATGATAATTCACATTATTTTACAAATAAAGTTAGAAAAGTGTGAGCTGCATTTATGTTTAGCCCCCTGAATTTTTACCTAGTCTTTTTTGCAAAATAGCTCAAAGTACGCAGACAGTATGTTACAGGTTTTGCCACAAACTATCAATTGGATTTAGGTCTGGACTTTGACTGGGCCACTCCAACAAGTGGATATGCTTTGATCTAAACCACTAAGATGTTTTAGGTTTCTTTCAGCTCCTAACAAGGTTTTCTTCCTGCATTGCCCAGTTTTTAGCTCCATACATTTGCTCATGGATGCCGGCCATCTTTTATTTTCCTGCTCAAAAGCACACAGAGCGTAATGCAACGACTGTAGAGCCATTTGCTAGTTAACAGTTTCAGAAAATGCAAACCAGTGCACTCTCACACTGAAAAAGTCTGACTTTAACCAAAAAAAAGGCGTATCCCTGACACTGTGAGACAAACATGCATCTCATTTTGGACTCCAAACTTCCTCTACAACATATATCCAGTATTTTCTTTTTAGAGCAAAAGAAGCCCTATGAGTAGAAGAAGATATGTCTGTCAAAGCTTAAAACTTTGACAAGTACATGTGGCAGCAGTGATGGACTTTCATATCATTTGGAAAATGCAAGATTTTTTGGAAATTATAAACTAAATAAATGGATTCAAATCAAATTCACATCATTCAAACACAAGCAAAGTTCACATTAGCTGCAAAAATATCTTTGTTAATGATCACAGACTGTTAAAAACCCACAGGAAGCAAAGCGTGGTACCATGGTGCTCACTGCAAACATGAATGAATCCACTCACACGTTGGAATAAAAATAAAAAATCTGAAAAAATGTATTACTGGTCAAAACTCCTGCAAATCCAGCTGTATAGGGCAGAGAAAATAATTCTTGACCAAAAAAACTACCTTTGCATCTGCTGAAAACATTTCCACTTGCAATTTAACTTTTTGATGTGAAGATCTGATAAACACCCAACAGAAATTTGCGTGTAAAGCTCTTCTGCATTCTGCCAGTGAAGTTAGGAGAGTATTCAGACTCTCGACCCTCGTTGCGCCCAGAGAAAGATTGTTGCACTGCATCCGTTCCCCAAAAGAGACGTGGCAAGATGAAAAAGTAAGTGCTTAAAGTGTAGCATTTTTGTTTTTAAAATAATTTTATCAACAAACATGCAACAGCACAAACTACTTTCAGACTGGGAAGTTTGGTTTGCTAATACACACTCACACTCACACATCTTGCACACCTGCATCCTGCATTAGTCTGAAGCATTAAAATTCACTTGTAACAGGATTAATACTGTAGGTGTTAATCCTACAGAGACCTGCAGAAATAGAGGATGATTTATATATGCAGAGTGCTGCCTACTATAGTATCGTGCAAAAGGATTTCATTATGTCCCCATTTTGTCATCCTATAGCGACAAACTTGTAAAACTGCACTTGTATTCGGTACACCACCGCCCCCACCGCCTTGTTGAACCAGTTTGCTACAGTTGCAGCAAATCTTTGGGGTATGTCTCTACCAGCTTTGCAAGTCTTGAAATCTTTGCCCCTCTTTTTTGAAAAATAGCTCAAGCTTAATCACATTGGACAGCTAATGTTCCCCCTGCATGATGCTGCCATAACCGTGTTTTACAAGGGCATGCTTGGTCCAGGGAGATGTGCAGTGCTAGTTTTCCTCCACTATGTGGCGTTTTTGTACAAAAGGATTAATTTTGGTCTCATCTGACCAGAGCACCTTCTTTTGATTATAAATAACATTTTTGCTACTTTTCCATAAGTATTAGAACTGCTGAGTGCATAACTAATCATTGTCCTACCAACAGAGCTATAGATCTCTGCCAAAAATTTATATCTAAGAATAGAAATTTATATGTCTCAATATAGAGAGTTAGATATAAATCTATATCTACATAGACTTAGATATATCCAAATTCAGAATCTTTCTGGTCAACATCAATTTCCAGTTTTCTTTCATATCTGACCAACTGATTTTTATTTTGTTTTCTGAGGTCTGTAATTCAGAAAAGACATAAAATGTGCCGCAGGTTCCTTAATAGACGTTGGTTAGAAACTATAGAACTATAGAAAACGAACCAATTAGAAGATTGTAATTTGACATTTGTTGGGTGGGTGTTTCCAAGACGTTGTATCTGTGAGGAAATTCTTAAGAAATGTACAAACCTCCATGATAAATTCAGCCTTAAATTTTAATACTAACAAACAAAAACCCTCAAGAGACAGAGGTGTGACTAAGATCTTTACTCTTGTTTTCTGTTTTGTTTTCTTTCTTTTTATTTTCTTTCATTCTTCTTTTTAAAGGTGGCGATGAAAAGATGAATAATTTGAATTTTCAGTGAATTTATTACTTCAACCCTTTTGAAATTAGACCATTTATCATAAAAGGAACTCATAGCACTGTATTAGACTGTAATTTCAGAGGCTTCCTAGAACTGTGACCAACACTCTAAGAGACTTCCTGTTTTCTGGGCTGGGGTTTCCCATGTGGCCTTTTGCACACTGACCAGGTTCCTTCACCTTGAAATTTTAATTATTCCATTTCTTTATCAGCCTGAGTTAACCGAGCTCTGTACGTCCGTGACTCGGTTGAAAAAAGAGCAACTCGAGAGTCCAAGCCACATGCAACCCTGTACAGAATGAAGTGAATATTGAAAATAGTCTCATTGGATTACAAAAATAAACATTACAATTTAAAATGTAAAGAAAAGAGACAGAAATCCTACAGATCTGTTTGGTTTAACCTGCCTCTAATCAAATACATTCAGCAGCCAGTTTAGTTCATCACATTAGTCAATTTTTTTCCTATATACCTCCTAAATAATAGGTGTTAATTTATTAATTTTCCATGTAAATGGAAAGAGGCCTTCACCTAATGTAGTCAAAATTTTAAAAGAACTGTAAACCATTTATACATAAAAGAAACAGC
This sequence comes from Xiphophorus hellerii, assembly GCF_003331165.1. Classification (NCBI taxonomy): domain Eukaryota; kingdom Metazoa; phylum Chordata; class Actinopteri; order Cyprinodontiformes; family Poeciliidae; genus Xiphophorus; species Xiphophorus hellerii. The sequence continues at coordinate 13,180,587 of NC_045674.1, read as the reverse complement.
ATCCTTGATGTTGAATTATAAACATCATGGTTGTAATTTGAGCCAAGATGTTTTTGCTATTATATGATTTTATGCAAACACAAGCAGGAAGCCCTAAATATGATGGAAATCTATTCTATATGGCATCTTTTGATATGTTTAGCCTAAAGAAATACTAATAAGAAGAAAGTCACAAATTTTACCACAAAAGAGAATGTCTAAAATATACGATAAAACAGAAACATGCATTCAGAGAGTGGTATGTGCTTTGCTGTTTTACAAAGAAGGAAATGAGCAAAAGTTTCAGTTTTAAGACGTGAAAAACTGCTAGAGAAACCCCCCCCAAGACCTGCAGCTGCAGCTGAAGTTCTCAAGCAGCCGACATTTTATTATGATCTCTAAAGAGTCTCTTCAAGAAAGCTGATTGTTTATATTCTTAATTTGGTGATTTATCTTGGAAATCCTATGTTGCTGTGCTTAGTTGGATATGTTTTAGTGCGACAAAGGTGGGTAGAGTAGCCAAAGATTTTATTCAAGTAAGAGTAGAACTACTTCAGTATATTGTTATTCAAGTAAAAAATTACTTAAGTAAGAGTAAAGAGTATTTGAAGGCGATGCAAGTTCTGAGTAACTGATCTGAACATTAATCATTTAAAATTTAAATATCACATCATCAAATGTACCAAAATATAAGGTTATGTGGAAATTTTGGCACAAAATGAAAATAATTTATTTTGAAAAATTGCAAAGCAACAAAATCAGGGAAATAAAAATTTTTTACAAATATATTTCTTTCAATATAAAATTTATGAAATTTTTTACAAAAACTGCAGGTCTGTGTGGTGAATTTGTGTTTGAAACAAACTAGTTCTTCATTCAGTGAAGTTTCTCACAGAGCATTCAGAAATTTTACTCAAATAAGAGCAGCGATACTCCATAATAAAATTACTCAAGTAAAAATAAAAAGTACAGCTTAGTAAAACTACTTCTAAAAGTTGTTGTTTTTTTCCAAGAAGTTACTCTAGTAAATGAGCAAATGCAACTACTTGCTACCAAACTATGTAATTAAAATGTAAAAAATGAATTAGCAGGATTCTTAGTCTGATATTTATTCAACTAACAAATGTGAACAAGAAAAACACAACAGAGTAATGGAAAATTGTAAAAAATTGCAAAATTTCAAAAGTAAATTCAAACAGCTAGTTCTGTTTTGTGAATTTAGATCAGTAGTGACATCACAAGAGGCACAAGAAATAAGCTGGCATTAGTAAACTTTACAGTGGACAATTAACTTTTTGGTAAAATGACAGATCTGTAAGAAGTTGCTACATGGAAGCAAGTAGTAATTAATCCCTGGTCAACTAGAAATATTCACAGCTGAGATAGTAAAACAGATCAAATGGGTAATTTGGCAAGTCACAGTCATCATAATTCTTAACCAAATTTTAGGTTTGATATTTAGAGTTTGGCCACTATTTCGGTAAAGCAAATTAGTTGTCAATTACTATCTACAATTACAGTATTTAAATAATATTGCAATCTGTCTTGCTCACATGTAAATAGAAAAAATAGGAAAATATGATGAACTTGAGAGAAGAAAAGTTTGCAGTGAAAGAGGGGAACACTAAGCATCAACCAAAAGAAAACACAAGACCCTTTATTTATCTGAATAATGTAGAACACAAACCCACAGGTGGAAATTTCAGTATCCTTTCTTTCGCTGTCTGACAAAGAGTGGGCTGATGTGGTTTGATCTTCAGACCATATGTTTACATTGTGTTTTAATGTGGGTGGTTCAGATGAGTAGACCATGTAGAATATTTTAGTGAGGCATTGTCTTTGAAACATTTGTTCCATTTGGCTCCTTTTTTTCTTTTTAACCTGCTCATGTGAAAGCTCCTGCAGGCCCCTAATGATAAATTGATTATCATGAGTACTTATGTCACAACTTGTCCTTAATGCACAACATACAAATAGAATTTAGTCGTTTACTAAATTGGAGTTTGTTTTAATTTGTCAGATTTCTTTCTTTGATGCTTTACTTAATTAATTATGTTAATGTTGAGAAGATCATTAAAACTAACATTTTGCCATAAAAAAACACAAAATATATCTGGATTAAACTTGCATTTTTTATTCACCTTGTTTGAACCAGGCAGGCAGCTTACTGACCTTGTTTTGGTCATCAAGTCTGTCACTCATTTCAAATAGCTCCCTCTACTGGCAGCAAACCATTTTTTTTTTTTTTTAAATGCGCAAGGATTTTTTTTTTTGTCTTGCGCCGCTTAAACGACAGTACGGTAGAGCTGCGCTGCATTGTGGGACATAAAATAAAGATGGCAGCGGGCTTAGAGAGCATGTCGAAGCGACGATAATATATATTTTTGTCATTATATCTTCGACAATAAGTATTTCCTGCTGTTGCAAAGTGAGAATCATCTGATGCAGGTTTGCTATTGAGCACGGAAACAGGTACAAGTCTCAACGTCGACCTTTACGCAACGTGTTAGCCGAAGCTAATGCTAAAGCTAAGGGTCAATGTAGATACAAACAAAGAGGCTAAGAAAGCTCAGTCTGACGACAGACCGTCACTAGGTTTGCACTCTGTATGAGTTTTAATCTAACCGTATGATTTATCTTTGTCAGAAGACTGAAGATGTTTGCTCTCGGAGGTTTGTTGAGAGTTGGATCGACCTTCTTTCAGTCTGCGGGAACTCTGCTGCTCCCAGTCAGGACCATTTCTACAGGTCAGGACGGCTCCAGTAAACCCGCCGTATCCATTACCAGTTTTATTTTAGAGCCTCTACCGCTGCCTACAAATGTATTAAATGCATTCAGTCATAAACTAAATCTTAAGATTAGAATTTGAAGATATAATCATCACCAATCATTAGTTTTTTCAGTCGCACTATCTTGTGTTTTAGAATCCTTTCTTGCATCAAATTGTATCATCCTGTCCTGCATACTGATTGCTTTAAAATATTTAATTGAAATTGGTATCTTCTAAGAGTCTCCCTTTATGCACCAGGACAGTCGTCTCCATTTTTTTGAAGCGCTCCACCAGAGCAGAGCTTAGTAAAACTGGCAGCAAGATGAAGGGGTGAAACAATGGAGTGACTTTTATCTAAGTTAAATATTAAAGCAGACAAAAGTTCTGCATAAACCACAAATTAGGACAGTAGAAAATCGGTGCAGAGGTATTATTTCTCAGATAAATGCTCCTTCTGATTGATAATCTATGAATTTCATAGCTTGATAGAGCAACAACACATAAGGGGTAAACTATGCTGTCAGATGATAATGCATGACCGAAAAACTCATTGTTTACCAATTTCATGTTTATATATCAGGCCAGATCAGGTATTAGAACCCATAAATAGGAAACTGTAACTTTTGGTTCTTTTTATAAATTTGACATATTTGTTTATACAAAAACATTCAAAATTCTTGACTGTTTTGTTTCTCATATATAAAACCATATAAAATCTACCATAAATTTAGCAAAACTGAGCCTGAAGTGATGCCATGAAATAATAAATTTGTGTGTTTGCATTTCATATTAATATTATTAACATTTAATATTAATATATATTCAGTTAGTTGTTGGGAGTTTTGCTTATTAGCATTTCTGGTGTTACAACTATCACATTCTGTTTACCAATCTCACAATCCTTCACATTTTCTCCAATCATTTTGACGCTATTTGGTTTCTTAAAATAATATTGCATCCTCAAATACATTAAACATGTTTATTTAACAAACTTTATAAACTTGCATTATTTATGCTTGTCTAATTAACCTCGAAGACATTAGGGATATAAATGCAATATAAAGCTGTTATTCTACCAGCTTTTGCTGCTGTAAATGTAATCCTTGTGGGAAACTCGGTGCTGAATGCAGTAATCTGTTCTTCAGGGACTTGCTGCCAGATCAGGATGCATCCCATCCCTCAGCCTAAACAAGTGGACAGGTGGAACGAGAAGAGGAGCATGTTTGGAGTTTATGACAACATCGGCATCTTAGGTAAGGGATTAGAATAATATCTATATATATATGTGTATGTAAAACTTTATTTGAAGGGATGTGCATAAGACTGACATGACACTGTAATAAACATCTGACATGAACATGAAGGAGTCTTCATGAATGTCTGACTGTTGTCATGAGGTGTTATTCGGTAAATAAACTTTAATACAAAGTTGATACCAAATATTGCAAAGTTGACACTTTAAATGGACTTTTAATTCAAGTTTTCAATAAAAGTAAACAAAATTTTTACCGAAAGACACTTCATGACGACAGTCATAAACATTCCTGAAGTCTTCTCCATGTTCATGACAGTGTTATATCAGTCTAGTGCACACCCCTTCAAACAAAGTGTCAGCCAAACATCACTGTTAGAGAAAATGTAAACAGACAGATGTAAAATAAGCAATTTTCTGGTGGTCTAAGCAGTATATATATAGATATATATATCTTGATATATATATATCTATATATGATAGAATTTATTTTTTTCAATGTTATTTCTCTCTCTCTCTTATATATAATTAGTGCAGTAATCTTTTTACTTTTACTTTTTTTGGCTAGGGGACTTCAAAGCCCATCCTAAAGACCTCATTACGGCCCCCTGCTGGCTGAAAGGTTTCAGAGGTAATGAGCTGCAGCGCTTGAGTAGGAAAAAGAAGATGGTGGGAGACAGGATGATGACTCTGGACAAACACAACTTGGAGAAGAGGATCAGATTCCTCTACAGACGCTTCAACCGCACCGGAAAGCATCGCTAACGCTGCAACAAGCCTCACTCAACAAGGACTGTCAGTGAATTCATCATATCACTGTGTTATGCTGATCTAATTAGAAAATAACTTGCAGCCATTGTGTACGTTTAGTTTTTGGACCTAATGAAGATTGTTCAAAAGCCTGGAAGTACACCGAAAATACATCATAACATGATCATTAAAATGGGTTTTTACACTTGCATTCATTTTAAACCTGATTTATTTTTTCCTGCTTAGGCAGGTGGGATTAGACCAAAGGCTCAGTGGTCCAGATGGACATACACCATCAGACAAGAAGACACATGTGCATGTCATTCTGAAACTATATATTCCCCCTTAAATTGCTTATTAAGGTTTTAAATAATTAGGTCAGTTTTAAAGATAATTAATTGCAATTAAAGGTAAAATTGTGTGTAGCTACATTAAAAATAAAAACACTGGGTTTATATTCCTCTAACTGTTTCTGTTTCTATTTGTGACTTCAGTGGTAATACTGACCAAATCAAAGCATGAAGAAAAATGGCTGCATTTTTTCTGACTCTATAGAAAGTGATCAAATTAGGCTGCTCAAAGACTGATGGTGTCAGCATTTTTCTTAAACAGACACAGTAATTGTATAGAATATTAAATACTTGAACTAATGGGGCCACTGCATAATTCCTGTTGGCCTGAAGTCAAGATGCTGCAACTTTACAGGTGATTTGGAGCCATTCACTTGTTGAAACTATTTATTTGTTATGAGGAAACTTGTTCTCTTCAAGTGTCTGGTTGTTCTCACTGATCTTCAATCTGTCATATTGGTAGATTGACTCAATAATCTGAGAAACATCCCCATAACATGATGCATCAGCAGCCATGCTTCACAGTGTAATCTTTGATTACATGTTGTCTCTAGAGAAAAGGACAGAGAAAATAATAATTTATCATTTGTCGATCCATGTTTGATGATGTTGACCTTTTTTGATCAGCCTGGAAACATGACCTGTTTCTAAAAGATGTCCTTGCTACATTTTCTGGCATTTAGCTAATAGAAATAGTGTTGGTAATTCTAACTAAGTCAAAGCAAAAAAAGTTTGGTCTGATTTAAATTCAGACTGTCAGAAAAAAAATGTATTTGTCTAAATATTTGGTTTTACGTGTACATCACACATCAGTGAGATTCTGTCTGCTCTGCAGGACATCCCTACACTCTCATCATTGCTTAGTCTGCATATATTTAAAGAAATTCTAGTTAAAATTCATTCATAGTGTCTTCACTTCTATCTGGGAACAAAGAAATCACAATAAGCTTCCAAAAACCATTTTAGTTTTCAGCCAAAATCTGATTCATGATTCATGTTTATATCCCTGACTGTTTGCACTTGATGTTCAGACATTAAAATACAAATATATAAATTTGGCACAAAATAAAAAAAGCATATTTACATGCATGCATGCACACAAGAAGCTTGATTGATCTGTTATATGATCTTTGCAGTTGATGTAAGATAGTTCTCCCTTGCTAAAGAAATCTGACTTCAATGGAGCAAATTTGGGTGAATGAATGAATTAAAATCAATGTTAAAATAATTCATTTCTTAACATAAAATTAACGAACAGAAACTGTTTTATTAAAGGAACATCAACAAAAGTTTGAATTATCCTTTCATATAAAGTTCATGTTTCTAAACTGCATTGACCCTTCATTCTTTCAATCCTGCATTTACTTTAGGACCTCAGTTTTCCACGGCTCATTTAATTGTTACTTTTGTTGAATAAGTGGGTCTGTCGGAAGTGCACACGGTGCGGATTTAAACAGGCTGGACTTGAGTCAAACAGAGGTAGTTGCGAAGGGAAATGTGATACAGTAGTCGGTGGGTAATTGGGAGAATCCCCGGCCAGGGAGAGGAAAACAGTCGACTCGACACTCCGGTTGTCCACTATACCGCAGTCTGGTCCCGCCGCCCCATCCAACACGGAGAGCTGCAGCACTGCAAAGCCTGAGAGGAGGGAACGGGAGAGGAGCGAAGGGGAGGGGAGGGGTGCCGCACTGTCGTTGGGAGTCCAAGTGAGGAGACGCATTATTGCAGCTGAAACACTTTGCACGAACCAAAGTGCCGCACTTCCCCCCAAGACGCGCAGAGAGAAAAAAAGAGGAGGAGGAGGAGACGGGAGTCAACGAGAAACAGCTGGTTTCTCATCACTGCACTTTTCTTTCTCCCGATCTTGACATTTGTTTGTAGCTCTCAGAAGAGGAAACTACCCAACCTGCCAGCCAATCAGCGCTGCGTCCTCGATCAGCATCCAGGAGCAGCTCCAAACGCTCAGCGTCACTTGGAAGAGCCGGACTCAGCAGCCCCGCTGGGACCCGAACATCCATGGATTCATCTCTTGGCTGGATTATAATTTAGAAGCGCTCCTCTCTTCTTCAACTCGCGTTGCTCCCCATCTTTCTCCCCCAGCCACGCTGTGAGTTATTGCCCGACCTGAATACGTGGCTCGGTATTGCGGTACTTTTGCTGACGGCTTGCAGTATAAATGCATCGCTAGAAGATCCCCACTGCGCCAAGAAGACTCCCCGCCCTTTTCTGAAGCTACTTAAACCTCTTTACTAATTAAAACCTCAGATTTTTTTTTTCTGGATAAGTGCCTTCACTTCTTTTCAGAGATTTTTATTATTATTATTATTACTTTGGTGTCCTCCTTCTTCTCCCTCACTTCCACCGCTGAGTCAGTTCAAACAGCTGCATAGATGTGAGTATTAATGCGGATTCTCTTTTGCGTCCTTTTTTTTACAACAATGCACAAAAAAACATAAAAGCTGATCCAGATAAATCTCTATTCAGCTCTTAATCATTTGCATGTGTTTTTAACCAAGATAGAATCAAAATCTGTGCTGTTTTATTTCACTTTGCTGTGTTTTTTGCTGACGCATGTGAAAATTGTCGTCACATCTCTTAAATTATGTATGGAGTTGGGTTACTGCCACAGCTAATCCTTCAGGGATTTAAACCGAGTTGGTTTTATGATGTTGCATCCCAAAAATCATCTGATTAAACTATTTAAATTAACATTATTTTTTGTTTGCTTGACTCAGAAGCGGAGTTATTGGAAACAATGTACAATAATAATAGTACTAATAATAATAATAATAATGACATTTATCTTCTTCCTGGGACCATTTGGAAATTTTCAAAGATTGTAATTTATTTATTTATTTATTTATTTATTTATTTATTTATTTATTTATTTATTTATTTATTATTCCCTGAGAAGCAGAGGCGCTCCTGAAGGGGGCGGATTCCTGGGAAGGCAACGACCAACCTTGTTAAATTGCTGACCATCCCCACTGGCTCTACAGACACAGTATTATTTATTAATATTAAAATAAAATTGGAGAAAACACATTTCATTGAACTTAAATATCTATTTATTTATTTCTGTGTCCTTCTGCCACCTTTAAATATATATCACTATTTTTTGGTTCTGCTCTCCCACCCACTTCCCTGTACTTGTAAATAATAAATGACAACAGCAAAATAAAATTCCTGAAGCTCTGTCAAAATGTGACTTTTTGGTTTTGATGTCGCCCCCAACAAGATTAGTGGCCCCCATCTGGCCTGCCCTATACAAACTTTCTGGAGCCGCCCCTGCTGAGCTGTGACTTTTATTCCCAGCAGCTCCCTCTCTTTGTGGAGTTTGTTTGATCAGTTTTTAATCTTGCTCCTGTTTTTTTCTTGCTTTGTTATTTTTCTGCCTTCCCTTTTTTGTTCTCTCTCTTTTCATTAAGACGGTGTATGAAAGTTTACTACTAGAAATCACATTTTCTCTTTTGTTCCTCAACTAAATAAATCCTCAAGCTTTTTTTTCAGATATAAATTTATAATTTATTTTACAACGTATTTTATAAGACTCTGCTCCTTTTTTAAAATCCCTCTCTCTCTTTTTTTTTGGTCCACTTTTTTTTTTTTTTTACCCCTCCAGGGGGTCTTTTTGTGGGCTCTAGTGTCCCTTATGTGATAGTGGGCTGACAGGAAACGGGGAAGGAGAGGGGGGAAGACATGCGGCAAATGTTGTCGGGTCCGGGAGTCGAACCCACGACGGCCGCGTCGAGGACTGAAGGCCTCCAAATACGGGTCGTGCTAACCACTACGCCACCATGGCACGCCCTTGGTCCACTTTTTGAGTTGTTTTTGTTGTGCACTTGCCATTTTTCAGGGCTTTAAACATGAAAAACATTACATCTATTATACATTTAGGAAGACATGACATTTCGTCCAAAATATTGCATTTATTGCAGAAAATCCCAAAAGCTCAAGTTCTTCTCCCTGATCCATGGGAGCTTAGCCAATTCATTTTATGGAGAGTTAAAACCGCTTAAACTGACCAATAATATTACAGGCATCCAGAGTTTTAACACCTAAAATGTAACATTTCTCCATCTACTGCTTTGTGGTTCTGATATTGTGATGATTGTGGCTGAATGCGTTATAGAGCTCAATGTTTTTGTTGTTGACTGTTCCATGAACTGAGCTGCTGACGGCATTCTGGCCTATTTTATGACTCAGATTTATTCTGCAACTGGGTCTATGTACTTTAGTGGTTTTCTCAAAACGTTCTCTTACATAAACCACACATCATTAATCTAATTGAAGAGGTAATAATCAGGTGGATAATACATGAACCAAGCAGAAACATGGAAGGACTGGTGAAGATGAATGAAAGCTGTGATTGAAAAGCTGAGCGATTTCAGTAAATATAGATTTTTCAAGCTCTTTAGATTCATTATGTGGCACCCACATCAGAATTGAATGGTGTAAGTGTTTATTTTTAATGCAGTCTTTCTTTTGTTTCCAGGTCTGCCCCAGATGCTGCTGCCCCTCCAGCTGCTGGACCTCCAGGCGCTCCTGGCGCCCCCGGTCCAGATGGAGCCCCGGGTGGAGCGCCTCCCGGCCCACCCAACACCAGCAGCAACCGCAGGCTTCAGCAGACACAGGCCCAAGTTGAGGAGGTGAGATAAACTAAGATCCCAAACCTGTGCGGCGTTACTTTCTTTTTTAATTCAACTGAAATGTTAAAAGAAATTTTAAAAGCACTCTATGTCTACTCTTTGTGATTTATTGGTTCAGAGGAACCAATTTTCCTTCCTCCATCAACAGTTTAATCCTTTCTGTTTCTGCCAAATGCTGTCTCATTGCCGGCTCTAGGTGGTGGATATCATGAGGGTGAACGTGGACAAGGTTTTGGAAAGGGACCAGAAGCTTTCAGAGTTGGATGACAGAGCAGATGCTCTCCAGGCCGGAGCCTCCCAGTTCGAAAGCTGCGCAGCCAAGCTAAAAAACAAGTACTGGTGGAAGAATTGCAAGGTGGGTGCATTTAGGTGTCTCATCACAGAGAAACTACTAATGTCTGAGTCAAGCAAATGCCTGCAGGCATTCAGCGTTCTGTTTAGAGGAAGACATTATAATCTGTTAATGAGCTGCTGTTGAGGACGGCAATGACGCCTCAGGGAAAAATGGAAGAAAGACGTTTGCTACTGAAGAGTTTTACTGTAAACTGGATAGATTACATAAGTAAACCATAAAAAATACAAATAGTGTATTGTTTTTGTTTTATTGAGTTGCTCAGGTGGTGTTTTGATCTGTTTTCAGTCAAATTACTAAAGGATTTTGTCTTATTTTCCTTTTTAACAGATGATGATCATGATGGGCATCATTGGAGTCATTGTGGTTGGAATAATATTCTGTAAGTACAATGTTGTTATGTTTTAGTAATTTAAGTTTATGGGATAAGTTAAATTTTCCCTTTTTATTTTAAATAGCATACTGTATCTTACTAAAGTACTAAACTTTTTTACAATTTCATGTTAGTCACACATTTCAATGAATTTTTATTGGGATTTTTGTGACAGACCAACACAAAGTAGTGCTTGATTGCGTAGCATCGGCAATTTACAGGGATAATCAGTCAGATCTATGGATACTGACAGGAAGCACATTTTCATTAGAGAACAAAACAAAACAACTCATGAAACCAAAGTATTTAACTAGTTAAGTGAATATAAAACTGAAACACTGAGTTCCTAAAACCCCACCTGACTGGAGTTGCTTTTGACCAATAATCAGTGGAACATTGACCAACATATTTTATATATATTGATTATTTTGATGATGGTACTTGACAAAATGTCATGTTTGCTACTGGTTTCCCAGTTGGTGACTAAATGATGTCTTCATGACTTTTTATTTTTGTGTTTATATTATGTAAAAACATCATTAGGAATGACGAACTGCCTTGTTTACTTGTAATGTACTTTTTAAGTAAATGTGACTGAATGATACGCGCAAATGAAAATGGAAAAAAGGCAAAAACTTCACACCTTTAATGACTCGAGTCTTGGAGGAAGCAGTGAAGAGGCAAGAGAGAAAAACTGTTGACAGAGCAACTATGAGTAACACGCTCCACAAATCTTCTCTTTATGGAAAAGAAGAAAGCCATGTGAGGTCCTGTTTGCAATTTTTCAAAGCCATGTTGGGGTCACAGCAAACATGAACCTTTTAATCCACATGCAAAACACGACAGGCGGGAAACCGACAGCTCATTTGACTAAACAGACCACAGCAGTGGCAGCATCATGCTGGAAGGACGGAGAAGCTGGTCGGAGTTGATGAGAAGGTGGATGGAAACAAACACTTGGAAATCCTGGATCACAACATGCTAAAAGCTACAAAAGACTTAAGACTGGGGCAAAGGTCCACTTTCCTCCAGAATAAAAATCCTAAACATTCAACCTGAGTTACTATGGAAATGTTTTGATTCAGGCATATTCATGCATTAGAAGGGCCCAGTCAAAGTCCAGAGCTAAATCCAATTGAGCTGCTGCAAGATTTAAAAATGAAGCTCAGAGAAGCTCTCAATCCAATCAAACTGAGATAAAAAAAATCAGATATACCTCAAATATTTGTAGCTTCAGCAAAAGATGGTTCTACAAGTACTAATTCAGACTCGCAAAACACATTTTACATTTTTATGTGTGAAGAAAATTGAAAAGCCATGTGTCATGTTCATGAGGTGATGCAGCTGTTTGCGGCGTTGGTGGGTTTGAATCCTCTCCAAAGGCTCTTTCTGCATGGAGTACTCAGATTTTCTCGTGTCCAGGATGTAACCTGCCTCTCATCAGGTTATACTGGACATACACACCGTCCCCCTCTGGTCCCCCTCTGATCGTAGAGCTTAGACAGTGGATGGATGGACATTCACATCACTTCACATCACTCTGCAGTGGTCTCTCACATGAAATCCCAATTATTGCAGTGTGTGACAACAGATTATATAAGTTACCATACTGGAGTTGATGTGAATGAACTTTAAAGATAAATTATTTTAAGTAAAGCTTCTTCACCTTATTTTGCTTCCCTGATCAATTATCCATTAAACTAATGGCTACCTCTTTATCCTTCATTCGCAGTGTACTTCTTCTACTGAGCGCCTTCCATCATCACAGATGAACTCAAACCTAAGGAAAACATTACAGGGGAGAGGAAAAAATGAAGCGCCACTCCTCCCTTCTATCAGCCTTTCTCCTCTTCACACAGTCTTCCATTGAACCATCCTGCACCCAAACAGTCGTGTTCCTACGTATGTGTTTCTGCTCTCTTCGTGCCCCTTTCCCCACCTTCTTCCTTGCTGCTTTCTCTCAGTCTTCCTCCATGAGGTCTCACTCACTCTCTCCAGTCTCTGCACCTCATGCATTATTGAAGGTTGCAGCGGGCGGACGGAAACAGGGAGGAGAAAAAGAAAGAAGAAGGGAGAAAGCAAACAGAGCTCAGAGAAATATAAGTGGAGATTGAACAACAGTTTGCAGTCTTTCTACTCCAGATACACCAACGCTTGATCATGAAATTTTTGTTTTAAAGAGACCTACATTTGTACATTGATGCCAAACTAATACCCTCCTTTCATCATAACGCTTGTTTCTAACATGTTAGATTAGGACTCAAATCATTTCTGTTGTTTTTCCACGTGTGCAATTGTGATCCGCCACTCTGCAGCTTTTACCCAATAGGATTTCACCAGTAATTTATTCCATTTCCTGTTCAATTTTCTCTCACACAAGTCTCAAAATTCTGCAGGGATGATAAGAAAGGAGAAATGCAAAAAAGGGAAAAAAGTCTCTGTGAAACGTTAAGCCAAAAAGAGGTGATTCAGGAAAAAGAAGTAGGAGTTTAGCAGCATATTTCCCTGCATAAATACATGCAACCTGAGTCATAACCTCCAGGCAGAAAGTGATTAGTCAGTTTTGTGATTTTTCTATCTTAGCTGATGGTGTTAGAGTCATGTACACAGAAAGGCACATGAAGCAGCTACTGACATACAATCTGCACGCCTAAAGGACCGGAGGAAGGCCTCCCCACTCTGAATGGACAGTCGCAGCCATAGACAGATGAATGTGTAGCGTCGCATTTTGAGCAACCTTCTGTTAAGAGCAGAGGAGTCGGAGTGTTTGTTGTTCTCAGAGAGCAGGAGAATGAGAGAGGACAGAACGAGGATCTCCCAGAGCCGCCAGGCTTCCCCCCCTTCACTCACATAAAACCAGACTCATCTGTCACCTGCAGTACGATAACAGCCAGTAAGAGGCATTCGTTTCTAACCTGCATGGCAAACAGTATCCATATTCGTGTGACCTGTGTATCTGCCATTTCTTAATCTTACTGCCGATTGTATATTTTCTTTCCTTAGTGGTTTCAAGGACCTGTGTATAATGTCTTTCTGATCCGATACGTACTGCTTATGCAATGCGCAATGCAACAATGCTCACGAGTTTGCAAAAATGTGTCACTTGCTTTGAACAGAAAAAAAAACATAATCCTCAAGGACTGCAACCAACCGCTACTGTAGTAAATCATTTTAGGAATCACATAGAGCTAATATAGGAGAACCACTGTACATACATCCAAGTTTATGCTCCTGAAAATGTGTTTATATCAATTCCTTTAGGTTTTAGGAGACTGTTCGTTATTCGTGGAACTCATTTTCCTTTCTCTGAACTGATTTTGAAAGTTGTGAAAAGAGTAAATACAAAGAAATTCATGAGAACAATGGAGTAATGCATAACTGTAGCACTAAGCTCTAATGATCTGCTGATATTGTGCAACAATATTAACAGGTGATCATCATACAAATAGAGAAGAGATTATGTTTTGTGAATTGAACATAGGATGAGATGCAAACGAATTTAGCAAAAAAAAAAAGTCAAATGCATGTTTACCATTTTTGCTGATGCCAATAAATAAATCATGAACTGAACTGCATCAATCTGTTTTCTGACTCTCCTCATGATTCTTCTAAACAGAAAAGGCTAAAACTCACTGACCAGCCTTCACATGTGAAGTCAGTGAGAAAAAGCTGAAAACTGATCAGTGAGCTCCGGCCTCCTGCACATTTAAATCCATAAAGCCTGGACACAATGATAATTATGTTCAGTATTAATGTTTGCAGTTCTCAAAAGTAGTTCCTAGTAGTACTTGAAATAGTCATTTCAATTAGTAGTTATCAATCAATCAACTTATTGATAACTACAAATATTTTTCTGAAATGAGTAAATTAGCAAGTGAAGTTTTTTTGTCTCTTAGTAAATTATTTTAATCTACTTTCATACTCTACCCCAACTTTTAACTCAAGTTGTAAAACAAACTAAAAAAGCTCTTGATAAGGACAAACAGCCTTACTAATGTTGAGTCATAAAAGTTTTATTTTCAAAGACAAAATAAAATGAAAAAAGTCAATGTAGGACAAACAAAAAGACAGAAAAACAATGAACAGCTGCAGCATTTAAAACCACACCATCATAGTGGAAGAACCGTAATTCCTCCATTAATTCCTCCTGAAGTGCAAAGAAAAGTTGTAAATAAAAAAACTCCAGTATTTCCTCAGTTTGTACCGTATCTTCCTCCTACTTGTAATTAATTAATGTATTTTGTTCCCACAGTGACCTCCTTTGAAACTCAAATGAAGTGGCGTCAATCTCGATATTGTTAGCACTTTGTGGTTCATAATTTAATGTTTACTGACTGACTGACTTTAAATAAAGCTACCGATTCACAGCCTCATACAAAAAATATTTGCTTCTTGGTTGAGTAAAATTACTTTAAATCTATTTTGGTCAAAAGCATGAATAATTTATAGAGCAAAGCCACAATGGAACTTAAAAACAAAACCAAAAGAAACCTCAAAGACATACAAGATTTTAAAGGTTATACATTCATGTGCCTATAAACGCTATTAAAAACCATCTAATTTCAAAGAGACTTACTGTAGGCTGCTGTTTTTGTTGAATTTATACAGATATGAAGTTGAAGTTTAACCCCAGGAGAGATGTGAAATGTCAGATTATTCGTCCCGATTGGAAAACTATATTTGAGATTCAGATTGGTCTTCTGGTCAGACAGAAATAATGAAACTTCAGTGGTTCACCTATGAGAAAATGTGTTTTTCCTGCTGAGATTATCAGTATATCACAGCAAAAAGAAATTCAAGATCCAAGGTTGCTTGGTGCATCATGACAAGAAAGAAAACAATAAAAACGTACAGCAACTGTATGAAAATCATTATAAATGAATGTTTCCCACAAATAAAATATTTCAAATTCAGCAGACAACAGCTATAAGACCTGAAAATGTTTACCCTTACAGAAAAAAAAAATAATTCGAGGCTCAGCTTCAAGTTACGGTGACCAGAGAGTCACTTATTTCATGACCTGATAGAAGAAGAGAACAGTGACAACGAGGAACCCGAGAACCCACCAATAGGAATCTGTAGAGAGAATACACACAGTAAGAATTGTTTTAAAGACAGGAGACAAATGTGCAAAAACATAAAGGCTTTAATCAATGTTATTGAATTAGGTGGAAATTTACTGAGATATAAAGTTTGATTCTTTGGAAATATGATCAAGTGACAAAAAAGTAAAGTTTTAATCTTGGAGAGAAGGTTTGTGAGTTTTTTTCTTGCACTAAAACAATCCGAACAGCCTGTCAGAGAACTGACAGTTGTTTTATGCTTCTGTTTGACTTTTAAAAAAAATTATTTCATCCTTAGATTAACGAGTTAATGAAATCACACAACATTTTGTTCAAACGTTTTTCTTATTTGACAAAGAAACATACCTGGTTGGGCAGGTTCGACTACTATACTGATGTGGAGCGGATCGTCCAGAGCTGGGTGGGTCACCCTGCAGGTGATCTTGGTTCCTGGAGAAAAACTCGGGAGAATGGTTACATGAGAGGACAGGGTAAACGTCCCGTCGCCGTGCTGCCGATGACTGCTCAGAGAGCCCTGGTTCGGAAAGAGTTTTGGCTCCGTTTCCGTTGGAGGAAGGAAAAACCATTCCATCTGAAAGGCAAGGAATAAAGAGCAGAAAATTATGACCTGTAATCAGGCGACAGATCTTTTTTATTGGCTCACTTGGTGTTCGTTGAAGAACAAAATGCAACAAACTGCTGGATGAAGAGGATTGTGCATTTTTATTAGTTGTGCACTTGAAACTAAAGATTTTTTTTCTTGATTTATAAAACATAAAACTGCTTGTGGTCAAGAAAAATCAAGGTATTTTAAAGAAGGTCTTTTTTTAAGATAATGAAGTGTTTTTATTCTTCAATCATCATCATCATCGTCATCAATCTGCCAAGTCAGTTTATATGACAAACTTTTTAAGGAAGCGATTTTTATTTATTTTTATTCATTTTGAAGTGAAAAAAACTGATTGGTTTCATTGAAAGTATGACGATTTGTTTTTTTATCCACAAACGTTCTATGTTTTATGGTAAATTCATGATGAGGAACACAAGGGGGCGCCATACTTCCATCCAAGTCTCTAATTGAGGTAGTCTGTCAAAACACAACTAATTATTATCAACTAATTAGCACCAAGCTTTAAAATGAAAATACTGTAATTGCACCAACTCTCACTGGAAAAAAAAAATCTAACCTATAAAATGTTTACATTTATTCTCTGGATTAAAGAAATCTCACATTAAGAAATATTAGTTCCTTTTTTAAAAATGCAAATAATATATTCAGAACTTCTATTTTCCCTGAAGTAAAAATACTGCACACTTAAAATAATTTGTCCGCAGATTTCAATGTTGAGCATTGTTTGTTTTTCTTTGTTTGGTCACACTGACGCTGGCATAGTCAGTGAAAGGTTAAATTAAATTGTAGTTTCATCTCTGTGCAGGAGTTTTGTCCAATAATTAGGGATTTATTTGTGAGATTTTTCTATTGTTTTGAGCTGGGAGGAAAATAGCAGCTTTGGTGTATAATGTTTTACATCTATCTGAGTTACTTGATAAGACAACCCAATAATAAATCTTTGAACAGCAAAAAGGAAATTAAAATTGAGCTTTTATCACTTCATTCTAATTTACATTTAATTATTATCTCTCTGATAAAAGGAAACTCTAGGTTTTTTGCAGGTTATTTCAAAGGGTGCTAATATAGCAAATTTAATAATTACATCTAAAAGCAGAGCTACTGACCTGTGCATCTAATGGATAGTATTTAGCACAATGACAGCTCAGTGTTTGTGGAGAATTTGTATTCAGAACCAGCTTCTCCTCCGACAGAGAAACCTGCGGCGGTTCTGGAGAGAAAATCAACAAGAGGGAAAAGTTATAACATAATCAAAAAACTGACTATAACGGATGCTTAAAATAACAGTAAGATCAGAATAGAGGAAAAACTTACGAATGATATGGAGCTGAATGACCTGCTGGGCGTGGAAATGACCCAGATTGACGGTGCAGATGTAGGTTCCTTCATCGACGACCTTCAGCTGAGTCAGACTCATGGAGACGTTTCCCTCACTGAGGAGCAGAGCAGCGTCCACACTGGAGCCATTCCTCTCACCATGAACTGAGCACAGAAAATCAGACACAGATATGACAACTTTATACAAAGTTATCCTATCAGCGTTAAAGGGACAAACATGTATCTGGAGATTTAGGTGGAAATAAATTTTTTATTTTAACACTGAATAACGTTTTTGTCCTCAAAACTCCCAGATCCTTCCTTTGCTGTGTCATTATGAATGTTTTTTTTTAGTTTGCAGTAAGACTCAGAATTTATTTATACAATATTCATTTATTGCCACTATTTTGCATTTCTATTGAAAGTAAAAGCTTTAAGATTAGTTCAATATTATCCTGTGAGTCTAAAGAAGTTCCTAGAAGTCTTTTAACATTTTTTGCCTTTGCGAAGAGTTGTGTGAGGTGATAGTAATAAATATTCAGGTAGATGCAATATGCTGCTTCACCACAACAAAATCTGCATGCATATCAGAAAACATTTAAGATTTATGAATGCTAATATGTTTCTAGAAGCAGTGGACTGATTTCAATGCACAGACCAGCAAGGCAACATGCAATTAACTACGCCTTCTTGATATAAATTCATTTCTACAACACTCACTGTAAAATCTGTTGGTAGAACTTCATGTTAATATGACACAGAGAGTTGTCAGCGAGTTACAGCTATACTATCTGTGCTCCTATATATAATATCTAATAAAACCTTTAAAAAGCATTTGCATAAAAACAAAAAAATATATAAAAGAGAGATATTATTCTTTTTATAAAGTACATTTTAAAAAAACTCATAAATGTAGAATCCTCCATATTTCACAACATTAACTTATCCTATTATTATTTATACAATTTATGATAAAGTTTTTATAAACAAATCCCTTATGGGGCCTGTTTATTCTTGTTAATACTCGCCTACAGTGGCCTCTTCTGTGTCGTCTAGTTTTGTCTTCATTTCAAGAACTTTCCTGCCTCTCCCTCTGTGCTGCAGACGCCATTCCAGGCCCACGTCTGGTGCTAACGGCGTCTCCTCCTGCTTGAAGCCGCAGTTGAGGAGAACATCTCCTCTCAGAGGAGCAGATACAGAATTTATGTCGGAAAACACCAGGAATATTACTGTGACACAAAAAGGCAAAGAAAGCAGGGAAAATGTTATGAAGAAGATTTTTTATTATTATTATTGGGGTTTTTTTTAATTAGATGAGGCCCTGAACTTTGTATTTTACCTTTAGTCAGCAGAGTTCCTGACTGGCTGAGAGGTAAACTGAGTTTGCTCTGTGTCAAGGTTGTCTGATCTTTTTCAACTGGTAATGTTTGAAGAATGAGCGATGTGCTGAAGTCAAGTCCCTCCACGCTGAGGGAAACCATGAAATATGCTGGATCAGAGCTTTCCTGAAGTCCTCGAGGAGTGTAGCGACTTATTTCACACATCACCTCCTGCTCATTGCAGTCTGCATGGAGCAACATGCCTGCGTTGGGGATCTCAGGCGATGACACTGGAAGGAAGGAACAAGAAATGTTGAGCACAAACTGAGCTGATTTTACAGTGACTGAGGTTGAGATGTGTAGATAATAAACAGACACCTTTGTTCTCAAACAGGATGAGGTCTGGATCAGGGACCGAGGGCGGGACAAATGGAGTCAGTGTGTCAAGGGATTCATCGGGTCCCACTGGGACGTCTCGAAGGACGAGAGTGGCTGGAGTTCGGGAGAAGAGAGAGCCGCCTCCCATTCCACCCATTCCGACTCCCTCCTCCACCAGAGAGCAGGAAAGAACGATGTCTGCACCCCCATCAGCTGGAAGACAAACATAAAAACACAACTTTGAAGCTCATAAGTTTTTCAGTTTTCATGCAGCGTATTATGTAGTGTAACCTCACATATTTGTTAAAATTATCACTGTCATGACAGATAATCTGTGAAAATATCAAGTTTCTCTCCCAGTTTTAACTGCAGAAATACACCATTCAGTCAAAAACAACCAATCAGAGCCAGGAGGAGGATTTTAGCGCTGTCAATCACTCTCATGTACACCCCTTGCTTCTGCAGCTGATTTACCTCAACATAGCCTGCAACAAATGCTAAGGCTAGTTAGCATGGCAGGTAGCATGGCGGAAAAATTGTCTCATTTGTTTCTTCGCCATTAGTACATTTAGCAGCAAATACATGAGATTGATTGACAGTGTAAAGACCTCCCTACTGGCTCTGATTGGCTGTTTTTAACTGGGAATGGTGCATTTATTCAAACGCCAATAGTAGCACAGGGATCTCCCAGGTCACAAGATGGTGACAGTTTTAACAAATATGGAAAAAAAACCCATATTTTTGTAAAAGTTACATACCAAAAATTACAAAATAAATGTTTTGCAAAGCCACTCCAAAACCATCCCAGTATGACCTCCACTGGACTCCCTAAGGAGTGCTGTGAGTGTTAGAGCCTACAGGTTATGTAAGCTGCAAGGAGGGGGCTCAACACAGGACTTACTTAAAATGTTTCACCGTATTGAAATTTTGGGTCATCTCAAACGTGTTTTGTTCCCTTAGAAATTTTTCTAAACCAATTTAGCTTTGGGACACAGCATGGCACCTTGCTACTGGTCAATTAAAAGGTAAACGATCTGCAACGATGCTTAGTCAGATTGTACATGTCAAAGTGGATAACAGGACCCAACAGCAGCAGATTCCCCAAAACATCCCACTGCCTCAGTCACCCACATTCTTCCCATAATGGGTCCTGGTGCAAAATGTTCCCCAGGAAATTGACAAACAAGCACCCAGACCACCTGCCTAAAGTGTTTACCTGATAACATATTGTTAACCAGCCTCCAAATTCCACTTTTGTGCTCCATATTTATATATTTATCCACTCTTTTAACATTTGCAGACTGGAAACAACCCAACAAGAGCTGCAGTTTGCGCGACTCTAACTTACAGACAACCTGATCCTCCTCAAAATCCTTCTGTGTGAAATTTTTTTTTTTCTGCTTTCAATACATCAACCTTGAGGATAAAATCTTCATTTGATGTCAAATATATTCCACCCACTAGCAGGTGCCAAGAAGATCTTCACCTGTCTTACTCCCTAATCACTGTGTCAACAACCTTGTTCTGTTTAGTATGCATATTTGTATTCTAATTCTTTTAACATACTTTTTTGTTATGATCGATCTCTTTGCTGCGAGTTCACCTCCGTAATGAATATTGTTTAATTTTGGAAAAATAAACAAATTAGTTTCTTATAACACATTTAAACAAAAGTAACACCGTTTTAAAGCTAAGGATGCCCAATAAAATGCTAATGACGAGAATAAAACCTGTGAGCAGATTCAAGAAAACGTTTTCTCTTTGCTATTTACGATCATGTGTTTGAATACGAATATGTCTTACCATTAACGAACGTCAAAAACCATCCGATAAATATTACTTCAATCATCTTCAAGGAGCAGAAGGTCCGTGTTTTATTAAAAATGAAATAAAAGAATAATGCACTTTCACTTTTGATTTCAAAAAGCTACATACGCCTCATAACGATGGTCCCTTCTTTGAATACGAGAGAGCTTTCTGACTCCCTCTTCGCTCCATCTGTGATATTCATTAACGAGATATTATTACCGGCAATAAAAAGATAGAAATAAAGTCTTTCTGTACGAGTGGATGTGCGTTTGGGGCGATCTAACTTGAGCATGCGCAGAGTGCGAAAACATATCACTAAAAGTGAAAGTAGACTCAGAGGCTCGACCAATCAGAAACTAAAGCAATTCGAGTCACGGGTTACTATGGTAACAGTGTCTACGGGTCGTTCGTCAGTAAAAAGAACTAAACCTTTTAAAGACCAAACGATTTTTACATGAACTCAGTGGCGCCCCCAAGGTGTAGCCAGAGGAGGGACCTCTATGAGTGTGTGTATATTTTACATGTAGTTTATTTACATACATTCTTTAACTTAGAGCAGTGTTTCTCAGTTATTTCATTTTTTTTCCCACAACTCCCCCTGAATTGAAAGACTATTGGCGAATCTGATAATATCTAATCATTTATCTGTACAAACCACTGGCTCCAGCATTGTATGACCCGACTGTCAATCTCCAAGTTCAGTTTCTTAAATCAATCAGTAACATTTAATCAAAACTAAAAGGTCCAAATGATTCACTGGGATGTGAGTTTTTCAACTTTACACAGCATAAAAGTTTTAAAGCTGTAAACATTGGTTGCTTGTGAGCTTCTTCAGTTTATTGTTTTTCAATATAGTTTTTTAACATTTATTGTGCAGAAGCTGCAGCACTATTGCTTATATTTCATCTTGTCAGCTCTTCTTCTGACAGCTAGTTATTTGCTATCTGTAGCTTGATAAAGAGCTATACAAACACAAAGCCATATAAAAACAAAACAAGTTATATTGTGCAATTTAAGTATTGCAAACCTACAATAACGTGATAAATTTTGTTTAGCTGTAGTTAGACTAAATAGCAAACACATCTTGACATTATAAGTTATATGCAAATAAGGTATTTGGTATAGACTTTGCCATGGTAAACAATGTTATTTAGCTGAAATGTTATTCTCATCAAATTTACTTTTTCTGCCTACTTCACCAACAGCATTACTTTTGTTAACCTACATACATAAAAAAAAAAAACATGGTGTCATCAATGCATATTTTATTTTTCAACACAGAAATCAGTTGTACAAATGTTCAAAACTTTCTCTTTGGTTTACAGATTTGCTTCAGCAGACATGAAGTAACATCTGGGGATATCCTGCACATTAATTTAATTTAACTTCATTTTTTAAAGTATGAGAATATTTTTGTCAGTGCAGAATATTTTTATCAGTGTACTTCAAATCACTGCTGGTCCGTTGGTGCTTGGGAACTCTGATGGCTTATGGGTAGTATTTGCTGTTTTCAACACAGTAAAGATTACAAGATTGTTTTTTGTTGCGCGGTGAATTTAAAAAGATAGGCTCATAGTACTTAAGCAATTTATTTTCCGAAAACAATTGTATTGTGAACAAACATTTTTGACCTCAATACTACATATATTTGTGTAAAGATACTAACTTGAATTGTTATGGTTGAGTTCACAGATTCAGTTGTCTTAAATTTATTTCACCACAGATTCATTTTTCTCTGTGTATATAGCTTGAGTTGTCATTGTGCTTCAATGCTTCAATGAACTTTCAATGCTTGAATGCTTTCAATTTTCTCGCATGATCTTGTTAATCCAGTCTACATAGTTTGCCACTTTGGTGTAAAATCCATAAGTTCCTTTCTGTCCACATCTGAACCCCCAGCTGACAATCCCAGCAGCCCAGAATCGTCCATTTTCAGATTGCAGAGTGAAGCCACTCCCACTGTCACCACTGCAAGAGTCCTTCCCACCTTCAGGAGTTCCAGCACAGAACATGTTGTTTGTCAGTCTTGGTGTCCGGCTACTACTCATTCCCTTCAAAGAATTACTGCATTTTTTCTGTTCCACCAATGGAACATGTACATACTTCAGCTTATTTGTTAGGAAACGCTGCTGATTGCCTTTGTCTGTAATGCCAAAGCCAGATACCATCCTGAGAAAAAAATGACAGGTTTACAGAACAAAAGATCAGTTATGTAAAAGAGATTTGATATTAATGAAATTATTTTGAAGGCCTACTGTTTCTTTACCCCATCATTCCGGTGTCATATGTGTCATTCTCTGATGGCAGACACAGTGGCATTATTGCTGCTTGGAATGTGATCGGGTCTTTAAGTTTTATCAATGCAATGTCGTGGTCAAAATTTAATTCATTTGGATTATTATATTCAGAGTGAACATGGACTGCAGTTACATTCAGGGAAAGATTTTCTATAATTTGGTGAACATCTGTAACTCCAAGGTAAACCTACAAAAGACATAAAAGAAAAAAACATTTCAAAAAAACATGTCACTGGACAAACACAGAAGATTACTGAGTACTACTTACAGATAAAGCCTCAGGAGTTTGTACTTGTCCATTAAGCACAACCACATGAGCTGCAGTCAAAATCCAGCGATCTGCTATGATCATACCTCCTCCCCTAATGCTACCTAAATTTACTAAAGCTTGCCATGGGATGGTATGCTCTGCAGCATCATATCCTCCAATAATCCTCTGAAAGTGATTTTCAATTTGTTTCGTTGGTCGACCACAAACTGTATAGGATATAAGTTTGTATGTAGTTATAGGGAAAACATAAGAGATATCAAGATGTGCTCTTATGTTTTAAGAGACCAAAAGTGATACCTGGTAGGCATGCTGGTCTTAAAATAACATCATGGTTGGATCTCCACTTTCTATCCGCTTCACAGGTGAGAGAAACTAAAAAGAATAGAATGTTATGTAAGTGTTATAAATACTGAGAATTATTGGTTACTGTTTGCATCTGAAAGTTACTAATTTTACGGAGTCCACTCTGTTATACCCTCTGTAACAACCCTCACCCATTACAGAAAAAAAACAAAAATCCAGCTACTTTGGGGCAGATATTTTATTTATTTATTTTTCTTTTGTGGCAAAATGCATGTGGCATTTTCCAACCTGCAAATATGGCTCCGGTCTTTCAAAATCCTGGAAGATTCTGGCTTTAATTTACATAACTATTTATACATATAGGTTGACTTTGACCTAAATGCATCCAAAATGTCTTTCAGAGGGCTTGGTGGTGCCGATGCAGGGCACTCTCGCTTCTGTCTGCTGTGTCAGCAATCTATCTTACCACCATTAGGTGTGTGAATTACTGAATGTGGTGTGAAGTGCCTTGTGGTTCATATAGGGCTATACAAGCACAGGCTATTTACCATTTTACCAGCTATGACAGCTTATTTGAAGCATCTAAATCAGTAAGTTACAACTGTATAGTAAAATCTTACCATTATTGCCACCGTATGGTGAATAAAATGGTTCATTGCAATGATACTGAACAACAGAAAGATATTGGTTCTGGAAGCCAGACAGGAAGTTAACTCCTCCATTCAGCAGGGGATCAGGTACTCCACAATCAATTACTGTGGCAGAGAAAAAAAAAAGATTCAACATTTGTCAGCAAAACATTTGTCGTGATTATTCACACGTTCATTGTTGGAAATGATACATGAAGCTAACGCACTGTGGCATTCAGGCAGAGGGAGATGCCACTCTCCGTTGCTTTGGCACATGGTAGAGAAACCCATTATCTCCGCACCATTCTGACCAAGAAAAATATGACACATTACATTGAAACATTGTGGTGTTTAAAATTTAATCTTAAAAAAGTGCTTAAACTTACCATCATTAGTTTGTATCCTTGATCACAGCGCACAAAAATATAATCTCTGTAGAAGTACTCAGTTAAGGAAGGGGTGACCCTTCCTTTTGCGACTTCACCAGGAACTGGACAAGTCACTCCTAAACACACGAGGAAGAAAAATGTGTGATCAGCTGCATGTTTGACCTTCAGGCGCTTTTAATTTTCTAATTTCCTTTCACCCCCTCACTGTGTGTGCTGTACTCCAGGCTCCATCCATTGCTTTGTCCCTGATTATCAATATTGTAGCCCAGCTTCACAATGTTTGAATTTGTGTTTATTAATCCTGGGCTTGTTCCCCCACACAGCTTCATGGGATTTCTGTCTGGGATGATCACCTTATAGAAAGAAATGCTCAAAGTTTGTTAACTGAGAAAATATTTACATTTTGGAGTTTTGTTTACCTCTATTAATCTTACTACAGCTGGTTAAAGCTGATTCATGTTACCTCCAACCAGTGATAGAGACAGTTTGGGCCTTCCTCTGTGTCCACACTCTCAATGTGAAATTTGTCAGAGAAGTTAAGCGAGACAGTGAAGCCGGACTCCACAGAAATTATATACTGACAGGACAAAGCATCTGGCGAGGGGTTCGGATAACCTGGACTCATCAAGTGTCCTTCTAGCTCATCAAATACACCTCCGACACAGGATACTAGACACAGGAAAAGTCAATAAAAGGTTTGAGCATAACCACAATGTGGAAGGAAAGTGTTACATGAGATTCATTTGATTTCGTAGTTCGGCACAAGACACCTACACAACACATGGAAACATGTGAACTTTGTGGCGCATGAGAAAACTGCAGTGTGATGGAAAATTAACACATTCAACACACCATCCTCACAACGAAACATGCAGGGAGCAGCATTATGAAGTGGGATGCTTTTCTTCAGCAATTAGTTTAGAGTAACATATGGAACTAAATACAATCCTTGGGAAAAAAGAAATTGACTCTATAGGGTGGCTGAATGCACCCTGATGACCCTAATAACCTGGGCAATGCTGGATAGGGTTAGGGTTACAAATTTGTGTGTAACCCTTTCCACACAATTTTTTTATATGTAAAACTTGTGTGGAAAGGTATTTTAAATGATCCTTTCTAATGTTACTCTGTATCATTGGCTCAGAGCTTGAAGTCAAAAGGGGAAAAGTTAAATTTTTTCCACTACTTTAAGAAAGTGATACAACATTAATTGATTATGCACTTGTCTTTTGCAAACTTTTTATTTCAATACAAGAGGCAAAGGAGTATTGAAAAACTGGTTTTAGATTTACCCTTCATGAGCAAATACTCCTTTCTCTGCATTCACCAAACTTACACATGCAGGTGCGTTCGTCTGAGCGTAGCTCGTAGCCATGGTGACAAGCACAGAGATACGACCCAAGTGTGTTGAGGCAGATCTGAGAGCAGAGTGGACCTGATCCAGCCTCAGGTTCTGGTGCTGAGCATTCATCAATGTCTGGTGAAATGAAATTATCCATAGAATAGTTATATATTCAAAATTAAAGATATATTATTTATCACGTGAGAAAATTAACAAAGCACACCTATTGCTTGGTACTGAGCAGAAAATCCCACATTCTGGTTTCGGTCCGGGTTGTAGTCATCGGACTGGAATATCAGGGTGAGTCTGCTGCCTGGAGACAAAATGGGCTGGTGGCCGGGGTGATGTCCATCAGCAGAGTTCTCATTGCCACAAAACTTTCCAAGCACCTTTTCATCATATAGGACCTGCAAAGATAATATCTTAAATATGATTAAGAAATACTACCCATAAAACTTTATTTCAAAGAAATCAAGTGGGGACTTGTAAAAGTGCATAAAAGCAATTGTATGTTTAGTTGTTTTCATATTTGTTTCCAGAAGTAAAAAAAACCCCAAATGGTTGTAGCCTGAATTCTGATTGAAAATAAGTGGCTCACACCAGTGGTGGTTTAATATATATATATATATATATATATATATATATATATATATATATACTGTATATATATATATATATATACTGTATATATATAGTCTTAATTATTTATACAACATTTTCACCAACCGATTCTCATTAAACAATTAATTTTCCCCAGTTCTCTTCAGGGCGCTGCTGATGGAATCCTAACAGTGAAGCTAAATAGCCAATCTGTGCAGAAAATAAAAAACATTTGGCCAATCAACATCGCTGAATTTAATGTCTTTGTGGGTCTCAGAGTCTTGCCGTATCATTGTAGATTCCATAAAGTTCTTTGTCGCCATGGTGATAAAGTTGATAATGGCACCATTGTCGCGAATTCTACACCGTGACTGACAATATGGAGGATTTTTCCAGATGGCCGGTAAGCTACCACTTCTTCTCCTCTGTGTGTTTTATTAGGTTTAGCTATATTGCTCTGGTCTTTTGTTGTTTTGTTCATCAACTGCCATCATTTATTCTTTGCTGATAATCAGTTGAGGATGCTGGCTAGCATAATGCTAATGCTTCTCTAGAGAGCTATGATTTCTTTTTCATTACTATGATGCTCTGCCTTTTTTGACTTTCTGCTTCCGTCATATTGCTAAAGTTTGTTTGATATCATCATGCTTGCTTGGTAAGATGGCCATTCTGATGTGTTGTTGTACATTGAGAAGCTAAAAGCCTGTTTGCTAACAGGTATTTATGAACGTACCTACCTAGTTATTCTAGGTAGGAAGGCCTCTGCTGCTTGAGGTTATTAGTTGACTCTTCACAGTTTAATGCCAGACTTATGTGATCATACATACGTCTGGCATTTTTCACAGTTTTGAGTCTGATTCAGTTAGCTGTTGACACTTATTTAATGATTAAATACTGTATATTTTGCAAGTTATAAAACAGACTTTTTACTTGCAGCTAATTTAACATGTTATTTTTGCTAGAAGAAAAGTATTATATTATCCTGGACTTGTAGTCATTTTTCTACCATTAGGCTTAGGGTAGGGTATTCAGCTTTTCACTGAATCAATTGAACGTAGTCCTTCGTAGTCCTTATACTGGTCTACGAAGGGATATCTATTGGTACATCAGGCCCACCAAGAATTATTTTCACCTGCCACCACTGAGAAAAAAATTATTGAGAAAAAAAAAACATTAAACATTTTTTAAAGATAAATAACAAAGAGTGCAAATCAGAAATTATATTTCTACGATCACATTGGAATCCCAACTTAGAAAATAGTTTGATAACTCTGACTTTGGCATACATTAGTTTATAAAACTAATCTCTTGCAAGAAAAAAGACTGTGAGGCCCAAACCTATGTGTTCCTTATAATGTTAAATATTTTACTAAATGTGAGCAATTATGCAGTGGGTACATCTGAAAGTATTATATTGCTCTGACTGTGATGGAATCGTAGTAGCAGCCTGCAGAGGCCTCAATGTCCAGATGTGTGAAGGTCAGGCTGATCTGGAAGCCCTCCGGCACGCTGATCTCCCACTGCTTCTGCTGGTTGGGAGGATAGGGCAGAGGATACTGGGGGGAATGGATCTCCCCGTACATCTGAGGGTCTGTGTCTGGCAGTGGGACACACTCACACACCAACACATGCAGAAACCTGGAGACGTGCACAAACAAGAGGTCCATCTGTTTAATCAGACTTTGATGGTTTGAGCCACTGGTCCAAAGTCGATCCAAACAAAAAAGAGCAAACACAGTGACAGAATCAACAAAATCAGACGATACATTTTATAACCGAGAATATCTATGGAAATGAGTCAGCCAATCGTCCTGTTATGAAAAGGCTTTCAAACATGAGTCATAAATACTTTGAAGTAGAGTAAAACGATCAGGTATTTGCATTCATATTTAGAGACGCTTAGAATCAAGACAAAAAAATTTGACAAAAACGGTTTAATTCAATCATAATTGATTTTTCATAAAAATCCTTTATACTCACCATATGATGAAAGCTGTCCAACTAATCCGGAGATTGAATATATCCATGCCTGAATTTTTCTAGCTGTGTACCAGTACAAGTCTGAGATACAAGTGAAACATTAATGTCATAATGGCTCCTGTTTCAAGTATTAAGCAACCCACTGCGTTAATGCCAGGAATACGCCATGTTTGTCTTGGCAAAAATCAAGTATGTTTGTTTTTTAACAGCAAAGGAGTGAAGATAGCATTTTGTAAAAAATTGTGATTAGAATTGGATAGGGCATTGTCATATTTTATAAATTGTGCTATTTTAGATTATGTTTTGCTATTCTTTCACTGTAATTTATGCATCTTTGGCTCATTCATTAGCTGTTATAAATAATTCCTCCACCAGAGGGAGGTGTGGATAATTTTCCAGCATCGCCCCTTCACTGAACAAGTTAGTAAACGTCATAACACCATCCTAATAAATGCTTAGATCAAAAGTTTTGTTTTCCAGCTGTGGGAGAATACCTTGAATAATTACTCAGAGTACATAAATATTTCATGCAGAAAGAGCCCAAGCTGGGACCTTCTTGTTGCAAGGCAACGTTGCTAAGATCATTTTAGAAAAAACCCATAAACCACAATATGAGGGCATTACAATGTTTGATTGTTTACGTGGATGAGGACATTTTTTGCATTGTGTAAAAAAGACACATAAAGACGCTTAAACCACTTTATTCAAATTGAATGAACAAGGTTTTGAACAAAATCAAGTACAGCTAAACCTACTAACAACAAAATTAAGTAGCTACCTTTCTATTTATTTCATATTCCTTTATTTAATCAGGTAAACCCCGTTGAGATCTAGATCTCATTTTCAAGAGGGACCTGAGCAAAAATTTGCAATACATAGCAACCTGGTTACAATTTATGATTTATTATACAATAAGAGCCCATTTTTAATTGTCTTTTGAGCAACTTTGTATTTAAAAGTTGTTTAATCAGCTTTTAGTTTTTGTTTTTGTCTCAGCTTAAGTTGTTAATGTGTTTAATCTTCAATGTTTTCTCGCATGATCTTGTTAATCCAGTCTACATAGTTTGCCACTTTGGTGTAAAATCCATAAGTTCCTTTCTGACCACATCTGAAGCCCCAGCTGACAATCCCAGCAGCCCAGAATCGTCCATTTTCAGATTGCAGAGTGAAGCCACTCCCACTGTCACCACTGCAAGAGTCCTTCCCACCTTCAGGAGTTCCAGCACAGAACATGTTGTTTGTCAGTTTTGGTGTCCAGCTACTACGTATTCCCTTCAAAGAATCATTGCATCTTTCCTGTTCCACCACTGGAACATGTACATACTTCAGCTTATTTGTTAGAAAACGCCGCTTGCCTTTGTCTGTAATGCCAAAGCCAGATACCATCCTGAGAAAAAAATGACAGGTTTACAGAACAAAAGATCAGTTATGTAAAAGAGATTTGATATTATTGAAATTATTTGGTAGTTTCTTTACCCCATCATTCCGGTGTCATATGTGTCATCCTCTGATGGCAAACATAGTGGCATTATTGCTGCTTGGAATGTGATCGGGTCTTTAAGTTTTATCAATGCAATGTCGTGGTCAAAATTTAAATAGTTTGAATTATTATATTCAGAGTGAACATGGACTGCAGTTACATTCAGGGAAGGATTTTCTATAATTTGGTGAACATCTGTAACTCCAAGGTAAACCTACAAAAGACATAACAGAAAAAAAGTTTTTCAAAAAAACATGTCACTGGACAAACTCAGACGATTACCCAGTATTACTTACAGATAAAGCCTCAGGAGTTTGTACTTGTCCATTAAGCACAACCACATTAGCTCCAGTTAAAATCCAGCGATCTGCTATGATTATACCTCCTCCTCTGCTGCCACCTACATTTATTAAAGCTTGCCATGGGATGGTATGCTCTGCAGCATAATTTCCTCCAATAATCCTCTGAAAGTGATTTTCAATTTGTTTTGTTGGTCGACCACAAACTGCATAGGATATAAGTTTGTAGTTACAGAGAAGACACAGAGATATCAACATGGGTTTTGATGTTTAAAGGGACCAAAGATGATACCTGGTAGGCATGCTGGTCTTAAAATAACATCATGGTTGGATCTCCACTGTCCATCTGCTTCACAGGTGAGAGAAACTAAGAATAAAACAAAAAAATGATTATTTACAAAAGTGGTATTTTTATCTTAGGTGCTAAAATCAAATACCTAAGTATTATCAGTTACAGTTTGCTAACTATTCACCAAAAAGTTACTAATTTTGTACATCATCTAATGTCTTCAGCCTTAGTGAACAGCATGCCTAACACCTTTATTTTGTTCACTCTCTGGAGGAAATTCACAAAGCAAGGCAATATCCACCAATCTCTGCATCTGTTCTGCTTTGGCCATTTAACAGATTCCAGTACAGGAAGTAGGTTTTACTAAATACATCCAGATGCAAACGTGCTTATCAAGTCCAGTTGATGGATCCATCTCGGGTATATTTTTTTGTCAGATCGCAGTTGTCTTTGTCTCATCCACAAATACAGCTAATGCAGCTGTGAACAAGAAGCTTGAGAAAAAGTTTTTAGTTTTTGCCTTTTTTATAACTTTACTAAGTTGTAATAATGTCAGAATAAAATAGTTGAGATGTATGTGCAGTTACAGTTCATTAATTTATTTAAATTAAAAAGTGCTTTTGGCTTCTATTACGAGATCTATTACATGTTAGGCACTCGTTCTTTAAAATCTTCCTGGTATAGTACCTTCTTCAGCCCCTGTATATGCTATAGTGGTGACAAAAGTCACCCATAGCTAAGAGAAAATATAGTTTTCTCTTAGTGCATGTCTTCCAAGTTACACAATATGACTGGATTGTCTTGGAATGACTGAACGTTGCTCTAAATGCTCTAAATGTCTCACATAAATATAAACAAACTGAATCAGTATCAGGAGATGCTATAGTTGTCCTTTCTGATTCCAAATTTATGCAAATCCCCAAAACATAATAAAGAAATACCATATTAAAATCTATATTATAAAAACTGCTACCTCTTGATGAGAATATGTTGATGAAAACAGAGTTCATCTGGATCTCAAAGCTTAGAGCTTATGGAAGCTTCTGTAGAAAGCACCAGAATAGAATAGAATAGAAAATACTTTATTATTGTATAGTAAAATCTTACCATTAATGCCACCATATGAAGAATAAAATGGTTCATTGCAATGATACTGAACAACAGAAAGATATTGGTTCTGGAAGCCAGACAGCAATGTTACTCCTCCATTCAGCAGAGGCTCAGGTTCTCCACAGTCAATTACTGTGGCAGAGAAAAAAACAGATTTAAGATTTTGTCAGTATTAATTGGTTTCGTCGAAGATTCAATCCTTTTCTCAGTCAGCGAGGAAAAGAATTCATGCAAGTCCCCCAAATACAGCGATCTGCAGGTAAAACTTCCCCTGTTTCAGAGTTTTGTTAAACTATGTCGTGTGATCGTGCTGTGACACTTATTCATCTTACAGTTTAAAAAAGTACATTCAGAAATTCAAGAGATGATTGTTTTAAGTAAAAATCTCACACAAACACACAGCAAACTTGACAGGTTTAGCTTAAAGCATATTCTTGAGTTACATGGGTTAAGTCAAAACCCAGACCCACTGAAAGTCCCATTATTAATCCTCCATAAGATGTAAAACTGATGTTAAGATGTTCCTCATATAACCACTCTGATCTTGAGCCATTTTGCAAACAAGAACTATAGTGGTAATCAACAAAAGATGATTCTACAAAGTAGGAAAATGCACTTTTTTATTGTATTTTATAAAATGTTTTGAAAAGGATTCCTAATTTTTTTATTTGCTTGTGTTGTGTTGATCTATCACATTAAACAAAATGTGAAAAAATTACAATATAGACTGACCCAGTCAGTCTATATTCATCTTAAATGAACATCATTTAAGATGTTCATTAATGTATTTCTGTGGAAAGGTAGATTAAGTTATGCTTTTTGGTGTTACTGCCTACTGTTGGCTCACAGTCAGAAAGGAAATAGTTTAAATGTTGCCATTGCTTTGAGAAACAGATTTAACATCAATTAATTATGTTTTTATCTCCAGCAAACTGTTCCTTCCAAATTAAGGTTCATCACAGTGTTTAGAAACTGATTTTTGATACACCTGAAAATCTCCCTCTGCATTCACCAAACTTACACATGCAGGTGCGTTGGTCTGAGCGCAGCCCGTAGCCATGGTGACAAGCACAGCGATATGACCCAAGTGTGTTGAGGCAGATCTGAGAGCAGAGTGGACCTGATCCATCCTCAGGTTCTGGTGCTGAGCATTCATCAATGTCTGGTGAAATGAAATTATGCATATAATATTGCAAATTAAGTGTATTTTATTTATTACATGTGACAGAAATTTACCAAATGTAAAGGAAAATGATTATTTGTTGGCGCTTAATACAGTTAATCTACGACATGTGTAACAGTTATATACAATACTCTTATTTGGAACAGGTCTCGTCTGAGATGCGGTAAGCAGACAGAGCAGGGCCCTTTGCCTCCCCCACACTAGAGCAATAAATTTGCATTCCAATGGAAGTGGGGACTACGGAGGTGTCTGTGAAATCTCATCTTAGGACGTTTGGCGCCAGGGATCTTCCGTATCAGGCAGCGATGGGCACGAAGTGGTCCGCCTTTGCTTAGATAAAAAAAACAGACACCTTTGCTATAAATTAGGAAGTCACAACTTTCTTTGGGGGCCTGAGGGAGTTCTAATTGGTCGAAGAGCAGAACGCCTTCTTTGCATATATTAAATAGGGAAACGCCTCTTTGGTTAAAATTTCAGGGCAGCACCGGAGAGGGGCTGAGAGAGTTTTTTTTTCATCTTTTCTCCACGAGGGCGCCTTTGTCTGTCTTATATGTTTTGTGTTCGTCTGTCTTCCCTTGTGTGTTTTTATTTTCATGAGAAAATGCATATCTCTGTATCTCTGCAGCTTTGTTGTCGATTGCTTTGTATGAGATTAAACTCTGTGATCTGTGACGTCATTCTGTTTCGCCGTACTTTTGCAGCCGTGATGACATCCGCTCGCGACCCGGCTAACAGGAGGAAAAGGAGAGCCATGCTTTTCCAAAATTTAAGCTAACATAATAACTTTCCTCTTTAACAATTTGGGGGCTCGTTCGGTTACGGATTCTGAGCGGGTGGAGCTGTCACGCGTTGGCCTGGTTCGGCTCGGTGAGGTGAGATACTTTTGATTATTTTTTGTTGTTTGCACCGCCGTGTGCTGGAAAAAGGCGAGCTAGATTGTTGCGGCTGTATCCAGCCACGCGGAGTTCACGGAGCTGCACAGGTACAGAGATTGTGTTTATAAAAGAGTCGATGGTTGAGTGATTGGATTATAAATACACGACACAAGAGGACCGTAGCGGGTCCAGACGTAGGGCTAGCTTACCCTATTGTCAGAAGGCTGGGGTTTTCTTAGTTTTTGGTTCTTTTCCCCGGAGGGTTTATTCTTGTACCTCTAAATTTAAAAAGAATTTGGTAATTGTGTATCAATTTGGTAGTTTGGGCTTGTATTGGCCCGGAGACTGACTCATCTCCAGTAGACTTACAATTGGCTTAACAAGGCTGAATCGCCTGTCTTCAGTCAGACGTAGTGCCTTAGCAAGGCAAATCGTTTGTCTTCAGTAAGACGAAGTGACTGAGCTGGGTTGCGTCGCCCGTGGTGACGAATAGAAATGCATTTTTAAAGCCGGCATTTTATTTTTCTTTTTCCCCGTTGTCTCTTCCGTTTGTCCGACACCGTCTTTGTGTTTCTCTGTGTGTCGCGATCTGTGCTTGTTGCCGCGACACGAGGCTGTGTGCTCCAGAGCTCTGGGTGTGTGTCTGGGTGTGTGTATGTGTGCATGCGTGTATCTGCGTGTGTATCTGTGTGGCCGTGTGTGTGCGCGTGCGCGAGTTCGGGCTGGCTGTGTGTTTGAGCAGAGTGGTAAGTTGTTTGCAAAGCGCTGTTTGCGTGAACGTGAGTTGCTTTTGCTGCGTTTTATTGTAAAGTTATTATGGACACTGAGTTGCGACACGTGCTATACGCTATTTTATGGTCGGGGTTCGTCTTAACGGGGACAGTAGAACGATGGCGAACACGTGGTCGTTTAGTTTAAAAAATAAATAAATAAATAAATAAAATAGGAGTTAAGTACATAAAACTGGTACCAGCAAACAAAATTATTGGTTGTGGTTTGATTTTAACATAACTTTGAGATTTTTTTAAACGTGCACGGGGAATTAAAAGGTTCCTGACGATTGGAGTTTAAAATTAATTAAATTGACACATGAAAATATGTTAATAAAACATTGGACAATTCCTGAAACTTCAGTAAATTTTCATATAAACTTCAGTAAAATTGATATAAATTACAGTAAAATTTGATAGAATAATGACCACAGACTGACACTTGGGGACTGATGAAATTCTGACTGACTATAAAACCTGGCCAGATGTGTGGGTTTTGTGTTTTCTGTAACATGTTTTGTGTTTTTGTGTTGTGTTGCAATTCATTTTGGTGTGAAAGTGTGTGTGATTGGAGATAAAATATCACTGGGTATTTCATGTCTTATAAATACAGAGAAATTTTTAGTGCTGTTATGTGGTGCAAAATTTCCAGTTTTTACGAACATCCTCTGTGTTAAATTGGACTAAATTATTAAAATTAAACAATAACAGCAGTAAGTGTGACCTGCAGTGAAAAGTTTGGAAGGTGATTAAAGGATAGAATCTTGATTAAATAAATCATCTTAACAACTTGAAAATAAATTATGGGTTCTACGGTTAAATAAATGAATAAATAAATAAAGAAAGAAAGAATAAGCCAAGAAAATTAGGTCACAGAGGATTGTAGAAATGCTGTCTTGGCAAATTAATAGATAAATACACACATGATTGGGTAGAGAAATAAATAAACTAAAAAGTATGTAGCGTAGACAACTAAAATATTAGCTTAAATGTTAAGTATTCCGTTTAGGCTGACGAGGAAGTAGTAAAATAGAATAAATTACAATGAGTAAAACAGGACTTTTTTTCATGAGTTGAGGATAAGAATAAACGGAGATTTTTAGAGACACAGGCTCTGACTGTAAGAGGAATTGCTCAGATGACAACAAACTGCAATATGCAACTGACTCTAGATATTTTCACAATCAGTCTTTTTCAAACTGACCAAAACTTTAAGATAGATAAAATATTGTTAAATCTACAGGACTTACGGATAATTAGACAGGATAAATTAGAAGTCACTCTCTTGTTAAATAGAAATTGGTTAAATATAGAAAAGTTTGCTAAAATTTACAAGATTTGTTGTTGAAGAATTGGGAGTTCTTCCTGAAATCCTTATTGGCTCTCTTTCCTGCCATACAAATAGTTCCTCCGAGAGGTGAAAAGGGGGTTTTATGGTGGGCTTAGGAATTTGTTTTATGGTCTGACAATGGAGATTGCTCAGACTGGTGTAGTGGCTTTCAAATTTAAATTGTGAAATCTAAAAGTACAAAAGGATTTAATTTTTCTTTTTCCTAAGGAACATAGGGATTGGCTGTTTAAATTTTAGGGTATTGTTTCACATTATAGATTATAGGAAGGAGTAGAGAGTCTTTTCTCATTACATAAGACAGGAATTTGATGCAGTTTGGTTTCCCAGCTTTAGTGAAACATTTTCTCTTTCAAGTAGATAGTTTCAACAAGCACATACATAGTGAGCAAGGAATAATGTGGAAAATGTTAAATATAAGTCTGTAGCATTGAAACACTGAGTCGACTGTCACACACAGACACTCTTGGTAATGATTTTCTGTTTTCCTTTCATATTACTTTATATATTAAGTAGTGAGTAATTTAGGATTTTAATCTTTACATTTCTTTTCATTAGTCTGACTTTTTATTTGGCTATTTGTGTCAGTTCTTTGTCTATTTTGTTAAATATAACGAATTACTTTCTTTCTTTTGAGTTATCAGTTTCCTCTGGACCTGTTCCTGAAAGTCACACTGATGAGCTCCAGCTGATCGGTGTCCTTATATGGGTGTCTAGCTTCCTTAGCGGGCCATTCCATTTGTTCACCCAGGGAGGGGGAAATTTAGTTTTTAGTTTAATTTCTTTCATTTGTAGATTGAGTGACATACTGACCAGTATTCGTTAGGGTTTTGTGTGTTTAATTACCCCTTAGTGTGTTAATGGTCTGATCAGCCATTATCTGAGTTCCCCTCATGTCTTGTTAGGTCAGTTTGTGCTTACGTCGTTCTGTTACTACCTGTGTTGTTTTTTGTTATGTTGATTTCAGTAGGGGCCCAATTTATTATTTTTGGATTTTCTTTGTTAACTGTGTTTGAATTTTTTTTTCTTCAACGTCTCTCTGGCTGGTTTATGCATAACCTTCACATAGTCTTAATTGGTAAACACGTTTTGTCAAACACTGCTGAGAATTTTTGAGACGTTTCTACAATTAATTATTTGAAAATCATGAGAGTAAAATTGCATAATGAGCTTTAAAACTGTAATGTGAAATGTTTTTTTGAAAATAGTAATCTTGAAGGTTTAAAGCATGCTATAATAAATTGTTCTGTTTGTTTTGACAGTTTGCCTGTTAGGACGGGGCAGTATTGGGTAGAATTTCTCAGTAAAAGAATGACCCTGTTTCATCAACATCGTTAGTTAACATATTAGGTAATGATGATACATTAGCCAGTAATGTATCATACAGAGGGAGAATATGTTATGGGTTATTTTTATATTACTTAATTAGATTACTGAAACACTTATTACTTAAACAAAACTTTTGAAGAATATGTCTGATAAGTGCTTATTTTGAATGGATTTGAGTTGTTCTCCATTAAAGGATGTTCTGATAATGGGATAACATATTTTGAGAAAATAGATGAATTTATAGTGATAATGAAGCATAGTTTGGTTAATTAACTTGGGAAAATAATTATAGAAATTAAATTATTATTGTGTTAGCCATTTTCAGAGCATTAATTTAATGGAGCATGAATGTTTTAAGAAATGTTTTGAAGAATCTGTTCTTGATTAAAGTTATCACTAATCAGTAAAAGTATATAAGGCGGGATTATAATGATTTTTCTAAACTTGATTTTGATTTTTTGATTTACATCCATTTAAAACGATTTTAAATAATACTTTAAATTCGACGACAAGTAAAAGCCTAGGTAAAAATTGGTATATTTTGAAAGAGTCTGGATTTGTTACATTATAATTTCTCCAGGTCTAACTCTTTTGAATTTTGTTTAAGGAATGCATGTAGAATGATTTAGACAAGCAACCAGTAAGATCTAGTTTGTTCTATAAAAGTCATTTAAACTGGACTGTTTAATTCACATTGTTATTCATTTTGGTGGTAAATGTAAGCTTTACAACTACATTTTTAAGTTTTTGTGTCTGTTTTGTTTCGTTTGTTTGATCCTATTTTTACAAGATTGGTTTAAGAAAAGATCTGCATTTGTTTAACATTCTGGGAAAACGTTACTTTGGAAACATGTCTTTTGAAGCAAATGATTACAGGGTTTTGGTATTTTTCATCGGTTGGAGCTATAGTATATAATAATAGCAACGTACATTGAAGGGATCACATCCACCATTTGATGAGCAGAACTGGACAAAGTAGGAGATAAGGCTTCACGAGATGAGTTGCTCATGGTTTTACACGCAGACTGCCCTGGAGCTCCGAGCTCCAGGTGGGACTTTGGACTCTGTCACACAAGCTGTTGTCATGCGAGGCGGGGGTGGGGCTGCTTGGAGAAGCGGCTTCACACTTATTTCGAAGATAGCAGCCACAGAGTCACGAGCGGTGGAGGATTCACTCTGACACGGGGTGACTTTAAGATGTTTGTGTTGAATACACAAAATGAATGATGCCCTTGGACAAATCTGATCTCTGTTTTGTCGTTTCAGTCTGGTTTCCTGGTGCCCTGCGGATGTGATCTCCTTCAAAATCTACGTTCTTTGATAAAAGGCTTAAAATAATTTCCCTGGATGGAAGATAACAAAACAAATTTATTTTTTAGGTGAAACCGTCGTTTGATTATGCTGACAATGATGAAGATGATAATAAAGAATGTTGTAATTGTGTTTCTGATGCTAATGAAATTCATGTTGAAAACAAAATGTATGTTTAATAACCTGTGACAGGTCGCTTCACGAGATTTAGTTTCCTCACGAGGAGATTTCATTTTCTCCTTGAAATCTCTCTGTAATATTGACCTAATAATCCCATTTTCAGTGAGCAACGGACGCTCAGGTGGAAACTTGAGGTTTCCGACCGAAGAAGATCAGGCTGCAAGAGGATCATCATTAACTTTTTATTGCGTGTTTTTCGTTCGTTGTGAACTCTGAAAAGGACTTTCGTTTCGTTTTTTGCGCGCATTTTTTGAACATTTCCTGACGAAGACTTCGTATTTTTTGAGAGACTGTCGATGGACATTTGAAAAAAAACAAAAAAAAAAACAGAAAAAGACGAACAGCAGATTGTAATTTTGTGTCTTTCTCATTTGATAGATTGTAATTTTGTGGTGAATGTTGTCTTTTAAGTTGCAGAGCATTTCTTCCTGATTTTCTATGTATGTCCCAGCTTTATGTTTTATTTTTGTTTTACACTTTGGGTTTT
The DNA here is from genome assembly GCF_003331165.1 of Xiphophorus hellerii. Classification (NCBI taxonomy): domain Eukaryota; kingdom Metazoa; phylum Chordata; class Actinopteri; order Cyprinodontiformes; family Poeciliidae; genus Xiphophorus; species Xiphophorus hellerii. Next base: position 13,141,123 of record NC_045674.1, on the reverse strand, counting down.
TGTTTGTCCTGTGTTTTGGTTGGATTGTGATAATTTTGTTTTATGTTTTTATATTTTTGTAAGGATAAGTCTTTCTACACCTTGGGTTTTGTTTCAAAGGGGGATTGTATGTAATTAGGGTACGTCACTCTTTTGTCTTTTTATTTTTCGGTTTTTTCGTTTTTTCATACATAGTTTTGGTTCGGTATTAGAAGGCTTACTCAATTTATTGAGGTCTTTTGAAAAAGACCTCAAAAGGGGGATTGTAAAGGAAAATGATTATTTGTTGGCGCTTAATACAGTTAATCTACGACATGTGTAACAGTTATATACAATACTCTTATTTGGAACAGGTCTCGTCTGAGATGCGGTAAGCAGACAGAGCAGGGCCCTTTGCCTCCCCCACACTAGAGCAATAAATTTGCATTCCAATGGAAGTGGGGACTACGGAGGTGTCTGTGAAATCTCATCTTAGGACGTTTGGCGCCAGGGATCTTCCGTATCAGGCAGCGATGGGCACGAAGTGGTCCGCCTTTGCTTAGATAAAAAAAACAGACACCTTTGCTATAAATTAGGAAGTCACAACTTTCTTTGGGGGCCTGAGGGAGTTCTAATTGGTCGAAGAGCAGAACGCCTTCTTTGCATATATTAAATAGGGAAACGCCTCTTTGGTTAAAATTTCAGGGCAGCACCGGAGAGGGGCTGAGAGAGTTTTTTTTTCATCTTTTCTCCACGAGGGCGCCTTTGTCTGTCTTATATGTTTTGTGTTCGTCTGTCTTCCCTTGTGTGTTTTTATTTTCATGAGAAAATGCATATCTCTGTATCTCTGCAGCTTTGTTGTCGATTGCTTTGTATGAGATTAAACTCTGTGATCTGTGACGTCATTCTGTTTCGCCGTACTTTTGCAGCCGTGATGACATCCGCTCGCAACCCGGCTAACAGGAGGAAAAGGAGAGCCATGCTTTTCCAAAATTTAAGCTAACATAATAACTTTCCTCTTTAACACAAAGCACACCTATTGCTTGGTACTGAGCAGAAAATCCCACATTCTGGTTTCGGTCCGGGTTGTAGTCACTCAGCTGGATTTTCAGGGTGAGTCTGCTGCCTGGAGACAAAATGGGCTGGTAGCCGGGGTGACGTCCATCAGCAGAGTTCTCATTGCCACAAAACTTTCCAAGCACCTTTTCATCATGTAAAACCTGCAAAGATAAAATATATAAAATAATGAGGAAACACTACACATAGAACTTTAAATAAAAAGTAATAAAGTGGGGATTGTGTTATAAATACACATTCTGCAGATTTTTCAATTAACAATTTAAGCCTTTTTTATGCAATATTAGAAATACATTAGCAATTGAAACAAACGTCATTCAATTTATTTTTAAAATAAAGAACTGAACATGTTATTGATTAAAATGCAATAGCAGAATTCCTTTAGTGCATGCTTGATCATTAGTACTAAGGGATGCATGTGCATCTAAATACTTCTAAAATCAACATGTGAAAAGCTCAGTCCTTTCTGCTTGACACATCATACAGTGTATCTGTGGACATATTTTTTTCTATTAACCGATTAATAATTTAATAGTTAAAAGTGCTTAACAGGAGTGCAGAATTTGAACTGGGTGACGCTGAAGCTACCGTTAGAGTGGTAGGAAATATGTACAGACAAAGAAGGTTTTTTTATATATATATATATCTTAAATGAGAAATGCACATATTTCTTTTCATTTTTGGCTTAGTTACTGCTCTCAGTCTTGTTCTTTCAGCAAATGTCCTTTTCTTGATTCTGTGTACTCCAGTTAACAATTATTGGATTTCTAAATTAGTTGACGATTATTTCAGTAATTGATTTGTCACGATTAATTTGCCCTATATCTCATAGTTTAATATAGCTCTGACAGTAATTGAGGATTTGATGTCCACATGTGTGAAGGTCAGGTTGATCTGGAAGCCGTCCGGCACGCTGATCTCCCACTGCTTCTGCAGGTTGACGGGATAGAGCTGAGGACACTGGGGGGAATGGATCTGCCCTGAGTCCGGCAGTGGGACACACTCACACACCAACACACGCAGAAACCTGCAGACAAACAAGAGTTCGATCTGTTTATCACAGTTTGATGGTCTGAGCCTCTGGTCCAAAGTCGATTCAAACAGAAAAGAGCAAACACAGTGACAGAATCAATTAAACCACAGAAGACACATTTTATACCTAAGTACATCTATGACAATGAATCAACTATCTGCCTAACGCAGTATGCCTTCTGCAGAATCAGAAATTATTTAAAATAAAATAAAAGATTCAAAGTAATTGCTTTAATATTTAGGGACTTTTAGAATTATGGGGGGAATTCATGTTAAAAGCTGTTTAATTCTGTCATAATTTATTCTTTAAAATCCTCTAAACTCACCATATGATGAAAGATGTCCAACCAATCCTGGCATTGAATATGTCCATGTCTGAATTAATCTAGTTGTCTACTGACGCATGTAGATACAAGTGAAACATTAATGCCAGAAAGATGGCGCGTTTGTCTTGGCAAAAATCCAGTAAATGTTTGACGTTGGACAGCAAAGGAAAAGTATCGTAAATATGGTATTTTGTGAATAATATGACTATGTGATATGATTAAAAAATGTCAAGTTTCATGCTATTTTATATTATGTTTTTCTATTCCATTAATAGAGGCATATTTGGCTCATTCATCAGCTGTCATAATTAATTTTACCACTAGATGGGGGTGTTTATAATTTTTAGCATAGCACCGTCAATGAACAATATGACAACAATACGCTAGTAAACATAAAGTTTATTTTGAGTTTATTTATAATTATGAACATTGCAAACCGAGACCAATACTTGTACTTCTCTTTATATTTCTTAAGGACACAGTCTCAGTGCCAGACGGAGCTGAATGGGTATAAACTATTCTTTTCAAACAGGTTTTTTAGTTTGTCAAGAATAGTTACTCAGTAACTCAGTAGTAACTACTGCTAAATGTGAGATTCTCGCAGGATGATAACAGTTTTAGTCATATATACTCTGGGTATAATTGTATTAGGAAATCAATTTTAAACTAACAGGTATAATCTACACACATTTTATTGAAACCATACAAGCTGGAAAAATAGCATTTTGAATGGAATAGTTATGTAGTCTGTATATGTCATATTCATTTTTAATAAACTTCAATAAAAATGAAGAATAAAAATCTGGTAGTGTTCAAGTAACTAATGTTTTTTGCCATTCTGCTACACACTGTTATTTTTTTTTTTTGTCTGTCCGTTGTGACTGAAAATATTCCAAACAGCTGATTTTTTCATTTGTGTGAACAATAAAAAAAAATATTGTAGCCTTAAGTAAAATATAGAATACAAACCTAATGAATCTGACTTTTAAACATGAACAGTGTTTATTTATTTAAGTTTATTTGGTAGGGACAGACACACATTGAACAACAGCTAATTCGCATCACTTGTCCCTAGTGTGACAGAAGATTTTAGCTGGTTTCAACATAACATGTTTAAAACCTCAGTTTACCTCAGAAACAGAAACTAGCCCCATGCTCAGGCAGTAATAATGAAAAAAGTTAATAACTTTAAAAATAACACCATAAATGTAATTGTTTATTGGCACTTATACGGCAAAACTTAGGAACTTTATAAAATATGTAACTGACATGTATTACAAAGCATCGTGATAAATTTGTCCATGTGGAGAATATACTCCTGATATAGATTTGTGAGTATGGATTAGGTCACACATAAACAAAACAGGTTAGCATTTAAAATGGTTTAAGTCTGTAGATGATTTGTGAACACTTCCTTTAATACAGATATAAAGCACTGTATTTGGTACATCTTCTTAAATATTATTGATTTCATGCTAATGTTTGAATATTTGATTTCAAGAAATTTTAAAAATTGGTTAGTATCAATAATTTGATCAGCCCTGATAGATGGTTATTAATTATGATTGAGAAGAATGTTTTTGTTTTTTTTTAACTCCCTGCTTCATTTTTCTTGATCTCATTAATCCAGTTGACATAATTCTCCACCTTGGTGTAATAACCCTTCTTGTCACCTGTTGCACCTCCACTCTTACAGGGAGTGCCCCACGACACAATGCCAATCAGATAATGGGGCCCTACGCCTGAAGACAACATGGGTGAAACAAAAGGACCGCCACTGTCTCCCTTGCAACTGTCTGCCCCTTTTCTTCCAGCGCAGAACATGTTGTTAGTAAAAGTCATGGCTTTGCTATAAAGACTAGGTGTGTTCCTACACTTAGTGAGGGAGTAAACGGGAACGTCAACGTATTGTAAGACGTCTGATGTACTATTCCAATCATTATCCTGAAATGTAGCCCCCCAGCCAGACACTGTGCCTTGTTCTTCCTCCATCACACCTCTGTTTACTTCTGGCAAGCAAACAGGCAGGAGGTTTGTTCCAAGCTTCACTTTGGACGTGAATTTTATCAGAGCTATATCATTATCATAATTTGTTTGTGGTAAGGCTCCTCTGTAGCTGGGATGAACTATGATTTTTTCAATTGGAATGGGAGATACATCAGTTCTACTAATAGTTGTTGTATCTATCAGTCCACCGTAGAGTTGAATTGATTCTCTCGGGATGTCGTTCACAACGTGTGCTGCTGTGACGGCCCACTGATCGTTTATCAGTGATGCTCCTCCGAACTTTGGACGTGTTATGAAAAGCTGCCACGGTACTTCTCCCAGCGTTGCCACCTTTCCTCCCAAAATTCTGCCTGTGCTTGACGTTTCTGGCATTCCACACACTGAAAGGCACAAAAGTCATCAGTAAAGCAAATTAAGTGATTTAGTACAGAAAGAGTCAAGCAGGCATTCCTCTACCTTCATTGCAGTTTGGCATCCTGGTCCACTCGCCATCGGCATTACAAGTGCTTGTATCTGAAAGGTTTAAGGAACCACACTGTTTAAAATCAAGCAACACCAGATATACCACAGTGTGGGAGAGTCATGTAATCACCATTTCCTTCCAGTGTGTAGAACTTTGAAGTGCAGTAAAACTGCATCCGGCTGCCATACTTTGTGTTTTGATCCTCTGGATTCACCATCTGAAGGATGCTGTCACGTCCAAGGTCCGGCCAACCACAATCCACAACTGGAGCGAGAAACAAAAATTACCACGCAAAGCGGCAGTACATTTAAAATTAATAAGAAAATGTTCAGGAGAAACACAGATTGGTTTCAGTCTCACTCACTTTCACAGGCGTACATGGGAGCCCATGCACCATTGCTCTGGCAGGTGGTGCCATAATGTCTCGTTAGACCGTCCGGCTTCACAAAACGAGAACTTAATTAACTTTATGTCAGCTTAGGGTTTGCACAAACATTACACTGGTCAACAGCCAAAAAGTTGTCTGGGGTTTTTCCAACTGTTTTATGGTCATTTTGATGTGCTGAATCCAAAAACTCACATTGGTTTTGCTCAACTTTCTGAAGTAAACTACTTATAAGATTGGGATGCTGGCTGGTTACTGCTGGACTCTGAAGAAAGAGATCCCTGCTGCTGAGCATACCAGGCGTTCAAAGAAACAGAAGTCCATGCCCTTACTTTTGCACAATGAAGACATAATGTTCAATTTACCTCTACTTACCCTTATCAGCAGGGCCGGCCCAAGGCATAAGCAAACTAAGCAGCTGCCCAGGGCCACTAAGGGCCCCCTCAGTATATATATATATATATATATATATATATATATATATATATATATATATATATATATATATACTATATATTATTACTATATATTAATTAATACACTTATTAATTAAATAAGTGTATTAAGTGAGAATTTTCTTTCTCCTAAAACCTTTTTTTTGATAATATTAATGGAAATAAACTGATAATGTCACAAAAATGTCATCAATTTAGTCAGAAGATCAGATTAGAATAAACACCTGACCTGATGAAAAAAAATGGATGTTATTTTTGCATTCAGCTGTGCAAAATAGTCCTAATTCAGTTGAGAAATCACAGACAACTTCCAGAAATATTATTTTGTAACCCAGTGTTATTTGAGGACTCACTGAATCTGCAACATAGCCAAGATCACAAGTTACGGTCACTGATTCTCCCCGATGATATTCTTGTTTCAGAGGAGTCACATTTGAGTTTGAGGTCATAGGTCGACAGACCTTATCTGCAGGGAAGAGCAGTGATTTTAGAGACACTAGAGATCCTTTTTGGGGGGGTGGAGAGGAACTGTATTAAAAAGAAGCTGCATTACCTCTGGTCTTGAAGTGGATATTAAAGCCCTTGTTAGTCCCAGACCCGTCAGAGATGAAATGGATTTGGACGTGGCTCGAGTGAGTGAGAAAAGGAGAAGGTGGGGGTTTCTTACCACAGAATGGACCCAAAGTCTCAGAGTGAGTCTCAATCTGTCAAACACATCAACACAGTGCATGTCTTAAAATATAACACTCTGAAACACCTCATTAAGCATGCAGATACGCAGTACTGCTAAATCTTATAACGTGTAAAATGTCACAAATATGTTTTCAGTGAGAAAACAAAACACTTCTTGCAGCTGATCTTTGTAACAGTTTTGCACTCTGTTCACTTGAACAAGCTTTGTTTCGTTTCAGAGGTAGCTGCATTAAAGTTGCACCGCTCACTGAATACTGCAACATCATTGACCTCAAATTAGCAACATCACATGTCTAAAGTAAACCATGTGATGGTTTACTGGAGTCCTTCAGGTCATAGCTGCTGCTGCTGCTGCTGCTGCTGCTGCTGCTGCTGCTGCTTAGAAACCTGAACTTTGTGTCTGTATAACAAATCCCTGTAAATCTGGACTTTGGTCTGATGTGTCAAACTTTCAGCTTCCACGATTTTGGAAGGTACACAGAGGTGAGCTGATGGTATCTGAAAATGCGGTTGTCTGTGTAAAACACGGAGGCGTAGGTGTGATGGTGTGAGGGTCGTTGATGGTAAATAGTTTGTTTTTTCAGACTCCAACACCTAACCATCATGGTAACCACAATATCCTAGAATGATGCATCATTTCAAGCTACTGTCTGTTTAGAGGAAATTGACCACAGTAAGAAGTGAGTTTAACTCTACAATAAAGCACAAGCAAATGTTAGAGTCATAGTAAAGGTATAAAACATATTTTATATTCTTTACACTTTATTTGCTCACTATTTTACCCTATAGAGTTTTATAATTTAATAAGTTAGTAGTAGTTATCATATTTGTGGATTTTCCTGTGGAACGTAACTCCAAATCATTTGTTGAAAATCATTTTCTTTTTGTAGCACATACAAATCTAGAATATTGAAGAGAAAATGAAGCTTGGGAAGGTGAAATACCTATTGCTTCACACACGGTTTACAAGCAGCATCTTCACTGGTGTAGTCACATATGTATTGTGAGGTGAATTTTCATTTTTAGTGATGTCCAAATCTGCGAATGAACAGTGATAGAATAGTGAAAATCTAAATCTATAGGAGTGAAACTAGTTAAAAGAAAGAAGTCCAACACTGGCTCATCAAACAGGATGTCCTCTGGTTGTTTAATCCAAGTTTTCAACACTTCAGTCTCAGCTTCCTCTTTTTTTATTTTTACTGTACAGGGAGTAACGCTTTAATAAAAATTTTAAAAAACACCTTCCTGGGATTTTTGAGTACTGCGACTCGATTCTCACCCTCAGCTCATCTATGCAGCCTCCCTCAGGGCTCTGCTCCACATCGAAACCCTCAGAGAAGTGCAGCTCCAGCTGAAGGTTGTCCTCCACAGACAGGGTGTATTTACAGTTGGTATTTTCTGGGTACGCTCCAGGCCAGGAAAGACTGGATATGTCACCTCTTTTCAACCCCGACAGGTCCTCAGCGCAGCCCACTGTATTTAGGATGACACGAGTTCATTCGCAGCCTGCTCATCACTTTGCCGGCATGATTAAACCTGACTACGTTCGGCCTCCATTTTTTCCAGACTGACCACTTCTGCTTCTCCTATTTCTCACTTCGTGTTTCGGTTCTGTCCTCCTCCATTTGTCATTTGCCGTGTGTGACCTGCCAAGAAGTTAGAAAATGTCTCCCTTACCCATACAAGTGTGTTTGTCCTCGTCCAGCTGGTAACCATGACGACAGGAGCAGTGGTAGCCTCCGAGGAAGTTGTGGCAGAAGTGAGAGCATTTGTTGATTTGCTCGTCCTCACACTCATTAAAGTCTGCAAAGTAAAAAAGACCCTGAACATCTTTAAGATATGTTCGTTAAAGCATTAACTAAATATTTATATGAAACATTTATTTTGATCGTCTGACTGTGAAAAACACGTTCTGGAATTTTATGTAATGTCCGTCCTTTGAGCTCCAACTATTAGATTTAGGTGAAAAACAGACGACAGTGGAAAGGCCCCAGAATTTATTTCTCTTTTTGACTCTGATTAGATAACAATAAAGTCGCCACGGTCCATTTAAACTTGCTTCCTACTCTGTCTGAAAGCCTGGAAAGTTATGAAATGTACTTGTAGAGCATGGACAAATATTTTAGCTTCCAGACTTAATTTATCCTCCTATATTCTGAAATATAAAAAAGAGAACTTCTAGATATTCAATTTTTTTCATTCAGCAAAATTTCTACTATATTAAAAAAAATTCTCTGGATTGTCAAACAACAGTGGGACAAATTTCCTTCACAATGATGTCAAAGACTCATTGAAATATAACAAACCCGTAATGTTTGGCCCGGCTGGTTTGAATTTATTTTTCAAAGTAAATAAAATAAGTATTTGGTAGCTGGTTTTTCTATTTACTCAGGTTATCTTTGGCTGATGTTAAAATTTGTTTTATAAACAGAAACAGTCTAATTTAACAAATTAGAACATTGTTTCGAATGAGGCACATTTGTTAGGTTAAAAGTATTTTTGAAAAGAAGTTTTAAACAGATTAGACATTCTTTCAGTAAGCCCACTTTTCTGTATTAAAATAATTTTTATTGGTTGTAATAATATATTCTTCAGCGTTAAAAGCAGAAAATCATCATCATTACAGAAACATAGACTTTAAAACATCAGCTTGTTTGTAAATAATCTACCTAATTTATGTTTTATTGTTTTATTTAGTGAGTGGAGCTACTGAAATACATGAACAAAAACAGAAGAAATCTGAAATGGGGCAAATTTCCAGCCAGAATGTAGAAATCTGACTGTGGAAAAGTATTTAATTATGAAATGGAAGCTGTGAACCATCATTCCCTTTGTTGTTGTTGTTGTTTTGAGGTTTTTACATGACGAAAATGAAAAAGTAGAGTACACATGAACTATTTTACACTTACAACGAAACTGTTTCCAGTTCAGTTACTCATTGTCTAAAAATAAACCTGACCTTTATCTGAAATACAACAGGTCGCCTGAACTGGACATGAACCAAGCTAAAAACATTTTTCTGAATGTGGAAGTACGGTTTGTTTCTCGCTCTCACCTTGAAGCGTATAAAACCCTCTGAAGCCAGTGTGCCTCTTGGTGTTGGAGTAATCGGAGTGAAACAGAAGAGTGAGGCAGCCGCCAGGGGAGGAGAACAGCAGTGGATTCACCGTCTCCTGAAGCTCCTCATAGTCTATTTTCCCACACAGAAGAGCTATCAGGTTCCCTTTGGATGAGATCTGGGTGTAAACACCACAGGCAAAATATATTTATCTACTTATTCACACCAGTTTGATGCAGTAGCAGATGAAGGCATCATTAAGCCTGACCTTCACAGCATCATTTTCACAGTCTTGGCTGTTCTCCAGGTCCAGGTGGATCAGTCTGATGGAGACGGTTTGACCTTTGGGCGCACACTTGGTCCAGTTTAAACTTTTATGAGGCAAATACCCCCTGGGGTACCCAGGAGACTCCATCCATCCCAACAGCGTGGAATATGAGGAGCAGGGCAGCAGAAGGAGAAAGAGGCTGAAAGAATGTGCAAATATTACAAAGGGAATATCTTAATTACAAAATCTTTAAAAAAGAGATAATAAAAAATTAAAATGATGATCTCCTAAACCATAAGTTTCAGTGAAAGTTTGGTAAACTTTCTTTGTCTAAGAACGTGTTTTTCTGTGAAATGTAACTCCAGATTAATCACAGACAATTTGAACATTCATGGATTTTTCCATATAAGTAATAAATCAGTTAATCGCATAATAAATTAAAACAAACTCAATCATTTCCACTTGCATCATTTATAGTTTTTATCTTTTCTTTCTCTTATTCTACCAAAAACTGGATGACTGAAGTCTTCAGTCTGGTGCTTTGGTCTCAACTTTTGTTTGTTTGTTTGTTTACAGAGATTTAGTTGATTTTATTTATTGTTTCTGTTGTTTAATTATTTGGGGTATTTAAAATATCTTCCAGCTCTAGTGTTAAATGTTCATTAGAATTTTACATTTATTGTTCTTTGTGAAATCTTTGCATTATTTATGCCATTACAGTCATATTACTTGAAAATGGTCTCAAAACAACAAGATTATCGTTTATCGCAATAATTTGTGGGGCAATTTATCATACAGAAAAATGTATTATTGTGAGGCCTAAGCAAATGTTTTAAAGAAAATGCAAGTCTGGAAACTAAAATAACTGCTTGACAGGTTATTGGGTTGTGTTCAGAAACCAGCCAATCGAGGAGCTGCTTTTATTTCCCTTGATGCTGATTGGTTGTTCCCCAGGAGGAAGACTGTAAATGTTAGCTTTTATAGTAGTGCTGAGACAGTTTCCATTGTGCATATTAATGTAAATTTAGTGTTTGAACTCTTTAAATGTGCAGTTATAAGCCTTCTTCTTCTCAAGTATTTGTAGATTTTAAATAATAATAGCCAGCTGTGGTCTCTGTTGAATACAGAGCCTCTACTGTACGCATCATTTTATTGTCCAAAAGTCTTGAGTCAATCATTGCTTCCAAAATGTTCCTGATCAATATTTCTCTAAAAGATTATTTTATGGTCTTTTCCTGTGTTTATGCTTGACTGTTCAGTACATTTGACGCAGACGCAGAGATTTCTAAACTGAAGGGATGAACAAAGGTTGAGTCTTCACGTAACACGCAACTTGTAAATTTATAAATTTAGACATTTTTGAAGCTTTTCTCATTTCTTAAGCTGAAACAGTAAAGGATATCAATGATAACTTAGTAAATAAAATTGTATTTTTGCCTCCAACGAGATGATTTAAGCTCCTTTCTCTGTTATCTTTTATTAATAATTCACCGCTCAACATGTTTAGCAATGTTAGCATGCAGGAATAATGGCTCTATTATGTTCTTTCAGACATGTATGCAAATTTTCAAGATAAAACTCACCTGTTTAAGGAACTAAATTAGTGTTCAGTGGGTCCACTGTGTAAAGTTAATGGGAGTGGCTTAAAAAACATTGCAAAATAGTGTCTGTTGCAAAATGCTGACATTTGGTAATTATTTGATGCCGTTGCATTTTTCTACGCCGACCTGTAGATCGGTATCAAACTGCACGACTTTTCATCTTTGCTTTGAATTTGATCTGTGGAGCATTTCAAGAGGAACCGGGCTGAATGTCATGTTGACATGCCAGTTACAAAGAAAAAGTTAATTTCAGGAAGTGCTCCACCGAAGCTTAGCAGCAGACGCCACAGAGGTTGAAAACACACTTTGTGAAGAAAAAGAAGAACTACATATGTGAAGAGACTTTGTGTTGCCGCGTCAATATCAACAAAACCCAGAATGGAAAAGCTGCTATTACTGTTTCGTTATCTATAAATCAATGCAAATAAAATGAAAAGTTGACAACAGGTCAGAGGAACAGTCACCTCCATGATGAATCTTCCTTATGCAGGAAAGGAAGGTTCAGACGAACAGCCTTATGATCCACATTGCTACGTTTACTTCTAAGGTGCATTTATCATTTCTGGCATCTTTCAAGACAATAACACAGATTCAGGCAACTAACATGGTTAAATATCACAACGGCAGCTGAAAAATGGTCAGATAAGTATTAGCACAAGTTTTTGCAGGAGCCAATAACTCCATTAATTAAATTAGGACTCTACTAGTCACTGCCAAAAACTGTAAATCAAGTGATAGAAGAGTACTTTTGATGAACATTTTCATTACTTTTGTATATTCTGACAGAGAAACACAGAAAGACACACAACAACAACAAAAAAACCCCACACAATTAAAGTGCTGATTAGCACATGTTAAACTATTTGGATTTATAAAAATTAAAAAATCCCACCTTAATCTGAACATGGCAGCACAATCCTCATATGAGTCTGTATTCCTCCTTCCTTTTTCCCGCTCATTAATTCACTCTCCGTTCTCACCCCCCTCCCGTCTCCTTGCGTCCCCTCTTCCTCTCTCGGTTATAAGTTGCACCAGTAAGCATTTATGAATCTATTTATGTACAGCTGTCTTTGTAAAGTGATGTGAAAGCACAACCCCCCTCAAATGTCCACTTATGTCTTTACAAAAACAAAAAGCTCTTCTATTTTCAAGCAAGAATTTTATCTATTCACACCGTTAAATCGTAAATGAACTTTGAACTGAGCTCAATTTTGCCAGACGGGCTCAGGCCTGACTGCCACGAAGCATATAGAATCTAGAAATTATTTAAGTAGAACCCGTCTGCCAACACGAAGGAGGCTAAAAGACCCCCAAAAAAGCAACACATTGTACCATCATCTAAGAAATAAAATCAACAGTCGGAAAAAAAACATATATGTATATATATACATAGATATATGTACACGCGTACGCAGTCTTGTACTGCGGTCAACAATGCAGAGTGGCAAATGTGATGTAAAGATTAGAAAGATTAAAGTGCTCAGCAGCAAATTTAATTTAAAAAAAAACAAAGCAATGGACGTTTCGGCAAAACCAAGGTAGTATGTACGTATTGCAACAATGAATTATTCTTCCGCCAAAGCACAACTAGCTAGTTAACATTTCTAAATTAACATTTAAAACAAAATTACTTCTTTTAAACCCAACATGAAAACCTGAAAAATTAAACTTAAAATTCAAGCAAAGTGACTAATCGTGATTAATTGCCGCTTTTTAGGATTAGTAATCTGAATAAAAAGTCTTCTTATATCTTGTAAATTTATGCATAACTACTGTTTCTACAAAAGAGGAAGACAAGGTTGAATTGTTTAAAAGTGTTTGTGTGTTTGGTTCAATACTATGTTGGGACAGGACAAAAACTGTATTATGGAAGAGTCTCAAAGGTAAAACTACAGCTGACAAAAAACAACACAAACGGACCATCTGACACGAAAACAACTGATGATCCTCAAGGCTGTTGGAGGGAAGAAACCAAGGAGGAACCATTGTGACTATAAGCAGATTGGGTTGGATTGTGCAGAAGAACAATGATCCAAATCACACCAGCAGGTTTACCTCCACAAGGCAAAATTAATATTTTGGACTGGCCTAGTCAAAGTTGAACTTTAGCACCCTAAATGTGGTTAATTAAAAAGAATCTACAAAAAAGATTTGTCTGAAGTTCCTCAACAGCGATGTAAAAGAGTAATTTCCAGTCATCGGAAAGGGTGGATGACAGCTGCTGCTGCCAATGATGGCACAAAGTTATGTTTCAGTGTTAATTACTTTTTACACAAAACCTTTTTTCCTCATCAGTAAATGAAATCTGTCACTTGAAAACTACTTTTCATTTGATATTAAGATTTGTTTGAGGATCTGAAATAGTTCAGTATGACAGAAAAGCAAATCCATTTTTCAACAGCCTGCATATTTACTGTAATAAGGCAAAGATCGGGGGCAAAAAGGGTGACAGGAAAACAAGCTGGCCTTGAAGTTTTATCTCTGCAGCGCTCCAGCTCTGCTTTGACAAAGGTTTGTTGATAGCAATAGAGACAAAGCAAAAAGAAATGAGTGTATACAGAGAGAGGAAATGTCTCATTGTATCACACAGCGCTAGGCACACACAGTACCTTTGGGTTTATAGCTACGGAAACACGCACAGCGTTCACACCGCCAGAGAGAGAGAGAGAGAACCAGGACCGGAAGGAAACGAGGACCGACACACAAAGACGTAGAGACGGAGGGGAAAACGGCAGATGAGGGTCAACGGGGCTTTCCATTGTGTAGGATCAGAAAAAAGTAGGGAGGGAAAAGAAATCTGCTGCCAAAGCCAGATCTTACATGACAGACAGAGGAGCGAGTGAGAGAGACACAGAGTTTCACCAGAGACGGTGGCTGGAAACCCAAAGCTTGAACTTCTACACACAAGAGGAAGACTGTAATCAAATGTGCTACTGATGGCAAATATAACCTGTGAAGTCAAGAAGAACAAGAGTAAAGATGGACATTGTTGTGATCAATGTCCTGCAGGTCAGTGAACGTCTCATAGTTTCTTCTTTGTTTCACAAGCCTCCTTTCAGAAATCTTGAAAAAAAAAAAAGAAGCTTGTTTCAGTTGTTACATTTCTGCTTCTTTCGACCGTAAACAGGAATGTTCGTAGCAGAAGATTGTAACGCCACAGAAAACACAAAGTGTGAATCTTGTCCCGAAGGGTCTTACACAGAGCACCCGAACTACCTGAAGAAATGCATTGGCTGTAATTCCTGCGGTAAGTCACAAACATTCAGAAACAGTCCATATGTGAATCATTTATCTCTTGTTCTTTTGTTTATAATCCTTATAAACTACAACCAGCTCAGCCTTATTACTGTGCCGGGAGGAAAAAGTTACTGGCTCCTTACCGATTTCTACTGTTTGCTCTTTTTTTCAATGTTTCATATCAAACAAATGTTACTATTAGATTAAAAAAAAGGAAAAAAAAGTTAATAAAATGGTCATGAAGGAATTTTGACTCAACTTCCTCGCAGAATTTTTTTTGATTCAGCTACATCTGAGAATCTGAATCGCTTGTTTAAGGTCACATCAGTCCAGACTTTGACTAGGCCATGCCAAAACTTTCATGTATTACTTTTTTGCTATGGGTTCTCAGAGGTGAACATTCTAGTTAGCTTTGTATCATCATCCTAGCCCAGGGGTCAGCAACCTTTTCAATTCAAAGAGCCACTTTTGCCATCAACACTACAAAATTAAATTTCTATGCAGCCGCAAAAAAAAAACAGAAGAAACGTTTGATTATAATACCACTTTTTCTTATTGGTATTATGATCAAAAACATGTCTTTATTTGTTTTTAAGAGCCACATTAAAGGGGCCAAAGAGCCACATATGGCTCAGGAACCGCAGGTTGCAAACTCTTGACCTAAACCAAGTGTGTTTGAGCTTAAGGTCATGAACTTATTTTCCCCTTCAGAGTTTATTTATTTTTGCCTGCAAGCAGAATTCATGGTTTCAGTCAAAACAAGTCATCCTGAGACAAGAAAGAAAGCAGCTGAAGATGGCTGGTATGCTGGTTATTCTGAAAATTTGTTGGTTTACGCTGCAGGATGTACACTTCCTCCCTTTTGTCCCGTCTGTCCCAGATTTTAAAACGTTTTGGGAAGCATCAAGGTTCTTATTCTCTTTTCAATCACCCTGGAACTCTCCCACAGGCACCATTTTTACCCAGTTTTTTTCCTTTTTGTTGATTTATGATCTCTGACCTTTACTGGGGTCATCGATACCTGAAGTTCTTGAGACATCTTAAGTTGTGGATGTTTTTTGGGCCTCCATTGTTTAGCATCCTGGATGTTTAACATTGATGCTCTCATGGAGTGATTTCTGTAGGCTGGGAAGTTTCACCACTGTTCCATGTTTTCTCCATTGGTGGATAAAGTCGCTCACTGTGGTTCTCTGGAGTCCCAAATGGCTTTGTAACTGTTTCCAGACTCATTAATGTGAATGACTTCCCTTCTCTTCTGTTCTTAAACATTTTCGTCTTCAAGTCGGAGTATGATGTGTTGCTTTTTGACATCTTTTAGCCTACTTCATGTTGTCATACAAGTTCCATTTATAGGTGATTTTTTGATTGTATGGGTCTGGCAGTAATTGAGCTAAATTTTATATTTATGTAATTTTCAAATAGGGCCTTGCTGATTTGGATAACTTCTTCTCTTGGTACATACATTCATTTTTGTAAAAATGTTTTTTTAGCTACCCAGGTTAGTTTGTTACATGATCTGAAACACTTAAATGTGACCAAATAAAAAGTAAAAACAGAAGAAATCGGTAAGGTTGCCAGAAGTTTTTTTCACACCACTGCTAATTCACTTAGCAACAGTGTAACATCTTCTCCTTAAGCTAATTTGAAAGTATCTACAGTGTGAAAATAAAGGGAGGAAGCTGTTTGGCGATAAGTTTTAGTGCAGACAGTTTCTACTGTAACCTAAACACCCACACACACATGCCCACACACACACACATATGCAGACTGGCTTTAAACACCTTCAAATCACAAATTAACAGGAGCAAATCTCTCTTTTTCAAACTTACAGTTGAAAATAGTCAAATAAAGACCAACTGCACAGATCAGAAGAAGACTGTTTGTGAGTGTAAGCCAGGTTTCTTCTCCACCAAAGAAGACGTTGATCACTGCGAGGCCTGGACTAAATGCCCTGTGGGTTATGGAGTCAAAAATAAACGTAAGTTTCAAAACAGATCAGCCTGCTCTCTTGCAGAGATTCTCATCCCTGCATATAATAACTAAAAAACCAGATGGCTCTGCCTTCGACTTCTTTTTGCAGCTACTTCTACAAATGACACAGTCTGCACTCCGTGTGAGAAAGGAACGTACAGCAACGTCACAGATTTCTCCTCACCTTGTCAACCGCATTTCAGGCAAGTCTGAGTCCCTTTTAGTTTCTCATCATATCAATAAAGCTGAATGTTCACTGGTAAAAAAAACTGCACAGCACATCTCCAGGTTACACAATCAAAGCTGGTATGTTTTACAGAAATAAAAAAACAATATTTAAATTTCTGTTAATGGCAAGAACACAAAGTGTAGAACGAAAAAAGAATATCCAAATAAAACCAGCAGAATCATCTCTTTATGTTTTGAATTTCAGCTAAGTATTTAATAAAAAAAAATCCATCCATTGTTGTATCTGTTTATCAAATGGCTTTTATACATTTTATTTACTTAGAGAGTGAAAATCACTGTTTAACTCCTCACCATTATTCCTGAAACCCTCTAACTGAAGTACAATTATTTTTGATATTTGTCCTCATCTTTTTTTAAAAAATAAATCCTTCTGTCTTAATTCATAATTTGTTTCTTTAATTTTGAACCACTTTTGTATACACCGTGGAAGGAGTTTATTACTCAGTGCTGTTCTGAGCTCTACTACGTCCTAAAATGTTAAAGTATGCAATGTAAGAAATATTTCATTAGTTGGATGAAAATAATCAGACGCAGTTATAATTCACTGTGGGAATAAATCATTAATTCATTCCTTTATTATTGCTTTCAGGTGTGAGGCCTACGGACTACAGGTGAAAACTCCAGGAACCAAAACAACGAATGCCATCTGTCAAGAATGTAAATCTCGTAAGTCCACCTCTTTAGATTTCGACATTTTGTGCATTATTTTTGACTAGCATGTCTGAGATATGATGTCGTAGGGCTTAGTGGATGTGACTCTCAGAGATCCGGTTGAGCTTGAATTAGGAGAGGAAGTGGAAGTGGCATAGAGAGGAAACCATTTTATGCAGCGGTTGCAGTTTGCTTGTCTTTTACAAGAGACAAAGTCTTTTGATTTTGAAGGGTGAAATCACATTTATGGAGTAAGAATAAATGCACAAATAATATTCTTTATTGTAAAAGAATTTAAAACATATTGTGTGTGGGTAGAGGGCAGAGTTTGAAATATCTTAATCCTTACTGAAGGCTGTGATTGGAGTTGTATTAAATGTAAATGTGTTTATGGGGGAGGCACAACCTTAAACTTGAAATGTTTGCCACGATGCATGGAGTACGACAGCCTTTCTCCTCCTGTAGCTGCTGCCTGGTGCAGAGCGCGGCGGGTGTATGCATACAGGTGGAGCGGAGACTCATGCAAATACAGACTGACCACAGGGGGCAGCTGTAGCTGATGCTCAGCATAAGTGTAGCTTTACGGACAGACCAGAAAATTAATTTTCTACCATCCCAGTCGCAACAAATGGCTGGCGTAGCTCATTGTGACAGTACAGAGCTGACCAGGGCTGTTGTAAACGATTATTTTAATAATCAAGTAATCTATTGATTATTCTGACAATTATTCGAGTAATCGAATAAAAGAAATTGATCAAATAAAATATTGGTAAATACTGACATAACAGCAGTATTAATATCAGATATCGACATCGGCCCAAATTTACATATTCGTGCATCTCAACAATTACTTTTCTGTAGTTTAAAAAATTCAATTGTAACAACAGCAGTAGTTCATGTTTTTGGACAAAAACTATGCAAAAATGTAAAACTATATTCAATTTAATATTAAAGCAGCAGGCTCACATAGACACTTATAAACAATGTCTATACTCCAGTGTTTGGTTTATGTATTTATCTTAAATCATACTTATGCTACATTAGAAGAGATCAAATTACTCCTTAAAAATAGAGAAAAACTATTTTCTGGCAGTTCTTCCTCTCTGTGTTGTCACTGTGCCCACATTTAATTAAATTGATTGAAATTGAAACTCAACTAGATGTCAGAGTTTCACGTCTCTTCTCTTGTTTTTAGACTCTAAGACATGTGGAAACCCCATAACCAGGGGGCTTTTTTATTTTCTAAACTTTTAAGTGTATTTATCTTTATAAGCTGCAACAAAATGCTTTAATAATATATCTGTATTTCCCATAAACAGATAAAATTTTATACATGAAGGGAATTACAAATATCCAAATGTTTTTAGGCAATTAAAACACTGAAACTTGTATCTATTAGAATAATTAGTTCTGCAGAGATATATCATCTTTGTTGCTGTTTCGTATGTTTAAAGCATTTTGATTGTTGCGTTGACTGTAGATGTTGACAAGTTTCTTGTAGTTTTTTGCAATTTTCTCCAACATTTCCTCACTTAAAGAGATCAAAACGCGTCTGTCTTAATCAAATCCTATGTCCTCCTGCCTTTCCCATTTTGTAGAATGACTTGTAGAAAAATGGTGGACATTTTTCTCTTTCATTGAGAAAATAGTCAAAATTCTGTTTTGTAATTAAAATAAAAATACTGAAAATGAAGTGAAATAAATCACTTCATACAGTTGAAGAAAAGGTGAAATGCCAAACATGTTGTGCTCTTCTCAAACAGGTTCGATAAGGTTTGCATAAAAATGTGCATCCACAGACAGTTTATAGCTCAAAAAATTATTTCTATGTTATTAAATCTTAATACAAAGCGTAATGTTTCAAGCTCATTTAAGCAAACTAAGGCTGTTGCATGTCAACTTTATTGTTGATATATGTTTTTTGTTGACTTCTCTAATTTTAAAACTGGTAAAAGAAAAAAAAAACATTTTTCCAAGGGGTTACGTACCACAGCCGCAAAAACCAAACAAACATAACTTAGTATGTAAATCGTCTCAGCACTACCGCAGAGATAACAATCTTTTGGTCTATGGTCTAATCCGTGAATTAGCAAATTTTCCAGAATAATTCAGAGTCACGATCTACAGACAAATCTGCGAATACGGGGTGTAACTGCTCCTAGTCAGAATTATAAACTGGGAAAACAGAAAATACTAGTTTGCTGACTTTGGTCATCTTGGAAAGTACATAAAAAAACATGTACTCAAATTAAAAGTTGGATTTTTCAACATGTTTCAGTGGGAGATGATGCAACAGCAGTGAAAGACTAATTTCTTTATTCATCTTTGCATTCAGTGAGATAAGTTGCGTGGAGCTTTGTGGGCTTTTGTTTTTCCCAGTAGTTGTACTTGGAGACATGAGAAAGCATTCAACGTCTTTTTTTTATGTGTCTGTTGTTGGTGATTAATTCAAGAAAATGTCAAATAATGATGACTGGAGACCAGCTCTCCCACACTCCATCTTTCTCTGAAGTTAAGCCATTATTCTGACGTAAATTGTTGCGTAACCTTAACCAGCGTCACTAACATGCATGTTGTTTTCCCTCTCTGTGAATCAGAGTGTTGCTGGATCCTGCCGGCATCCCTGTGGGCCGGACTTGTTTTGACTATTTTGGTCGTGGCGGCGCTCATCTTCTGGAGAGCAAAGCGCAGATCCTATAGACCAGGTGAGTACGAAACGACACCTATGTGGGTGGGATTTATTGTTGTTTTTCTCTTTACACACTGGTTGAAGATAAATCAAAAGAGGCGGGCTGCTCGATCGCAGTGAGACTCATTTGCTTTGAACTCACTCAGTTTAAGGTCACAGAGCTGTGCTTACGGGAAATTACATTTTGATCACACATTTTCTTACATCAACAGAACTTTAATGTTTTACCTCTGAGTTATGTTCTGCTAGATGTTGCACAGAAGGAGCAGATAAAGCTGCTAAACTCAGATGTGTTAAGTAAAAAAAGGCTGAACGAAGATGACGAGCTCAATGGGGAAACCACATCCTGTACAGTTTTAGCTTGACACAGTTCTTTGGTATGATGTGACGCACACTTCACAGGCAGCCAACTCATACTGAGATGGCAGGCCTACGTATGCGGCTTAATGGTGTTACCTATTATTCTTTGGCTGACACTAAATTTTAATTGCCATTTGCTTATTTTCCATTTAATCTCTGTGTTCATACTGGAAGAGGCATGAAATAGGGGGCTTTTATCTCATCTTCTGTGTTTTCAGCTAAAGTGGATCTTGCTGCTCTTATCAGATGCAATAAGTACAGCTGCTAATAAGGTTCACTGATGCACACTTCTTGTTTTTTTGTACCTCTGCATGTCTGTGCTTTCCACATGATTCAACCTGTGTGTCGGCAGATATCTTCAAAGGCTTCTTTAGGAGAAATTGCAGAAATACAAAATTTCCTCCTCATTACAGTGTCATATCAGTTTCAGTTTTACTCGAAGAGATTCAGAGAATTTCTGTTTATTAATGAAGAATTTGTCAAGATGCAAATGTACATATTTGTGTTCCTTAAAAAAACTTTTAATCTTATTTTTTGGGCAACGGTTAAAAATGTCAAATGCTGCTCAGTCTTACAATCATAGCCCAAAGTAAATGTAACACCAACCCGTCGATGGGCATTTTTGGACACATAAAAACATAAAGAATAGTTTTAAGGACGACTTAAGGTTATTTGGTTAGAGCAATTCAAAACATAACACTAAAACAATTTCCTTAAATAAACTTTTAAAACCCACTTTTGAGTTTAGCTCAGTTATTTCACCTAATCGTTCCAGAGTCACTTAGCATATTTTCTCCAAACAAACAGCTTTTATGTTAATCTGCTGATTAGAAAATATTTTATTGAGGCCAGAAATGTGGATATCGATGTGGATAAATGAGCTGCCTCACTTTTTTGGCCATTATTGAGCAAATTGTTGTTGATAATTTACATATAATATGAAAATATTAAACCTGAAGAGCGGATATTTTACAATTACTTTAGCAGGAAAATTAGATATTTATTTATTAGGCTGTGATAGTAAGGAGTATTTGTTAATCAAACTTGTCTAATTTGAAGTTTTATTACAAAAAAATTTTCTCTCGACACAAATTACAACATAAAAATGATACTTTCTCTCCTTTCAAGATTATGGCTTAGTATTTTTATTTTATCTCATAAAATCTGAGACACTAAGCATTAATTTAGCAGGGAAATATCACAATGCGTCATTACACAACCTACATTTGCTGGAAACATTTGAATTTCCTGCAATTCTTTATTGCAACATTTTAAAAATAATTTCCTAGATGTCACCTATTAGTTCACAGACCGCAATCAGAGCAATGCCACTCAAACTAACCACACACAAAAACAAACGTCAAGATACATTCTTAAATAGATACATAGTAAAATTGATGCAAAAAGAAAAACACTGCAAGTGTGGAGTTACAGCTCCATTATTGATGGTTTTTCCCAAAAGTAAATATGTGCATAAAAACTGAGGCTGTTGCTTTGACTGTAGACATGGAGTTGAGCTATTTCCCCTGATTTATGAAGCCTAACTATCTGCTTTAATTGAATGGCATGTTCTCCTGTCTTTTCAATCTTGAAGAGCGACTAATAGAAATGGACCTCCATGTCATGCCATATTTATAACGAAGGGAAACAGGAAGTGACTTTTATGCAAAATGTACACAAAAAATGTTTTAGTTCAAATTTTTAGGACTTTTTATTGAATGTCACTCAGTTTAGGGTCGGGGATTTTGTTAAACTAATTATTTCACAACTTTGGTCTCTTTATCACTTGTATAAGGAGACTCAAATAATAGTCAGGCAGAGAAGAAGAGCAGACCGGTTAAAAACAATGAAAACTCCAGAAAAGACATGGAGAATGACATTAGACGTATTTAAGAAAAGATGAACAACTAACACCGAGGAGCTGAACTATAAAACTTCAATACAAGCGAAAAGGTCAATACTCCTAGCTGCAAAAAGAAGTCACTGAAACCAGTGAGAGGTTAAGAGAACCTGTTTTTCACCACATAGCCGAGACTTAAAAGTCTTAAAAGCCATGCTTGTTTCTGTGTTGCTATAGATACATGATTACATATCGGTGTTGTAATTTTTCCACGCTGAGTGTGCAAGACTGCTGTTTTGACTCAAAGGTTACAGAAACCTTCCTGAAAAAGGAAAATCTCTGCAATACAAGTGTGTGTTTAAAAGCAAATCAGTGGTGAAAACATCGTCTAAACTTGTAGTATCGGTTTAACATTGAGTCACCTGAAGCTGCGTTACCTTTAAGTATTGTTCTATAAAGTAATCATCTCGGACAGGTACTTTTTTTTTTTTATTTGAAGGTGACGCAGTCTAACCCCTTATTAGGAGGGAATTTTCAAGACACGTGCGTCAATGTGACAAAAGGAAATAAAACAAAGACAAAGCCTCAGGTTTGTGTAGGTTCATGTCTGTGGAGAAAACCATGAATGAGTTATGTAGACGCACACTGTTTCCAAAGTGAATGATTCAAGTTAAGCGATCGCTCATGAAGACTGTGTGGGGATGAACATATATAGAGGGGAAAGATCGACCTAATCATCTGATTACCATCCTCAAGACTTTATTTAAAATCAGAGAACAAATCTTGTGGAACGGCAAGCACGTCTCAGAGATAAAGTAATTTACATTGTAAAGAGAGGCCTCAGCTGCAAGTAAACAAAAAAAAAAAAAAACACCACAAGATGTCTGTGAAAATGTTTCCTTATTGACAATCAGGAGGAGACACGTTGCCCGTAAACTTCAGGGGGTTCGCCACCGGATGCAAACCCCTCGTAAGCCTCGTGATCTGAAAGTCGAGGGTGCAGTTCCCGTAAGCGTTCAGAACCAGTTTCTCCAAAGAGATGAAAAGAAAACACAACCGTGTGTCTGACTCTGTCTCGGTAAAAAGTCACAGAAAACCCACAACCATAAAACCATATTTTAATGTCTTTGTCTAGCTCTCAATTAAGATGAGCTGCATGCAGAGAGGGATTTTGACTTCATGTGCATTACCTCTAAAATGCTAACTCTGTTAAAACAATAATTTTCTTCAAAATATCACAGCACTCAAGCTGAGATTGTATTTTCTTTTTAAGAAGTACATTGTTTGGATAAAGACAATTAATGAAATGAAAGGTGGATCAGTGTCTGATTAATCACAGCATCAACTCTTGTCACGTTTGTGTCTCACTTGTTCTACTTTTGTTGTTTAATCTGCCTCAGCAGGTTTAACACAGAGCTAAATGACTAATGATTCTGGAGTTATAGCGCCACCTAGCGTGCATTCAGCAAACTTTTGCCTTGTTTTATTTAGGAAATCAGATGCATTGCAGTTAATGTGAACTATTTGATCAGATTGTTGTCGGCATGTTCGAGGATGAATTGTCAGATTTTTGTAAATCTCGTTGCAGTCAAACACAGTGTTCCTGTTACCATGGTGACGGTTGTTGCCGAACCGGTCCTCGCTCCACCAGAGCTGCTGTCTCACTGCCAAGAGAGCTGCACAGACTGCAAATCATCCCCTTTTAACTCAGGTAAAAATAAAAATAGATATATATATATACACCAACACAAAGTCATTCAGTAAATTACATCATTATTAAAAACTTCATTTATTTTATCAATTCACAAAATGAAATATCATCAGTTAGACTGATGTTTTCAAGCCTTAATTTCTGTTAATTATGATGATTTTCCAATCGCAGCTAAAACACAACATTTAAAATTAGAATATTAGATCTAATGAATAGAAAACTTAAAAGTTTCTATTTTCAAAAGGCTCTTTTAACTTGTAAAATGAGCTTCACTGGAATACATCCTGTGATTTATCAATCTGTCTATATTACTACAGAAAAATTGATGAAAAACAGAACAAGTAATACAAAATCTTATATTCCCGAAGTTTAGCGATTCACTTCAGTCATCAACTTTTTTTTAGTGAAACACTGACCCACTTTTTTAATGTTTCCTCTCTGTTCACAAACAAGCTCCCTTTCCAAAAGGTCATAACCTCTTCATCAGGTTTTCTACTGTCAGCAGATTAGAGAGATACAAATAAAAAATTGAAGAGCCCAAACATTAAAAGAAAGGTTATACTAAAAAAAACCATCAAAGAATAAGATTTCTGTCTCCTTGAGTTTGTTTTAACCTGAACCAACACATAAAACCAACTCAAACAAAAGTTGGTGGTTTTACATTTCAAATATAAAACCATCAAACAACAAAATATTATCTGTATTTATTTTTAATCTACTTATGAAATTTGTTGTATGCATTTTATCTGTCTACAATTAGAGGTTAAAAATAAATACAGTTAAGAATAAGTAACAGGGTTTCCCCCAGTGCATTGTAAGCCTGGCGGGGCACTAGGCTTAACTTGTGCCCCCACCAGGCTAAGCATTGCTGTTGTTTTTTTATCTTTATAAAATGTCTGCATTTTTTTAAGACTTTATAGTTGGCAATCAGGTACTAATCTTCCAATCTTTTGATAACACATAATTATCAAGTGATATTTTCAAATTTCCTGTCAACTTTAAACATTTTTTAACTCAAAAACACAACGGCCCACTGGATGAATAACTGCCCGAGCACCCAACCACTGGCCTTAGCAAGTTTTCTAGGGAAAACCCTGAGTAACATTAGGATTTTTTAAATATATGTAATAACAACTTTCAATTATTGTATACATGTGCTCAGTTTTTGTTGTTTTTACAGTCTGGTATGCTATATGCTATGATTGTACTTTCAATATATGGCATTATACTCTACCATCATAAATATACAGCAATAATTCACCTTTTTTGGTCTGATTTAATGAGTACATGCTAAGAAAACACAACAACCCTTAAGCACGTATCAAACACACTTTTCATTCAGCTCACTTTAAATACACATTTAATATCTATTTATTGGTGTCATGTAATCTTTCTAGTCTTAAATCTTATGTTTTCACGTGCAATAAACCAGAAAATCATCATAATTTACTGAAATAAAGGCTTGAAACATAACCCTTGTTAATTAAACTATATAACATGTTTCCCTTCGTGAATGGTGTTTAACTTTTAAATAATATAATTTATTTAATATGAATAATTGTGCAGTTTTTCTGTATAGTTCCTCTTGTTTTGGTTTAAATTAACTTTCTCCAGACATTTCCACAACTTTTATATAGAATATCTTTTTTTCCCCCCCCCATATTTGTTGAAACTGTATGAGATAATCTGAGAAAAGATCCTCCATCACCGCTAACGGCAGTTAAACAACTTACCGTTGCAGGGAAACCGTTTATCCGGCGTCAGCGGTGGCTATGCTAACTAGCCTTAGCATTCGTGACAAGCTAGCTTGAATGATGATTCTCATGATTGATTCTGTCGTTTTCCTCAGATGACGGTTCGATCATTCGCAGCATATCGGACAGCTTGGACCTGAGTACTCCCATGACTCCGCTGAAGCCCTCCGTCTCCTTCATTGAACCCGAACAAACCAACTGCAGCTCAATATACCCCATCAGCAGCGCCTTCTGCAGGTCGTACTCGGAGCCCCAGGAGGACGAGTGGTGTGGGACATAAAAAAAAAATAAAAATAAATAAAATACAAGAGTGGGACACTGACGGAGCCACTGCTGGCTCAGTGATGTATTTCAAGTGCTGTTTGTAAACCTTGAGAAGATTTTACGCTCAGCAAAGTTTAGTATGGCTGATAGTTTGCTGCCACCTGCAGGACTATAGTGGGAACTTCAGTTTGTGCAAAGAAAAATTCTCCCAAGTGAAAACAGCAGATTTTGCTTCGTAAGAGGGATTAAGCTCCACATAACAGGGGAAAAAACCCTGATAATTACAGTTTTTTAAAAAACAACACTGTCTGGAATAGACTATCTAGATCTTTGCCATGGACTTTATTGTTTTTCAAACATTCTCCTTCATACAATCCCAAACAGACTGAACTGTAATTACATATCAGCACTTGATGGAATGAGAAACAGAGGTGTGAACATGCATGAGGCACTAAATGAAGTTTGTTTTACTTTTCATATGATGTGTTACTGTAATAATACGATTTTGTTCACAATTCAGCCAAGACCCAAAGAGGCTGTGAAACAGCGAAAACGGGGTTAATCACGGCTCATCTAAATATTATGATTAACAGTAAGCAGTACAGAGGCTGAGTCTTGTGTGTTAAATCTGATGCATTTTTTACAGAAATAAATGAGATTAATCTTTGTTACAAAACTCCAGGAAGTTAATTTTTCAAATTAATGAAAACATCTTCCTATTTCTGATTATGAATTCTGATGAGTTCATGGTGAAAACTTGGACTCACTGACAGATTAACAACATTTTCAGACATTCTAGATGGTTCTGTTGAACAGTTAGAAGCAGCCAATATCTTACCTCAGACAAATATATTTAATGGCTTTTTCATTTCATACAAACCCAGATTTTGTTGGTCCTGGAAGATGTAGCTAATGGCTCGTCTAAGAAAGGAAGAAGTGAACTCCAATCACCTTAAAACAAATCCAACTTTGAAAACTTTATAGTGAAGTTTATGGCTTGTGGGTCACACATTAAGATGTGTCGCCTGCACAAAAATCTAAAATAGCATCTTTTATTTTGGAAAACCAGCTTTTATTTTGATATTTCTGATTTTGTAAACTTAATGGCTGCCCGTGTTTAGTGTGAAAATAATAAAAATCTCAGATTATGCTAAAAAGAAGAGAGACCAGTACATAACGAAGCAACTTTAACGAGATATTGACCTAAATTATTTTTAAATACAAATTAAAGAGGTTTGTTCAGATTATGGAAATCGTGTTGGGGGCAAAAACAACTTCAATTTAAATAATTGAATTAAAAATGTAGTAAAATACAAGACCTTTTTAGATCAAATTTGCTCAGAAACAATCTCTGCTTTTGAAGATAATAAACTATATGTAGTAAATTACATATTGCAAAAACTGTGTGAAGGCAATAGTTTGGCCCCACTGACAGTCATTTATGGGAAAAACTGTTTCCTGCTTTTTATTACCTTCATGTCAGCATTTAAAGCATAAAAACAGATGAAAGCTGAATTTTAAACAGCCTAATTTTTCTATAAATTAGTTACTCTGACTGGGAACCTTTGCCCTAGATCATTACAGGTCGCACTGCCTCTTGCCACCATTTCTTATCTAAATAATCCTCAGCTTTTTTCTAATTTACTTCACAATGCAAAGCTCCAATAGTTTGAATGTTCATAAAATAACATTTCCTAAAGCATTTTTCACATTTTACTGTTGTAAGAGGCTAGAAATCAGCTTTGGCCCGCAGAACAGATGTTAGCTTCAGAGTCCAAGTCCAACTAATCTGGATTAATATTTAATGAAGATGAGACTTTGCTGCAGCAGGTAAGAGATTAAATCTTTCTAACCTTTAACAGAACCTTGCTTCTGAAACCTTGGACTGTTGCTTCAACAATTAGTCTAATTAGCTACAAGAACAGTGAATGTGTGCGAGTCTTTCAGGCCATGTTTTAAAAATTGGGAAATGAGGATGAATGTCTTCATTTTACCATTCGATGTGTTGTCTTTATACTGTTGCTCTGTTGAAGAGTTGAAAAAAGTCTTCAGCTTTTTTATTTTCTCTTTTACCACTCTGAAAGCAGAGTATGATTTATTTTTCTAAGGACGTCTAGTTGAACTTGTGTTATATTTGTTAGATCACTGACATTATTGTACCTTGCAATGTAGATTTTACCAATTTCAACCACAGATTTTCAGTATTTATATAACTCATAAAAAGTGTACAAAATATACGGTAATAGTACCAGACATTATTAATTATCTTTTAACATAATGTAGATGCAGAAGCAAACCATGCCAAGTGTAAGATTTGCTGTGCAATAGAAGGAAACAACTTGGGGATGTTTACACATTCTTTTTTTTTTGGGTCTTCGACTCTAAATGCCATCACACTGAACATATGTTCAACGGTGTTTATACTGTCATTATGATCTGGAACAATTTTATGATTGTAATAAAAGTGCTATATAGACATGATTCAGTTCTTGTACCGTCTACTTTAAAACCAGGCTGTGTGCTGCAGCAGATTTGCAGCAACTTCAATTGGCCTTCTGGAAGACTTGCTTGGCAACGATGCCTTGAACTCTCATCTCCTGCAGAGAAGAGATGGAAGAGGAGGTGAGGAAGGGTGAGGAATGGTCAGTAAAACAGTAGCTGCATTTCCATTTACCATAGAAGTGGACAATTTGAAATTACGAAAATAAATTAGCTAAAAATAAAAGTTTTAGCGCTAGGATGAGATAGTTTTTCGGCCGAAAATAAGTACTACAGTGGAAACACTTTTTTTCCACGTCACACCAGTCACGTGATCGACAGTGACAAGACACCCGGACATTACTACTGACGAGGACTAAGAAGTCGACAGGAAGTAGCAGGAGGTAGTGGTTTGTTTTTGCTTTGTGTTTTGAGAGGGAGAGAACGTGTCCAATCTCTTTAAAACCCTCCGATTACAATTTCCCTCAAACGCCGCATACGTAGCGGCTTGTCAACGGCTGAATCAGACGTCAACGGCTGATAAGCGCTGCCGCCATGTTTGAATTCTGAATCACGGTACTCTTTACGTCCATCGCTGCCATGATTTTTAAGGGCTTATCACGTAAATTTAAGCTTATTTACGGGTGATTTTAATTTCATTTATTATTTAATAGAAAAACCGCAAATGCGAAATGGTGTTTTTTTTTTTTCTACATCAGCAGAATATCAACAAAGATTTGCGCACATTTGTAATGAAGACGCAGGTACTTTGGCACATTGAAGGGCAGCTAAATGAGCGATACTCTTCATTTTCTGACCCTTAATCCGTCACCCTCTCTTTCACCACGCACTCATCTTTTCCTCCCTCCCCCATCCCTCCTTTTTCTAACAAATCGTCAGTCCCACGCTGTTCCCCTCTCCTGCTGGGTTCGACCTCTAAAACCTAGCAACTTAAATCTTGATCCTCACCGGCATTTCAACTCTCTGCCGAGTTTAGCGTCAACAACGCGTTGCTTTGTCGTAACCGTAACAAAGGCATTAGCAGAACAATGCTGATTGAAATTCTTCAGAAGATTTAAATTTATTTAGGGAATGAAACCCTGTTAGGAAACGATGGTGCTGCAAAGACGGGCAATGAATAACTCGCCTTGTTTGCATGACTTCCTTCATTATGCATATCAATTGCAGCATCATTTTCCCCTTTCCTTGTTCCGGCTCTTTCCTCCCCCACCTCTTCAGCCCACACATCCTCACCAAATGGAGCTTGTTGCCTTCCAGCCAGTGGGTCCAGCCTCGTCCCTCTTTCTCTCCTCTCTGTACACAAACAAGTTTGTCTCCTTCCCAGCTCACGGTGGTCTGCAAACAGAACACAAGTTAGTGAAATCTCCTAAATTCATGCTGCTATTTACACATAAAGAGGGTTAAAAGTGTTTGATTCAAGTCCTTGTACTGCTTTCTGCAGCTGGTTGGCGCTTTGTAACTGTCAAAGTATTTAATTGGGATTTTTAACAACACAAATGAGAAATGGACATTTCAGTATTTGCTGAAAAGCAAAATCTGATATTTTCGATATACCAAACAGCTGCAAGTTTGGTATATCTACTAGCTCTGAACATTTAAAATACAATGCGTGGCATAAAACATTATCTTAAACATGCTATAAAAGCCTTATTTAAAGTTTCCTTAACATCATTTAGAGCATGAAGCAAACATATAGCAGAATGGGCGCATGAAAGATGTTTGACCTGAAAAATAAAAAGAATTTTATCCCCTTTGTGAAGCATGGTGGTGGTAGCATCATGCTGTGGGGGTGATTTTCTGCAACAAGGGCAGAGAAGCAGGTTCGCAAGTAATGATTATTTTAGGAATCTATGAATCTTCAGATTATTCTGATGATTAATTGGATACAAATTTTTCATTTAACCACTTAAACCTTTTTTATTCAATATTAGAAATACATTAAAAATATGCAAATAAACAAATAAATTCCTTATTGAAATAAGAAAATATGGGGGGAAATGTGGGATTTCTTAAAAATGTATGTTTGTCAATTCAATTTGTTTGAGCTTGAGCTATGGGGGAAAAGTTAGGATTTGTACAAATCCAGCAGAGATACTAAAAAAAAACAAAAAAATACTAAAAACCGTAATTCCAGCAAAATGTGGGAAAATGTTGTAACTTTTTGCTTCCACTCCTCAATTTTCTGTTGTTCTGTCACACAAAGGATGAACAAATTGAATAGACTGTAAAGAACTATAAATACCAGACTGTGGTTACAGTGCCAGGTGGGATGATTATCCTGAGGAATTTCACACACAAAGCAACATTTCAGCAGGAGGTGATATTGAGTCACAGACACGCCCAGACACACACCTGGCAGGTACGGCCGTCCACAGGTCCCAGGTCCTCCGTGAACTCTTTCCCGATGGTGAAGTCCATGTTGAAGTTCTTGAAAGTGGTGAGGGTTCGGATCTTCATGGCCCCCGTGGCCGGGTCGTGGGTGATCTCCTTAGTGGGTTTCAGCAGACACACGATCTTCCTCAGGGCGAAATTAATATCTGGGGACAGAAATGTTACCACAGCTATTAGGGACATTGTAGATAGAAAAATAAGGAGAATATCCCTGCCATTAGAATATATATATATATATATATATATATATATATATATATATATATATATATATATATATATATATATATATAAAAGACATTTGTTTGAAAATCAAAACTTTGCCAGAAAAAAACTGAACTTTTGATGACAATCTCGGAAATAAAAAATAATAAATGCATTCCTGAGTTTCAAAAGGTGGAAATTTGATAGAGAAAACTCAAAGATTTTGAGATTTATCTCAAAAATCCCCATGTATTTTACTAGCATGTTTCAGAGATTAAGTTTAACATTTCTGAGTTTTTCTAACAAAATTTGACTTTTCAAACTAGTTTTGTCCAGAAAATTTCTGAGGTCCATCCCAAACAAGAGTTTTTTGAGAAATTTTTAAACTTTTCAAAGCAATTTTTATAGACAATGTTTTACTTTTCAAACTCAGAAATGTCCTTGCTTTTGTAGAAACTTCAGATTAATCTTAAAATTTCAACAAAAAAAAATTCCCAGCAAAAAATTCCCAGTAAACTTTTGACTACTCAAACTCAGAAATTTCTTTGTTTGTTTTTGTTTTTTTCCAAGAATATTTTTGACATTAATCTAAAAGTTTTAAAGTTTTTTCTAGCAGTTTCAACTTTTCAAACTTTCTGAGTTTTCTAGAGGAAAATTACTCTCCCTTTAAAAAAAAAAAATCTAACTACGGAGGCCCTAATCCACCATTGTAAATGAACGCATTTAAATTCAAATTGCATGTGTTAAAGAAGAGCTTTGCAAGTGAAGTGCACAAACACACACAACGTGAGGGGGTGAGTTTGGGGTCATGCAGAGGACAAGATGGTGATTTCATCCCACTAATGTGCTGCTGTCTGTGAATGAAGATGGTCCCCATCACCAAATCAGGCTTTAAACAGATTATCTCACATGCAGCGTGAAACAAACCTGATTAAAATGAAAGCAACAACAGTGTAGTGTCATAGTATCCGCTTTGTTTTATCTTTGATGTGAAAGTATTAATAAAAACATACCTAAAGCTTCCAGATAGGTGTCCATATTGTCCTGCTCCACCAGATGATACGTCCCGGAGTAATTGGGTTTAGACATTTTTCCTGTTGCTCCTTGTGAAACTTAAATATGTGCTCTTCTTTGTTCCCGTTTTTTTTTTTTTTCCTCCAATCTAGCCTCCCTAGTAGATATCACTTTCTCTTGCGTAACCTTACGTAGAAGAACGCCTTTTGGGCGGATTTGTGCGTAAAAATTAAAAAGTCTTTTTTTTTTCACCCCCCCTGTTGAGCGGGATTTAAGGACGCGGTAATGTTCTCAGAAGAACCAAAACTGAAGGTCTGCAGCAACTCTAGTCGGTCTTAAACCTGAGGAGAGCAGAGAGTTTGGGAGTTATATGCATGCAGTGGGAGGTTCATGCCCCCTTTTTTAACTAACGCAGGGATGATGCTGCGTTCAAGCGAGCTGGGAAATTCGATGCCCGTCACAAACGGTTTGCTTGTTTTCACGTAGAGGCTAATGAAAACTGCTTAGTAACAAATAAACTGCGTCCACTGATAACAGACACGTCATAAAAATTGTTTATTACATCTTCTACCACCACGTCGCATCTGGTGTCGATTCTCCGGGAAACTAAAATCGTTTCCCAGTCGGCTCTAAATGAGGCAGAGATGCGACTTAAGGACATAAATTAGACAAATTAGATGATCCTTTAATTTACTTTTCTCATAAGGGAGCTCAGCTTTTCTGATTTCAGTTGCGACACAACTCCACTGCGTGCGATAAACTAGATTTCTATTAATCAATAGGCTCAATAATTATAACTGATTTATGCAGTAGCATGTAGACCTTTATTACAATTGTTCCAGGTATTAATGACCAGGAAGCTGCGTTTTCTTTTAACTTTGACATCCACATGTGATTTATCGTCTTTTTTCCAGGCAGGTGGATTCAAGAGATCAAAGTCCTTCAACAAAGTTGGTTATAAAACACTAATAAGGCTGAAACGAACAATGTAAGGGTATTTAGTGCAGCATCAAGCTGTTTTCTATTGAATTGTTACTACTCAGATCAGATTGTAGGGTTTCTTTTTTTTTTTTTGCATGAGCTGTCTTAGGAATCTGAAGATTTATGTTTATTTACTGGAGCACCACAATGTAGGAAAATATGTGATGTAAAAAGTAGTTATGTAAACTTCTAAATTTGGAGAAAGTAAACTATAAATGCCAAGGTGGAAAGACATCGGCATTGATCTTGGGGAACCACCTGCTTATAGAGACCTTGGATGTCTGCTAAGGTCATGACCCTGCAACAGCTCCACATCAGACGCTCCAGTCAGCATTTTAAATGTCGGTTTTAATGAGCCAAATTATAAAAAGACTTAACAAGGACGGGTTGTTTGGAAAGGTCACCGGAGTGGAATTCCTTCTCTTCTAAACAAATATGTCTGCATGACTGGTTTGCAAATCTAAAAAAGAACACAACTATTAGAAAATGAACCAAAGAAAAAAACACAGTAACCCCTTATTTCAACCGTTAAGCATGGTGGTGGAGTGGTGATGCTTTGGGCTTGTTTTGCAACTGCAGAACCTTGTTAGTTTGTGGTTGAATCGATGGTTTACTCCTACGATTGCCATCGTGTTTTAGGTTCGAATGTCGGATCAGTGCGTCTCGCAGATAAAGATTAGAGTCGGGTCGTCAGTAGGAAAACAGGAGAATGACTAAAACAAGACGAGTCGCTGTGTTTCAGAGTTCACTGTACAACTCAGCCTGACTGCAGTGCCATAACATAATTGAAACTCCAAATTTTTGAGGTTTTTCTGAATTTATTTTTTATTTTCTTTCATTCGTTTGTAAACTCCAGCATTAGAAACTGAACAGTAAATGATAAAAGGTGATTCCTTCTACGGGTCCCCATTACATCAAGGAGTTTTATAAACAAACGCTATTCCTGGTGCAGCGATTCACATATTTTTTTTTCTTTTATTTTCAACAAACATAATCCAACCATTCACTTGCTTTATGAAATATCATTTAACAGTTAATTTAAATTCAGTGGACTCCACTTCCTTAACAAAAAACATGCCTGCATAAATATGACACTAAGAAACCTTGCTCCCGCGTCGTCTATTTTTTCTTCACCGATCCCGTTTTCTTTTCAGACTTTGATTTTTTCGTATCTTTCTTTCCTTTCGACAGATTCTCGTAGACGTCGTCCTTGTTCCTGGGAAAACACAAAACCAAATGTTGATTTCTTGAGATGTTTGAAAGAGAGGAGCTGGAGAATGCCAACAAAACAAAACAGCAAACCATCCATGAAAAAAAAAAAATCTGCCGGCCAAGTACTGGGAGCCCCAACTGGGTCAGTGTGGGTGTAGTGTGTGTTTATAATTGGATAATTGAAACTTTGCTCACTTGTTTATGAATAACTAAGCTGCTCAGAGGTCACAAAACCCTTTTCAGTCAATTGAACAAACAAACATGGTGTCTGTTTGTTTAACAGACACCATGTTTAACAGACACCATGTTTAACAGACACCATGTTAAACAGACACCATGTTAAACAGACACCATGTTAAACAGACACCATGTTAGACAGACACCATGTTAAACAGACACCATGTTAGACAGACACCATGTTAAACAGACACCATGTTAGACAGACACCATGTTAAACAGACACCATGTTAAACAGACACCATGTTAAACAGACACCTTGCTGTACAAGATTATTTGTACAGTGAGGAATCTTGTTTGTCACCCATCAAGCCCCCATTTCACTTCGACTCATCAATAGATATAATCAATCTCTAAAAAATAAAAAAATAATTAAAAAATTTAAATGTTCCCAAAAATTTTTATAAACAATAATCTGTTTAAAGTTCTGGTTCCTACACTTTACTTAAAATCTGATAACTAATAACTGAATGTGTGGGGTTTTATCTGCATTTGTTTCGAATCTGAGTCCATAATGCATGAATGCCGATATAAAGAGGCCAGTTGTACAAACGTTTCTCTGCATCTTTGTATGAAATAACAGAAAAAAATTCAGACTTGTAAAATAATAATGATAAAAACATTCAGCAGCTTTTTTAACACCATTAGAGCTCTAAAAATGCAACCTATAGTAGATAATAAGACTGCTTATGTGTAGTTCTAGTCGAAGGTTTATATAAACTCCTGATGGGCATAAAAATTATATTAATTTTGGCCTTTAAATTGTTAGTTTAACCCATATTCTTTCTATGACGAAACTAATAGAGTATACAAGTTCAATTAGCTTTGTTAAAAACTGGGATCGCAAGTTTGAATTCATCAAAGATATTTTCGAAGTAAGGGGAAGTAAGTTGGACCGGTCGGGTCCTGGCTCTTTTAAATACGGTCAATAAATTTAGTTAAAGTCAGCGTTTTCTAGTTAGCCTGTCCTAATGATACTGAATATTAAATGACGTTCCTGTTGGTACTTAGACCCACATGTGTCCAAGTACCAACCATCCATCCCAAACCCTCTGATGCAATAAAATGTTCAGGAATGATCCAGAAGCATCGAGGCTTAATGAAAGCGTTCGCAGTAACACCTGTTTTATCTCACCCATAGACTAAACAGTCCAGATAAAGAAAAAAGGCCTTTCTCCAAAATCAACACTTTCAAGGTCAAATAAACTGTTTTCTTGAAGACATCTTTTATTCAGCGTTTTGGGTTTTTCTGGCTATTGTGGTAGTTTTAAATGACCTAAAGTTGGTGAAGTTATGGAAAAAACTATTTAACTTCCCCACAAATTAACAACAGTTTGCCTCTTGGCCAAATCTCCGTTAACTTGATAATGGTTAAATAATTAACAGTTTAATGTCCAAATCTTGATTCACTAAGATAAATTAAGTAGTATGTATGGAAA
The DNA here is from genome assembly GCF_003331165.1 of Xiphophorus hellerii. Lineage (NCBI taxonomy): Eukaryota > Metazoa > Chordata > Actinopteri > Cyprinodontiformes > Poeciliidae > Xiphophorus > Xiphophorus hellerii. The sequence continues at coordinate 13,105,097 of NC_045674.1, read as the reverse complement.
CTTTTTTTTTATAAAAGTTACATACTGCAGCTTTAAAGGCCTAAGTTATGTATACAGAATATGATGTTAGCATCTGACCAGAACTGCAGAACAGGTAATAAAATCATCCTAAACCTTTGAAACTGTCAATTGCATTTATAATAATAATAATAATAATAATTTAATGATTCACATTAATGTTTCTATAACTGAAAATGACACATTTAAGCTAATTTAAGTTGGAAACCTTCTTTTGCACACAACAAAAACAGTTGGTCCTTCTTCTCTTGACATAAAAATGAAGCAACACAATAACCATTGAGTCATGTGTTTAAACACACTACTCATGCTCTAAAAACAAAAAAACTGGGCACAGAGGAGCAAGGGTGACTTGTCTAATGAAAAGCAGCATTATGAAGCGACAGCGCCGTGAGAAAGATCTGAATCCATTCAAGAATGACGGGCGTCAGAGTTTTAGCTCGATTGTAAACTGATGCAGATTGTTTTAACTTTGGTTCTCACAGTTCGCAGAGAAACAGCAGCTACAGGCAGGAGGAAGTAAAAGTACTGACTGCATGTTTTACCATAGCGAACAAAATTAGCACTGCCCCAGTTTCTGGATGAAGAATATCAACGGAAACAGTAACATTAGTGACTATGATGCATGTGCAGCAGCGTAATGGGTGGCTGTGTTAAAAATGAGGAGTTGTTAGAAGATAAAGACTGAAAAATCTTTTCCAGCAGCCGTTGTACAGCGCATGCAGCTGTTAAACCAGTTGACCAAATGTGCTGGAGCTCTGGTTTTGTTGGCAGATGATGGATGTTGATTGCGACTTAACTTAGTGCCAAATAACGAGTGAGTAGTTTTTTAAGAGCAGTTGAAATCATAATGCAAGTAAAAAAATCGTGCAAAATGTAAATTCTGAGTAATAAATCCCTTTAAGGTTTTAAAATGATTGTTTCTCCTTCTCTTATTACAAGCAGTGTGACTGGCACTGAAAACTGCTGCACTGTGGTTTTTAAAAAGAAGAAAAGATCATATCAAAGTCCAGCTGCAGGTCTCCCCTGCTGTTCCCCCACACAGTCTGCAGCTCAGCTCCTCCCACCAGCAGCAAACCTCTGTCACGTTTTTAAATAAAACGGCATGGCAGTGTGACATTTAGAGGACTGGTGTGAATGTTTTAAAGCCATTTGCTTCACTCACTTTGACACCTTCCTGCTGGCTGGCTGGTGTTTGAGCTGCAGATTTCCATACTCGGTCTCGGTTTCCTGAGGAAGAGACAAACATGGGTGTTTCACACACGTCTGTTACAGAATTAGTCAAACACAGAGAGGCCGCACCACGGCTTCTGAATCTGTGGTCGGTTGTTTTGTCTCAGTGGGTCGACGTTCAGCTCTTCTGATTGCGTATCGCTCTGCTGGCAGTGAACCAATCAGCTCACGTAGAGGATATCACTCTTCTATCCAGCTGTCTCACCTTTGAGGCGCTCTCTTTGGCCTTAGTGGTCTGTATGTACTCGGACACAGCCAGGTAGATGAATTTATACTGAGCCTCGGTCTGCACCATGCCAGAGCGCTGCTCTCGCACCATCTGTATGTATTTGGGGATGTCTATGTCGCAGTCCAGACCTGCAGTGAAATCAGGACGACAGTCAGGAAGACAGTGAGACAAAACAAATAAACAGAATCAAAGATTATTTCCACTGTTTTTCTTTTTTTTACCTAGAGTATCAATAGTCTCGAGGATCATATCAATCACCACGATGGTACCCGTCCGACCGATTCCAGCACTGCACAGATTTACAGAGAGAAAAAAAAATACTGAATGAAATGTGAAAGCAACTGAGGAGAAAATGAAAATCCATATTTTATCTGATAAGATGACAAGCTGTCAGAAATATCAGTCTGATAGATAACCTTTTAGCAGTAGCTGATATGAGCTTGAGGTAATAATCAAACTGGAATGCATGTAGGTGAATTTAGATTTATCTAAATGGTTCTCTCATCTTGTTAGAGTATTTTTAAAGTGTAAGTGTAAATGCGGAGTATTATACATCTATTCAGGGAAATACATTAGCTAAACATTTTTTCCAGACTGCAAAAGAACCTTGTGCTATGACTACCACTTGATTACAACAAATAAAGTTAGAGGTGTTTGGATATATCAATTAGTTAAAATGTTTTGATCAGGAGTCACTGATGAATATTTTAACAGATTAAACTCAGCATTTCAAGCCTAACGGTGTGTTCACACCAAATGCGTTGGTTGCATAAAAAACTCTTCTGATGCACTTTGAATCCAGACACTTGACATTTTGCTCTAGCCTACACCGCGTTTTGTTCATCAGGTTTACATTTAAAGTAAATGTGGAGGTGACTTTGACACAGCAGACGCCTCTGATGCGTCAAAATCGTTCTAGCCGTTGTTGTTCGTTGCCAGCCTGTTTGTCAGGTGCGTCGGATGTGTTGGAAGTGTCAAACGCTCCAAACTCTTCAAATTGTGCTGAAAGGCGCTAGTCACATGAAACGCGCCCTCAACTCGACCTCGACTCGCCTCCACTTAAGACTTTGAACGTTTACCAAAAGCGCCTGACGCTCAAAACGCGCTTGATGTGAACGCACCATAAGGTTTTAAGTTTTCCCAACTTTGGGGATCTCTGCGTTGCTCATTTTGTTGTTTTGCAGATCAACTTTTCAGCTGTGAGTAAGCCTACTGTAACATTTTTATGGTTTCTTTAGCTTTTCTGTACACAACACCTTTATCAATAAAATCTGCATGCTGTTGATTAAATGAATACAGTAAAGTTTCCCAGTAGCTGGACAGACGTCTCCTAATCTGGGATTTATATCTGCTGTGAATTTAAAGCAGAAAAACATGACTACCCTTTATTTATTCCAAGTCATAATGTTAATGCAAAATTCCCCAGAATTGCTGCATGTTTTCCTAATATTGTGCAGCCCTAATTCTAAGGCAATTCTTTCAATAAACACATTTTTTTCTGTGCTGCAAAACGAAACTGGACTCAAATCCTATAGAAAACAAACTCCAAGACCTATAGCCGTACCAATCGTAATCCTGTTCCTTTTAGTCTTAAAGTATTACCTGTTTGCGCAGGATTATGAAGCATGTGCTTTGCAACAGAACATGACGCCACGCTACACTTTATGGGTTTAGCCGGTGAGTACCTGCAGTGGATGATCATGGGGCCGGCCTCACGGTATTCAGCCTGTTTAGCGTTGACTTGTGTGAGGAAGCTGAGGACTCCGCCCGGCTGCTGGGGGACGCCGTGGTCCGGCCAGCTGAGGTACTGGTAGTGCCAAATGGGACGGGAGAGCTTGGGCTGGGAATAAAACAAAGAAGAAAGTCAGAATATATATAAAAAAAAACTAAAGATACATTCACATATATGTGCAGATGTTAAAGGTTTGAAAGTTGAAAGTTCATTCCTTCTGCTACTTTTACCATTACTAGTAGATTATCGTTGTTACTCTACCATCATTATTAACATCATTAGTTTTTTCATTTGTTATGTAACTTGGATTATGAAGTATATTATTTGGTGTACATTGGCAAAGAGTTGGTAAATATTCTGACGCTGTAGCTCTAGTTGTCATTATTACTGTTATTATTATGGGTCAGTAAATTTTCTTGTCAGTTTGTAATTATCTTGTTTTATATAATATAACTTATTTGTCGGTTCTTTAGGACATAGAAATTTAACAGGCATATGAACACCACAATATGCTTTTAATTATTGAGTTGGTAGGCGATATATTTAATTAAATTAGGATTGAACAAATGTTCACTTCTTCCTCCTCATTTTCAAACAGAAAAGTAGCGGTAATCTAATTATTTTGTTCTTGGTCATGTATGCACGTGTGTTGTACTCGTTACTTGCATGATTTGTTTTTACAAACCACTTTTAAAAAAATAAATACAAATACAAAATACCTGGTCCACAGGAGCAATATGCAAAAGTCGGACTTTGTAATCCGTAGCTTCCAACTCCGACTCGAAGGAAACCACGTAGGCGCCGACGTCCTTGGGTTCTTGACAATCAGGCCAGTACGGCACACATTTATTCTGCAAACATTAAAGAGAACAAACACGTTTATCAATGTTTTATTTGCTTTTTCCTGCACTTTAGAAGGTTGTCACAAAGATTTTATGACAATTATTATATTTTAGCACCTTTCTCTTTTTCACTCACAAAACTATTAACTACCCTAGAACTTTTTTCGGACTCAAACTTCAGTGTATTTTATTGGGATTTCAAATAGCAAACTATCACAAAGGGTTTAACTGTGAAATAGAAAAGAAATCACACTTGGATTTTTCTTACAAATAAAATCTGAAAAGTGTGGCATGCACTTTTGTTTAACCTCATTCTCCTAATTTTCAAGTCTACAGATTTTGATTCTGAATTTAATTTGTGCCCTGGTTGTATGTTTAGCGACTGTATTGTCCATCCATCCATTTTTCCCATCAACTCTGATCAACTACTCAGTTTCTGCTGAAGGAAAATAGCCACACAGCATGCTGCTGCCACTACCATGTTTCACTGTGGGATATTCAAGGTGATGTGGTGTTCCATGTGTTTGCTACGTTTTACAATATAAACATGTGAGGTCATCTCAAAGTAGCTTTGTTTATGCTGAGACTAAACTGCACAATGTTTAATAATGAAGTAGCTGGTGAAGCAGATTGATTGCACTGGATTTTATTCAGAGGCATCAGAGTAAAGGAGGTTTTCCCCCTTTATCATTTTGCCAGAAGAAAATGGCAAAATGTAGAAAATCCTAAGGAGTGTGATTACTGCTACAGAACACTGTATTCATGGTTTTCTCTCAGACACTCCATTAATATCTAAACTATAACAACGTTTATTTCTAATTAACCCTAATAATTCATGTTTATCAGTTCAAATGTTTTTAATGATGCCTAATGACAAGAATAGCATATTTTTTTAGGCTCTGATACCCACCCGGCCTTTCTCAACCTCTCGCGTCGTCATGACGATCACATGTGTTTTCTCTTGCCACACCATTTGCCAGAAGTCGTTCACAGTTGTTGCTAGGCAACCCTGGGTGGCGATGTAAACTTTCGGTCCTCCAGCCTCCCAGAGTTTGTCCTGCAAAGACGGATCAGAGAATCAACAACACAAACAACCCCAACGAGCCCGGTGCCGTTTGCCTTCGAGTCTGCAGGGACTTACTTTCACATAGTTGGCGTTTATGTAATCTGAGCCGAGAACGTCGGGATCGGCGTTCTGCAGGATGACTCTGGTGTCGTTGACTTGTGAGAGAAAACAAACGGAGTGAGGAAACGGCGTAATTGGTCACATTTAGCAGCAAGAATGCGTGGATCTTATTTACAGAATCAAACTCACATGGAAGAATGTTCTTGTATCTGTTTTTGCTCTTGTTCTCTGGTCTTTGACCTTCCTCTCTGCTCTTCTTCACCTTCGCCTCCATCTTCTGGAGAGCCTGTCAGCACAAGAAGACGACTGCTGAGTCACACAACCACGTTGCATATGAAAACTTAACATTAACCAGGTAAGATTTACACAAAAAAAGAAATACAACAAAGACGCATATTCTTATTTGACCAATTAAGACACAGATTTACATTAAAGCCACCAGATTTTAAGCCAGTGGAATAAAATGGGCGGGATGGAAGGGATTAACCTACATTCACTAATATGGATTATTTCTAGTTTATGCTGCTTCACAATTAGCCTGGGCAACATTTTACAATAAAGTATTTCTTTAAGTAAAATAAAATATTATTACAATAATAATAAAAGTATGTTAATATTTACAGGTTGTTTACATTAACATAAGGTATTATTTAATAAAAACAACAATAAATTTGTTATTCTTAATATTTTATAACACATTCAGCATGTTCACTAATTACTGCCATTATTTTCCCCCAAGTGAGAGTTATGGATGTTATTTCTACTACTACAATAATACAATACTGATATTTATGCAGTGACCTGAAGAGTACAGTAGTTTGCTAATTTTAGCATTATGTGTTTCTTAATTACGCTAAGTGATTTTAAACACATGTTCAAGGCAACGGATGAAGCATCCTTTGATAGTTGTCCAGGTTTGTAATATTTTATTTAGAAATAATAATATAACAATGTAAATAACAATATGAAATATATATGAAATATAAAAATGTAAAAACTCTAAACTTCTGCTTATAGTTGACTAAAACTATTTAAGAAAAATATGCGAGAAACTTGCAGTTTCTCACCAATAAAAACCAACATAAAATCTGACTTTTTAAAAATATATATACATTTTTTGTTAATCAAACTCTGTTACCAACTCTCATGCAGTGTCACATTTACCTGAATCGTCTAACAAACATATATTTTTGTTTAAATTACTCATTTCAGCTTAAATGTTGGTCTGATAAGGCCGAAATAATCCCGTGTCCCTTAGGTCTCTATTTGCGTTTCTTCAGCTTCTCCAGCATTTGAGGCAGATTTTTGTTTTTGGATGTTACAGAAAAAAAACTGTAACATCCATGATATGCAGTGTCAAAAAAAGAGGAAATTTAACAAGAAGAAGACAAAAGAAGAAGTGTGAGGCCAGAAACCTTACAGCAGACAAACAGCATCTGAAAGAGGTGATCTTATGAAACATTAAAAATTCCTGCAAACTTTTGACATGGGATCTGAACGATGATTTCTTTTTTCATCACTGTTCTGGCAAAAACTGCCCAGTTTTAGCCCTGAATGTTATTGCAGAAAAAAAACAAAGTCTTTGTGACAGGCTGCTAGGAACAAAGGTACCAAAACTAAAATTTAAGGCTTTTTGTTTAGTTGTTCTTGTTGTGAACTTGAGCTAAGGAGCTTAGCAACAAAAACCCAAGTCTAAAATAATCATAAAATGGGTGAAAAACCTGCCGGAAATACTTTCAGAGTGTAGAGAAAAATTCACCAGACACCTTGAAAGATTACAAAACTCTGAAGCAAAGGATGAAGAAATAAGAGGAAGCTGATATCATCTAAAATATAAAAGTCAAAAGATGCGACTGTGAAATGTGGCAGTTTACATCTAAACCTTATGTATCTTAATGAAGTCTTATTTGACTAATGTGTCTGAATGTTTCCTCCGTATCTAACTGACATGTGGTCGGTGAAACATTCTTATTCTAGTTTCCCAGTTGTGAACTCTTGTTGCTTTTCTCAGAGTTTATGCTTCATAAACTTAATTAGGTTTAAGTCTGGTAATGCTCGCAGGTCAGAATAGCCATGATTAATATGCAACAGCGAGTTCATTTGCTAAAAATACGTTCAGTTAAATCAGTTATAAAAAAGATGTCACTCATCTTACAAACCCTGCCGTTTATTCTGATCATAACTTGCTGACATCGTATGTCGACGTAAGCCCGTTAAGGTCGTAAAAGTGAAAAAAATGAGGCTAATTTTGTTTATTGCCCCCACAAAAGAGTCGCACACAATGTCTGCCCTAGTTTCTGCCCCGTAATAATGAAGTGAAAGTAGAAACGCTGATGGAAAGTTTCTGAAAAGGCGACCGGTGCTTATTTTAATTTGGCCCACTTCAGGATGTTCCCGTGTTCCACCCGTTAAAAAAACAACAAAAAAACAACAAATCGTTGATGCAAATATGACTAAGACCAGATTAATCTCACATCGAATTCTTCCCAGAAGCCAGCTTTGCTCTTTTCCCCTTCGCCCTCGAGCGGCTTGTCTGAGGTGAGGTCCAACTGCTTCACTCGGCTGTCGATGTCTGACGCGATCACCCTGGTGGAGAAATAGGGCTGCAGGAAGAAGAAAAAGGACACGAGATGAAAGACACGCCAATGAAAGCACCACACCACACCCCGTAAAGGCCAAATGCAAATGTGTGAGTTAATTTTTCCTATCTGTGCGGCCACGCTGTGAGCTGAGTTGCACACTCACTGCAGTTTCATAAATAAGTCAGACCTGTCTGAGATGGATCCAGTTTCCAGAAATCTCCTCGATGCCTTTGCGCTTGTAGAAATCCACCAGATCTGTCAGCGTGTCGAACAAGTCTGAGCCTCCGACCGTGTACCGGTCATTCTGCACAAATCACAAAGAATTGCACCAACATTAATGTGTACTTGATCAAACATTAAATAAATAAACCTCATAAAGATGAAGAAAAGATTCACAGAAAAGCCATACAATTAAAATATCAAATAATTAAAGTTAAATAAATTATGCAAGGAGTATTTTTGATCTACAGTCATAGAACTGTAAAACTTGACATAAATTTGACTCACTAACAACTACAGTTTTTACTTTTTCAAACTTTGTTGTATTTATTTAAAAAGTTAGTTAAGCTCAATTTCAGACACTTTAACACCTTCAAACTAGAGATTTCATCAATTATTACAGAAGGGTTTGAGGGTTTGAGTCAACTACTAAAAACTCAGATTTTATGCCAAACCTTGTTAAAAATGCAACATTTTCAAGAGAAATTAGTTGGTTGTAAATAAATAAAATAAATTCCTACTGATAGGGATCAGTACTGCCATTCCTCAATGCCTGCTATAGTTTTGTAGTTTAAGTTTTTTTAAACTTTGTTGTATTTAATGAAGATTTCATGCAAAAGAACAAAAAGTAGCATACAAGTAGTAAGTGGAGAGAATACATCATTGTAAACTTTTTTTTCACACACATAAAACTTTAAAAAATGCACCATGCATATTTATTAGGGCACAGTAACCCTAAATTAAGATCCAGTGCAGTCAAATGCCTTTAAAAGTTACACCAGTGATGTACACAACTGTTCTGTAAAGGCATAAAATAGCCAGTAATCTAAAAACAGCAAACCTACCAAGACATGGACACATGTATAAACATTTTTCAGTATCATCTATTTATTGTGTTTATTTATTGCTCTTACCAGGACCTTTATCAACAAGTTTTGAGTTTTTAATTAACACTTTGCCCTCTACCCAAATATTAATTGTTGGTGTGTTTTTGCTGCGACTTGCTGTAAAATGAATTGCCCATTGGGACAAAAATAATGATTTGAATCTGAATCTCATATAAATGGCTGCAGAGACCCGAAGCTCCGACAGGAGAATCTGGTCGTTACCACAAGCCATGCAGGGGACACAACAAACACATGGAAGAAAGTTCTGTGGTCAGAAGAGACCAAAACGGAACGTTCTGTCTGACATGCAAAAATGACATTGCGCATAATTAGCGCTGAAACGATTCCTCGAGTGATTCGAGTACCTCGATTATTAAAATTTCTCGAGTAAAATTTATCTGCCTCGAAGCTTCGTTAAATTATATTTTATTATTTAGCGCACCGTTTTCCGGCCGGGTTATTACTTGCATTGCGCTGCGCTCTCACTGCTGCCTAAGTTGTTGACGAAAGCTAAATGTTAAAAAAAAATTTATTTCATATCATCCCGGTCTCAACAAATGGGTGGAGGAGCTCATCGTGGCGACACACAACATATGAGTTTCTGTGTGTGATGAACAAAGGTGTGAAATCCTGTCGCTAACATGAACACAGAAGCTATAAATATCTGGGCAAGGTGAGAGTTCATCTATTAAATTGACTGAAGATGAATACAGCAACGAAAAGCTGAACTATAGACATTTTTAGTATTTGTGAGCCTGCCTCTTTATTATTAAATTGAATATAATTTCAGATTTTCGTACAACTTTTCTTCAAGTTAACTAAGAAAGTGAGCTATTATTGTTACAGGTTAATTTTCTAAACTACAGAAAAGTTAATGTTAGGGAAGCTCAACTGTAAAAAATTGGACTGATGTTGATATGCGATAGTAATACTGCTGTTATGTTAGATTTACCAATGTTTTAGTTTATCTTCTTTTTATCCGATTACTCGATTAATCGCAAGAATAATAATAAATAGATTGCACAATTACTAAAATATTCGTTTACAACAGCCCCACACATAACATGATGAAGCATAGTGGTGGCAGCATCATGTTGTGGGGACACTTTTCTTCAGCTGGTGTGAGTAGAAGTGGAAATGCATGGAGCTACATGAAGGGCCATTCTGGAAGAAAACCGGACTGGATCTAAACACACAGCTCTAGACAAACAGTGGGTAGTTTAAAAAGTAGCGATGGGCATCATTTATGATTTATTATGAAAAATGTCCTATCATGATAAGAATTTAGATTTAATGTCGTCATGATAAATTTCAGTCATTGATGGTAAATTAAAAAATATATGTCAGACATGTTTGCCATTTTTTCTATTCTTCCACAAGAGCAACAATTAATATCGGTAAATTCCACAATATGATTTATGCAATTACTGTGTGTAGTTTGGAAATGTAAATCACATTTTTAAAGTAAGAAGCATCCTGAGCAAACCGTTTCTAATAGAACTGTTTTTCAAGAACAATATTTGTGTTTGTGATGCTGTGACATGCAGTCACAGCCATGCAATTACCTCAAAAATAAATACTAAATAAATAATTATCGCTATCACAATAATAACACAAAATATCGCTATAAAACACTAAGTCAGTATCACCCACCTCTATTAGAAAGTAGCATTCTGAAGTATTAGACAGCCTAGTTAAAGTCCAGACTTAAATCTGATTGAGAATCTAAGGTGAAAATTTAGTTGAACTCTATTTTGAAAACAAAAATGTACACACATTTCAGTCTGCCGGAGTGAAAAGCTGGTTGAGGACAAATAGTCCAAAAAACAGCGGAATAAAAATGCACACCACACTTTTCAGGTAATTGTTAAAAAACATTATAAAACATTGCATCTTTTTCTTTCCACGACACGATTATGCACTACCTTGTGTTGGTGTGAAACAGAAAATCCAAATAAAACACGTTGAAGTTTGTGGCTATAGCATGAAAAACTGTGAAAAAGTTTTACAGGTCTGAATACTTTGGCAATTCCCTGTTAATGCATGTTGCCACGTTCATCTGTTGCTTTTAACAGAAGCAAACTCAGAGGATTAGAGCGCGATGAACCGGTGAAACTGCACCTGATCTGAGCTGCAAGCTTATTAAAAAACACCTTTAAGAGCCTTAAGAGATCTTTTCCCCCATAGCACTGCACAGGAACAATAGCTTCCATTTAAATAGGCTAAGTAGCAAATTCAGTGAACTTAAAATAAAAACGCAACAGCAGATGATGACTTAGGAAATGAGGAGAGTTTTATTTACAAACTCCTTCTCAATGACTAAACAGTAAACAGCTGCGTATGTAGAATTCAACACATAATGAGGCCAGGAAACGGTTCCCTTTTCTTGCCTTTTTAGAGAAAATTATTTTTAATACTTTAGCAGCCACAGAGAACAGATGGTCAACACCTGACAGTCGAATTAGGAACAAAAGTCTGTTATTGCATAAGACAGGGAAATGAAATTTTATTTTAGCCCTCACTGCACAACTCTGGGAATAACCCTCAGTGTTGTTGCACGATGTGAGTCGGTTCTACGCCCTCCTATTTCTGTTTAGTCACAGGAGAGGAAAAAAAAGACACACACCTGGCACATTATCTTGATGTGAGAGACCCTCTTCGATCCGTTTTTGGTTACTTCATCAGTCAGAACAGAGAGGACGAAGTCTCCGGGTTTGGACAGCGACTCTCTGACCAGGAAGGTGCCCGGCTCGTCTCGGGCGGTGAGCAGCTTCTCTGCATTTGAGCCGGACAGGTGACCATGGTACCACCTGAGGGGGAGGCAGAGGCACACTCATGATTCATATTTAAAATCTCTGCGGTAAATTAGACGTGTTTGTGGAAAAGTTTCACGGCCTCATCCTGAGAAGACAAAGGCTGCAGCAGCTCTGGTCAAGATGAGAAAACACCCGTGAATTTCACTGGCTTCAAAATTAATCATCTAAAAAAGTCAGCATTTTAACAAAGAAAGTTTAACTCTAACAAATTTTTTTTTTTTCTTCATTTTTTTCTCCGAAGAGTTTTTGCGGCGCTAGTGGCTCGTATTTTTGCAACAGTGGGCAGACAGGAAGGAGGGTGAGGAGATGGGGGAAGACATGAGGCAAAGGTCGCCGGGACCGGGAGTCGAACCCACGACGTCCGCGTCGAGGACTAAGGCCTCCAAACGTGGGGCGTGCTGTGGTGGCGCAGGGGGTTAGCACGCCCCAACTCTAACAACATTTTAAAAGTTAGAAACCAATTGCAAACTTCCACAAAGACAAACTGACTAATAAGCGCCTGAGGAAGTGAGTTTTAGGACATTACGTTTGTGATTACCCTCCCAGTAACCATGGTAACACATTTATTAAAACAACTTCCTGAAGGGAGTTGTTTGAATAAATTTGATCCTTCAGAATCTAAAGCTTTATAAAGACGGGGGTGGGTAGTACATTTATGTCAAAGAGGCATAAATATATGTCTCTTTGACCTTCAGAGGAAATCAACGAAGAACAATCCTTAATCAAAATGTGACCTGAAATCTTGCACCGCTAAACATAATTTTTTTTTGTACCAGAGTGAAATTTCTCAGAACAGCTTTATTTCCTCTGCTGCACCACAAGTCCACACTAACAAAATCTTACCGACACCATCTGAGACCTGACGTGGTATCTGAGTGTAAATTCTTTGCTCGGGTCCAAACTTACGGCTCCTGCATGGGGAACTTCTGCTCAGTGATGTTCTATGCTTATGTGAAGGCACATCTATTTTTATTTCCCAGCTTCTTTAGCTTTTTGTGAGCTTTTACTTTACCCAAGTGTTGATGTTCTTGTTCAGTGTTTAGAGAAAATAAAATTGTTTTAGGTTAAGCAAGTTTGCTTTACCTCAAAATAAATGTCAAGCAGGTTTGATGCAAACTGATAAAAATCTGTTCACCGTTTTGTACAACATTAAATGAATTTAATAAATGAATAATAAAACTGAAATTACGTTACAGTAATAAAGAAAGTTGTGAACTGATACTGATAACGTACCTAAAGTGTCTCTTTCTTTTTAAAAGAAACTGACTTTACCATCTGTTTTGCTTATTTTAGACACTCAGCACAAATAAAAAATGGTAAAGGAGAAATGTAAGAATGTAAATGTGAGGTTTTAGGTATTTTTGCACATGTTTTGCATTGGGATGTGCTTTAATTTAGCTTCATCTTAGCTTTCACAATGCTCTGCATGTTGTTTTGTGTGCTAGTTGTCAGATGTAAATTATTTTAGAACCTGGCAAAGGTTACATAATCCAGGAACACCCTGGAACTGATTGAGGGCGTACTGACTTTCAAGCTTAGCTGTGTTCTTTGAGGGCAGGATATTTCATCTGTTTCTTTTGCAGGCAAGGTAAACCACATTCTTTGTTTCACAAAGTCAGTTGTATAAATAACATTTCCACACGCTCAACAGTGAAATTACATTATATTTCTAGTTTCCTGAGAGGTTATGCAAGATAAATACTAAATACTAACAGGGTGAGACTGTAGACTGGACAGATTAGTGAAACACGCTCTGACTCCTGCATGTACTTTTATTCGGCAAACTTTCTGTGAGAACTGTTTTTGATTATTATTTTTTAGATTTGCTGCATGAGAAACCAACAAGTTGTCATTGTCCCGGCCTCCCACAGACTCACAGGTGAGAAAAAGTAGAGATTGTGACTCTTGTGCAAAGGTCAGCCATCGGTGCGTTCAAGGCTCTGCAGTGATGTGGGTCATTGCATTATGAACTGAGTACAACACTGTAAATCTGAAGCACTTGTAAACTCAATTAAGAAAAAGGAGCATCTGAATTAAAACAGCATGTGCTGCTGCTATAACCAGGTTGGATTTATTTTTGTCCACAACTGTGTCGTGTATTTTTGAGTGCATGAATGTACAAATGCAGCTTGAGTCTGACTTAATTTTAGGCACAGTTCTCGATTTCTTTTTCTAAACTTCCTGCATTGCGGTCGGAAAATTTCTGATGACAGATTTCGTGGCTGAACAGGACAGAGTATTTTTAGCCTGCCCCCTTTCGATATGTTACATCCACTAATGCCCCTCCCTTTATCTACCTTCTGCAGTAAATTAAGCTGCTTCTCGTTTTCTACTTAATTCTGTGCAAGCTTCAAGTTGGTTTTTCTTTGCTTTTTCTGCTTGGAAAATTCTTCCAGATGAAATAAGATTCAAGAACCGCAAGCAACGCTCCAAAAAAAGTCTTCTCATGCAGTTTAGCAGAAGTTACAAACTAGCCTGAAGCAGACCTCTTATTTTAGTGACCAAAGTCAAATCTTTCTTAATGAGTTCACATCTTTTTCTGGGAAATGATGTCAGGACAAGCGCACTGCAAGGTAATGTGAGGAGATGCACGCAGGCACACTGTTCTGAAACAACAGAGAGTTTGCGTTAGATGAGGAAGATAGCGAGTAAGCAAGAACATGATGGAGTGTGCAATAGAGGAAGGCAAGCAAGCGGGGTCTGGCCATTGCTTTCAAAAGTGTCAAAACTTAAAGTTTCCAACCGCAGAAACAAAAGGGAAGTTAGACAACTGTCAGAAAGAGACAGAGAAGGATGAGGAGGGGTGGGGCGGTTAGAGGGCACAGCTTCCAGCTCGAAGTTGATTCTCACAAAATGCAGCAGAAACTAGAGTCCTTCACTCGGACTAAGCTGGACATCAGCATGCTTCATCAGAGCAGCTCAGTGTTTCCAGCTGGACGGAAAACCTCCACCTCCAGCTGCAATGTCATCGATTTATGTGCATGCTGTGCAAAAATATTGGTGCGAACTTTAACTAAAAATGCATTAAAATTAACTCTCTAAAAGAGATCTTTGACCTCAAGGAGTTTTCTCCTGGTTGAATTAAGGTTGCAGAGCATTTCAATAAGGCGCCACGGCAGCAGGAAGAATTGTCTTTCATGCATGCAGACGTGAATTATCTATCATCTAGAGACTATATTTAGCAACAGGCGCTAATGAGAGTTTTTCCGATAATGAAAAAACGGAATAAATGGCACTACTTGACAATCTTATTGTATAACCCTGTTTCAGTTCAACTTAAGATGGGTCAACACTTTCAAACATCTCGGTTATTACAGATGGGTTTGAGTCAACTACTGAATTTCTTGATTTTATGCCAAACCTTGATAAAAATGCTCTATTTTCAAGACAAATTGGTTGGTTGAAGATAGACATCTAGCTTTAAATTCCTACTGTGGTTTTGCTAAAGAGTTGTAACACATTATTTCATCACTAAGAACTACAGTATTTAAGAAATAGCAAAGAACAAACTAATGTGCAAATTTAGGACGCCACCAAGGACTTTGATTGGAAAGTTTAGGGTCATAAACGCCCGGAAATAAAAAAACATAATTCAAGACTTTTTAATGTCTTGCAGAAACTGGTAAATTAATTCAAAAGCACAACAACACATAACCTGAATATGTTATAGCAAGTTAAATTAAAATATTATTGCTTTCTTTGGCTACTCAAATTCTTGTGAAATCTCCTGTTAAAGTGAAACAAAATGCATATATTTTCACAGCTCAGTCACAGTCCTTTTCAATAATGATGATTTTATCAAGGATTTCATCTTTAATCTGCCATATAAACTAAATACAGACAGAATAAACTAAAAACTTAATGTACAATTTAAAAATTATTTAACCAAATCAACCAAAGAAAGACTTTGGTGTATATTTAAAAAAAGAAATATGTTTTCACAATTTGCTTTGTTCAATTTAAATATAAAACTGCAAGCTAAAGAAAATCACTAAAGTTAATTTCAGAAAACAGCTTCCTAGGAAAACTGGCCTTAGCACTGCAGCAACTGCAGCATTTTGCAGCATGCTTAAAATAATAACATATTTTTGTAACAGCAACATTTTAAAGACAATTTATTGCAACTTTTATTGTTGGGATGATGATATTTCCTATCACTCGTAATAACTATGGCAATACTTAAAATAAAAAAACAAATAGAAGCTTGTGGGCGGTAAGCAAACGAAGAAATAAATTTCTGTCTCATTGTAACTTCCTTTGCTCATAATTCCCATTGTTCTGTAGATTAATTGTATGCAAAATGTATAAAAAGGTAGATAAAATACAATTAATTCAATGTATCAATAAAAAATAGTAAAGAATTTCACCTGTAAGACATTAGTGCCCTAGTTATTTAGAATAACTAACTAATATTTTAGCTGCAATTTAACCTAAAAACAGAAAGATTCCTGCTTTCTGGAACAAATTAGATGCACTAGTTTCTTCATTTGCATTTCCTTGAGCTGCTCCAACCAGTTCTGACTCAAAAATGTATTTTGTTTATTGTCACTTAAGACTAATATTTCACCATCAGCGACGAAGTTTTCACAAAGGAACTAAAACTAGAACCCAAAAATTAAAACTCAGATTTATGACAATTTTTTTTCTTCTTTTTTTTCACGTGTTTGTTTGTCACGTCAAACAAAGACGTCACAAAGATGATCACATTTCCCAAAAACGCAATAACCGACAGACAAGTTTCCTCAACTGGTCGCGAAATCAAGTTTGTGATTCGTCCTGAGGTGAAAAAATGAAGCCAGATGTACAGTAGCTGTCAAAATGTCAAATTTATATTTAGATTTAAGATGGATGCATTTTATTAATCCTGAGGGATTTTTCTTTTAGTAGAAACCTTTAAAATGTCATTAAAGTTAGCAGAAATGCAAGAAAATATGAAAAAGTGGATCTACATACATCTAACAAGTTCTTACTGAAAATCTTTTTTGAAAATCCTGCACAAAAATATAACTAAATCGTGTGGAACTGAAAATAGAAAAACAAGATGTTGAGCAAATGTAGATATTTTGGAGGAATAAACACCCAAGATTTAATTTTTTAATTTGTTTTAGAATTTAAAAGATAATACATAATTCTGACGGTCTTAAAAAAAGTGATTCCTGCTGTAGGACAGCATGAAAAAATAAATTCAGATCTAATTTAGACTTTGAAAGAACTTCTCAGATCAAATCTTTTCCATCTATTTCACAGGAGCGAAAAAGCAGATAAAACAAGTACAGATAAAACGATGCACTTGTTTTGAAATACAAGTACATCTTTATAAATTAGAATATCATTGAAAATACATTTATTTACGTATTTCTGTTATAATAAACTCATATATAGATAAATATGCCTCACACACAGTGAGATTTAAAGTGTGTATTTGATGATTATGGTTTAGAGTTAATGAAAATGTAATTAGAAAATGACATCAGAACAATAAACAAAAAGGATTTTTATCAGAGATTTTATGTTCTCGCCAATTGTGGGAAAGTTAGTGGAAGGAAAAAATGAGGTAGAAAAAAGTGCATGGAGGATTACAATGGATGTTTCCAGAAGATGAGCTACGTCACATTACTAAAGACATCAGGAACGTTTTATCTGGGCTGCAGAGATAAATAACTGGCCTGCTGTTCAGAGGTCCAAAGACCTGCTTTCAGATGAAACTTTAGTTTGAATTTCATGTCTGGAAGTGAAGAGGAGTGGCAAATGTTTCTAGAATTTAAGTTTTCACAGTCAGAGATGATTTGGGTTGCTATGTCATCCGCTGGTTCTAGTCCAGTGTGGTTTCTGAGGTTCACAGTCGACATCTACCAGGAAATTTCAGAGCACTTTGTACTTCCTTCTGCTAAAAGGTTTTATGGAGATCTGATTTCATTTCCCAGCAGGACCTGCCCACGCCGCCAACGGTACCAAAAACTGACCCGACTGCGACCAAACCGATAATCTGTGATTCAAGAGAGAAAGGAGAGGTACCAGAACAATAATCCAGATTATTAAAGAAACCTGGGCTGATCGTCTCCATGGTGCGCTGCACTGATGCAGTAATTCATGCCAAAATTTCAAATGAAAAATTTTATTTTTATTTAAAAAGTTTCAGTAAATTACATTTTTTTTAAGAGCAGCAGCCCATAACCAACAACATTAACAGATAAAAACACTTTAAATAAATCAATCTGCGTTCAATTTTGAATTGAGTTTATGAAATAATCTATTTTTTTGATAACATTCAAATTTATTGAGTTGCACCTGTTGCAATAAGCAATAAATCAATTAATCGCATTGATAAATCAAAATGAACTCAATAATTTACCCTGGCATGATTTGTAATTTTCTCTTTTTCTACTAAAAACTGGTTGATAAAAAGTCTTCAGTTTGGTCAATTATCCCTTTTTCTGAATGACTATTTTGTTTAAAGACACTTAATAATTCATTTTATTTGTTGTTGTGTTTATTTATTTAAAACATCTTCCAGTTCCAGTGTTAAATATTGATTAGATTTAAAATTTCATTGATCTTTGAGAATGTGTTCTTGCTTTATTATTATGCCTTTACCATTACATTACTTAAAAATTAAAAACAACAATATTATCGCTTATCACAATAACTTCTGCGTCAATTTATCGTCCAGCTAAACTTGTTACCATGACGCGTTTTATCTCGTTTCTTCTAATCCAGAAAACAGAACCAGATGTAGGAATAAATGCGCTGCAGCTCTTAAAGGTGGGCGTATTATTACTGACTCACACTGTGATCAACAAAGATGCTGCAACACCTCAAATTTCCTTAAATGAGAGCTTATGCCCCGGAGGAAAAAACTGAATGAACATTAAAGAAACAGACAAATGACGCTTTTTGCTCTTGCAACATAACGGCTGCTGGAGGAAATGTAGCTGGTCACAGCGAACTATTTTTAGCCCAACCACCTAACCAAATGTCGTCTCAGCTAACCTGAAAGTGAAGGTGGAGACCCCACCAAAAAGGCCGACAGACAAAATGAGTCAAACACCGACTCCTGCTGCAGGCGCTGGACATCACGGACACCACCGGACCAATTTTACTGAGCCGCAACCACAAGATTTACATTCTTTGCCCCATTTCAGCTCCTAAAAATCCTCTAACAACAACGTTCGACTGCTCTGAATAAAAAATATTAAACGTTTTGCACAGTAACTCATTGTTGTTTTTGAAAAAAGTACGACATATGAAGCCAGCTGTGCTTAAAAACACACTACAAAAGTTCAGAACAGTCAGGAAATGCTGCATTTATGACCAAACTTATCAAATATGTTCAAAAGGAAGATGAGATCAGAGATGCACTAATTCAATATTAATATCTGTATCGGTCCCGATATTGAAAAATATTCTAAATCGGATATCAATGACATCCATAACGGCAGATCTACTCAAAGTTATCACAAAAATTGTAATTCAGTACATTTAAATCTGTGTTTAAAAAGGGAAATGCTTTAAGTCAGTTTAGCTGTACTTAAAGCTACTGAGAGACATTATGTTTGGTGTTTATTTTACATTATATTTAGAATTCATCATTTCACTTTCTGAGCCATTTTAAAGATTTACTGCAGTTTATTTTTAACATGTTTGACCAAACTAGCCAATATTTAGAACATTTTGTTTTTGTCAGTTTCAGTTTCTTTATTATTTATTTTACTTTGGCTGTTTTACTCCTAAATGCACTGACAAATAATTTTTTTTCCCCATGTTTGACCAAGCTAGAAAAGTTACTGGTGTGTTTCAGTGTGCTGTACTGGTGCAGAGTTATCAAATAAAAATGTAATTCAGTAATTCAACAATGTTTTTTCTGTATTGTATTGGTATCAGCTGACAATAAACCTCAGATATCGGTATTGGTATTGGAAGTGAAAAAGGCAGATTGGTGCATCCCTAGATGAGATCCATGAATGAACAATTCCCATACAGAATTATACCTTGTGAAAGCTTATTTTTATGATTATATATATGGAAATGAATAACCAACGGTTGGTCAGACCTTTCTGTGGTCGGGTCGGAGCAGTTCACAGGATATTTGAGCTCGATGATCGTCCCGTCTTTGTCCTGAAGGATGCCGTTCTCTGCAGTGTAATACTCCACCAGCTCCGACAGGGTGGCGAACTTCTCCCCTCCGTACAGGTCGTAGTAGTCTCCTGTGTTTTGGATGCGGATGTGGGTGACCTGTTCACTCACCCTGAAGAAAGAAAACCAGTCAAAAAACAAAATGCCTAGAGGAAAGGAAAGTGAGAAAGGTTTTCCAGCTCACCAGGCATTTTTCACATCAGATAAAACTGGATTAATATGTTTAAGTGGTAAAAGCTGATTGTCAAGACACTTCACAAAATTGCAAAAACACAAAATTTGACCAAATATTTGGTCTAGTTTCTACTGCAAACATCTTAGTTCACCTGAAATAAGACAAAACTAGCTTACAAGTAGATTTTCACAAAATATAGGAGATTACTTTAAGTGAATGATTCCTTAATATTGATTAAAACGCAATAGTTCTACTGGAAGATTATTTCACTTTTAAAAATACATCTCCCCATGTTATAAGTATATATATATAACTCATTATATTTTTAAGATGCAGTTAATTCCAATTTATCATCTAGTTACAATCAGTTATCAATTTTATTGATCTGTAATACCAATTGGTGAAAATGTATGTTAGGAATCCAAATAAGCAGCATTTTCCCACTAACTTTGCAGAAATCATTGGGTTAAATATTCATCCTGCCAACAGGTTTTCCACTTTAAAATGCAAAGTGTGAATGTATTTCTAGATGTGGTCATTTATTTCATCTCATAGTCTCCTCAATATGCAAAAAAGTCCCAAATAATTAAACCTATACAACGTTGTTACTGAATGGCCCAGCTTATTCCTGGCGCCTCTAGGAAGCCTCCAACAACCTTTCTAAGGTGAAATGTGTCTGAAGCAGCGAAAGGCGCATTAATGAATCCCCTGTTAAGACGGAAAACCTCTAAAACAGAGGATGTTTTTACGATCAGTGAAACCTAGCTGAGTCTAAAGGGCAAAGGTTTCACAACGTCTGATATGCAGTCAGCAGATTTATCAGTAATAGTTTTCCCTTTTAGTAACCTGTAGCGCAAAGAATTTTATTTTTAGCCTTTCTCTGGCACATGACGTCCACACAGTCATTAAATATTTCCACCTTTGTTGCATTCAGGGACATTTACAGTCTACAGAGGAAATTAGGAAGTAAATTAAGCCGCTGCGAACGTAAAGTCAGGATCCACAGGAGAGCGGCGGAGCTCCATAAGTCCAGTTATTACCTGACGGACAGGGAGAAATCGCCGACATTTTTCTTGCTGGGTCGAGCCAGAAAGCTGCCATGGATGCCTCGAGACTTCAGGATCTCCTCGGCCTGCAGACCAGTGATGTCTCTGTGGAACCACCTGCATCACATGCAGTGAAGCAGAGACAGAAAGTAAAAAAAAAAAAAGAAAAGAGTATTTGTCTCTGATAAGAACGAAGAGGTTCACCTTTAAACAACCATGACTCTCAGCGCTATTATACCACAAGACAGAGATTAAATAACATGAACGGCTACGTCGCTTTTTGAACATGAACTAAAACTAAAAATAAAAACAATGCTTTGAATAGACTAAGTTATTATAATCACATTTTGTGTTTTGCTATTTTGCTCTTCATTCAGCATCAACTCCAACAGAAACATCCTCATTGTAGAGAAAATGTTTTATTCTTTCTGCCAATTCTGAATCAGAAATACTTTTGATTATGAAACATTTTCAACATGCAAATTACATTAGCAGCTTCACTGAATTATGTTATGAAAGATTAAGTTACGGCTATTGGCTAGTCCTCACATCTCGCACCCGTAACCCAGAACTCTGGGCTGAGCTCAGAGACATGCAAAATGCAGCATAAAAATATGTTGTTGTTTTAATCAAAAACTTCATTTAAAGTGTTTGTGATTTGAATGAAAATCAACCGGGTCGCCGACTTAATTTTGGGTCAGGTAACATTTTAACTAACTACCGTTTGCCTGTTTTGCTCACTTTTTAAAGAGATATTGTTTCCTGAAATTTTTTTATTTTTTTTACTTAATGCATCATATAATCCAGTTTTATTCTGCGATTAACAGCAACATTAAAGCACAGATTATACAATTTAAACTTTAAAATGGTCTTTTACACAGAAACAAGAGATTCAAAGAGCTTGAATCTTGAGTATACACAAACAGATTTTAAACTTTAAAGCTTCCTTTTTGTCTAAAGCAGAGACGGTTTCGCACACAAGGCTTGAGAAATCACATGATAGAGGAACAGAGCAGAGTCGGTGAACGTCTGGCGAAAGACAAGAGAAGGAGGAATGGAAACAGAGAAGTTGTCATCAAGCAAACACAAAAGAGACACGACCAGAGATGACTAACGGAGCGTTACAGAGTCCGGCACAGGCTTTGACTCACCGAACCATGTTGTCTCCTCACTTTTTCTGGGACGAGAGAGAACAAGAGTCACTTGTACCTGTGCAACACGTGCAAACTCAAAAGCACAAGCCTTTTCTCTTCCTTTAAGATCCTTAATCTCACAAAAACACGAATAAAGACTAACTTTTTAGCTACTTCCTCTCTCTTTGTGCACTCTAACACATGATGAGTTCTCTCTTTCTTGCACGTCTGCTCTCAGACACTAACCAGACGATTGACACGAACGTCTTTCCATCTAACATCAGAACTATCGCATCCATCTCTCACTTTATTGCATCACATTCACAAAACACTAATAAATGTTCCTCCTCTCAGCACCTTCCTGCAGTCTGACCTCTTCCTACCTCGACCCAGCGCCAGCCAAAAAGCAGGTAAACACTTACTCTTCTCAGCTGCTCCTGAAAACAACTGTCACTCGCCGGGACGTTCACACAGTATACGTCTGTCTCTTCCCCCTTCTGCGTCGTTCGCTCTCTTCCTTCCTTTTTACGTCTCCTTTCACAAAATAGTGAAAGCAAGACAGGAACAAAAATAGCTGACAGGCCGGAATTCCTCCAGCAGATAGAGACGCAGCTTTTTTCTTTTTTTCTTCTTCTCGCTCTTGTTTCTTCGTGTTTCTTAATGACGACCACAACGAGACCTCATCGAATCTGAGAGCAGAGAAGCTTTCGGCTCCATCACTGGAGTTTCCTGTGCAGATCCATTCACTGGTGGATCCACCAGCTACTCCATCGTGCTTCACAGAAGTTCAGATATGAAAAAGCTCTGACGTGGTCCGCGCTTCTTTGTGTCTCAATCTTCCCACCTGCCTGCCACTGCTGCCGTTTTTCCTTTACTTCCAGGTGTGTATGACTGTGTGTGCATGTAACACACAAAGGTCAGAGTCACTGAGCACTTCCTCATTTGCGCTCTGACCTTCCCCCCCTCTGCAAAGTGCGCCTGTGTGGGTGTGTTTGAGCTGCTGAAGTATTTGCAGTAGTAAACATTTCATCAAAATTAGACATTTTGTAAAGGATTAAAGAAAGGCTTCCTCCTAAAGCATCACAAACAAACAGTCTGAATTTAATCCACTAATTGTTTCCATCCACATGAACGTTGAACCAGTTCCTCAGAGCCAACTTTAGGGCTTTCAGAGAGAAATTGTGGAGGAAAACACATAAAGCACAGAGCGCTCCTCCCTGCCCCCAACGTGCGCTAGCACATTTTAGCACACATGCAGCCCTGCAGGTGTCGTCGTGGTTAACGCCGACTGCTTGCATTTTATTCCTCTCATTTCACTGTAGTGCTCTGCAACAGTTATATTGCTGCTCTGACTTTCTGTCCCTCCTCCAAACACACACACACACACCCACACACACACACACACGTGCAGCGCTCATTCTGGTTGAGTTGTCGCAGCCGCAGAGTGACAACAACGATGTTTCCCCCGATTGTTTGGTCAATGCTCTGAGCGTTGCAACACATGAAGCTGCTGCAGAGCACCAGGCTGTTGCCGCCTGCAGGAGTTTAATGCAGGTTTGCTTCTAATGCTCACAGTGATTACACAACTTCTGTGCATGAAGCCGTTGAGTTATGTTCCTCGTTAGTGTATTAGCTGGTTAAACCCGTCGACGATCCCTATCTGAGTACATCTATCACCAAAAATGCACGTAAACATTTGACCATTTACTGGTAAAGATGAGCAAAAAGATTTAAAAGTTTTATCAAAGCTGTATAGTCTGACTTTTATCATCTATAAATTCAAACAGAAATGTTTGGACATTTATTCAGTAGGGGAAAAATACCTAATAAATTGATTTTTTTTTATTTTATCGGAGTTACAATAGTTTGTAATAATCAAATATTTTCAATAAAATAAACGCAACTGAGGGACTTCAGCAGTTTTACAGGGTAAAATGTTTCTATTTAATTTATTTTAATCACTTTACTTTCTAAAGTCACATTTTCAGAAAGTCCTCAGTTCTTTATACCCATTTTAAAATACAAAAAGTCACTATAAATATATGGAAAATATTTTATGAGCATTTTAAGTTTAAAAACCAGAAACAGCAAGGAAGGAAGAAAGGAACAAATGATGGGAGGAAAGAGGGGAGGAAAGGAAAGAAGGAAGGAAGGAGAGAGGGATGGGACAAAGGATGGGAGGACGGAAGGATAGGAGAAAGGACAGATAGGAGGAAAAAAGAAGGAGGGAAGGAAGGAAAGAGAGATGAAAAGAAAAAATGACAAGCAAGTAAGGAAGGAAGCAAGGAAGGAATAAGAGAGGAAGGAGAGATCAGAGGGAAAAAGGACATAATGAAGGAATTTGCTGTGAAGTTCAGATGAAAAAGTTTCTCAGAGAACCAAAGGATACATCCTGGAGAAGGAAAGAAGGAAGGAAGGATGGATACAAGGAAGAACGGTAGAAGGAAACTTAAAAACACAAAAGGAAAGAAGGAACGAACAATCTAGAAAATATCTGAAAAATTTACTTTAGTTTAAATTTGACTGCCTTCTCACCCAAAGTGAAACAATTTTACATCAATTTCTCAGAGATTTTTTATTATCATCTTTGATCAAACGTAAAGCTGTTCAACCGTCAACGTGTCGGTGTGATTTCATGTTTTAGATCCTTTTATCTTTTACTTTAAAACCAAAAACTCAAACTCAAAATAAGATGAGTAAATTTTAAAAAAGCAAACTATAATATAAATGGTTTTACATTTTTTCTCGTCTAATGAAATAACTTTTTACCGGCGTTCAATCAATAAGTCACACCTTTCTGAGACAATTTCCCAACAAACCGCCAGATTCAACAACAGAAAGAAAGAAAAGCAGCAAAGTGGAAAAGAAGTGAAAGCAGGAGAAAAATTCACAGCATCTTGTTGGAAATAAAAGCAATGCTTTCAGGTAAAACGTAAAACTCACCCACAAGACATTGTTGGGGCTCCTGTCGGTGTCTGCGCAGCGTTGGGTTTGTCCTGATCAGGAAGTTACTGCTATAAATCCAGGATGGAGTGAAAACTGTCACGGTTTTTTCCATTCACAGTTTATTTCCCCTCTTCTTCCTTTCCCCACTTTCTGGTGACCGATCAACAACCAGCCCGACTCCAGCCGACAACTCTTCCTACGATAAGCCATCAAAGCCTCGCCGCCCTTCCCACCCAGTAATTTACTCTAATTCTTCCTAATTATTTCACTATCTGCAGGAGGAAATTGTGTCTTTTCCTGCCCGCTTCACCCCCGACCCTCCGCTCACAACCGGCTCCATGAGGAAGAGCGCTCCGGCTTTTATCGCCACCCTGGATCTACATTTGCCTCCATGTAAATGTTGCCCCGTCTTTCTAGGCCGGCATGCAAACGAAGGAGAGCTCTTTACGCTCAGTGTTCAAATAAAAGAGCACTGGGCTAATATCGGCATCAGATAGACGAGCCAGGACGTCAAATTATAGCTAATAATTGACCAAAAAGAAGATTTTAAAAGCCAGTTGAAACATATTAATGAATACACAGGTTTTAAAGTATTTATACTGCTGATTTATTGATATTTTTTTAAATAGACTGAAAGAGAATAGTACATATTTGTGATGTAAAGTGAAAAAAGTATAAATTTGCATTTTTTATTCTGGCACATCTAATTAAAATCCAGTGCAACTGAAACGATTAGTTGGATTAACTGTGATGAGTCGATTATTGAACTAATAGTCAACTAATTTAGTAATCGAATTGTTAATTGGAGTATACAGACTCTAGAAAAGGTAATTTTCTGAAATAACATATATAATAACATACCCGTATAGTGCAACAACTTGGTCATCTCGGAATAAACACAGCTGATCTTTGAAGGCCTCAGAGGTTTGTTAGAGAACAATTGGTGAACAAAAAGCGTCATGAAGACCAAAGAACGATAAAGCAAATTTAATTCATGTTACCGTATTTTTATGTACCTTACATTGTACTTTTTTTGAATAAAAATATAAATAAATAAATAATGAAGACCAAAGAACAGCGCAGACAGGTCAGGGATGAAACGTAAACAAGATAGTAGCTCAGCTACAAATATAAACAAACACTCAAATCTGACCTTTAAAGAAGAGCATCAAGAAGGAAGCCATCGGTTAAGTACAGCCATAAATAGTCCAGCAAGCCTCTAGAAGACGATGATACTAAAGTTAAACCTTTAGGCCTTCACTCTTAATGCTGTAAGGAGAGAAACTGCTATTCAGGCCATCCTCACTGAGACACGGTGGTGGCAGAATCCTCCTGTGGAGGTTAGGACTGGAAGATATGGCTGAAAAACATGTCACGATATAAGTGTTTCATATCGGCCGATGTTGATAATTCTTGATTCGTTTTTTTGTTTTAAATATGTAAAATACTATCAAACTGTTTGTTTCCTTACCTGTCTTATCCACAGTTTTCACTCTGCGCTGTTTATTTTTATTTTTAAGCAGTTACGAGGGACAGCGGTGAAACCTTAAACTACTAATGCACAAGTTACTCGATAGGTTGTTGCTAGGTAACCACAAGTTACTCTTCAAGTTGTTGCTAGGTAACCAAAGAACGACTGAATTAGTTGGTGCCGCTCACTTTGCTTAATTCAAAATTCAAATTTATAAATACTTTATTGATCCCAAAGGAAAATTAAATGTTGTAATTCATATTAATTCAAATCGTTCAGAGTTATTGTAGGATAGTGGTGGCTGTTGGCAGAAAAGCTCTCTTGTAGCGGTCTGTATTATGGTAAATTTGAAGAAGCCTCTGACTGAAGACCCTCTGTTTTCCCAAGACAGTCTCATGAAGAGGGTTGTCCATAATTTTTAAGATTTTATTAAATAAATAAACAGATTAATTTAAGAGAGGTTGAGTGGCTAAAGCTTTTCCTCTGACCACACCTGGTTAGGGCTCGTAGACGGCGGTAGCTAGCTTAGAAACCGTCCCATACCTCCACCCTCCTCACGTGTTGATCAAATTACCGACTTTGCACCACATGATTTATGTCACTATGTCATAAACAGTGTTTCCCCTCCTACCGGAGCAACAAGAAAACGCACAAAAGACGAGATGCTAACATACATGATGCTAGGCAACATGACGATGCTGCATTGTCTCCATGGTTACTAATGGTTATAAGCGTACCTTCTACATAGTGTGATATTTGATATCTTCCTAGTCATACTTACTTATAATGTAAGTTTAAAAACGTTAGTTTTCTTACCTTGTAAAAAGTGTTCGCCGCAAATCTGCAATTTCACCGAGGGCTGAGAAGTCCTTATGATTGACGGCTGCTATCCATCGCCGCCATCTTTTTTCATTAAAAGTTATAAAATAAAATGACAAATTTGGTTTGCATTCTTGTCTGTTTATGCAGTCGACCGCGCAGCACGCCATGACCATTTTAAAGTGACTGAATAGAAGCGATATTAGATTAAAGATGCCTGATTTTAGATTAGATTTAAAGGAGCGCATTGGTTGTTTTGACGTCCGTCATGGCGGAGTGGGCGGAGTTCTAGAGAGCGTGGCGTCACGGGCAAAGGGTCATATTGGTTAGGCTACCAGATATGTCATCTCTTGATAATGATCATGTGTCTATCGCGATATCTATCGCTGATTTATTGTACAGCGATGGTGGGGATTTTTTTCTTCTTCAGTAGGAACAGGGAAGCTAAAACTGTTAGAGGCTTCAGAGGAGTTTAAACTTGTCCTTCAGGCAGAATAATGATCCTAAAATAAAATAGTGTAAATTAAAGAATATTTGGCTACATTCACAGGAGGTGTTCTTGCTGAAATCCATATATTTAAAAAAATAAATAAATTGCCTGGTCATTCATAACACTAGCTAAACCCAATCGTAGTCAGACTTCTGTGTGAACAGTTTACATCTCCAAAGCCATATGCACAGAAGAACACAGACGTCACACAGCAGAGCTTTGTTATTATTACACATTTGAATAAAATAAGTTTATGGACCTATTTTAAAGTTTACTCAGCAAGGCGACCATATTGTCACGAGACTATAACAACAAGAGGGAAGCTAATAAAAAGAAAACACAACTAATGGCAATGACCTTTTGTGGAGAATTAAGAGCAACTTCTGTAGAGAAGCGTGTTTGGATTGAGCCAAGAGTGGTGGGATTGTGATTTGATGCAGTGACACAGACCTCTTTCATAAGTTCATAATTATAATTTTCAGCCATTGTTTGCGCCCTGATTTATAACATCTGTCTTTTTCAGCTGACATCAATAACATAAAAGTTGTATAAAATGCGTCATATCCATTCAGACTGAAAACCAGTTAATTTCCACATATGGAAGTGGCACAGATCAGATTTTTTTAAGGTGAAAAGATCAGAATTGGGACGTTCAGACTGCAGTGAAAAAGTCGGCTATATGTCATTTATGGGCAAAAGACGGCAGATTTGAGTTGCATTTACCTGCTTTGTGAACATAGCTTTTGTGTGCTAAAATGGTCCAGTTAAAGTACTGTAAAGGCCTAGTAAAGTTACCACAACTGGATTTTTCTGGTGCAGAATTATAACCCATGAACTTATGACATAAAAGCCATAAGTTCATAATTATAATTTTCAGTCATTTAGAGAATTATGAATAAGCTTGAGGCATTTTGCAATAAAAAAATGGGCAGAGTTCGGTCTCTAGATGTGCAAACCTGGTAGAGACGTACAAAATACTTCCAGCTGAAGAGCAAAATACACAATTCTTGTGTTGCAACATATGAGAAATGATTGTGGGATATAAATATTAATTATTAAAAACAGACGCAAAACATAAATACCTTTAGGATGATGCTCATCCTCAGAGAGGAGTCGGTGCTCCACAGGTATAAATACCTGACAAGAAATTTTAAGTTTCTTCTTATAATTTGTCTCCTACAAAAGCACAAAAGTTACTTTATTTTGTAAAAAATTAAGACATTTTATTATGTACAGATTTGAATAAAGAAATAAAGGAATAGAAGGAATAATGAGAAACATTTGACTTTTTTATTGTAGGTCATAAAAACAAACAGCGACAATAAAAACAACAAGGTTGTAACAATAATATTTTATAAGGTGAAACATAACAGACAATAAGAAAAATTAAATAAACTCAAAAGATTGTTATCTTTCCCAAAAATTGTCCAATGTACCAAAAAGCAAATGGAGATGGTTTTATTTTATTTATTTTCTTTTAGCATTTGAGGAAAAGTCTCAGTTGAGTAAATCTGTGGCTCTGTTAGGAATGTAATGGTTCTGGTTGTGGTGTGTGCACAAAGAACTGGTCCCAGTTCAGCTCACCTAATGGGCCAGCTGGGAGGACGGAAAGGAGAGGAGGTAACGGACCTGACGCATCGATGGCGAGTCGCTCTGTAGTAGAGACGCACGGTAACCCGCCTCGCCTGAAACACACTTACACCCATCAAACGTACCGGTGCCGACTCAGAGACAACATGGCGGCTTCTAACAAAAACACTGGGAGTTTCGCAAGATCCTACAGGTGAAAGTGAAGCAGTAAAATCCCCCCGTGACCTAAAAGTTAATACAGAGAACCGGGACGCCTCAAACATGATCGGTTTAATGACACACACATATATATAACAAGCGCTGGAGCCTGCTGTCGGGACAGGAGCTGCCTGCATGTCAGTGCTCAGGTGATCCCAGAAGGAGAAATGCTTAGATATAGATTCCCGTCGTTTATCTACATTTCCAGTCCTTCTATAAACTCCGGCTGCTGTCCACAAGTGCAGAGCAACGACTGTGTTGTACAAGGTGGGTAAAATAAATGACATCTGCTACATGGAGGTGAGGTGAGCGTGACTAGCCTCAGTCAGTGAGCGAGATGGAAAAAAGTGTGATGGGATTGGTCAGCGCGGCACCTGCATTTGCTGTGAAGTCTGGGACTGGTTCTGAGCCGTGACGTCGGGCCCCCGGCTGGCCAGGCGGCTCAGGATGTTCCTCTCGGACATTTGCAGCCGCACGGCCACGGGGGGTATCCTGGCGATGGTGGCTGGCAGACGAGTGACGTCGGCCTTCATGTCGCTCAGCAGCTCCTCCAGCTGTTTGAGGACTGGAGACGAAGCAGAGCAACAATGATGGCTTATTATCGCCACTAAAAAAACAAAACTAATAAAATAAAATAAACACATACATAAAGGGGGGTATTATCTATTTTTCATGGGCATAATGCCATTTCATAAAACAACCAAGCCACACTGCAAAAACACAAAATCTTACCAGAAATTTTTGTCTAGTTTCTGTACAAATATCTAAGTTCACTTGAAATAAGACAAAACCTATAAGTAGCTTTTCTAAACGAAACAAGAGCTTATTTTAAGTCAGTACCTCCTTAAAATTTATGAAAAAGTAGAAGCTCCACTGGCAGATTGTTTCACTTATGTGAAAAATATCTTGTTATAAGTGAAATAATCTGCCAATGGAACAGGTACTTATTAATCAATATAAAAGAATTACTGACTTAAAACAATCTCCTATATCCTGATGAAAAGTTAGTTGTAAGTTGGTTTTGTCTTATTACTAGTTACTGGTTTCTATGTTTTTATGACCTTTTATTTTTGTGTTTTTATGATATAAAGCACTTTGAACTGCCTTGTTGCTGAAACATTCTTAATAAACTCGACTGATTAAGATTTAGTATTTCTGCAGTGTTGTAAACTGCCCTGAGATTTGCTAATCAGTTATTACTATTTAAACATATTAACTCAGTTTTATCTAAACCCTGACTAGTTGAGACCCTCTTGACTTTTCACTTCTCAGAAAGTTTAAATCAATAACTTATTTTACTTATAAGACATTTTTCACCGTGTCTTAAATAAAATAACCCGCCAGTGGAACAAGAACTCTTTTTTTAATCAATTTTAAGGAATTATTGACCTAAACCAGGCTCATATATCTTGTTGAAAAGCTAATTGTAAGTTAATTTTGTCTTATTTAAAGTGAAGTAAGATATTTGCACAAGAAAGTAGAAACTAGGCAAAAACACTTGGTGACATTTTGTTTTTGTTGTCGTCATTATTACAGGTTTCACCAACTCAAATTTAAGACTTTTTAAGACCATTACGAATTAACTTTAAGATCTGTATCATGACAGAAATGTATAAAATAATAATCTACAGCCAAAAATATCTGATATCGTGTACAGCCGTGAATCGAGGTGAGACCTGGACGTGTCAGTGTTTCAGTTTCTGCTTCAGAAATTGTGACGCTGTTGTCATTTTACTGCCATCAAATCTAAAAGTGTAACAGTATTTTCTGGCATTTAAAAGGGTTCCTTCTTTAAAAAAATATTTTCAGTGAACATGAGGCGAATGTATTATAATTTCTGCAATGCAACCATGCAGAATGGAGAAGTTGTTAATTATATCTACCCACGTTTTGTAAACATGAGAGCACTGTGACAACAGACACATCCTAATATTAGTTTGTAACTGACCAAAATCTACAAAATACAGTAGGATAGTCATTTCCCTTTTTCTAGCCTTGCAGCATGTAACTTACACATCTGCACACACATTTCTGTAAACAGATTATTTGTTAGAAATAAAGGTCAGTATCAAAGAGGAGTCTTCCCTACATTCTGACATTTAGGGTGACATTTGTCAGTAATGAAAATAATTATCACATGCAACCTCCTCTTCTCTCTTTTAACGCCTCTGCATTGTTGCATTTCATTAAATTAGTACCGTATTCCACTACAGCAGAAGTCATTTTATGTCTACCTGCGGAGCCTTTCTGTTGTCGACGCCGTGCAAATTAAACCGTACTGAATGGACAGCTTCCTGCATCTCTGTTTAGAAGTATTTAATGAATGGAAGTGCATATCAAAGAAACCTGAAAACACAAGTTTCACACATTTAAACGACTAATTTTCTCCATCGAGCTAATTAGACTCCTTTACAGAAAAAAAGAATCAAATCTAAATGTGGTAAGATGTGAAGCTAATGATTGCACACCTGTGAATTTTACCTGTAAGTTATAAATTTTCCCACGAATAAACACAGAAAATTAATACGACGACACCTGAAACAGAAAAAAAAAAAAATTCTCTATTTTGATCCATTCAAATTCAAAATTTTAATTACTTAAACTAGTTGAAACCGAACTGGGCAGTCTTTGCTTCACTAAAAAATAAAAATACAGTTTGTTTGTTGTGAAGCTTTAATTATATTGGTGGAAAAACACCAATTACGGTATTATTATTATTTTTTCAGAATGAAAGCAGCAAACAGACTGGTTTTTGATAGACTGGATTATTTTACACTTTATGATGTTTTTATATTTTCATGGTACGAATCAATTTGCTGCACAAATAAACTTGATTGATTGATTGATTGATTGATTGATTAGCTTGCAGCGAGTAGCTTGGGGTCTTTCTGCATCGATTTTCCATGTTTTGCATTCGTGGTTCTTCTCCAGGTATTCCAGCCTCCTCCAAAAGTCCAAAAACATGTTGATTATTCTACATTGCCCCTACAGGTATCAGTGTGTGTGTGCTTGTCTTGTATGTCTGTGTTTTCTAATGATCTCTAGAGAGAAACACCAACACCTCAGCACCCTTGCAAGAACAAGCAGGTACAACTGATGGATGAAACGAAGATTTGGCTTTCAGTAAAAATAATAGTAACAGATTTGATTTATAAACGCTGTACATTAATAAAGATTAAAAACAATGGCATTAATAAGAAATTAGGAAAATATTAGCCATTAAAAGCAATTTAAAAAAGCAAACTGTTCTAAAGAAACAACAAATATTTTGGGGGAAAAAAAAGTGGATTTGGTTCTTGTTTATATTCAACATTTTTATTTTTGCTCTAATCTTGTTTACATTGTTTATTTTTAATTATCCTAATAAAAACCAAGCTTGCTTGTTTTTGGTCAGTATTGATATTTTTCACCTAATCCACACTGTGCCTTTGTACATTTTTATGTCTATTTGTTCAGTTCACATTGAGATTTTCTTTACTGAATGCCTTTTTCCTCCCCTGGAGAATATCTGAAGCATCAAAGCAGCACCTATTTAAGGCTTTAACAAATTTAATTATCTTCACTTCTTTTTTTTCTTACATAAATAGAATAAGAGCATTCACAGACCACAGAAGTGGTAAAATGTGAGGATGTCTATACAGGAAACACATACAGGTTCCATGCAAACTTTACCTTTATGCAGCACTGCATTGGCAGGCTTGTTTCCAGACATGGACTCTTTGCTGAGGTGCTGATGGGACTCTGCGAGACACTCCACCTCGCTGAAGCGAGTGTTGAGAGCCATGGAGGGGTGAGCCGGGTCCTCCGTCATGTTCAGGTAGGCCGCCCTGCGCAGCTGCTCCTCGATCACCAACGCCTGCTCCAGTAGCTTTAGGAAAAAAACAAACCAGAAACACTCAGTGAGGCGTGACACGAGCAGGCCTGAACTTTTTGCAGTTACTTAGAAAGTTTGTTTCACCTTGAACCTCCGGGCCAGAAACTTGTTCTTGATCTCCAGGAAGTTCCCTCTGCTCATTTCCCCTTTGAAGGGCTCGTTGATGATGGCAAACCTCACATCGTTCTGCACATCCTGCCATCGAGCGTAGCCGTGTCTGTGACATGAGAGTCAAGGGCAACAGCAACAAAACTGTAGTTTCTGGACAAGCGAGAGGGAAGAGATTTTATGTGGCTTTTAAGGAGGATTTCTGAATCCAAAAAACATGGATAACTATTACCTCCTACGAACGTTCAAATAAAAGCTTTTCTTAATTACATGTTTAGTGTAATTATTTAAAAGGGAACTATTATGCAAAACTCACATTTTGCACATTTTTGTTTTTTCATTTGGATCTGAAATGCTCTTAAAAACAGCTGAAGTGCTTAGAAAAACAAAACAACAAAAAAAAACACCCAGCTGTCTTTGGAAATAACTGAATGTTTTTTGGTGTCTGGAAAACAAGCCAGTTCAAAAACTTCCCAATTGTTGAGTCACACTGTGCCGTCACCTAGCAACACCAGCAGAGCTCCAGCAAGTTTGGTCAGCTGGATTTACCGCTGTATTCGCTGTACAATGGCTGCTGGAAAAACAAGTGTTTTGTTGTTGATTTACCATTCAGAAATCACTTCCTGCATTCTTGTTGGTTGTGCAGGAGGCTCAATTTCTGCTTTTCAAAGATGTACGGTTGTATAATTACAATAGAATATACTTTATTGATTGAGTATCTGTTTGCAGCCATTTTCACGTGGGAGTGTTAACGTTGAGTTGGGGGGGGCGTGGCCAGCAGCAGCTTATTTTGATTTAAAGTGACAAGATTTTAAAACAGCTCATTCTGAAAGAAGGACAAAATAGGCAGAACTGACCAGACTAAAATCTCATCATCTGAGAATGATTTTGTGCAAAACACTTAACATGTTTCGTAAAGCCCCTATACTTCTCCTAACCTGTTCATTGAAGCACAATAGATCACCATTAAGACAAGAATTAGGTTTTTAAAATGCCAGCAATCACTCATAAAAACTGTTTTGCTAATAAATGTAAATTTAAAGGATACTGTATGATTCCAGCCAACAGCCAATAATCATGGCGACGGTGCCATATCTCATAAGTCTTCTTGGTGACGGTGGCGGCCCTCTCTTCATTCTGCCACAGGGAGTGAAGCTCTGGAAAGAAGGGCAGAAAGGTCAAAGAGACAGACAGGAAACAGAAAAAAAAAGAGGAAGGAAAGTGCATCCACCTGTGAAACCACCGTCTGCGATGTTGAACATGAACCTCTGCTTGGAGGCTTTCTTCTTCTCCTCACTGATGTTAACCGCAGATGCAGCTGTTCCTCCCTCTTTGCCGTTCTCGCCATTCTGCAGTTTTCCACAATCGTCTGTTTTTATCCCGTCTTTCTCCTCCTTTTGCTCTGCAACGTGTTAAAAACCCATCAGTACTCTTCAAGAAAAAGAGAGGCGACACATTTGGTTGCAGATACAAAGAAAAACAAAAATACAGATATATTTTTTATTTTTGGTTGAATTGGTGTCCCCAATAATTCGCATCTTTCCTGTGCAAAGACATGAATGTTTTATTGTCCATAAAACACAACAAGAGTTAAGACTCCAGCTTCCACCTCGGCTGAATGCAGTTTTTACTATACTCTGCTTTGTCCGTTTACCAGCTCAGATTTATTAGACTAGCACTATTGTAGTCGAGGTTCTGCTTGTACTTGGCAGAACTGCCAAAACAGCATTAACGTCCATCTTCTGTATTTTGCCAAAAGCCTCCACAAAACCACCCAGTCGATGACCCATGTAGACGGGATGACAAAGTACAATCTGAGACTATTAGCCCTTAACAACAAAACACGGAACTACAGCAATGTAGAGACATAAGCTGGAATTTATCATCTCTTCCAGATTGACTGCATTTGTAATTTAAGAAACCTCTGGTATGTTTACACGAATCACATGGTTGATGTGGGTGTCGCCCACTAGTGTAGGCGTATGTCCACCAAACTTTCACAATAAAAGCTTTGAAAATTAAAGAACATTCTGTGTCTGTTAGTGGGACAGGAGGCATGTGAGCTAATAAAGCAAAATAAACAAAAATAAAGATGTGATTATTATTATTATTAATGTTTTATAATCATTAAGAAAATTCTAATATTTTATAATAAAATATTTTTATTATAATAAATATATATATAATAGGATGAATCATGGAATATTTTAAAATCAGGAGGATTTTATTAAAAATAAATTAAATTTTCTCTGCAAGTAAAAGTGTTTGATTTTTAGAAAATTGGATAATTTTATCGTCTTAAAAAAAACATCTGAGAATTTTATTTTGCAAATAAAATGTGATTTGATTAATCTGATTTGAGTAATATGATGATTATTGTCACTGCTACTATTGGCAGAACTGCCAAACCAGTATTAACGTCCAGCCACACAACCATTAATAATAATAATAATAATAATAATAACAATAATAAATACACATCAGCTTCTGTAAACAATCATTATTTTTTGGTATTTTCAACATGAGACCATGACAAAACTGGCAGCCATCAAGAATTTTTAGAGCGAAACCTTAAAAAATTCAAGTGATTTCTAAGTTTTTAGTAAATGGCTCTTTATATTATTCTATGCATGGTTAATTGTTTCTTTTAAATTGGTGAAAAGGAACTGCAGATGCACTTAAAAGTTTTGCTAATGCACCTTGCTGAGTTATATTAGACTGGAGCCCTGCATTGATGAAATCTTATAAAGTAAACATGTATCATGAACAGCAGTGGTGAATATTTCTGTCCAAACCTTTTCTGTCCTCTGCTGGCGACGTAGTGTCCATCTTCTCATCTTTGCTGTCTTCAGCTAAAATTAACAGAAGCAGAACGAGAAGCTTATAAAGTAAAAGAGGAAGTCACAAGAGCAACATGAGGACATAGTTAAGGTTAACACTTTTCTGTTGTTGCAACTGTGCATTTCTGCTCTGAGTTTGATATATTATAAACACAAACTGTCATGCCTGAAGTTACTGTAATCCTCTGATTTGAATACTTTTGTTTAAACCCGCAGCGTGAGCTGGAGAAAGCCGGTACTTTCAGTTAATTTACATATATCAGCTAAAATGCAGCCTTTTGAACTGAACTTGAAATAACAAATACAGTATTATTCCATGAACAGTGTGCATTGATAAATAATGACTCAGCTCCAGCAGGTGTCAATGTAACAGGTAAAAATCTCCCCACACGATTTAAGGGGAAGCTTACTGAAAAGCTGAGAAACAAGAAAATAAATATTTTCTCCAATTTATCTAAGGGTTTGCCCAAAGCATTGATCGTGTAAATTATGTAATAATTCTAATAATTGAATGCCGTAAGATTGATCTTCATGCCGCCTTAATGAAGTACCTCATGCAAAATTAGCCCCAGCCAAGTACTGAGTAGTAGTCTGACATTTTACTTTAGCTTAAGCCATAATAATTAAAATGAACAAATATAATTGCTTGAAATGTATGCATAATATGTTTAATAAGTCTATGCAAGTTTTGAACTGAATTACTGAAATAATATGTAGAAAAATGTCTTATATCTGTGAGTGAACAGTATTTTTTTTACTTTAAAAGACTTTTGTATTTTCTAAGTTAGTTAAATGTTATAAATTGTAAATAAAACGACAGAGTAGTGCGATAAATAATAAACATGCAAAGGTGTGGGTAGAAGTAGAAACTTAATAAAACCCATCAGCAACATCACAGTTATAATCTTTTCATATTTATGAGTAATATAGCAGTATAACTTAATTCTACTCTCAGACTCTTGATTAATGCAATACATTCAATGACAAGCTTACAATATTCCCACAGGTAAAAGTATTGCTGAGAGTAGATTTAATAGCACTAACAACAATAATAATAATGATACTACTGATGCTAAAAATGCCATAATAACAACAACAACATAATAGACTATTCTTTAAACAAACGTTTGAACTGTTTAATGATTTAAAGACTTGTTTTACATTCTGACCTTTTGACCTGTCCTCCTCTGAATCCACTCTGCCGTCTGAACCGTCGCTCTTGTTGTTAGCAGAGGCCTCCCTCTCAGCTGCAGCCTTGCTCTTCTCTTCTTTGTCTTTGCTCGTGTTCTCCCCATCTTTCTCCTTCCCTTCATCGCCTTCGTCTGTCACCCTCCTCTCTGCCCCCAGCTCTTCTTTCTTTTCAGAAGCAGGGGATTTTTCAGATTCATCTGGGATTTCAATAATCTGATGGAAAATAAAAAACAGATAAAATCATTGCCATGTCAACTAAACTGCTGATTTGAGTATAAAGTAATTCATACCTCAGGGTCCTCTCCTTTTTTAGCCACTTTGCTTTCTTCTCCTTCTCTTTTAATTTCATCCTTGTCCTCTGATTTAGACAAATCTTCTGGAAATCAGAAAATAAGTCAACACATTATGTATTTTAAATATTTAACAATAAACAGCATAATTTACATTAAGCTTTATTATGACTACTGCCACAAGAGGGCGCCAGCTCTTTGAGATAAAATCACTGTTTAGGAAAATACATCTTTCAGTGAAAAAGGTATAAATTTAATTAAGGCTTTATGAAATGCTAAAACTAAGGAAGATGACAATGCATGTCAGTTATTATAGATGTGTTAGAACAAAATAAACTGAGTGTAAAACGTAACAGAGAACTAAAATCTCATAAAAACAAGAAGGTAGTGCGTGTTTACCTGGCACGGGAGTATTGGGCTGTGTGTCTGCAGGCGTCCCTGTGGACGGGGTTTTCGGGTCTTCACCTGCAGCCAAAGCTGCCGCTCTTTTATTTTCCTCCAGCTCTGCCATCCAGGGCATCGACCACTGACCGTTCACATGTTCAAACTCCTGAACCTGTTCAGCCAGAACCACAAGTCAGCCAGTGAGTCTGCCTCTACTTTAAGCCACAGTCAGCCTGGCCTGGAAGCGCGATCAGATCTGTGTGAAGCATACTTTTTTCCTTATTAGTGACATCACTCCGATGCGAGTGAGCACGTGCTGCCTCGACAGACCCTCGCGTGGGACGCCATCTGCGAAGGTTTCTGCTCCATCGGCTCCCGGCTCACAAAGATGTCGCATAAACAGAGACACATAAGCCCTGGAGGAGGTCGAAGTGTAAACAGTAGTGAGAACTGGAAGCAGATGCAGATTTCTGCATTATTCAGATTCATATATTCTTTAATATAGTTATTTTGCAAGTACTGATTAGGATTTTTCATTTTAAATATAAATGGTAGTTATCCACCTCTTTAATCTCCACTACGTAACAGCTGATTCATCACAACGTAGCCTGTCATGAGTGCTAAGGCTAGTTAGCATAACCACCAGTGAAGGCAGATAAATAGTTTTCCTGTAAGGGTAAGTTGTTACTCCGCCATTAGAACATTGAGCAGGAAGTACACACACTTGATTGACAGCACTAAAACCCTCCTCCTGGCTGTGATTGGTTGTTTTAATCAGGACCGGTGCGTTTTAGCAGACCCCACTGGGAGAAGGAAGAGGAGCTCATTTTTGATAACATACTGCTACAACTTAGGGAGCGTTCACACTGGAGCATGAAGTGACTCAATTCTGATTTTTTTGACGTAATGTGACCTTTATCTGATCTTTTTATAACAATCTGAACACCACAAGTCAGATTCTTTTCGAATGCGGCTCAGGCAACTTGGATATCCGATACGTATCCAATCTTCTCAAATCAAAAATCAAATCAAATTTTATTTGTATAGCACATTTCAGCAGCAAGGCATTTCAAAGTGCTTTACATCATATCAAACACAGAAACACAATGCAACATAGAATCAACAATCAAAACATGACATTAAGTCAAGTTCCATCAATAAATTTGCAATTGATTACCTTTCAAATACAATGCTAAACAGGTGAGTTTTAGTCGAGTTTGCATCCATAAAAGGTTTACCTGTTGCACTCCTACTGTGTTATATGGAACAAAATACCTATTGTTATTTTTATTCCCACTCACACTCACAATCACAGTTTAAAACAATGTAAACAGCATTTTAATGGGCTTCTGGCACGAGGCTCCGTACACCTGGACCTGTGACCTGCATCCTAGCGGCCAACTCCTCATTTATTGATACTCGACAAACGTCACTATTCTGCGTCCTGATGCACGCAAGCGGGAAGAAAAACAACAACCATGGCGGACTATAATGAGGATTAAGTTGTTAAAGTGCTGACTCCAGTCGGACAACAACTTCAAAATCATAAGCTGTGCTCCACCATTAGCATCAATGTTTACACTGAGCACTTCTTCTACTTTCTTATGGCGGTTGGCAGAACTGAGCACGCCCTCTATGTGTGACGTTATTGCACCCTCTACTGTGCATGCAGGACACTTTCAGTTCACACTGTAGCTCACATACAAGTCGCCTATATTTGATAGTGTGAATGACCACGGCAAAAAAAATAAATCTGAATTGAGTCACTTCAGGCTGCAGTGTGAACGCAGCCATAGTAACAGTTATTTTAACAAATATGGATGAAACATATTTTTGTGAAAGTTACAAACTGCAGCTCTAAGTTTTATGATTGTTTTCAATCATTGAACAGAACCAAAGACACTTACTTAAATTCCTTCTCAGATTTCCCTCGCAAGTCCCGGACGAGCCACTGGTTGGTGAAGGCATCCTGAGGAGGCATCCCATAACGCATCACTGCGTTCAGGAACGCTTTCCTCTGCCGTGCGTTGAAGCCCAGCACCTAACAGGCAATTAAAAAGGTCAAAATAAAATAAAACTTAGTAAATTCAACTCACAATCTAAGTCAATGCATGTCATTGTGTTTACAAGATTCAATATTGTTTTTGAATAATTAAGAATGGCTTGTTTGTTATTTTCACAAAACAGTAGAAGTTTCACTAATCATAAACTGTGTTTTTAATAAACTGTGAAATAGACTGGTGAAATAAGCCAGTCCAAGTTTGAATTTCCTACGGCTGTCCTGCAAAACAACAGTAATGCTGCTGTTTTTGTGTTTCCTACCACCCAGCAAAGTACTACAGATTATTTACTGTTTTAAGATACATCTGTTTAGTGTAGATTTTTCCATTTAAGTATTTTCTAAATTTTGAAAACCTCTCAACATTTTTACTAAAGGTGTGAAATAAAACTGCCTAAT
The DNA here is from genome assembly GCF_003331165.1 of Xiphophorus hellerii. Taxonomy (NCBI): domain Eukaryota; kingdom Metazoa; phylum Chordata; class Actinopteri; order Cyprinodontiformes; family Poeciliidae; genus Xiphophorus; species Xiphophorus hellerii. The sequence goes on along the minus strand of NC_045674.1, from coordinate 13,064,267 downwards.
GATGGTGAAAACTTCAGCATCATTAGGCAGTTGTGATATACTTCAATAGTTCCTAATAGTTCTGAAATCACATAATTATGTTGCACAGCATCACTATCTGAAAGTGCAGCTGCTTTGCAAAAGAGACACAAAAGTGTTCACAAATCACATTATACCCCATGACAGTTGCAGGTATAAAAAAATTAAGACACCTCATAAAGTTATCAGTTTCTCTGACTTTACTTTTTTTAGATATATGTTTTAGTAAAACGAACATTGCTTTTTTATTCTATGAACTACTGACAACATGTCTCTGAAGTAACAAGTAAAAATTTTGTTTTTATTTGCAGAAAATGAGAAATGGTCAAAATAACGAAAACGATGCAGTGCTTTCAGACCTCAAATAATGCAAAGAAAACAAGTTCATGTTCATTTATAAACAACAACACTAATGTTTTAACTCAGGAAGAGTTCAGAAATCAATATTTGGTGGAATAACCAGGAGGTTTTCAATGGGGTTCAGAGCAGTGCTCTCTTAATTATTTCCAGAGCTGTATATAAAAAATGTAAATAAATTACATTAATAATAAATAAATAAAAGATTAAAAAAAAGAAATATTTTTAAAAATTAAAAGGATTTTTTTTTTAAACTAATGGATTTTAGAAATACATCAAAATATTAAATAAATAAACACTCCACTTATTTTAACCCTTATAGATCGTGATGACGCCGGTGTTTTCTCGGTCCACTGACTGACATGTAAGCATTTTGGAGGTAAAAAGTTACTAAAATAAAATCATTTAACTTTTTTGATCTCTTTTTTTCCCATTTCATTCGAGTTCAGAGTCAACTTACCTCAATGTTGCCCCCCACCCTGGCCAGCAAAGGAGGCAGAGGCTTGTCTCTGTCGTTCCTCAAGCCTTTGCGGTTTGGTCTGCGGGCGTTAGCTACCGAAGGGAGAACATAGTTAGTGTCTTTGAAATGAACGACCGATTTCGAGGAACACGCAGGCAAATGAAGCGATGTAAAAAATGAACATGAGTGCTCTCATCAACCTAAAACGTCTCTGTGAAGACGCTCCACTTACGGTTCTTTGCTGATCCTGACGAAGCTGTCCCTTTTCAAATTTCCTCCAACTTTTACTTTAACTGATCCTTGCCCTAAAGACGGTTAATACTTTCAGAATATCTACAATCGATTGCAGTTTTGGGTTATGTTTTATTTAACAACACTGAGGTAGCCTTAATTAATACAAAATTACATTCAGTACAAATAAGAACACGTCCTTGCACTATTAACGATCAAATAAATAAAGTGCAGCAATTAAATCAATCCAAAAAAAAGTCATAAATACAAGAAATGTCTTTACATTTTTAACAGATATTTAACATTTAGTTTAAACAAGATAGGACGCAGTTCAGCTCGCTGATAAACCGTTGATTGTTTGATTGTTTCCCTTTCCTTTCTTTTTGTCTTTTCTTCTCACTCTACGCTCAACGCAGATGATGCACTGACAAGTGTTGTTTCGTGAGTTGTTGTTGAGATTGTCGAGGAAGACATCGTAGGTGTCGTCTGAATCTGTGTAAGTATCTGCAAACGGGGCGGTGGGAAGGCTGTTAGTGAACGCCTCGGAGATGTTCCTTAAAACTCTACAACTGGAGCACCAGCATCACACTTTAAACATCGTTAAAGTTAGCACTGTGCAGCTTGGAGAATGGACTCAGATGGCTCAGAAACGCACAAACAACCCACCTCTTTACATCAGGACCCTTCAGAGACTGAGCCATACCTTCAGAGCGTTCGTCAAAGTCCTCGTCTCCCTCCTCTGAGGCCACTGAGTAATCAGACTGGTTGTCAGACTGATCCTCCTGCCAGTCTACGCAGAACAGAAAGAAACCATTATGAATGAGAAATTAAACAGGACAAAACCTTTGACCACCTGATGACAAGCTGATAAAACTAAGAAATGACAAACATCTAGCTATCAGCTAGTTTTTCTCCCAAAGAGAAAAGACGTTTTGTCAAAAATATTCAGATTTTTCTTAGAATCCTTTAGTTTTGGTTGATAAACAAACCAAAACTGAAATACAGTAACAAAAATATTAAACTTTTATTGGTATCACTTTTTTTTATTATTATTAATTTTTACTTAGGATGGTATTGTATAGATTTTAGTACTTTTTTCTAGCTTGTAATAATTCGGTATTTTGATGTCAGATGGTTCTCGTCATCTCATTAAAGACGTCTGAAACAAAGTCAGGAAGCAAAAATGTCTCTAATTATCCTCCTAAAACTCTGACTTATGTTTATAACCAGAGTTGAAGAAAACAGGAAATTTTGCAAACAGCTGCTACAATTTGATTAGTTTGCTGATTCCTGTCAGCTGTAGTGATCACATTTCTCCTAACAGCTGCTCTATTAGGCAAAGAAACTAATTTTATTGTCCTACTTTTAAGAGGTGAAAATTACAATAAGAACGGTGAAAATGTTTCATAAAAGTTTCATATTACACACCTCCAAAATGCAAAGAGTAAACATAAATAATAGAGGTGTTTACAATTAATCTAATTGGTGTTTTTCTGTTTAAATCTGTCTGACTGAATGAAGAGAAGTAATTAATTTCCACTTTTGCAAAAAAAAAAAAAATAAAAATTATGACTGACACTACATCACTCTAGGTTTTATGAGATTAAATATCATGCAGAGTTCTACTTAGCTCTCCTAACACAGACACAAACAGCACACACACAAAGAAGAGGTTGCATTATATATTGTTCTGTACCCTGTCTTATACCTCGGTCCTCCTGGGAGCCGTCATTGTAGTTGACCGGCTTTCGAGTACGTTTGCCTTTGCCCAAATTGCGGGCGAGATCTTCCTGTTGCTGCTCATAATGGTGTCGAAGCAGTTTCTCCCAGTAGTCAGGATCAACGCTTTCCTCCTGCTTGATCACCTCTCTTTCTACCTCCTCCTCCTCAAAGAAAGAAGACATGTGTGGCTCACATACAATATAAACCTACTTAACCTGTTTTATCCAGCTTAACATCAACATGCTTTAAGAATACTAGAGTAATAAGACGCATGTTGACTGTCAAGTCCTAAACTAACAAGTCCTACACTTTACCTCATCATCCTCATCTTTGACAACATACTGGGCCACTTTAAAGGAGCTGAGGTATTCGTTCATGCTCTGCAGCTCCGTGTCCTCCGTGGCATCCTGGTTCCTGTCCAGCAAGCGGTCAATTGCGTGGTCATCATAGTGAATCACGCTGCTGTCATCCTCCTTGTTGTCTCCTGAAGGCAAGGCAAGGAAAGGAAAAAGGCCAGGAAATGAGACAATTTAGACCCAAGACATCAGTCATCTGCTATTCAGGAAAGCCAATTAATCTCAACCTCTTACGAAAATCTCCCAGGACAAAGTTTCAGTGTCAGTGTTTTCAAGCAAAACATCATTAAATATGCACTTCTTCATGACATGGAGCCTATTAGTGGATACTGTAGCAGGAATGGTTGGGTTTTAATTGGACATGCGAACAATAAGCCAGTTTCAGAAGCACAATACTTTTGCAGGTTTGCTGGAAAGGCTGAATGTCTGGAGGGTAGATTGCTTTCAACAGGACTTATGGCATTCATGGGATTTGTAGTTTTTCCACAGCCAAAACCAGAAATCACAGAAAAACAAAGCATACTTAAAAAGAAAAAAGAGATACAAGCAATATTGGTGGGAATTTATTGTATAATTTATCATTTATTGTGAAAAGAATTTTGATTCATTGTTGTTTCGATAACTTTCAAATAATAATATCCAGTAAAAAACAAAAACTGAAAGTATTATTGGAAATGTTTTTATAATTTTCTTCACTGCTTGTTTCACTAAATCGGAAAACATGATTGATGATTCGTATTTTAAATGGGAATGTTTTTCAAGAACAATGTTTGTGTTACTAAAAATGCTGTGCCATGCAGTGACAGCCATAATGTTACCTAATAAAGATGCAATAAATAATTGTTTTTAATCATAATTTTGATCATAATCACAATAGTACCACAAAATGTTGCGATAAAGTCCATATTGCCACGCTAGAAAGATATAGAAATTTAAGACATAACTAAGCCTGTCACAATAACACATTTTGCTGGAAGATAAATCGTCCTTCAAATTATTGAGATAAACGTTTTCAAGTATTATATTCATAATGGTGCAATAATCCAACTTCTAAAATACCAATAAACTTTAATTTCTTAAGGAACTCAACACTGGAAATGGAAAATATCTTAAATATCTAAAATTAAACAACAAAAAACAATGAATAAAACAGAAATGAAAACCACACACAACAGAAACAATGAATAAATTAGATAACGATGTCTGTAAGCAAAAAATATTAATCATCAGAATGGAAATTATTGAGCTCCTCTTAATTTATATTGCAATTAATTGATTTATTGCTTATTGTGACAGACTTAGACACAACTAAATGTACTCCAAGAGTGGAAAATCAGCTTGTAAAAACTTAAGTTAAGATCATTGAATTTGACTTTTTTTTTTGACCGTCCACATAACCCTGGTTTTCGTTTTGCTAAATATTTTCTCACCTTCTCCAACTTCATCCTTGAACAGCTCTTCGGTTCCAAACTTGAGAATGTCGTCAAGTTCCTGCTTTGACATGGAGCCCGTCTTGGAGCCAAGTCCGGGCCGCACCACCAGGTGAGTCAGCATCATCTTCTTCTTCGCCACCTGACAACAAAAAGAACACAAAATAAATATTTAGGTGCATAAAATTCTTTTTTTTCCTAATCACTGTTTCTTTTTTCCAAACCTGTGTGATCCTCTCCTCAACAGATGCTTTGGTAACAAACCGATAGATCATCACTTTCCTGTTCTGGCCAATGCGATGAGCTCTGCTGAAAGCCTGAGAGTAACACACGATGATCAACCAGAAACCAAACATGGCTGCATACAAGCACATCTAAGACTGGGCTGGCATACCTGGATGTCATTGTGGGGGTTCCAGTCAGAGTCGTAGATGATGACTGTGTCAGCAGAAGCGAGATTAATACCCAAACCACCGGCCCGGGTCGAGAGGAGGAAAGCAAACTGCTGAGCTCCTGGAGCTGTTGGATCAAACGGCAGACTTCAAATGAGAAAAGCAAATATCAACTATCAAGTGAGGCAAAGATAAATATGCAAACACACATCTCACCATTAAAGCGATCGATAGCTTCTTGTCTCATGTTGCCGGTGACTCCGCCATCAATCCTCTCATATTTGTAGCCTTCGTTCTCCAGGAAGTCCTCCAGCAGGTCGAGCATCTTGGTCATCTGGGAGAAAACCAGAACCCTGTGGCCTCCCTCTTTCAGCTTCTTCATCATCTTGTGAAGAAGCATCAGCTTCCCTGAAGCTTTGGTCAGGGCAGTACCTTCATACATGCCATTTGGAAGTTTGGGAGCCTCCTGAAAAAGGAGAAGAACTTTGCATGAAATTTAAGGTTTGTCCACTTTTCCCACAGTAAAATTCAAGCAATTTCAAGCATTTTTAAGGTAAATTTTCACCAGACTTTGGAGATGAAAGCAATACAAATGAATTTAAAAAAAGACGGTTTCAATTAATCATTATATGATGTAATTTATTACTGTTATATTAATAAACTCTTCTGATAGTATCCTACATTCTACAGTAGGGACAAAATAAACTAAAAGAACAAAATCTTATGTTTTGAAATGTCTCACACACACACACCTGTACACCTCAGTGAAGAACAAAACACAAATTTAAAAAAATAAATCAATTTCAATAACTTTTAACATACAAAACATAAACTTTTAATTCAAATACAAAGCTCAGCAACTCATTGAGCCACTAGCTATAAAAAATATTCATTACACTGAAACAATCCAAACAAATTTTGGTTTACCCATGTTAAGGTAAATGACCTTCCTGCTCAAATTAAATGTTTAAACACAGTATACAAAGAAATTACAATTAAATTAAAATACTCCTGCTAAGTGTTAGGGCATTTAGAAAATATAAATAATTTTGGTGATTCTAACTAACCTAAAACGAGAAACGTTTAGTTTGGTTTAAATTCAGACAGTGAAGAAAAAATGTGTCCGTTTTTTAGGTGTGATTTCAACAGTAAATGTTTACCGAATTTAGGCTTTTAACCAAGTGTTGTTACACTTTATAACAAAACTAGGCAGTTAGAATATTAAGCACTTTCAAAGACTTTATACAGAAATCAAGCATTTTCCAAACTATGTATTGTTGCATTCACTCATCCTTTACTTAAAAGCCATTAATTTTGAGCTACTAATGATGAAATTTAAAAAAATTTTTAACACCAGTCTCAAGAAAATATTTTAAGCCTAGTATTAAACAAAAAAATCAAATGCAATTCATTGCCATGAAGAGTATGTAGACCTCTGAGCAGAACTGCATGTTTCAGTAAACAAAACTGACTGAAGCATAAAACGTACTGTTGCAGCGGCTGGAAAGAGGTAGGGATGATTGCAGCACTTTTTAAGGTCCATGACAACGTTGAGCAGAGACACTTGGTTTCCACCTCCTCGAGTGTTCAATGCCTCAAAGTTGCGTGTCAGAATAAACTTGTAGTATTTCCTGTATTAGCAAAACCAAATTAATACATGAGAAAAGGAAGAACAAAATCAAAATTAGATGAGAGTACAGGAGCAGAACTCATAGCTAGCAATAGTTTGGGGTTTAAAGTGTCCATAATAAATAATAAAAAGACTCTTTCAAAGTAAGTTTTTTAAGCAGTTACATTTAAAAGTGTTGCTTACTTCTGCATGGGGCTCAGCTCCACCCGGACAATGAGCTCTGTCTTCGAAGGCATGTGTTTAAACACATCAGCCTTCAGCCTCCTGAGCATGTGTGGTCCCAGCATGTCATGGAGTTTCTTGATCTGGTCCTCTTTGGCAATGTCTGCAAATTCCTCCAGAAACCCTTCAAGGTTGCTGCAGAAAATAAATCCATCATTACCACTCTTTGCAGGTGGACGCTCCAAGAAAAACAGCCACATTCACGACGGCTGCAGAGCTACTGACTTGAATCTCTCCGGGGTTAAGAAGTTCAACAAGTGGAAAAGCTCCTCCAGGTTGTTCTGAAGAGGAGTCCCAGTCAGCAGAAGCTTATGTTGCAGCGAGTAGTTGTTCAACACTCTGAAGAACTAAAAGAATAAAAATAAAACAAAAAATCTTCTAAATTATCCTTATGAATAAAAACAATACCGTAAAGGAAAAAGTAACATTGAAGTCTTAAGGTGTTTCCACAAAATTTAAACATTTGCTTTCACACTGCACTGTGTCAAACAATCCAAGCCTTTGAAAAGCCTGTTCCACTTCTCGCCTGTGGGTGCGCTGCACCAAGAACTACTGAAGGAAACAACGCAAAAACCTCTGAAAAAGACATTGAGCGCAACTTCCTTCTTCATAAAATGTAAACAAAATTGGAGTAGTGTCGGATTTTATCGGCTGTAGTATTTCTCTTTTGTCTTTAAGAAAACACCACAAGCCATTTCTCCCTATAGAATTAGATTCTTGTGTTTGTTTTGGTTGCATTTACCCAGAATGCCCTGCGCTAGACTGCTTGAAAAGTTTACTACCTTTCAAGCAGTCTCTGTCTGCTTAGCTAACATATATGCATTCGAACCAGAGTTCACTTTAATCAAACCAAGTCCAAGGTTTTAGACAAATCAGTTTGCCTTTTTTGGTCCACATCAGAGTTAGATTGCACATTCACACCTCCCTAAATGAACCGGACTTTCTTAGCAAACGAGCTAGAGTTCAATTAAAGTGGACTAAACATGGCTAGTATGAATATACTCTTAGTATCAATCTTTATTTGTATGACATCTTTCATACAATGTTGAGCAATACAAAGTGCTTCACAGAATTAAAAACAGGACAACACAAAGTGGTTAAAAACATTCCAAAAGAGGCTGATAAAAATAAAATATATATATATCTGTCAGTAGTGAAACAGATATTAGCAAGTAGCACCAAACAAGAGAGCATTGCAGTAATACAATTAGCAAGTTATAAGAGGATGGGCTAGTGTCTTAGCTTGAGACAGACAAATATTTTTGGGAAGATAAATCCACCAGCTATAATAGTGCCATTAATGAATCATTCAGGATTTATTATTACCTTGGACTGGTTGTTTTTGAGTCTGTGTGCCTCATCAACGACCAGGCAAGCCCATTCGATGGACCCCAGCACAGCCTGGTCGATGGTGATCAACTCATAGGACGTCAGCAGAACATGGAACTTCACTGTCGAGTCTTTCTGTTGAGTACAGGGGTTGGGCGAAACTTTGGTTGGATTTCAATAAACAAATCAATCTGTCCAGTAACTCTTACTCTTTTATCACCTCCCTACCTTCATCTTGGAGGCCTTCTTCCCTCCCCTGATGGCGTTTCCCTCAAACGAGAACTCGTTCTCTCTGATAACAGCCCTGCTGTCTTTGTCCCCAACATAGGTAACCACGTACATATCGGGGGCCCACATCTCAAACTCTCTTTCCCAGTTAATAATGGTGGACAGAGGAGCGCTGACCAGGAAGGGACCTTTGGAGTGACCCTGTGAAAGCAGAATGCAGGATTAGACAAATTTAAAAAGTTCAAATCAACCCATAAAAATGCATGTCTTGCCCTGCCTTTAGAATAGAGATTTGAACTTTGAACTCATCCCCTTTTTGGGCAAAGTCAGTGTGTGTGTCGCATGTCTGAGACCCCGACCACCTTCACTGGATGACAGAGGAGGGCAGACTTGACAGGAAAAGTTCTCCAGATTTAAAATATTCTAATAGAATATCATTTTGCTGGCATACAACTGTTCTTAATGCAAGAATAAAACACACAAAACCTAGGACTGGACAATAAATCAAGAATATATATCATGACAGACGCATTATCAACAACAATAGACAGAATATTCAGTATTCAGTACAAAAAATATTCACTGAATTCTGACCCAGAACTGCAAAGCATTCTGGTAGATGTTAGCAGATGAAAGATTTTAGCTGCTCATTTTATGATGGATTCTTCATAAAATTCAAGAAAATTATGGACAACCCTCATCGTACTCTTCATAAAACCATCTTGCGTTAACTGAGTGTCTTCAGTCAGAGGCTTTTTCAAATTCACTGCAAGACAGACGACTACAAAAGATCTTTCCTCTCCATAGCCAACACTATCTACAATAACTCTCTAAAGAACTTTAATTAATATGAGTTACAACAACATTTCATTTCCCTTTGGGATCAACAAAGTACTTTTGAATTTGAATTCGAACTTCTCATGGCCAATTAAGCTAAGGTTGGTGGAATCAACTGACTCACTCTTTGGTTACCTAGCAACTCACTCACTCTATGTTACCTAGCAACAGCCTGCTGAGTAACTTGTGTAGCAGCAGTTTTAGATTTCACCACTGTGGCTCGTAACTGCTTAAAAATAAAAAATGGCGCAGAGTGAAAACTATCGATAAAACAGAAAAGGTAACACCACCAGTTTGGCAGTATTTCACTTATCAATATTGACAATTATCAATATCATGATATAAGCATTTCGTACCAGTTTTTCATTTATATTGTCCAACCTTAATAAAACCTCACTTGTCACAAATAATACCAAGGATTCCCACTCTGGATTCTCACCTCCTTATACAGAGAATACAGGAAGACAGCCGTTTGAACTGTTTTGCCTAAACCCATCTCATCAGCCAGGATGGTGTCGGTGGCCTGAGCCCATGAGAACCGGAGCCAGTTCAAGCCCTCCAGCTGGTAGGGATGCAGCGTGCCGCCTGTACTGTCCAGGTAGTCGGGCTGGCGATCAAACTTGATGGTGGGCTGGTAGGAAGAAAATATTCAGAGAACTGGTTTTTATACTGCCAACAAATAAAATAGAGTACACCAAAGCACAAATTTTAAATTTAATTTAATGGTAGATAAAACAGACTTACATCTACAACTGGATTAGCAGGTGGCCGTTCCGCCTTTTTGACTTTGACCGTTTTCTTCAGTTTTTTGCCCGGTCTCCCCTCCTCGCCCATCATCAGCTCTCTATTTAGTCCAGAAAATAAGTGATTAAATTAAGATAAACATTTCCCTCCCTCATAGACACTTGGCTCCATTTATATTAAACTGTTTCCTGAGATATAATGAAACCCTCCATACCTGTGATTCCAGTATATCTGTTTGTACGTATCATACTCAGGTATGTCCATGTCTTCACTTTCCCAGGTTGACTGGTCATAGGGCAGATCTCTCCATTTGATTAAGTAATGAACGTTGTTCTTCTTGTCAACACTAGCATTAAAAACACATAGGAAACATGGAGCTTAATGTTTTAAAATGGTCAGTATTACATTATAGCTATACTGTAACTTTGCTTTTAAGTGACTAATACCTGCTTACTGCCTAAAATAGGTTATAGGCAGTAAGCAACAATCAGGTGCATAATAATTCATATTGTGATTTTTATACTTATAATTAAATGGAAACTATTATGCAAAATTTCACATACTTCCATTTGGGTCTCTACTGCTTCTAAAAACAGCCCAAGTTCGAAAAATGTTTTGTGGCGATAACTTAATATTTCAAAAAACTCTCTATTCTTAAGTTACAATCGACAGGCACTGGCCAGTTGCCTAGCAACCCAAGCGGAGCTCCAGCACGTTTGGTCAGCTGGTTTTACCACTCCATGCACTGTACAATGGCTGCTGGAAAAGACAAGTATTTTGTTGCTCACTTACTATCCAGAGATCACTTGCTGCATTTCAGTTGGTTGTGCAGGAGGCTCTGCTAATGCTTTTCAAAAATGTATGGATGTACATTTGCAAATCTGTTTGCAGCCATTTTCATGTGCGAGTGTAAACGTTGCGTTAGAGCTTGGCGGGTGGCCAGCAGCAGCGTATTTGGATTTAAAGAGACGGAGGCCCTAAAACAGCTCATTAACCAAATCAAGAAACCATAATAGGTCTCTTTAAGAAACACCTAAAGTTACAGCAACCGCCAAACCAATATAAATGTTAAATATTAAACAAAATAAGAGTTAAAACAACTTGTTTTTACGTTATGTGCTCGGTCTCCATTTTGCATATTTCCCCTACCTGTGGTTAAGGACGCGGTGGATCATCAGCCACTCTATCTTAACCCCAAATCGTCCAAAGTCCTCCTCCATGTGAACAAACAGAGGATCTTTGTTTTTTCTTTTTGTGCTCTTGTCATCATCGCCTTCGCCTCCAAAGTCCACAGGTGGAGGTTCGTCCATGTCGGTCTTCCTCTGGTAGTTACGGAACATCACCTGGCAGTTCAGCTCCAGCTGCAGGGAAGCAGCACAACGATTTATGACGCTGTTATATTATACGTTGTGGTAAAAGCTTACTTAACTCCCACATTAGAGAATAATTGTTCAAATTAGTAAAATGTTTGATACAATTTTCACAAATTTTTAAGAGACGATAAGTACCTGCAGCTCCAGCACCCAGGAGCAGTGCCAGTAGGACATATTGCACCATTTGACAAAGAACTCCCTCTCCCGACGGCCGGCCAGAGGAGGGGGATCAGGAGCATCAGCAGGCAGGTCAGCAGGCCGGGGGACAGGCATGGAGGCTGGAGGTTCCCCCCAACGCCATGTTAAAACCTTCTGCACTTTTCCTTTCATTGGGGGACACTGGACGAAGGGACATGACGTGAGTCAGGAGGATAACGACAAAGAAATGAGGAGTGGCTTAAAATGTTTGCACTGAGCTTTTATAATTGTCATGTAGGTCTGTCGCAATAAGCATTAAATCAATTAATCACGACTTGCATGAGTTATCATTTTTCACTTTTCTCTCATTCTACCAAAAACTGGATGACAAAAGTCTTCAGTCTGGTGATTTGGTCTCAAATAGCCATTTTTTGAGGGGCAGTTTTGTTCATTGAGTATTTAGTATCTATTTTATTTGTTGTGTCTGTTGTTTTGTTTATTTATTTTGGATATTTAAAATGTCTTCTAGCTCCAGTGCTGAATATTCAATAGAATTTACATTTTACTGATCTTCGAGAATATATTCTTGCATTGTTTTGTAATTATATCATTTGAAAATGCTCTCAAAACAACAATATCTTTTATTGCAGTAACGTCCGGGACAATTAATCATCCACCAAAATATGGTTGTGGTGAAAGAACCTTAATCAGAGCTGCAAGACTGTCAAAGTTTGTCTGTAGTACAATATGTAAACTTATCCTGATCAGGAGGATCAGCTGTATCTGCAGTAGAAAGCTGCATTTGCAATCCAGATTCAGAACCTCCAGAGCATGCGCAGATGCAGACTCGGTGCTCACCTTGCAGCGGGGGCAGATCCACTCTCCGTTGGGAATCTCGGGGAGAGGAGGGTTCAGGCAGTGGATGTGGTAGGAGGAGGGGCAGGTGTCACAGCAGAGCAGCTCTCCGCCGTCCTTACACACTCTGCAGAACTCAATGTGGTGGTCGTCTTCCTCCTCCATGCCATCATCTCTTCTGTCGTCATCATCCTCCCCTTCAGCCTCGGACAGATCATCTCTAGCCTCCCACTGGATCCCCTCCTTCTCCTTGGTGTTGCAATCAGACACGAGGAGGAGGTGGTGCGTGTTGAGTGGGGGAGGGAGGTATGCGGAATGGCATGAAAGGAAAAAGGGAGAGGTGGGGGGATACGGGAGCGAGAGTGGTGGAGGGTGTAGAGCGTGCATTGAATGCGTGTGCATGTGGAGTCAGAGATAGGGAGTGGAAGAGGGGGGACAGGAGAAAATAGAAGATGGAGGGTGGGATGTATGGAAGAGAAATGAGAAAAGACAGACAGAGAAATGTAACATTAGGGAGAGACAGAACTAAAGTGCCAAATCTAAAAAGTCAATTTTGCTTCTTGTTTTCCAGAAATTCTCTAAAGTAGTGAACAACATTTTAGAAGCAAGCTCAAAATACTCAGACCTCCAACCTGGGTGGCTCTGATTAGGGTGCTGCAATAAATCTGCCCTGAGAACAGTGATCACCCGATACTTACATGTGAAACCGATCTTATCTACCTCGGAAAAGGTGTAAAAATCAACCCATGTCCTACTTCGCTCTGCTATGAGAGAGGGCGGTCGACCATATTTTGGAGCTAAAGATTTTTTTTAATTTGAGAGGAAATTTGAAAACATCACTTGATTGTTATGTGTTGTGGGAATACATTATTAACAGCATCCTAACAGCAACTATAAATTCTTAAAAAACATTAAGAAAAAAATACAATTACAATAAATATGTTTAATCCTATTTAAAGTGTCAAACTGTTTTTGATCAGTTATTCGTGACTTGTCACTTAATCCGCTGAAGTTTTTAGTTTGTAGACCAGTAAAGACAGACAGTGGCTACAGAGTTCAGGTGAATTAAAAAAAAGAAAAGAAAAACACCTGACCTCAGTCTCACTAGGTGTTCACATACTGCCATACTATGTTGCCAGTGTGCTTCCTATATTTTCACCAGAGATTCTTTAAACCATCTTTGCTGTCACTGTTATTGGTGTATAAAAAAAAAACTGGAATACGTAAACAAACGATGTTTAGCCTGGTGGGGGTGTAAGTAGAGCCTGGTGGCCTGCCAGGCTTATAACACACTGGAGGAAACCCTGCACACCGGCCCATCAGGTCACCCCACTGTTACCAAATCAGCAACTTTCTTACTATATTTAGCAACATTTCAGACAAAAATAATCACTATCGGTCAAAATCAGAATCAGCAGGCTTGGTTTTTAAAGATTGGTAATCGGTGATCGGCCAGAAAACTGCAATCGGTGCAGCCCTAGTTCTGATGATTTGTACTCACACAGTGTGGACAGCTCCACTTGCCCTCTGGAGCCTTCTCCATGTCAGGGTCCAGACACACCATGTGATAAGCTCTGGGACAGGTGTCACACAAAATAATCTCTCCTCCCTGCTGGCACACCTCGCAGTAGTCCTGGTGGTCGGTCTCATAGCCATCGCCATCTTCTGTCTCCACTGACAAAAAAAGAGTCCCAGAAATAAACATGTCAGTGAAAACAGGAAGCAGCTCAGCCTAAACTTGAATGACGTAGTGAATCTTCCTATACTAGACTGAAGTTTTAAGCCTCTTAAACAAGGTTTGTACATTTCTCACAAAGTGAAATTCAAACATTTCAAGACAAATTTTCAAACTTTTCCAGCACCGCACTTTGGAGATAAAAACAATACAAATGAACTAAAGAAGACGGTTTCAATTCTCTAATATATCATAACATTTCTTTCTGTTAAGTAATAATGTCTTGTGATAATATTCAACATTCTTCAGTAGGGACAATGTAAAATGAAATATAACAAAATTTTATGGTTTGAAATGTCTCTCACATACCCCTGACTGGTCCAAGAACAAAAAACTTAACAAAAATAACTAAAAATTTCAATAGCATTTTTGTTAAAAAATATAAGACCTGTATATCAACTATAGAGATCAATAACTCTTTGAGCTAAAAGAAATAATAAATATTCTTTGCACTGAAACAATCCAAATAAATAATGTTAAAGTAAATAACCTTCCTGCTCAAATTAAAAGCTTAAACACAAAATGCAAAGTACCAAAGAAAGGCTCTAAAAATGTTTTTACCAAGTTTTCTGGATTTAGCAAACAGAAATAATTTTGGTCATTCTAACTAACCTAAGTCAAGAAAACTTTAGCTTGCTTTAACTTCAGAAAGTGAGAAAAAACGTGTTTTTCTATTAGAAGTATGAATAGAAAAACTTCATACTTCTACTAGAAGTATGAATAGACCTAAAATAAGTTTCAACTGTAAGTAATGTTTATACAGAAATCAAGCTCTTTCCAAACCTTCAAAAAACCAAATTGTAATTCAAGGTTTTTCTACATTTAGAGTGAAGATTTCCAAAGCATTTTTTTTCCAAACCTTTCTTCTTCTTTTTCGCATTTTTGGATTTCTTCTTAGGACGGCTGCTGCGGATGGAGCCGTCAGACACTGAGAAACTACCGTCTTCAAAGTCACTGTCGCCATCAGGCTCGTCTTCATCGCTCTGATTGGACGCAGAGTTAAAAGAAGACAATTCCTAAAATAAAGTCCTTACACATTTTCCATCTTAAAATGTTATGCATTTTGTTTTCTAAGCGCAAACATTTAAGTAGTTCACCCTAATCTCTAGTTTCCTCTTCATTTACATAATTATTATGACTTCTAATAATAATTCTAATAATTACTTCTATAATAATTTATGACTTCTAAGTCATAAAGATTGTTGTAAGAATAAAACCTGCAGAAGTACAGATAAAATTGGGGCTTAGCTATTTAAATCATAGTTTGTATTCTTTGATCGTTCAACTTGTTTGCAAAAATAGTAGTAGTGATACGTTTGCCCTTAAAACCAAACCCAGATTTAGAACTTCTAGTCAAGTTTTCATCACTGAGATCCCATACTTATCCAGAATTTTTTATTTTTTAAATCATAAAATCAAATTCAATATTTTAAAGCATTTATCGGACTGTTTATCACTATTGTGAAAAATGTCTTACCGTAATAAGAATTTATTATTGTCCCAATAAATTTCAACTAAAGATGTTCAAATAAAACATAAATTTAATTTGTACTATTTTCTCCACTGTTTGTTCCATGACAGCATCAATAAATATCAGTAAATTTGAAAATATGATTAAATACAGTTACAATATGCAGTTTAAATCGCATTTCTTTATGTAGGTGGCGTCCTTGAGTAGATTATCTCAAATAGGAATGTTTTTCAAGACTTGTATTTGTTATTGTGGGGCTATAATTGCCGTACCATACAGTCACAGCCACAAAGTTACTTAAAAAAGAAGTATTAAATAGTTTTTTTATTATCATCATTATCACAATAGTATCGCAATAAAATTCTGAGTCCATATCGCCCACCGCTGGTTGAATCTAACTTCTTTATGTTCATGTTTTTTGTTTGTTTTGTATCTTTCTGATGCACCGAAGAACAATTCCCCCCCGAACATCCTTAAACATAATAAACCAGCTATAGAAAATGAATAAATATCTTACAGAGGAGCGCTTTCTCTTGCTGTTGAGGCCCCCTAGTTTGATTTTAAGCGGGGCCACCTTCTTGGGTTTTGGCTTAGGGGGAGGCTTCGGTGTAGGTTTTGACCTTTTGCGAGCATTTGGACCTATAGTAAGAATTAAAAGTGAATTTTAAAATTACCATTATTCTCAGTTTTAGATCAAACACAGTATCTTTAGCTTTGAATATGCACTGTACCTTTTCCCTCTTTCGTCTTGGCCTTGCGGAGTGGGGGAGCTGGAGCCGGCGCTGGGGGCGGTGCAGGTGTTGGAGCGGCAGCAGCAACAGAGGCAGGGGCAGGAGAGGGAGTAGTCACAGGGGAGGCAGCAGAGGCAGCCTCCACACCTCCGTCAGTCCCCACAGCCACCATGTTCTCCACTGCTGCAGCCACATTGGCAGCTGCAAGGGCTGCATTGGCTGTGGCGCAACCCTGAGAGGAGGGAACAGCACAGAGTGAGAGTTTTTGCTCATTTCAAGCATCTTAACATAAAATAACAGAATAATTATTAGAGAGTTGTAATACCTTCAGCGGGTTGTTTGTGCTGAATTCTCTCCACTTAGCCATCATTAAGGTCATCATCTTGGATACGGGAATTTTGGGATTCTTTGCTGCAATTAAAGGTCTAAAATGGACAAAGTTTATTGTATTTTTTTATCAGTTTATTTACATATTTACTACTGGGAACAAGAAAGAAACAAGATATGATGTTGTCCCTAGGGATACACCGATTCACTTTTTTCTCTCCCAATGCCAATACCGATATCTGAGGTCAAGGATCAGCCGATACCCATCCGATACAGAGAAACAGAGCTGAATTAAAACATTTCTTTTTATAAAAACAGACACAAATGTACTTAATTACAAATTTATTTGATAATTTAAATGCATCAATTTCTTCACTAGCTTGGTCAACCATGAAAAATCAACAAAACTTTCATTTGTGCAGTCAGTCCAGTTAAAAATAAAACAGCCAATGCAAAATAAATAATTAAGAAACTGAAACTAATAAAAACAGGTTGACTGTTTTGGTCAAAAACCTAAAAATTAACTGCATCAAACCTTCTTTCAAATGGTTCAGATAGTGCAATTAGAAATTCTAAATATGTTGTAAAATAAATAATAAAGCATAGAATTAGACTGCATAGATCTGGCCTTATGTATCAGGCATACTGTCATCGATACCCAATGTATCATTTTTTTCAATATCAGTACAGATATTAATATCAGATCGGTGCATCTCTAGTTTTCCCCTCACCTAACAAACTGGCTGAAAGCCTTGTAGTTGGTGAGAGAGCTGTAGTCTTCCTGAGTAAAGACATGATCGATGTCCTTCATGCCCCAGGCCTCCAGCAGCTGGGCGGAGCTTTTCGGCTGTGGTGGGAGCAGAGAAGTTGGAAAACAAAGCCAGTCAGAGGAACTTAATTTCCAGGAGCTGCATACGCTTTTTCCACAGGGAGTAAACAATAAAACTTTACCTGGCAGTCATCGTCGTCGTCATCATCATCTTCTGGTTCTGGATCTTTGCGTTTGCTCTTAGAGCCTCCTTTCTCTCCGGCCCCACCTCCTTTCTTCTTGTCTTTTGCAGAGCTTGAGCGTTTCTTCTTTTTTCTCCCAGGGGCGTAATCACTCCCTTCACTCTCTGACCGCATAACTCCCTCATCTGCATCCCTCTCTGCCGCCTCCATTCCCATCAGGTGCTCTGGGGAGCTGACCGGCAGTTCCTACAAAATACAGACCCACTTTACTAATTACAAGAAGGCACGGCTCCTTAACAGGTTTTATTTTTTTCCCATTTGTCGCTTGCAGAGGTTATGATTCTCTTTAAGGCTCATTAGTTAAAAATCAATGGGTTCTGCTCTGTTAGGCATGAAACACACAAAGTATGACTCTTCCCATACTTTAAATTAAGTTATTTTAATGCATCACAAATTTTATAGGTACAAAAATGAATCTTTTGTAATATTTTAAGCATTTACAGGAATACATTAACATAAAGGCAAGTTTACTAATGCAAGATTCCAGTCTTTTCCTTGCAAACTAAAAGTTATGATTTTTAACTGCTGGTTTGACAAAACAACCACTTTTGTTGTAAGGGATCCAAAATGTTTTCATAGTTCCATTTATCAAATATTTCATAATACTGTACAGTGAATATAAACAGGTCACTTCAGACCGAAATAAGAGACTATTTCATACTCAGCATAAACCCAAGCTTCTGTTTATATGATTTACTTTAACCCTTACTGTTCATTGCACAAATATATTGTTTATTCTTAGTTTTTACAATTTGAAGATGTTTGCACATAAAAAAAAAAAACGCTAAATAAAACATCAATAGTTATTTTATCGTTATTCAAGACAAAAAAAATCCCTTATTGTGCACAAAAATTCAATTACTATTCAAATTAAAATAAGAAATTACAGAAAGTATTTTTTCTAGTGACATAATGGATGCCAGAAAGGGCTACTTTATGACAACATTGAGATATTATTGCTGAATATTGTAATGATAATTTAAATTATGATTAACTCATATTTTCCTTTCACTGAAGCACTTTCATTTTCACCATCACAATGTTCACAACTACTCTAACCAAGATTTCTGATTTTGGTCACTAAGATTGATATCCTTAATAAACGGAGTTTAAAAAGTTTTTATACTTATCACATCAACGTTTGGATGCTATGTAAATTTCTTTACAAGTCACAGATGGAAAATTGATCAATGCATGAGAGGCTGAAGCTCAGCGTGAGCTTCTCATGACCAATTCCTAAATAATACAGCTAATATACGCAAGTAATTTAAAAGCTTCTGTCTATATTATTGGTGCAAATTCAATTTAACGTAATCATATTTGAGATTTTTACATTTTTAATTTTAATTTGTAGAATTTAAATAAGAAGGGTTTTATTTTTATTTGTCCTATGTTAGAGCTGGCAATTTCTAAATATAATTTATATGATAAAGATGCGGTATGTAACTTTTATAAAAAATATTTTTCTTCTTAGATATTTGTTTAAAATGTCACTATGTATGTCAACAGACAGATAACCTGAGCTCTTCTGCCTTCTCCTAATTCTTCCACTGATACTAGAAAAAAGTAATTAGAGCCAGGAGGCGGGTCTTAGCGCTGTCAATCACAATCCTCTGTGGTGCTGCTCAACCCTCTCCCACAACCTTCCTTGCTCTCTGCTACCATGAACACTCAGTCTAGTTAGCATGACCACCAATAATGGCTGCTAAACAGTTTTCCTATAATGATAAGTCATTTCTTCGCCATTAGTGCATTTAGCAGCAGTGACTGACAGCTCTAAGACCCGCCTTCTGGCTCTGATTGGTTGTTTTTGGTCTGTGCATATCTTCAGATGGGAAGAGCTGGAGGAGATTGATCTTTATCTGTCTCAAACTATACTGTCACGACACAGAGAAGTTTTAACAAATATGTAAAAAACATATTCTTTCAAAAAGTTACATACTGCAACTTTAAAGGGAAAACCTTATATCTTACATCTTACTTGTGTCTATATTTTATATTGCTTATATGAAAATGAAAACGAGGAATAGGAGTAAGTCAAATAAACATTTAGAATAGCTAAAAATATTTTTTTACAATAATTGAAGAAAAAAATATCAGTATTATTATGTAATTTGTGACTCTTATGTTGTAAATGACTCCAACTTTGAGTGTGGATCATATTTTAGCATAGCTGTGGGTGGAATTAATTTCCCTCATTTTTAATGGGGGAAAATTATTTGCTTTTGCATTGCAATTTTTCAGGACACAAACTGCCTGTTTGCTTGATGGATTGAAACCCTCAAGGAACCTTAGGCAAAATTAGGGAATTAAAAAAAATGTTTTTCTAAGCTCCCTCACAAAAAAAAATTTAAATTTAAATATCCAGCATACAAACTTTTGACAGGAGCAGCGAGCTCACCTCCCGGATGGGTCTTTGCCTCTTGCTGCTCCGGCTCTCTCTGCTGCTCTTCTTGGCTTTCTTCTTCTTCTTCGACTTGGGTGCCTCGTCCAGGTCGGAGACAACATCCTCCGGCTCTTCTTCATCTGCAAATAAGACATGCTTGCATTATTATTCGTTTCAGGAGAGAAAACACGACGGCAGGCCGGAGGGGGGAGAAGACCACGAACGAACGAACGCGCGCGCGCTGCTCCGTCTGGCACGACTGGGCAAACGGCTGTGCGCGCGCGCACACACAAACGCGTCCGTGAATGCCACAACAGCACAGGTTTAAACTTACCCGATTTCCTAACGCTAAAAAATTACATAGAATAAAACTTTAACAGCCCACACTTTTATTAACACATTAGCGACGTTTCTTTTAAAAAATATTAAATAAAATAAATAACGAAAAGTGTGAACACTTGCTTCTCAAGTTAGCTAACTAATCTGTCATGGCGAGTGACCCGAGCCGAGCCGAGCCGAATACTCCCGGCTAGCTTCAGCTAGCATCGCGGAGAAGCTCAAGTTACACAGAGATGGACCTTTCTTCGGGGAAAGGAGGGAGAGCGAGGAAGGGGGGCAAACGCCGAGCTTACCGTGAAGAACTGAATGCTCCTCTGGCGCTCCAAAGTCGTCCCTCTCATCTTCGCTACACGACATTTTCCCCCTCCGAAAGGTTTAAATTTATTTCTTTGCAGGGCGAATTAATCCCCCGTAAAACCTCGCTCCTCGGTCGGCGAGGGAGGAGGGAAAATGACGTGGGACTGGTGGAGAATGGACCGGGGGTGTCCAGGAAGGGAGGGTAGCGTGTGAGTAGGGGGGACTGAGGAGTGGTGGTTGGGCGCTTGGTGCTGGGGGAAAAAAAACAAATAATGATACATTTGATTGGCTCGAAGCCTGCCCAGTTGGAATTGTAAACACACACTATTAAATTGTCCACCTGTCAAAACAAACAAGTTATTATGCAGGTAGATCCCAACAAAGGAGTGGATCAACTTACAGGTGACATTTATCCATGTTATTAAAAAACAAAGCAATAAATGCACCGCTTCTTATGAGAAAGGTGCATCAGAGAAAAGTTTAAGCTTAAAAATTCCTGCCTTCACATATTGGAAACTTACTGTAGTGTGCGTGTAGTCCGGTTCGAGGTGTGCTCCCTCTTTCGGAGCGACTAATAAAAACCAATCACACTGCTTCAGCTCCAGATGTTGTCCTAGGAAGCTCACTCATTAAATCCCCGAGTGATATTTCTGTTTCTTTTTCGCAATGACCCCAAACACGCGGCTCCGTCCCCCACTTCTTGTTTCCCCCTTACCTTACAGGCAGCGCTTAGCTAACATCCTCACAAACACACAAAGGGGGCAGACATCCCATAATAATCCCCCCTCTCCCTCCCACACGCACGCAGGACTCTGCATAGTTACCTCGCAACGGACAGACCATAATACTCCGGCTGCCCCCACCCCCTCCAACATGCACGCGCACATGCATGCACTATGCTCATGCACATGCACACTTCTTCCCCTTTCCACTGGAAGTCCCAGCCCCCTTAGCAACCCCGTTGTCATAGTGACACCCCCCTCCCTTGCTCCAGTGGACAGACCATAATACTCCAGCAGTGGCAGCATACATCCCATAATAATATACAACACCTAAAAAGACAAGAAGGTAAAAAAAAAAAAAAAAAAAAAAAACACCACACAGATGGTCCTTGGAGGAGATCAGGTGACAGACCATAATACTCACCGGGCGTCCAGCTGGTGTTAAAACTATGCAATAAATAAGTAAAAATAAGGAAATAAAGTGATGGATATTGTTCTTAGTGGTGCTCATGCAGGTGGACGGCATGCCGGCAGTGTGCGGGTCAAACACCCTGCAGAGGTTCAGTGTTTACCTGAGGCCTTCTCTCTCAAATATTACCTCTGAGTCTCCATCAGGAAAATCAAAACGATCCCACGCCAACAGGTGCGCAACTGCACCAACACGACCAGCAGAGCTGCTGCTGGTCGGAAGCAGTTTCATAAACCAGTTCATTAAAAAAAACCACAACATGCCGTTTCAGTGAGAAAAAGTAGTAAACAATTTAAGCTGAACTCGAATCAGACAGCATGCAAAGAAAGCTGTTTAAACTGTTTATCTGTAAAGATTTATCCACCATCTTGTCACACATTCATCTCGTGCCAGAAGCTATTCATATTGCGATGCTATATGAGGTTTGGCTGCTGGTTTCGTAAAAATAAACCAGCAGCGCTACTGAACGATGATTTATATTGGCAGTGTTTATTGTTAGAAAGTTAAACAAACTTTAATGTGCAACAAGTCGACAGAAGAACAAAGCAGGAGCACATCTGGATTTCATAATTTTGGTATAGTTCAGCTTCTATGAAAATGATGTTAGTGACCCTGTTTGGGCCTGAGGCCGCCATGCTGCTCCAACACATCTGTCCCACATCTGTTATCTCAAGGAACATAGTCACAATCCACCAATTTAAAGGACCATATCATGTAAAATCAGCGTTTTTTTTTAGCTTTACATGATGTTATACTGTGGTGTTATTCCTGGAGTGTTGCTTTAATTCTTTCATCCATTTTTTGAGAAATCCTTTAATCTCCATGGCAACCATTCAGCTGTTCAAAACGCCTGGGTGGATCTAGTCCCGCCCCCAAACCACAGCTCCTCCTTGGAGCTGCTTGTTGCAAGCTTTCATGCTACTCCCTCACCTCTGCTCCTTCAGACTAGCAGCAGCAGTTAGCAAACGCCTCAGTGAGCTTCGGCACTGAGCTACTTCTCAGTGAAACTCTGGTAAAAAAAAAAAAAAAAAAAACATTATTAAAGGATAAATAGAGGAGAGATGTTGTGATAACATCCCGAAGAAGGAGTTGCCTTAAAAGCAAGAATTTTTCAAAGCTAAATTACAATGTCAAATTTCTTTTAAGTCATATTTGATATAGTATTTTTCATAACAACTGAAGTTAACTGTGTTAACTGAAGTTATGAAATTGCCATTTTTGCTATAAAATTGTTATTTTATAGCAATTGATTATACTATAAAATGGCACTATGTGCCTGTCACTTTAAGAGATTCATAACAACATTCACAAATTCAAAGATTCCCAATCAGCCTAGGCTGCTCCACAATTTCAGTAACAATTTTAAAGATAAAATGGTTTTTATCACCTTAAAATAGCTGACTTACTTATATCATTGGTTCTTAAAACTTAAGCATCCTAATGGTAAGCATATCATAACTGGACATGAATAAAATTCAATTTTATAAACATAAAAACACTGCAGACATCTTTATCCACAGATAATTAGGAATAAGAATCCCAGTGTTGTATAGTAACGAAGTAAAAATACTTCACTACTTTACTTAAGTATATTTTGGAGTACTTCATACTTTCCTCGAGTATGAAAATTTTTGATGACTTTCACTTTTACTTCACTACATTTCCGAACTTAATTGCGTACTTTTACTCCGATACATTTTCAATGTGTGGTTTAGTTACTCGTTACAAAAAAGCGAGAGAGAGAAACAAAGTGTTTTGACCCCACCTACTGATTAGCAAGTAGGCTACCGAACAAAGTCCGTAGCCTGCTTGCCTGGGCTTGTTCATCACCTCCAATAGGATACACCTGTTTCGCTTCTCCCATTGTTGGGGAAATCAGAAATCAGAACACCGTACAGAGTGCTGCCCGCACTGACGCGGCTCAGGGATTACGTGACACGCAGCGCCGTGCCCTATAATGCACTGTAAGCTATGTAATGTGTTTGAGGCAGTTGACCAAAATCCCGGACAATTTTTAAATTCCCCCCGGACATCTTTTTAGGTCTGAAAAGTAGGACATGTCCGGGAAAAAGAGGACGTCTGGTCACCCTAGTTCAATGGGGGACAGAAGCCATAGCGATAGCAATTTAGACTAAATTTAACGAATATAGGAAAGGCATGCAAGTTCAAAACCACAAACCATTAACATGTGCTACTCTTTAAAACTGGAACAATTTATTAGCAGGTTTAATTTTGTCTGCACTTGGTTGGGTACATTATTTTAAGTTTATTTGACAAGTTTACCAAAATATAAGAAATGTCATTCACACTTGCCTTGTTTTACTTTTTACTTGTACTTTTCATTACATTACTTGAGTACATCCATTTTTACAGTAATTTCCATACTTAAGTACAAGACGTTTCAGATACTTTAAGACTTTTACTCAAGTAACATTTCAGTCAGTGACTTCGACTTTTACCAAAGTCGTATTTTGGAGAGGTACTTGTACTTTTACTTGACTTTGAGATTTCAGTACTTTATACAACACTGAAGAATCCATCTCTACTTCTTTCACAGATTTTGAGATAAATAGTAATTTTTTGACCACTAAAAAGAGGGGATCGGGATTGTTTACATGCACTTAAAGCTGCAGTACGTCACTTTTATAAATACTTTTTTTTTTTTTACATATTTGTTAAAGGTTGTGACAGTATGGATGGTATGAGACAGATAATCAGTAAAAAAGTCAAGCTCCTCTTCCTTCTCCCAGTGCTAACTAGAAACAACCAATCAGAGCCAGGAGGCGGGTCTTATAGCTGTCAATCAAGTGTGTTGCTCCCCTTAACTCTTTGCTCTCTGCTATACTGCAGCTAGCATAGCATGTTGTGAAAACTAAGGCTAGTTAGCATAAACTGTTTTTCCGTAATGGGAAGTTATTTCTCCGACATTAGCATGTTTTAGCGGGAGTACACGAGGGTGATTGACAGCTCTCCTGGTTCTGATTGGTTGAGCGGAGTATTTCTTCAGACAGCAATAGCAGCTCAGGAAGGTGGTGGAGGAGATCGATCTTTTCACAGATTATTTGTCTCATAAACTATCACAACACGGTGACAGTTTCAACAAATATGTAAAGAAGGAATTCTTTATAAAAGCTACAGACTGTAGGTCTTGACTCAAACATTGCTTGAGTTACATTCAAGCAATGATTATATGAAGGTAGACTATAATAACAGTTAATTTAATTACACTATTTTTCAGGATATTTACTAATCAATATACAACCACGTGGAGTGTGCAGCAAATGTTAGCAAAACTAACACATAATCAGTAGAAATGATAGCTTTCCTGAATAAGGGTAAAATTAAATAATTTGTCAACTGAGACTGTGTGACCCCAGGCAACCCTCAGCAGTCGCAAAGTCCTCTTACACCTGCAGGTGCACCTCGGTTTGTAAAATAATTGTCAAAAAATTTACTTATTCATTCAAAAAAAACAACTCATACAGCTTATAGATTCATAACAAAAGGTGAGATATATATTTTCAGACATTTGTTTTTGTTAATTGTCGTGATAAGTTTAAGAAAACCTTAAAATTTTAATGGAAAATTTAAACTTTACATATCTACTAAAATATATGTCCAGTTATTAAACAATGTGTCTACTCAACAGTTGGGTTAGCCTTCTTTTAGTGCATTGGTGTGTCATGAAGGCGACAGAATTTCTTCCCTCCACACAACTTTCCAGTGATATGCTTCAATGCAGCACTCGTCCACCTGTTCTTATCTAAGACTGTAAAGGACTGGGTAGGCCATAACATGTAGCATTTTATTTATTGGTCTCATGTAACTTTCTAATTTTCAAAGATAGATAATTTCTGGGTTTAAAATCTATCACTCTGTGAACAATTATCAAATCAAATTGAGTTACTCCAATAAATTAGGTGTTCAAAGATGTCATAGTTTATTGAGAAAAACATGAACTTTTAATGCAAACAAATATGAAACAAATATAAGTTGAACATGTTTGCTAGTATTCCGGAACGTGAATTTTAGATGTGCACAAATCATTTTAAATATCTCTTTTTAGATCATAAATACTTGATTTTATGCAGATTTCATTTTGGCGAACATACAGCAAAGCCATTATTTATGTTGAAAAAAGACAGTGTTTGCCATTTGAGAATGTATTTCAGATCTTCCTTAATCTCGTTCGTACATCCCTCACTGAGGTTCACATTTTTGTGCTGTTTGTTTTGTTAGAAACTATAATTATAAGGGCTTTGCCTGTAATAACACAAAGTGACATTAGGCATCAATCTGGAAACACTGAATCAGTAAAGGTCTGTAAGAAAACCAATATATTGCTTTTTTTTGTCTTTCATACATTTCACATGTAGTTCTTTCTGCTACAAATCAATCCATCTACTGTATCTGTAACAGCTGCAAACATCATATCTGTTGAGAATTAGGTTTAAAGTAATATTTTTTTACCAACATGTTTCTTCTGGCAGGAAGTAATATTTTTGAGTTGCACAACTAAAGTCCCTAAAGATTAGGGTGATGGCGAGGAGGTTTTCCTACCTCAAAGACTTAATGGTCACCAACAGAAAAGGTGAAAATACCAGTGAATATTCAATATTTGTTGGCTGTTTTAATAATCCCTGATTGTTAGAAAAGTTTGAAAGTTTATCTTAAATAAATGTAAATTATATCAGATTTATATTTCATAATTGATACTATTGTATTTCAGTTTTAGATAAGATTACTTTGTAATTTTACACTGCACTTTAATTTGGTATATTGTCTACTATCTGTCAAAGCTTTTGATGTTATTTTTAGTAGGAGTAATCCAGCTTCACTCATATTTCCCTCTTGATACGTTAGATGTGTAATCGATAAATGACTCTGCATCCAACACTTTTTGAAGTCATGACCTTACCCTCTAAAGCTCAAATATGCTCACAGATACCAGCAGATGAAATTCCCTTTAACAATGTAGATACATGCTTCTTTTTTGCCATTCATGGTAAATAACATGGCATATTCTTAAAAAAAAAAGAAGATGTGAGCCAGAAAAAAGGCCTTTCTCTTCACTCCAGTGGCCACTAGTATTCCCTGTGGTACGGTGCATGCAGATCGCATAGCAACAAAGCCTTATGCCTGGCTATTGTCTGTTACTGTTGCTTGAATGCCCCTTAGACAGGCATGTGTGTGCGTGCACAGGGCTCACGTGCGACACCGTCACTAACACCTCATCCCGATATCTGCTCCCTCCATCCCGTGTGCGCAGGCCGCAGCCAGGCCCCCTCCCATCTCAACGCCACCATATTTCCATAACATTCATGGGTCATCCATTCCCCTCCCTCTCTGCCACCCCCACTTCCCTGCCTGACAACACCACCGCCTGCCATCCCATAATATTAATACACACACACACACACACACACACGCACACGCACAGCAGTGCATTCAGCCCTTTGTTGGCAGGGATGCCTGAGCAATGCGAGCGTGCTCATGCACAGCGATCATGTGTACGCCTCAGATGATTTCTGCATATGCACTCAAACTGCTGAGGCAGGTGGGCCTCCAGTAATGCAGGAGCTAAAGGTGAGAGGTCACGATTCGAGGAGGAATATGCCCGTGAAGTCCAGAGACACCCTAAGGCAGCCATCCTGAATGAGGTCAATCATCCCCTCCATGCAACCATGAGAGTATGGAGGAAGATCAGTTTAGATGTGCCCCCTCTATCCAGCAGACACTCTCAAAGTCCACTGCTTCTCTCTTTAATAGGAGGAAATGCAAGTCATCTCCATGTACATGTCATGGCTGAAGCTTTAACAAGCGTCTCTTGGCTACAGTCAATCACCACCAGACCATGTCAGCATGATAAAACGTCTACAAAATAGGGTAACGATAAAGATAAAAAAAAAAGAGGGCAAGTTATTTACGAGAGAGGGGGTGAAGGGAAGAGCTCAACAGAGGCGCTGGACGTGACGATGGCCAAGCTCATCACCATGGTGTTGCTGTGGGAGACAACAGAGGACGTCACTTGGAGAAACGGGGGACACAAAGGAGGAATACGACATGAGGAGGACCGAAAGAAGGAGGCAAGAAGTCGCCTGTCTTAGCAGATATAGACGGAGGAGAGCGAGCGGAGAAATTTGGGGGGATGAGAAAGTGCAGACGGATCTGTGAGGAGGAAGTCTGCAGTGACGTTTTGAGTTTTCCAGCAGCAAAACACACACAAAAAAACAGGAATATACAGTTTAATTATGTCTGGATCGCCAAGTTTAGCTGTTGTGAATTTCATCTGAAAAGTTAATTATAAATATAATATTATATAACAAATTCAAACACATTACAACCACTGACAAAGTTCCAGCTGCCAAAATGTAAATTTAAAGATTTGTGCTGACTATGAGGGAAAAGTTTGATCAAACTGTATTGATTTTTGTAATTGTTTCTTTCTTATGAAGGAGCAGTAAAAGCTAAAAACATGTTTTACGGCAAAAAAAAATAATTTGCCCACATATTGATTCCTACTGTTACATTAATGTTTACGATCTTCAAACTAATTTCAATATAAGGGAAAGACAACCTGAGTAAATACAAAATGTAGCTGTCAAATAATGATTTAATTAATGAGAAAAAGCATTTGTAATAACAGGTAATGAGGTTTTTTTTACATCAGCGTGGAGGAACTTTGGCCCAATCTTTGTAAAATTGTTTTAATTCAGCCACATTGGGGGGTTTTGAGTAAGAAGTCAGTTTAAGGGACATCATCTCAATCAGGTTTAAGTAGAAACTTTGACTATTCCGCTCCCAAATCTTCACCAATACGTTTGTGAAGGTCAGAAACTGATGGCTGGACATTCTGCTTCAGGATTTTCTGCAGGAGAGAAAAAGTTGTGGTTCCATCAGTTACAACAAGACAAGCTGTTAAATCAGCCCCAGATCATCATACTGCCACTACCATGTTTTACTGTCGCTATAAAGCTATTTTCCATAAATAATTTTCTTATTGTTGAGTCATAAACATTGACTTTCACTGAGGCAAGTAAGACCTGCAAAGGCTTATGCACAGCTAATTCCCGGTTTGATCACCTTTTTTAGAGCCAGTTTAGTTTGGAGAGCTTTTTCCCTAAATAAATTAAATAATAATTTAGAAATTACATTTTGTATTTACTCATGTTTACTCAAAACCACACACAAACTGTTAGTTCTCACTATGCTATCAAACAAACAACAGAGAAATAAACAGAGCATAAACAATTAAAACTGTAATTAAGTGAAGGTAGTAAGAGGCTTTATATTGTCATAAAATGTGTCATAAATCTGGGTATTTTTTTCAGACAGGAGCACAGATAAGACCTCTGAATCCCAACAATATCAACAATATCTTGTGAGAATTATTCTGTCATCAGAAGCGTCTGTTTTATTACCTCCTTATTTATGAACATCCCAGTCTGAGCAAACAGGCCGAGGCAGACGGAGGGGAAACTACTGCATAAATTTTAAGGAAGTGCAGCTACACCGACTGCTGAAGTTCAAATATTTGTAAACAATAAAAAAGAAGTTACTAATGCATTGTCTTAAAAGGATAAGACAGAATATTTGAATCCACTAAGAGGTTTTATTTTCAGATTTGTGACAAACTCACTTTGTTATTTCTTGTCACTTTCTCCACTGCCGGTGTGACTATCTGCGCTCTCCTCATGCCCTCGCTCCCTACTATCTTGTGATTTATTTGCCTCAGTTCCAATATTTGTCGGCAGTGTGTTTTCCTCCCCTTGTCTAAATGTCACCCCTTCTTCTAAGACAATATAGGGAGTGGGAGAGAAGGAGAACCAGGGGGCAAATGTGGGGAACATAGAGGAAGAGGAGGGGGAAACTCGTAAAATGAGCAACAAAGTTTGGGAAAATTAAACATTAGGTAAGACACTTTCTCACAAGCAAACATGTACTGTATGAAAATCCAAAATGCTACGTTGTATTTTCTGATCAGAGGAGTTTGGAGGGAAATTAAATAAAAATCAAACAGCTCAGTTATAGTTGAGTGTTTCTGTGGAAACATGCAAGGATGCTGAAAGACACTCTACATGCACAGAAATTCACATGTGGTCCTATTTTAGTGGAATTTCGTTAATCTGCCTTAAATTTAGGCCCAGATTTCAGGTCTCCTGACATGCAAGTAGAATATTTTACAGCTTTAATACTCACAATTATCACGTTTTTCCAAAACTTTCCTCCTCTTCTCTGCATCACTCCACACCCTGGATCACGCCAGCCCTCCCTCTCCCACCCATGCTGTCTTCCTCCTTTAAAACCAATCACTCCCATCTGCTTTGCTCTCACACATCACTGCTGTCTCAACTTAGCATGCACACATTTGTTTTCATGGGACAACACAGACAAACCCAATGAAAAATGGCACTTTTTTGATTAAAGTCTTCCTTTGAATGAAAAACAAAACTGCAGTTATTCATCAAAACCTTGTGGATAAAATTTTTTTTCTCCTTATTTTAGGTAAATTTTTCTAACTTGAAATTTCAACTGGGACATGTGGACATATTTTCATTTCTCTAAAGATGAGTTTGCAGTTTCTGGAGCAACCCTGTAAGTATTTTTTGTTTGCTGACTTTACAAAAACCACACAAAATTTGCAGAATTGAATTGCAGATTATGATAACGCAGCACAAATTTAGCAAATTTAGTTTATTAAATCTTCTGGCTAAAATTTAATTAGTTTTCAGTCACAATTTATCAATCTCTAATTTTAGTTTTAGTCTAGTTTGAGTTTACTAAGTTTTGCAAGATTTTAGTTTTGATAGTAGTTTTGATTTAGTTCTTTGTACATTTATATGTGTGTGGTCACACTCTTGTATTATGTTTTACCATTTCAAAAAAGTCCCCATTGAAATAAAGTTTCCAGTGAGTTAAATTTAATGTGATTATATTTTATTTGTAACATTTTTCATAGAAAATATTGGTCAGTTTCATTATAATTCAAATGCTTCATGATTTTTAAACTATTTTTTGCAAAAATAAAAAGTAATTCAGGTTTTCTATTTAGTTGTCATCCAGTGTTCCTCACAAATATTTTTAAACAATAAAATACACAACTTGCGATCATAAACTTTCATCTTGCAGCCTAAAAATAAATGTCCGCCTTGTTTTCCAGCCACAGTATAGTTTGAAAAGTGATGAGATACATCTACAACAGATTAATTTATACAACTAAAAGAACTAGTCAGACATTCGTTGTAGCTGAGGATAACCAAAATAAAAGCGTATTTGACTCAAATAGATTGTTATTTATCTGAATTTTTCAAATAGACTATCTATATCTGCTCCTCTCTTTACTAAATACAAGATCTTCACAATACTAAACATGGTTTTTTATTGTATATCTCTTTTTAGGTGTAAGTATGTACCATTAGCTACTGATTTGCCAATATTTTTTCATAATTTTTTACACATTATTCTGATTTACTTATTCCACATAACACAGTGGCTTCTATTTACCATTATATGCAGAATATAAATTAAGCAAAGTACACTTAAATACAGATGAGCCTCTCTTTGAGATAATCTACCACCAGATTTTCAATCCACTAGTGAAATCCATTTTTAAAAACACTTTTAAAACAATATGAATTTCAAATGATGATGTGAAACTTTGTGTATTCCTGCTGTTATGAATTTAAAAAATGTCAAAGGAAATTGTCTATCAGACTTTAAGATCTTGTCCTGCACAGCTGTTTTTTTGTTTGTTTGTTTTTATTGTTTTTATGCACAAATTAAACAAAAATCTGATAGTAATGAGCACCAGTATTCAGTGTTTGCTATTTAGGAACAGAAAAATTACATATAACAATAAATAAATATATACTAATCACTGTATCCTGTAGTTTGATCACTTTTTATGATAGAAAAGACAGTAATTTCTCACGTTTCTGAGCAGACATGCAGGGCTCATCCCCTGACTCGGGATCAGAACCATAAACCCTCACTACCACACAGACAGGACAGAGCACTTCCACGGTGGAGCCGGACAGCCTTCTGTCCAACGACCCAGCCTGAAGCACGGAGACGGACAGACGGACAGACAGTCTGATGCCAACTGTCTCACCTGTCAATCTCTCGGCACCACTCCTCCTCCTCCTGCTGCTGCTGCTGCTGCTGCTATGCACCACCCACACCACCATGGCAACCAACTGGCTGTAAGTGTAGCATGAACTGGGAGGAATAGAAAGAAAGAGCTTGTTTGTCATGCTATAACTTTTAAAAGATGGTGACATGTCTCTAAATCTCTTTCAGGAGCTCCCCTCTCTTTCTTTGTCTCTCTCAGTTGGTGACCTTTTCTCTTTTCTCTCTCTCTGTCGTCATCTCTGTCCACTCTGCCTCTCCTTTTTTTTTAGTTTAACCCCCCCCCTCCATCTTCCCTGTCTGCAACTCACACCTGTGGGGAATCACAGCCACATTCACCACCTTTGTGTTGCAGCTCCCTGGCGAGGCTGCCTCGCTCCAGAGCCGTGTCTGGTGCCGCTCCATGTGCCCGGCTGAGGGGGCTGACCCCGGGGCAGGTGGGGGTGTGCAGGGCAAGAGGGGAGGTCATGGAGTCCGTACGCAAAGCAGCAGAAATGGTCATAGAAGAGGTATTACAGCAGAGATCAGAGATATCGGGCATCTTGTGAGAAATTCACTCTGTCACTTTGTCTCAGTGTCAGCATCAGTTCAGGAATCGCCGCTGGAACTGCTCCACCACGCCACGCGGGATCAACGTGTTCGGAAGAGTCATGAATCAAGGTGCGTCCCTCGCTGAGATGACACAGGATAACAGGCGTTTACTGAGTTTTAAAACATACAATCCTTGTTTCTTTTTCTTCTTTCGTGCTGCTGTTGTGGTGCCAGGCACTCGTGAGGCAGCGTTTGTGCACGCTCTGTCTTCAGCAGCAGTGGCGGTGGCCGTGACCCGAGCCTGCACCCGAGGGGAGCTGGAGAGGTGTGGCTGCGACAGGAAGGTCAGAGGCGTCAGCCCTGAAGGTGAGCTTGATCTCTGTTGGAAAATATCTCCACTTTGAGTCACACAGAGCATCAAACAGCAGAGGAGCTGCTGGTTCCATCCTCATCATCTAACGTCCATTCAACAGAGTTGGGTAGTAGCTGGTTACATTTACTTGAGTAATTATTTTTACCTTGCTGTATTTTTTACTTTTTCTTGAGTAATTTTATTATGAAGTATTGTTACACTACATAAGTAATATTTAAGGTAATAAGATAAGACAACATAATTATACTTTATTGATCCCCTAAGGGGGGAAAATTTTGTTTTTTCCCAGCATAGTACACAATAAAAAAATTTAATAAATAAATAAAGTAATAAGAATAAACATACAACAATAATAAATAACAATGAGCAATACATTTGTGGATTCTCTATCCACTTTCAGAAGAACAAACATGTTTTAAATTAAAAATCACCAGATACAAACACACACTGTAGTTTTTGTTAAAGTTTCAAAAGTTTATTAGTAAAAGAAACTGATCTTATTTTTTGTTACTTGCATGAATTATTGTAATTTTGGTCCTTAAAATACCAACATTTTTTTTACTTAATTTAATATTTTGGTCCATCTGATTATGTAATTTATAAATATTGAATGATTGATAATTTGATCAGTTACTCAGTACTTGAGTAGAATTTTTTACCAAATACTTTTTACTCTAACTTGAGTAATTTCTTGGATGGCTACATTTTACTTTTACTTGAGTTAAAATATGTTAAAGTACTGCTACTCTTACTTGAGTACAATTTTCAGGTACTCTGTCCACCTCTGATCATAAGTCAGTGTTTCTCAGTTCTGGTCTCCTACATATTTCAGATTTATCTCTCTTCCAGAAAACCTGATTCAAATGATTTGATCAATGAATCACTAGTAAATATTTTTCTCTTGTTTTATCAAGTCAGTCTTAGACAGTTAGTGTTATGTGTTTTCCAGGCATGCAGTGCCACTTTAAGCATAATTAAGTAACTACGATAAGTTCAGTTGTCAAAAAAAGAAGAAGCTATATACTATATATCTATCAAACATGATTAAAACAAATGTTACTTTGTAATTTAACGCACTGAAATTGCGACCTTGTCCCTTTAAAAAAAACTCCTGCTCTTTCTGAAACGCCGCCTTCAGGAAGTCATCACAGCGGAGCTCCTCTATTACCCCTTTAACAACATTTTCACTGGTGTTTCATTGGGAAGCAGCTGGTATAATGAGCTGAGCAGATGTACAGTTCTACCAGCTGTTTGCTAATTGCTGCTGGCTAGTCTGAAGGAGCTGACAGGGGGAGTTTAGGGGAAGGACCGCTTTATGTTGTTCAGCAGGTTTGGGGATAAATCTTTAGAGCTGCTTTCTCAAAAATCCAAGTTTCCAAGTGCCAGCATTCATATTTCTGTCTTATTCATTTATTTTTTGATTTTCATGTGTTTGACATCACTGGAAAGCGTAGAATCCACACTTTAAGAATCTGTAAAAACGTTCCTGGAGAGACTTGTCCATGGTCTTGTCTTCCCACCAGGCTTCCAGTGGTCAGGGTGCAGTGACAACCTGTCCTATGGCGTGGCGTTTTCTCAAGCCTTTGTGGATGAACCTGAGCGGGCCAAGGGGCTGTCAGCGGGACGCCCACTCATGAACCTCCACAACAACGAGGCCGGTCGAAAGGTTTGCAGTGTTGAAGTCCATTTTAACTCCCCATTTTGATAGTTAATGGCGCTCCAAGTAAGACTTTACATACTCTGATCCACAGGCCATCCTGCACAACATGCAGGTAGAGTGTAAATGTCACGGTGTCTCTGGCTCCTGTGAGTTAAAAACCTGCTGGAAAGTCATGCCCCCATTCAAACGTGTTGGTGTTGTACTCAAGGAACGCTTTGATGGAGCCACAGAGGTATCAGAACATAATTTCTGCTCATGTTTTTGTAGCTCGATACACAAAAACCTTCTGTTTCAGCATTAAGATCTGATTTAGTTTAAATATTGACTAAATATTTGCTTGAGAGGCTAGCGGGGGAGTCTAACACGGTAAGATAAAAGGATCTTGGAGTGAAGAAATTTACAACCTGTTCCACTGTTATTGTTCTTTTATTGTTAAAATCCGAGCACCGCCAGAAACAGTATTATTTTTTAGTCATCCTGAAGTCTAAGCTGAAAGGTGAATTCAACCAAACAGTGATCTGTGCCACTGAACCGCCATCTTGGTAGGCAAGCACAACGCAAAGACAAACTGTGGCTTCAGTTTGTCTTTGCTTTTGACCAATATCCAAAAGAGAGACATACAAACAAAGCTGCTGCTGTTGGGATCGACCCACATGATAGAGAGAATGTGGCTTGTTTATCGTTGTCATAGCAACTGTCATGACAGTTAGTTACAGATACCTACCAAGATGGCCGTTAGCTACAAAGTTCCAGGAACTCTGACGTCGCATGAGAACTATGTATTTGGAAGGAAATAATGAGCATTGTGGTACTTTTGCTTTAACACTGCAAGACAACGATGTGTGTGGATATTTATTTATTTATTTGAAAGTAAATAAAAATGTAAAAAATAATAATAAACCCTTGTTCTTCTAGGTCCGATTGACTCGTATTGGGTCCAGGCCAGCTTTGCTCCCTCGTGACCCCTACGTCAAACCGCCTGCTGCCAGAGACCTTGTGTATGTGGCTCCCTCCCCAGATTTCTGCCACCTTGACCCAGATAACGGCATCCCAGGGACTGCTGGAAGAAGATGTAACGGTAAATCCAAGAAACAAACAATTCAAGTTGTGAAGCTTCAGTTCATGGCAATACACTCTAAAGCTGGATGATACGGCTGAAAAGCGTGTCACAATTTTAAACGTTTCATATCGGTCAATATTGATAATTATTGATTAGTTTTTTGTTTTAAATACCCGAAATATTGCCAAGCTGGTGGCATGTTCTTTCCTGTTTCATCCACAGTTTTCATTCCATGTCGTTCCTTACTTTTAAGCAGTCATGAGGCACAGTGGCGAAACCTTAAACTGCTGGAGTTAGTTAACAGGTTGTTGCTAGTTAACCACAAGTTACTCAACAAATTGTTGCTAGGTAATCAAAGAATGAGTGAGTTACCGTAGTTGATGTCAGCAACCTTTCTTAGCTTGCTGACAAACCCTTTCCATCTCCCGGTTCTGAATCGGGGTTCAGTGAATATTCTCTACATCGAATATTGAAGATTCTATCAGATGTATTATCAATTGATATTGATCACATGTCATCTCGATATACAGTTGAAACCATAACTTTTCATACACCATAAGTATTTTTTTTCACACCGTCTGATGTAATATAAACTTTTCCTGTTTTAGGTCACTTAGGATTACCAATTCTTTTTCTATTTTCAATAATAAGAAAGAGAATGCTTAAAGGCATTTTTTATTACTTTCTTCAAAGAAAGTCAAAAATTTAAGTACACTTTATAAGTATTTGGAACCAGTGATTGCCCTTAAACTTTATGACTTGGGTCAAACGTTTTGGATATCCTCTCACAGGCTTTTCACGATAGTTGGCAGGAATTTTGGTCCATACATCTTGCCAGAACTGGAGTAACGGAGCCACCGAAGAAGGCAATGAAAAAATTCTCTCTCATTATTCTGGCATTTAGTAAATAGAATAAAAATGTAATCCCAATTGACCTAAAACAGGAAAAGTTTGTGTTGATTTTATGTCAGACAGTGAAAAAAAAATGCATATAGTGAATGTAAACAACTGTATCTTGTTATTCATTTATTGTCCAGCCCCATTAAAAACTAACATGGCCGTTATTTTTTAAATCCTCCTCAGGAACGTCCCGGCTGGCTCCAGATGGCTGTGAGCTGGTGTGCTGTGGGCCCGGCTACAGAGCGGGCCGGGCCGAGGTGGTGCAGCGCTGCTCCTGCAAGTTTTCCTGGTGCTGTTCAGTCCGCTGCCAGCAGTGCAAGAATACAGTCACCATTCACACCTGCAGAGTCTGAAACGGCTCAAACAAAAGCAGACTGAAGTCAATTAAAGACCCAAATAATCCAGCAGAGACGCTGCAGAAAAAATACAACAGCTTTCACACCAAACCACATTACATGGTTCCTAATAACAGTCTCATTTCAGATAATTATCTGAACCTTCTGGCACTTCTAATTTGAAAGCTGCAGCAAACAAATCTTTAATTATGAGAGTTTTGTGGATCAACACTGTTCTCCTCTTCCAAAACTGCAAAGGAAAACAGATTCACCACAGCAACCTAAACCTTCACCCGACAACGCTTTTAAAGCTGAAATTAACTAAAACTAACAGAAACATTGCAGTGGTGTTTCTCATGCTTATACATTATGTCTTACACTAGCAGGTCTTTGAACGTGTTCTGTATTTATGTTTCCTTTTTTGTTCCTGATTTATTTATTTTTTACAGTTGTGTTCAAAGTAACTGCAGTCTAAGAACACTAACCAGATCAAACAATGGTTTTGGTCAAGATTATATTTCTATGTAGTAGCAGCTGTAGTACTGTAACGAAAACCGAACACAGTCGAGGCATGTTGTTTACTGCTTCTGTGTAATTAATGAAAATGGACATGCTCAAAATAAAAATAAAACATGGTCATGGAGCTTTTCTGTAAAATCTGAGTGAAATACAGTCAGAAGAACAGCATGGTGTGAATAGAAAGTTGATTTAACAGTGGAAAACTAATAAATAATACATTTTCATATTGACAAGGATAATTTGCAGCGATAAGACCCGCCTCCTGGTTCTGATTGGTTGTTACTAGTGAGCACTGGGGAAGCCAGAGAGGTTAATTATTTTTTCACAGACTATCTGTTTTATATTAAACTGTTATACCATAGTGATAATGTCAACAAATATGTGAGAAAATATTTTACACTGCAGCTTTAAAGAGTGGTCAGCCTAACCTCTGTACGGTACAATAGAAAACTGGAAAAATATTGCATTTCCATACCAAAATACAAAGAGAACCTGGTGCATGAAGTCCAATAATCCTGGAATATGTGGAAAAGCTTGATGAAAGTTGGTAGAATCCACCCAGCACAGATTTGTTTATCAAAAAAATGGCTTTTATAACTTACCTATTGTTTCAGTAACTAACAGGAAAGCTCAATCTAAGTATTTCTAGTTTTACACAGTAAATGAGAAGATGCAAACACTGCTCTTTTATTGAACTTCCTTATTCTCTTTCTATCACTTTCTGTATAGGCCGAGGATAAATTTGATCAATTTCTCTTCATGTTGTTGTTCTGAATAGAATGGGCCACATTTCCGATGCTTTTGCATTGATGGGAATAAACGCTTTTAAAAGCATTCTGAGTTTTATTTTACTCTTCTTCCGCACAGTGATATTATTTTGAACAACTGTGTATCAGAGTCTTTCCTTCAATTCGTTCTCCAGCAGCAAGAACAGCTTCTGTTTACCTCACTGTCTGTAATGTTGCATGTAAAACATTTCTGTACGCTCCAACACATCAGGTCTGTCCAAAAATACAGTAGTTTACCTGAAACACAAACCTGTTTGAGTTACTGCTTCAGTTTTTTTCCCATGGTTGCAAAATGAATCAGTACTGAATGTACTTCTGCCTGACCACTTGTCCCGATCAGTTCCCGGTTTAAAAGCGAGAACCACAACTGTTTTTGAGCAAAGTTTAAATAAAATCAAAACATAAACTCAGCTAAATTTGATAATTTCCTTGTCAAAAATCCCTCTGCCAACCGGGATTAAAGTCTGCAACCTAGGGTTGGGTCTAAGAGTGGTAAGCAGTGATTTTGTTCAGATTTGTAACACTCTCTTTATGGGTTTAATTTTAAATCTCTGCAGCTGGTTTTGGTTTTTTATTGGACCACATGTATTAGCTAGATCTTTAAGTGCAGCAGCGCTGCCACTGCCATTTAACCCGCATCTACCGAAAACTAAAGTTCTGCATTACAACTGAGGAGCAGATCTAATTAATGCTGACCTGTCATGTTTTCTAAAAGTGCATTCAAAGGGAAAGGTTGTTTTTAAAGATGATATTCTACAAAGTAACTTTCACATTAATGCAGTCTATTTATACACTCAAACATCACAGGAAACGGGAAGTAAACAACACACGCTCCCTCCAATGCAGGATCCCCATGGTGACACATGGTGGTGGCAGCATCATCCTGTGTGGATGTTTGTTTTTTGGAAAAAAAGAAGATGGCAGTAAATACAGGCTGATGCTGAAAGGATTTCTAAATATTTTAGGGAAATAACTCAAAACATTCAGTGATGAAAAAGAGTATTATTATGTGTTAGAGTGGCGTAGTTAAAGTCTGTTTCTGTGATATCCATGGAAACAGGCTGAGCTTGAGGCAGAAAAAGCAAAAATATGTCTGAAGAAAAATCCCAAAAGACCTGCAGATGTGATTCCAACAAAATGATTCTTTGGAAAGTGTTGACTAATATGAGGGTGGAAACAATCGTCACGTATTTCTAATTATTTTTAAAATGTCTGGAAAATCATGCAACTTTTTCCTTTCCCTTCACAATAATGCTATAATATTTTCATCTACTCCTTAAAATTTCAATAAAATGCATTGAGGTTTGAAGCTGTAATGTGACAAAATCTAATAAAGTTCTTTTAAAAGTGCTCTGTACTCACGCAATTAATTTAACACACAAAGCAGAACTCCTTTTCACTTTTAATTAAAAAAAAGATTTTATTAAAAATATCCTCTGATTTCTTAAACCCTGAACATTTCTAAAAAGATTTATCACCTCATATCAAGGCTGAGTTTTATCAAAAATATTACACCTTAATTTTTTTCAAACATCAATCAAATCATTGTTGGTCATCTAGCAAATTAAAAAAATCAACAGGACAAAATAAATTCAAGTTTAAAATCAAAAAAAGAATACAGAGATTTCCCAGGACTCGGATATAAAAACCCCCAACAGGAATTCACTTAACTTTGAGAGAGGAAAACATGACAGATTTGTTTGGATTGACAATAAATCCTTTGGCTTTTCATTAGATAATTCAAAAAGGGCAGAAAAAAAAAAGAAACTAAAAAGTACCACTTCACATTTCAGTGCCTCTTTAACGTCTTACCATGTTGCTTAAGTAAAGCACAATGAGGAACTTTATAAAAGAATATCTCCTTTAACACATAAAATGCAGCATAGAATCGTTACAGTAAGCAGTAAAGGCAAAAGGGAGAGGGGACACCTGAATACAGAAGGAGAATACAGTAGTTTCTAAAAGCTTTCAGTAAAGGATAAATATTGCATGTTGGAGGCAATACTTTCCAATTTCAGAAGGTACAATCATCGAGCTCGTGTTCGAAAAAAATAATAAAATAAAATCTCTATGGCGCCATTCTTTCCCCCCCTCTGGTGTGTCCGTATTTCCTTCCTACCAAATGGATGTCTCAGTTGAATTTTCCCTGCGATTTCGCCTCGTCGTTTCTTTATAGGAGAACACATTTCCTCTTCGTTTTGATCTCCGGAGGTTCTAGCGCCGCCAGTATGGCCTCGTCAAACACGTTCTTCAGCCCTCGCTGTTTCACAAGAAGAAGAAAACAGAGAGCAAAGTGAAGCGGACTTATTATATACTAGATAAATCACGTGACGGTGAATTAGCCCCATACCTGCGTGAGCGCAGAGCACTCCACGTATTTGACAGCTTTGAGCTCCCGAGCCAGCTTCTCCCCGCTCTCAGGGAACAGGGGGCGCTGTTTGTTTTTAGCCAGCTTCTCCACGGTGTTGCTGTCTTCCCGCAGGTCTACTTGCGTTCCCACTAACAGGAAAGGTGTGCTTGGACAGTGGTGAGAAATCTCCGGAACCCACTGGGACGAGAAAGATACAAACAATAAAAATTTATTTATTTTTGTCTATTAACAAACGACATTTATTGTATCGTTTACCAATTATCATGAAAGAAATTTTGATTTATAGAGACAAAAGCATCAATAAATACCATTAAACTTAAAAATATAATTAAATGCTGTTGCTGTGTGCAGTTTAGTGATATAAATCACAATTTTTTTTTTTAAGTAACTTGCATCCTGAAGAAGAACTTTTAAATGGAAATGCTTTTCAAGAGCAGCATTTACGGTGCTAACTTTTCATTGTTATCACAATAGTACCACAATATATAATAAAATATTAAAATTCTAAATCCATATCGCCCACCCTTATTTTTTCTAATATTACTACTATTATTATTATTAATAATTATAATTTATTATTATTACTTCTATTATTACTTCAACCGTGGAATAAAAAATCATCACAAACTGTCAGAAAATGCCAACAATCCTGATTTAATTTGGAGAATAAAAAAGAATAATTATACAATTATTGTAATGATTCCCAATTTTTATACTAAAACCTAAATATTGCATAGTATATATATAACTGAAAATACTAGGATTGTGAATTTGAAGGCAACCTCATCCAAAACAACAGTAAAAAATCCTTTTATAGTAACAACTAAGAACGAAAGAATAATAGTTATAAACAGTTGTTTAAACTAATTAAATGTAATTGTTTTTATAGCAATTGTGTACTTCAACAATAGTGGTTTAAGCCATGGTTATTAGCCTCTTTGAGATCATAAACTGTTTATAAAATGCATTTTTACATAAAAGCATGAATAGAATAATTATTTATTTTGTTCTCAGCGGAAAAATGTAAGTGCATCAGCAGTAAAGTGGCTGCCAAGTGGAAAGCACACACATACACACAAAAATGAAATATAAAATAGAAGGTGTACGGTAAGCTTGAATCAGGGCATTTTTCAGTCTTGTTTATCAGAACACAATGGTCTTTTCTGTCAGCGATTTTAGCATCTCAACCACTACAGATATGCATCATTCTGGACATTTATGGCACTTAAAAGTCCATCGAAGTGGTAAAATGTGTTCTCCATTTGCAGAGTGTGAATAGATGACACTTGAAATATAATATCCCACTAAATATTGGATTCAGGAAGTTGCAGTTTTAAACAATATTCAATATATTGTGCAGGTCTAGCTTAAACACACTCGCAACTGCAAAAAACTATTGAGATACACCTCCAAAAAATAGTAGGTGTACGTCTTTAGAAAATGTGAATATAATAAAAAGATCTGAAATTGTTTATCTATTT
Organism: Xiphophorus hellerii; assembly: GCF_003331165.1. Classification (NCBI taxonomy): domain Eukaryota; kingdom Metazoa; phylum Chordata; class Actinopteri; order Cyprinodontiformes; family Poeciliidae; genus Xiphophorus; species Xiphophorus hellerii. The sequence continues at coordinate 13,022,311 of NC_045674.1, read as the reverse complement.
ATTTAGTCATTTACTTTTGCGCATTTCAGTTTTGGCCCAGGCACACTGCAGCTCTGAACGTGAAAGTCAAGACATGCTCTGCTCTGTGTGTATTCAAAACAACATATATTAATGAAAACACACCAGATTACAACACAAGGGTAGATTAATCTTAACATATAGATGCATAAGAATTTAAATCAAATTCAGAGAGTCAAATTTAAGTTTTTCTTTCTACATTTAGGGTAGAAAAAGTTCTAAAAAAGAAAAAAGTTATTTTCTTAGTCACCAAATCCTGGCATACTAAAACTGGACACACAGACTTTTAATATCCACAGTAATAAAAAAGGAGAGACATCAATAACTATTGATGAGTCTTTTGTTTTAAATATCTAAAATTTCAACAAAACCGGTGGTGTCCTTTCCGGTTTTATCCCCAGTTTTCACTCCACACTGTTTATTTTTAAGCATTAATGAGGCACAGTAGAAAAACTTTAAAACTGCAGCTGTGTCAGTTACTCAACAGCTTGTTGCTCGGTAACTTGTGGCTACCGAGCAACAAGCAACTCACTCTTTTGTTGCTAGGTAACAAAAGAGTGAGTGAGTCAGTTGATGCCACTCACTTTGCTTAGTTGACCCCGAGAGGTTAAGCCACTAAAGTCTTTCCTCTGCCTACATCTCCCAGAATACTGTGCGGTTTTGGTTCAGAGTTCAGTAAAATGATTGAATATTGCATCAGACGTATTATCTATTGATACTGATCGATACTGATCGTGTGTCTATCGTGATGTGTATAGTTATTGATTTGTTGTCTAGTACTATAAAGTAAAATACAAAGTAAAACTGAAATATTTTGACTCATCCTGTAGACCAACAGGGTTAATTGTGAAAACTCAACCCCAGCACAGGCTGTGGTATATTTAGCTCTTTAGCAAGTGCAGTTTTTGCTAATCGGAGGTTATGGGTTTAATACCACCACCGACAACAGTCAGAGTGTACATGAGCAAGACAGTGATCTGCTTTTTTTGAATGTGGGACGATAATTTGTACTTTAAACAAACAAGAGGCCAGAAATTGGTAAATATAAGATTTCTACACATCTTCAATGTGTAAATCTCTCACATCTCCACAGTTTTCAGTAGCTATGAGCCAGTTTTATAGTATAAATGCAAAACATCTCCATGAATTTAAAAATATTTTTCTTTCTGGTTGATGTTTCCAGGAATCCCATATTTAAAGTAGGTCTTCTATATAAGAAAACATAGCACTTCTTATTTAAAGCAACACAATGACACTGCACTTTCTGCAACATTTGCAACAGTAACTGGTTAGCCAATAAATAACATCTAGCTTGCTGTGAGAAAAATAACAACAACAATAAAAAGACCACTTGAAACTGCGCAATAACCAAAACCCTCCAGTTTACACATTTCAGCAGCTGGTCGGCTCAGTTCCTCCCTACTTACAGTAATAAGGAGAGGTGATAAAACTTGACTGTAAACAAACCACAATCTTGTTTCTTGTTTTCATGGTTTAATATATTGTCTTTGAATTTCCTCAGCTGGATAATGGATTTAACTGATTTACAAATAACCAGATTTTGTCTTAATTTCCATTTTACGCTCTGATTTTACTCAAACACCGACCTTTTCTTTGACGTTTTCAAACGACGACGGGGAGACGACCGAGAAACATACGAGGAAAACATCTGTTTGTGGGTAGCTGAGAGGACGCAGCCTGTCGTAATCCTCCTGACCTGAGAGCATCAAACGCAACAAACCAAACTTATTTTAGTTTGAGTCAAAGACAACTTACAGAAACCAAACGTTCCAGAGATAATTACCTGCGGTATCGAAGAGGCCCAGCGTGTAGGGCTCCCCCCCAATCATCACCGTCACAGCATAATTGTCAAAAACCTTAGAAAAAAAAACAAAAAACAGAGTAGGTTGAGAAATCCCATTGGAGGCCAGAGGTTAATGAGTTTAAAACATGAAGAAATATACATGAAGAGCAGCTCTAAAGCTGTGAGTTTACAGGATGACTCATTGTTAAAATGTCTTACTGTGGGCACATATTCTGAGGGGAACTTGTTGGTTGTGTAGGAGATCAACAAGCAGGTTTTTCCAACTGCACCGTCCCCTACAACTACACATTTTATAGTCTGCATCTGTAATGAAACAGAAGAGCAACAAGTCAGCAAGAAGCTGTATGACAGACGGAAAAGCAGACAAACTTATATCTGTCTTAATACGCTTAACAATGGTATCCATGCCCTCATATAAAGGCAGCACATCAACTTACATTCAGCTATTGTCCCAAAAATGTTAGTGATTGTTGTTTTGAGACAATATTCAAGTGATATATTCATATTGTTCACCCTCCCAAAGACCAAAAGATTTTAATTTTGCGAAATAACACCTAACACTGGTACTGGAAGATATTTTAAATATCCAAAATAATACACAAAAACAAAAAAAAATTGAAAGTAAAGCCCACTTAAAATTCAGTTAATTTATATAGCGCCAATTTACAACAAACGGCGAATCAAGAAACTTTACAGAAAAAACTGATTTCAATTCAAACAAAACAATCAATAAAAAAGAAAAATTACCCTTCAGAAATATCAAAATGTAAATTATTCAACTCATTTTAATTTATCATGCGATTAATTACTAAATTACTTACTGGTTCAGGCTTACATTCAACCATAAAAAGTGGCAACTTCTAAATAAGCAAAAATATTTTAAGGATTATTCAACAATTTAATTCAATAGTTCTTCTTTTTTAGAACTATCTCCATAAATCCGCTTGTAACACATTTTGAGAAACACTTTTAAATTGTTTCCATCCTGTACCCATCTGATGTTCTCAAAAGCAAACTAGAGGAAAAAAATCGTTAATGGTGGAACATTTTTTCTAAAACAAAATACTAAGAGTAATTTCCTCCACTAACTATTCAACTAGTGGTAAAACGGCATCCTTGTGTTGCCAGTCCTAATGAGCATGAATAATTACAGCAAGGCAATTGTTTGTTTCACAATTTTATGCCTTTTCCAGACAGGCGGTTTTTCCAGCAGTTATACGAGTATCTGAATACGCCAAATACAGAACATTTTCCTAACAGAAACGCTCAAGAAATAAACTCTTTGCACACATTTCACTCTTTTGATCAGATCATTTGAAAAACACTTCATTGTGACAGACTGGACAGAAATAATCATCTGTATGGAAAAGAATTAGGGCTTCTGAAAAACAAAGAATTCTGAGTTTCAACTCAGAATTATGACTGAATTTGGAGTTTCTAATAACCGATTAATAATCGTTTATTTATCATTATTATTGGTTAGCTATTTCATAAAACTAATCTCCAGATCAGCTCTACACTGTATTGATGTTAAATCAAAAAGAAAGAGCAGAGCTTTCCACATGTTGATGTTAGAAATAAAACTCCTCTGGCTGAAAGAGGGACGGATCTGTTAGAATCCAGACCAGAAACCCAAAAGTTGTCAGCAGTCAGAACCACAAGAATCAACTCTCTCCTCCTGTTTTGTGCCGGATCTGTGTGGAAGCAGACAAACCCGAAGGACTTTCTCGTTTTTTCTTTTCCAAACTTTACCCTCACATTTAAGTCAGGTGAAATAACTCAAAATTATGTTTCACTGTGAGCTTATGATATAACTTAGACACATTTCCTTTGACATTTCTCTTTTAGTAGCTAGTTTCACATTTACTTGTTTATTTTAAAATTTATATAAAACATTAAAATGTGTTATTTTGTATTATTTTTTCCCATTTTAGTCTTTAAAATGACCTAATTCTATATTGATGAGATCAATGTAAATTATAAAAGTAGTTGTTACAATCATTTACTCAGTATTACCAAACACTTTTTCAATCTTTCTTGAGTCATTTCTTGCATGGCTACTTTTTACTTTTACTTTTGTAAAAAAAAATATGCTGGCGTATACAACGTTGGGGTACTCTGCACACCTCTGTGTAAAACTTAAGTTAGATCAAAGAAATCACTATGGCGATTTTTCTAAATGTAATCTTTCTCTTGAATAACATAACCCTGCGAAAAACATAAAACCCTAAAAAGTACAAGTGGTTTATTTCTTTTTACCGTAATACTTCTAATACATTTTCTTGTGACAGTTCAATATGTATACCTTTTATCAGTTGCTTCATCTGACCTAAGTAAATTACAAACGTCCTCAACCAGTAAAAGTAAGAAAATAAGCCTAATCACCCTGACTAGACTTGTTAATGCATGTGGGAACAAACACTACTATAGTCAGAGAGCGGCTTCCGCATGTGCTACATGCCAAAGATTTTTAAAAAAAAAAAGAAAATGGGGGGAGACTGTAAAAAGACTGCTTATTAGCTCAATGTGATGAAGCGGATACTGCAAACACTTCCGCTAAATGAGCAAAGCTCCGAGATCTGAAACCAACTAAAACGTGAAGCCTAAACAGGCGATATTTAGAAGTCATGTCGTAAAAATAAACAAAAACGACCAACTATGTTTAATAAAATTGAGTAGGGTTTCACGGTGATTGAAAATTACAACTATTAAATCTAAAACATAATTTTTAGTATCTTTCTCCCACCTAACTCAACCACAAAACAATCCTACTAATGAGAGAAAAAAACACGGTTAACAAGAACAGAGGTGACAATAACTTACCCAAGGTGACAGAAGTATTAAAATTAATAAGAACACAAGGTAAGGCTAACCTACAGGAAACTTTCACAAACTCAAAAACTGCTGCACTGATATACACACGCTTCATCTCCGTAAATACTTTATATTTCTAGGAGTTGTTTATTCATACATCCCGGCCTGTGGCAACCAATAAACAACCTACTTTTAATTCTTTATTTTTTTTTTGTTCAGCTTACCGTTTTTCTACCGACAAGTTAGGCGTTGGTTTCATCCGGGTTTGACGGTAGAACTACTTTGTGCGCAGCCGCAAACCACAAAGTATTCAGTTCTTTAGAGGAACTGATATACTGTCACCTGCTGGACATAAAGTGCATTACAATCTACACATCAAAATTTTTAATAATTTATTCACAAGTACACTTATATATATATATATATATATATATATATATATATATATATATATATATATATATATATATAGAGAGAGATCTATATATATATATATATATATATAGATCTATATATATATATATAGATCTATATATATATATATATATAGATCTATATATATATATATAGATAGATAAATATAGATATATACAGATATAGATATATATAGATATAGATATATATAATAATTCTTAGTGGAGTCTTGTGTTGCTTAGTAATTTTTATTTATTGCTTTTTTTTGTATTGTTCGTATAGTTTCTGTCTCAGTCGTTCTTCTTGACTTGAAATATATCAACTGAAAATTAATCTTTTCAGAGACATTGACCTGCGTTGTTAGAGGACTTTTCCCCAATCATCACAGTCACTGTTTCACTCAGAAACATTGGAACAGATAAAAGATAGATAAAACATCAGAATGCACTATCCGAGAGTAATTTTAACATGTTTACATTTTAAGTTACAACCACATTCAAAAAATTATTTTATTCATTCTTTGAAAACTTTTAAACTTGACCTTTTTTTCTACCATAGCATTTCGCTTTACAGGCTTCATTACGTGTTTTTCCTATTTTAAATGAGGAAACTACCCCATTTAGCGTCACATTTACGTTTTTTTACTCCATGCATGCAAACGGTATATTTTCAGGCCTTAAAAAATGTTTTGTGTGCACAATTCCCACACTGTTTCTTCATCGATTATTATTTTATTACACGTTAATTAATATTAGATGTATCGACTGTATTTGATAAAAATTTCTTCAAAGTCTTTACATTACTCGGTTGCTCCGTGTTTGGACCTGTAAAACGTTCTGTGACGTTTTTCCAGATGTACTCACCTTTCTGTTTCCTGTGTTTAAGGCTCGAACTTTGTGCACAATCCAGACTGTAAACTAACATTTATTGCTCCTGTTATGACGCAGCCGCGCATTACACAAGAACAGAGACACCTCCCTTTGTGTCCAGCAGGGGGAGGTGTTTCAACATGGAATTCAAGTGTTAGAGTTTGTGTTTTTAATTTACTTTAAAATAAGAAAATCTGAAATTACTTTTAGGTTTCAGAACAAAATAATTGAACAAAAAACACTTTCTTGAACAGAAAGAGGCTTGAAGAGTCATTTTCATATTTACAAAAACTGCTTACAAAAACAAAACAAATGATTTACACTGTACAAACGAAAAATAAAAGCATAATATATTTTCCTTTGTTTTCCCACCTTTAATGCATAATTTTTCCAGTCCAAGTAAAATATAATTCTTAGAGAGCAGAATTTTTTTTAAAAAATGGACGACCCATACAAGTGTGCACACCCTTACTCTAATTAAACCACATTTTAATTGAATTACACCTGAATTATTAACTTCTAATCTGTCTTCTCTATGATTGTGTAGCCTACTGATCCATTTAGAGCAGTGGTGTCCAAACTTTTTGCCATGGTGGCATATTTTAAATTATAGAAACAATTTTATTCATTTAATTTTTATCTGCTCAACAATAAACTAAACAGAATATTTTGTGCAACATGCTCTAGTTTGTGTGAAAAAGCGATCACTAAATAACGTTAGAGCTGAAACAAAGCCTCACAGGTTTGAATAAAACAAAACAAAAACAGCAAATGTCACATTCTTCAGGTTGAAAATATTTGTCTATTTTTTTCTGAACAGGATGACTCACTCTTCACCAAGTTTAAGAAATGGACGAAATCTTTTAGTAAAAGTCACTGGATGTTTGCAGTCCCATTTACTATTAAATTAAATTAAAAAACAAAGTTTCAATTGAGGGCTGTGCAAAATCATTGCCATTTAAGGGGCCATAAGGCCCCTGGACCTCACTTTGGACACCCATAATTTAGAGGCTCTGGAAACCTTTGCAGTAGTTTTGAGTTAATTAGCTGATTAGGGTGTGATAAAAGGAGCTTCCAATGTTTAACTTATTCACAATATTCTTTATTAAATAAAAATAATTTAATAATGCCTAAAAACCTGCAGTACCTGCTGGCAACACAAAAGGGCAGAGCTGAGGTTGATGTATCAACCCAACAGGGAACAATAACACAGGTGAGAACATATTTACACACAGGGGTAATTAAGGAACAGCTGGAAATAATTACAGAGGAAGGAGGTGACACACGAGACAGCAGTGATGCACCTAATGTTATTTTCCAACCACCATAAAACAGAAAGAGGTGACACATGAGACAAAGGGTGAAAAAAATAACAAAATACCAACAGATGAAATTAATGAATATGAATGAATATTCAGTTTTTATATTTATTCAAACTGAATGTAAAAAATTAACTCATGAAGTAATTTATTCAAAGGTAAAGGAGGTAATAAAAATGTCAAACAGAAAAAGACTGAAGACAGAAGAAGTCAGATTTGTGAAATTAAAATCAGGATTCTGAGAAAAAAATTCAAAATTCTGAAAAAAAATCAGGATTATGACAAAAAAGTCAGAATTTCGATGAAAAGGTCAGATTTATAAATATTAAAGTCAGAATTATGAGATTAAACTCAGAATTATGAGAAATGTCAAAGATTTTGAAGAAAAAAATTAGGAATCCTGGAGAAAAAGTCAAAATTCTGCAAAAGGTTATAATTCTGAGAAAAAAATGTTCTTGTGATATGGATTATTTCACCTGTGCTTACAATTTATACAGCTATATTGAAAATATAACGCTCAAATGTGAAATTCAAAGTAAAAAATGGGATTCTGTTCACTTTATTTTAAAGTAGTTGTGGAGTTAGATTAAACCAAAAATGGAATTACCTGGGCAGATTTAAATTAAGTTACTTTTCATTTAACAAAGAAGCTGATTTTTTTTTTTTTAGATGAAAACATCTCCTAATAGATAATTAACAGTAACATTGTGGGGAAAATAATTTCTTTTGGCTTCGTGACATGGTGGTACGGGCTGCACAGTGGCGCAGTTGGTAGCACTGTTGCCTTGCCTGGGTTCAATTCCCGGCCCAGGGTCTGTTTGCATGTTCTCCCTGTGCATGGTGGGTTCTCTCCAGGTACTCTGGCTTCCTCCCACAGTCCAAAAGTGTGTGTGTGTGTGTGTGTGTGTGTGCATGGTTGTTTGTCCTGTCTGTCTCTGTGTTGGTTATTTACTTAGATTTTTATTTACTCTTTCTTTGTTTCCTTAGATTAGTGTTTCTTTCAGCCCGTCTTAGATTCTGTTTTGTCATTTTCCTCCTTTTCATCTTTCTCAGCCTGCTCCTCTTCCCAGCTGTTCTCTATTTTCTCCTCTGCCTGCGCTTTCCCTCCAGCTGTTCCTCATTTCTTGATTAGACCTTCTGTATAAAGACCCGTCAGTTCTCTGTTACCTTGTTGGTTCCTTTCTGTTCTGTATCATCTGGTTTTCTGTAAGTTATTCATTCTCCTCTCTGTTAAACATTACAGTCATGAGACTACTACAGACTCCTGTCTGCATTCTGGACGGATTCCTGCACATATCATGACATAAACACGTCAAACTTCAGTATGAAGCAGAGTTAACAGTATGTTTAAAAGTAGCTCTTGTCTGGTCTCTAAGCAAATTAAAATCAACCATGGAGCCTCTTGGTAGCTCTGACTATTTTTTTTTTAAGTTTCTTTTTTTTTTTTGTTTTTTCTGTTATGATTTTCTTTTACATCCAAAATAATTATAGATTCTTCTGTTTGCCTGTGATTTTCTAATGCAGGTACTGTATGTGTATTAGAAAATCAATACATATACCTGACTAAAATGTCATAAAAAAATGTATTATTTCAATTATTTAATAAAAAAAATTCATATGGATTCACTACAAAGAATAATGAATATTAAGAATTTATTTCTGTTTACTTCTGAAGAACATAGGCTATGATCTTAGTACATGATTTTTGAAGACTTTGAACTTTCTTATATAACTATATTATCAATACTTCTAGGATGTTTGTAATAATTTCTAATTCAAATAACTATTTAATCTCTGAAAAACTTCATAATGCTCCAGAATATGTAATAATTTTGTAACCAGCAGTTCTTTTCAGCTTTACTTACTGTTGTTTTTCCTCGACGAGTCAGACACAGGCTACATTCCCACTGAAGTTCATTCCCACTTTGTGCTCTACTGTAGTTTATGAAAAATATTATCATATGATATCTGTGGTGCAGCTGCACATCACAAAAGAAACAAACACTCCTTGTCTCATGTCCTGCAGGAGGAGGTGTTTCTGTTTTCCAATGATAATACACTGATTCAGGTTAGTAGTTGTAAATTTAAACAATGCATAAAGTATTTACTTACTTACTGACTTCTTCTGCTTTGGATAGAATTCATCCATTCATCAATTAAAGCAACTTATGAAGGTCCTGCAGCAACAAATCAGACCCAGACCATCACACTACCATCTGCATCTTTGACCCTGGAGTGTGGCCAGAGAAAACTGAACTCAGCTGCCAAATATGGGGTTAATTTAATTCCTGATTTATCAACAAAGAACTGAACTAATCTGTACCAGAGCAAACACTTTAATTCATTACAAAGATGAAAAAAGAAAAACTAAAAACATGAACGGGAGAGAAAACAGAGATGGCACTTTAAACCAGGACTGTTCATTAACTGATCAAGAGTTTTGACAAACTTTGTTGTAATTATTCTCTGCCAGTTTTCTCAAAACATTTTCAGTGTGTTTTATATAAGAGGAGCGTGCAGCTTGATCCAAAAGAGAGAAGTTATCCTTTTTCAGATGGGAGTGTTCAGTTGTAATGTCAGGGTCATCATGTACATTTACAGAGAGCAGCTGCAGTTCAATGCCTCTCCAAACACCGCCTGAAGCTCCATGAAACATCGGCCAGATCTCCTCCGTTATAAAACGGACTTTATTGAGGGTAGTGTAATAAAAGAATGAACAACGTTATCTACAACTAAAATAAATGTAAAACAACAGAAAAGCAAACAAAAGAACATAAAAGTATATTTGCATGTTCAAAGGAGAGGGTAAAAGTATGAATGTATTTTTACACTCACTCCTCTTACATCAATAGCATCATCCAATAAATTACAATTAATATCTTGTTAACATGGCAGTAACGCTGAAAATTATCAAGACCATCTCTTAAAAATTGTCAATTTAATCCATGTTTTCAGTTTGGATAAAACTTCTGTCTCCATTCAAGTTTGTTTTTCTTTTCGTTTTTTTTTACTAAATTTAAAATCCTAAAGTTAGCTACTTTCTCCTTGCTAACAAGATATAATTTGCTTTTCTAAGAAAAGAACATATTGTTTCCATTCTCAGACTCAGGCAGTAAATTTGAATATTATTGAAAAGTTTATTTTACTTACTCAATTCATTAAGTGAAACACATTAAATAGACTAATTACAAAGACAGATGTTGTCAAGCCTTTTTTTCTGTTAATTATGGTAATTTTGTGCTTAGAGCAAATGAAAACATAACATTTAAAAATAGAAATATTACATCAGACCAATAAAACCTTTTAATACATTTAAAAAAAACTTTAACACGTAAACTTCAGACTAGAATCTGAAGTTGTCATATTTAGGTGTAATTTTAGGGTAAACTAATTTTTATAATTGCATTTTTCTGTTTAGCATTGACATAGCTATATTGTTATGGACTAGCAATATGTAAACAACAAACTAAAACGAGCTTCTAGTTTGAATAAATGGGTGTTTTTATAGAGCATATACGATCTTTTTCTATATCACAAACTTGTTTGAATAATGTATAAATATTGTGAAACGTTTCTTCGGAAATGATGTATTTTGAAAAGCAAAAGGAAGTCACCGTCGTTAGCTTCGATGCTAGCTTGTTAGCAGCGGTGTTTTCCTTTGTTACGGGACGGACTTCCGTTTTCAATGTTTGCTCCAGGTTTCTGGAATTTGCTGTCTAGTGACAGTTTCAGCTAGAAACCTCGTTGAAAAAGAGATACAGCTGCTGCGTCGTTTTCTCCGGGAAGCAGCCGGGCTAAAAGTCCAACATTTCAGCCCGACCTGAAAGTGAGACTGTCACTCTTTTTCTCTACGTCTCTTTAACTCAAGTTAGCTGGCTAGCATCAGCCAGCTGAGTTAAACCGCTTAGCATGTTCCGCTTCTTGAATGACGCCGAAGACGACCCCTTCATGATGTAAGCGTTGACTTTTACTGCATTTGGTCTGAACTGTGTTGTTTTTGTTGCTGCTGTTGGGTGCCGGCGCAGTGAAGTTGCGTTTTCACAGCGCCCTGTTGAAGGTAGCCTACCTTTCGGTATTGTAGCCAGCTGTGGTGGGGGCCTGTAGCGGTCCACCATATTGGATAGACAATAAAGCGAAAAAAATAATAATTAAATAAATACACGAGAACTATCGGTTCCCGAAAGTAACGCGTTAAAACACCAGCTAGAGCAAAACCCGATCAACACCACGTTTCCTGTTGTTTCGACTTGGCTATGTTTGAGCTAACAGGAGCACATTTCTGACCTTTTCTGGTCATTTCTCACCCTGCATATTTACATCAGCACGTCACTCTGTTCGACTAAATGTATAAAAATTTGTATTTTCTTACTTAAACAGGCTAGATAAACGTGATTCTTTCTGAAAACCTTAATTTGAGTCATCATTAGTTTTAAAATCTTGAATCTGATCAAAATGTTGGCTCTGTTTTGGGGAAGTAGTAGAAGGACTATTTTTATTGGCTGTTTAATCGGGAAAAACAAGCAAATGCAAGAGATATTTTATGTAGGTTTGCATTTGAACACCCCTTTATCGATGCATAGTAGACATAAAAAGACTCTAGTCATAATGGACCTAAAGTTTTATTGCAATATTTTGTGGTACAATTGTGATAAGTGTCAATAACAAGCAATTTCTTTAGGTTACTTTAGGTATGGCTGTGACTGAATGGCACGGCAATCAGTTCAATTTCAAAAATACTTTATTGATCCCAAAGGGAAATGAAGTGTGGTTTTGAACTCATTACAAGGTTTCCCCCAGAAAACTTGCTAAGCCTGGTGATTAGATGCTGGGGCAGTCATTCATCCAGCGGCCCGTTATGTTTTTCAGTTAAAAACTGTTTAAAGTTGACAGGAAATTTGAAAATATCACTTCATAATTATGTGTTATTGGAGGATTAACACCTGAAGACCAACTATAAAGTCTTAAAAAATGCAAACATTTTAAAAATACTTTAAAAAACAAAGCATTGCTTATTCTGGTGGGGGGACAAGTAAAGCCTGGTGGCCCGCCAGGCTTATAAAACTCTGGGGAAAACCTTGCATTAATTGAAAATTCTTCAGAGTCATTGTAGACCAGGGGTGTCAAACTCCAGTCCTCAAGGGCCGGTGTCCTCCAACTTTTAGATGTGCCTCTGCTGCACCACACCTGAATAGAATAATTAGGTCATTAGCAAGGCTGGGAGAACTGATCTACACAAGGAGGAGGTAATTAAGCCATTTCATTCCAGCGTTTTGTACCTGTGGCACATCTAAAAGCTGTAGGACAGCGGCCCTCGAGGACTGGAGTTTGACACCTGTGTTGTAGACGGTATAGCCATCTGTTTTACAGCAAATTTGCAGAAGCCTCTGACTAAACACAGTTTCATGAAGATTGTCAGAATTGACTTAATTTTTACTAGCTTTAAAAAAATCATGGCCCCACAAACTAATACTGCTCTTGAAAAACACCTTATTTAATTTTTACACAAGTCGCATAAAGAAGTGTGACTTGTATCACTAAACCGCATACATTTAATCATATTTAAAAATTTATTTATTGATGATTGTAATGAAAAAACGGCGGGAAAAAAAAGTCAAATTAACAATCCCAACAATATGAACAGTTTGAGAGGTTTTAAACATCACCTATAGGAATTTATCGTGACACCATGAATCAAAATCCTGATCATAACAAGAAATTTACCAATTAAGTTGGCATTCTTTGTTGCTGCCTCTTTTGAAAATGAGGTTTTTAATCTCAATAGTTTTTTTTATCCTGGTAAAATTAAGGTTAAATAAAAAAATATATATATTTATTGACAAATGGTACAATAAATTAGGGGTGGGCGATATGAACTTAAACTTTTTCACAATATTTTATGGTTCTATGATGATAAGTGACTAAGTACTCATTTCTTTAGGTAACTGTATGGCTGTTGCTGCATGAGAGCAACAGATCACTAAACTGCATACAGTAACTGCATTTAATCATATTTCCAAATTTATTGATATTTATTATTACTTTCATTGAACAAACAATGGAGAAAATTGTAAAAATAAGAATCTTGACAAGACAGAGAGGTTTGGGATTTTAAACATTAATCTGAATTTATCACGATGATAAACGATACGATAATAAATGGCCAGTTTGATGTTGGGGAAAATGTCTCCAGCTTACACCGGACCGGGGCAGAAAGCTAAGCTAAATGGCTAAAAGTCTCAATATGGAAAGCATGACCATTACATGTACAGCCATTTGTTTTTATACATCTCTGTGTTATTATATATATCAACCTTTCTTTAGTCATGTGACTCAAGGTGCTGAAACTGAGATGGTTGTGAAATAAGAGCTTGGAAACACCCGTAAATATTACTGAGTTTGTTACTCTTTTTCTGTCTTGTGTTAATTTGACCTGTTTTAAATCCAGTTCAGGCAGCTGAACTCAGTGACTCACTGAACTGTTTTCTTGCAGGGATCCGTTTGCTGCCCACAGGCAGCAGATGAGGACGATGTTTGGACCATTCGCCATGGATCCGTTTGCTCTCACTCCCCAGATTCAGCCACACCGTGTGGCACGCAGACAGGTAACAGGCTGCTGCTGCGGCGGCAATATTTTGTCTGTTCAGTCCCCAAATTAGTGTTTTTGTTGTATTTTCTATGTTTTTAACATGAGATTTGTGTTTTAGGCGGGTCCACTGGCTCCCTTTGGCATGATGGGAATGGTGGGTAACCGATTTATTTACTCTTCTCAAAAATTCTCATCTATTTTATTTCTATCACAAAAAGTTTAGGTAAAAGTAGGTACATTCTGTGTTAAAATAAAATTATTCATATATTTGTGATATGGTTAGAGATTTTAAACAAATCTCCTTGTAATTTCAATTTAATTTATGTGACTAAGTTTTCGCCACTTCCTTGCTAATGTTAAATTGTTTTCTGGCTTGAAAAGTTCTTGAGTTCTTTAGCAAGCTTAAACAAATCGCCAATAACTCTCCTTACGTGGTAAAGCTGTGTAACAACAATGAACTCTCATATCAGAGCTGAAAAACATCATTTCGAGTAAACAGAGTTATATTTAACTTGCTTCAAGTGTTGCATAAGTTAAATTGAATTTATGTCACTAAGGTTTTCTGTAGTTTAAATTTCAATAATCCTAAAAACATCATAAATTTATTACTAAAACTCAAAGTTTAATAATATATTTTTATTGTCAGTTTTTTTTTTCTCTCTGTTTTTTTATTTATTGTTATATAACACAGATTAAAAAGTTTATAGGTGTACATTGGCAAGGAGTTGGTAACTACTCTGATGTATGTCCAGTTATTGTTTGCAGTTGTCATTATTATTATTATTATTATTATTATGTATCCATAGATTTTCTTACTCTGTTATGAGAGTTGGCTTGTAGTCATTTTGTCTATGTAATATAATTTATTTGTTGACTCTTTAGCACAGTACATGAGTAAACAGATGCATGAATGTTATAACATGTTTTAATTCCAAATTTTTGATTATTTGAGCATCAGTATATAATATATTTCATTAAATTATTATAAGGGGTAGGATTAAATAAATATTCACTTCTTCCTACTCCTTTCCAAACAGAAAAGTAGTGCTTAGCTAATCATTTTGTTCTTGGTTATGTATTCACATGTTTTTTTCCGTCCTACTGATTGCTTATTTTCTTGTTTTAAATAAATCAAGAACCCCTGTGTTAAAGGAAATACACATTTTAAAGCTTTCCTCCATGTTTGCAGGGAGGCGGGTTCATGGATATGTTTGGCATGATGGGAGAAATGATGGGAAACATGGTAAGCAGCTCTGTCAACCATTAACCTCAGCTGTGAAGACAAAACTATTCAAGTTTTACTTCAGCTTTTTCGTTTTGTTTTGTCTTCTTCTCATAGGAAAGAATGTCCGGATCGCCAAACTGTCAAACATTTTCCTCCTCAACAGTGATCTCGTATTCGTCCACAGACCCTGGAGCTCCCAAAGTTTATCAACAGACGAGTCAAACAAGAACAGGCCCCGGAGGGGTAGGAATATATTAACATTTTTAGCTGTTTTTCAAGGCTGGCGTTAGATTACCATGTAAGAAGGCCTGATTTACACCTGTCTGAGCGCCGGGCCATAACCATGTGTTTATACAAGCATGAACAAATTCTTCTGGCCTTAGTAACTCATGAAAAACCACAAGCTGTACAGACAGGGGATAAATCATGAGCAGCATAAATCTCAGTTATACAAGCATTTGAGTTCTGGTTTGTTCAGAGTTCAGGTAGGACTGGACAACATGGCTGGAAAAACATATCGCCATAAGGGTTTCATATCAGTAGATATCAATAATTATTGATTAGGTTTTTGTTTTAAATATCGGAAGTACTGCCATACAGGCAGAGTTGGGTAGTAACTACTTACATGTACTAAATTACATTTACTTGAGTAATTTTCTTTAAAAACGTACTTTTAGGAATATTTTTGCTACGCTTTACTTTTTAATTTTACTTGAGTAATTTTATTATCAAGTATTGCTAATCTTACTTGAGTGAATTTTCTGGATTCTCTATAAAAAACAAACATATTTTAACCAAAAATTTACCAGACATAGATACACACCTGCAGTTTTTGGTAAAGTTTCATAACTTTTTTTTAAAGAAACTGATTTGGAAGAACTTTCTTTTGCCTGATTTTGTTGTTTTTTGTTACGTACATGAATTATTGTCATTTTGGTCCTTAAAATACCAAAAATTCCACAAAACTTTATATTTTGGTTAATCTGATTAATGTATTTTTGAAATATTAAATGAGTGATAATTTGATCAGTTACTCAGTACTTGAGTAGACTTTTTGCCAAATACTTTTTACTTTCGCTTGATTCAAAATATTTTGAAGTAGTGCTACTTTTACTTTAAAATACAATTTTTGTGTACTCTACCCACCTCTGCAAACTGTTGTTGTGACCTTTCCTGTTTTATCCACAGTTTTTATCCATGATATTCTTTCCACGTCGTTGATTTTTAATTTTAAAGCAGTTATGAGACACAGTGCAAAACCTTAAACTGCTTCGCCAGGTATTGAACATGTTGTTGCTAGGTAACCAAAGAGTGAGTGAGTTGCTAGGCAACCAAAGAGCGAGTGAGGGAGTGAGTTAGTTAGTTGATTCCACCAAACTTGCTTAGCTCTCTCTCTCAGAGGCTGAGCGGATCGAAGTCTTTCCTCTGCCTACATCTCCCAGAATGCCGTGTGGTTCTGGATTGGAGTTCAGTGAAAATCTTCTATATATTAAAAATGCCTTTTTTGTTGAGTTACAACATTTAATTTCCCGTTGGGATCAATAAAGTATTATTGAGTTTGAATAGCGCTTACAAAACAAACATTACAGAGTAACAGAGGTATTGATCTTCAAAATAGCAAATAACCAATTAGATAAGAGAATAACACAAACAAAAATTAATGAGAAAATGAAAAATAACCCAAGTGGTGTCGCAACAAAAAACTGAATTAACATATGTGGGATAGGTTACTCTAAAAGTCTTTTAATCTTCTAATTTGATATGCATTCTTGTTATTTTCCTTTTCTATAATATTCCTTGTTTCGATATTTTGAGTAGAGGTGGGAGAGAGAAAAAAGAACAACAAAAAAAGTCAGAACAAGGAATAAATAAGTAAATAAATTAAGGATAACTAAATAACATGTTTTGTGATCTTATTAGTGGGTTCTCCCCCTCCCCCTCCCCTCCCCTGGTTTTTGTTTCTGCATTGGTAGTAACTCAGCAGTAGAATATTCAGTTTTCTATAAGGCGTATTATCTATTGATCAAGTGACTATCACGATATTATTGATTTATTGCCCAGCTCCAAGTTGTGGTCATCGGATTGTTTTGTGAACTGTATTTCTTGCCATTTTTCCTCTCAGATCCGTGAGACACGGCAGTCGATGAGGGACAGCGAGAGCGGCCTGGAGCGCCTCGCCATCGGCCACCACATCGGGGAGCGAGCGCACATAATGGAGCGCTCGCGAAACAGGCGCACTGGAGATCGAGAGGAAAGGCAAGACTACATCAACCTTGAAGAGAGTGAGTACGAGTGTTGATTATTTTTTATAAAACGAGCTTCTCTTTGGCTCCTTAGTGTGCTCAGAGTTCATACGTGTGTTTGAAATCCTTGAAGTGCTTGTTTTCTACGTATATAAAGTCCTAGAAAGTGCTTAATATTCAAACTGCACCGTTTTGTGAGAAAGTGCAATCTAGCATTTGATTAAAAGACCAAATTTGGAAAACAGTGTTTGCATTTGAAACCAAATATTGTCATAATAAAAGGCTTTATTGCCTTCTTAGTGTTTTATCTGTTTTTAATGTGCACCGTTTTATTTTGTCTTTTATCTCCTTGTAGCTGTTCAGCGATTTACAAATAGTTATTACTATTATTATTTTTGTTAATAAAAAACCAGAAATTTTTTCTCACTGTCTGAAATTAAGTCAGACTAAACTTTTCTTGTTTCAGATCAGATGCAATTATAAAAAATATTTCTATTTGCTAAAAGCCAGAAAACTTAAGAGAACATTTCTTAGAGATTTTTTTTTTTGTCATTTCTGTGTGTAAATATTTAATTTAAGCAGAAAGGTCATTTAGTTTACCATGATTTGTTTGTATTGTTTCAATGTAATGAATATTTATTATTCCTGATGGCTCAACGACTTATTGATCTGTGTATGGTAATTTAAATAAATGTTGGCTTGTATTTTTTGCGTTAAAAAAACATTATTATTTTTGTTAGTGTTTCATTCTTGGATCTGCATAGGATGTGTATAAGAGTTGTTATATTTTAGTATTCCTTGCTCCTGCTGTAGAATGTAAGATGCCATTACAGGACAAATAAATAATGGTGAATTGAAAACTATCTTTTTTATAGTTCATTTCATTGTTTTTATCTTACTTAGTGATTACTTATATTTTCTAAGTAAGCTAAGTTACCTTGAAAATGCTTGAATTTTACTGTGGGAAAACTGTACAAACCCTGATATGTGTATATAAGTGTTGATAAAATCCAGTAAAATTTCAAACCTGTTTGTCGTCAGGTGAGGCAGCAGCGTTTGATCAGGAGTGGAGGAGGGAGGCAGGACGATACGCCCCCCCACATGTCCGTGCGCTGGAGTACGGTCAGGACCCGCGCGGAGGAGGGCAGCAGCTGGCCCTTCCTGCCCCTTCCAGCTCTCCACCCCCCCATCGACATGAGTCTCCTCGGCATCGTCAGCATCACACCCGTCCGCGTTACGACTGGTGAGAAGGTAAGGTCGACCTGCCCGGGAGAGGAGTTCATTCAGATGGCGCTCTGCGTTTTCAAGTCATGATGGGTTCGTTTATGGTTCGTTTGGTTTCTCTTCCTGATTCAGGAGCCGACTGCTTGAGTTGAGTTTGTAAGTTTTAACTGTTAATGGGAATACTCAGGAACAGACTGGTGAAGCAGCTGTTGCTTATTTCATATTCAAAGATGAATATGTAGGGAATCTTTGAATTTTCAAGCAGTTGCAGAAGTCTCTACGCTGATAGGAAACGATCGCTGTTATCTTATATTCAGGTCTGCCCTGACCTTCGATGAGTGTTTAGAGTCCCACCACAGAGTTTTCACACTCTGTGTTATAGTAATGGTGCGCATTTATCATATTGTTTCTAATTTATTATGATACATTTCTTAGAAGAATTTTGATTTATTATTGTTATTTATTGTAAATTCCAATTAATGATATTTAAAAAGACCAAAATTGTTTGTATTGTTGAGAATAACTTACTATTTTGTCCACTCTGTTCATTTATTCAGTAAATATCAATACATTGGAAAATATGATTAAATGCCGTTACTGTGTGCAGTTTAGTGAGATGGGGCTATGATGGCTGTGTCATGCATAAACCTATCACAATAACTAAATTAATCACATTACATATTAAGATGACCTGTATATTTTTTGAAGGGCATTTTTGTCTACAGAGACATCATAATCGATTTAATTACAGTTTTGGTTGTGAAGTTGTTTTCTGGTGTCTTATTTTGGATGTTCAAAATATCTTCCAGTTCCAGTGTTTTGTTCTTTACCAAAGTAAAAATTATTTGTCCTTGAGAGGGCCAACTTGCAGTACTGTGCCTTATCAATACATTACTTGAAAATGGTCTCAAAACATTATTTATTGCAATAAATACAGGGGCAATTTATTGTCCAACAATATAAGTGATTCTTGTCATCAAATGTTATAAAACTCTAGTAGCAGTCAGTCCAGTCTTTCTGGGATTCTCCCAGTTTACCTTGTAGAGACATTCTCAGTTTTTTACCATTTTATTTTCTGTAGATCGTTTGAAGCTCACTGAGGTTGAAAAGTCCGTGTCAGGAGATATTTTGAGGTATTTCCGGAGGTGATCAATTGGATTTAAGTCCAGACTCCTGAGGTTTCTCCTTTGATTGTTGTCCTTTTTGTCCTCATAGTTGTGCAGACATGTTTTGCACATTTTTCTTTTGTTATTCCATTTTGGGTCTCTATTGCTTCCAACAACAGCTCAAGCTTTTAAAAAAATTAAAACACCCAAGTTCATGTCTTTTGGTGTCTGAGCCGTTTCAAAAACCTCCTGATTGTTGGGACACTACAACGTTTCCTAGCAACCCCAGCCAAGCCCAGCCCTGTTACCTAGCAACTCCAGTGGAACTCAAGCACATTTGGTCAGCTAGTTTTACCACTGTATAATGGCTGCTGGAAAAGACAAAAGTGTTTTGTTGTTGACTTACAGAAACCACTTGCTGTATTTCTGCTAGTTATGCAGGAGGCTCCAGTTCTGCTTTTCAAAGATGTATGGGTGTCTAATTGCGCATTTGTTTTCAGCCATTTTCTTGTATGAGAGGGCGTGACCAGCAGCAGCTTATTTGGATGTAAAGTAACATAACACCCTAAGACAGCTCAAAAATATACAGAACTAACCAGAATAAAATCTCATCATCTCGAAATGATTTTGTGATGAACAGTGTTTTGTATCGCTTTATTTCTGGAAAAAGGATGAATTTTGAAATTAGAACCATGTCGCACTGGTCTGATGTAATCTCCGTCTCTGCAGGTGTCCCACTTTTCAAGGAAGCAGATGGAAGGAACTGAGGGAGCGCTTCCCCCGATGCTGTGAAACACGCCGAAGACGGAGCTGCCCGTCATTAATGTTTGATATGACTGGACTGTCTAAACATGTGCAACATATTATACACACACACACACACACGATCAGCAAAATATAACACACTCTCGATGGCTACATTTTCAGATCAACTTCTGTACTGTTACATAGAGCTATACAGATGCCCCTGTGCAAACATGGGTGAAAATCCACTCACTTTATATATAAATATATACTCATTCTCAAAACTTGACATGTCTTTTACCCGCTGCAGTTCGCTGCTGCAGTATCCAGTAATTCTGCTGTACAGTCCATTTTATGTTTGTGAGGGCACTAGTGTGTCTGTGAACTGAATTGTATACTGTTACCTAATTAATCTAACTAAATAAAAGTTCATTAAACATTGTTAGATAATTAATAAATGTCTCTTGTGATGTTTTAGGTTTGTAAATCTTAAATGTGTGAATCAGGTGACGCTTGCTGATGGTGTTTGTTTGAACTTGTACTTGTTTTGTTGCATGACGTTGTCAACAGTGATTGACTCTCACAGGTCCAGGTATAATTAAGAAGTGGAAAGAAAATAAACTAAAGCAGAAAATTAAAAATATAAACAGTTTATCATCTATTTGCGCCCCTTGAGTCAAATCATTGCAGAACCATCTGTCTATAAAATCACAGCAGCAAGTATTTTTGCTATAAATATTTAAAACTCAGTCATATCGGATTGTAATGTTCAAGCCTTGGTACAGATTCTCAATTGGATTTAGGTTTGGACTTTGACTAGACCATTCTAGTTCAATTAAAACCCACAGCACAATGCTGCTACGTGTCTTTACCACAGCCCTCAATCAAACCTCTGAGGCCTTCCCACAACTTTTATTTGTACTAAAATTACACATAGGTGTACTGTTTTTGTTAGTGGGATAGGGGGAAAAGAGTCTGAGCATAAATGCTTGCCACACTTTTCAGAATTTGTTTTGAAATGCTCTACTTTGTGTTGGTCAATCACTTAAAATCCCCGAAGATTTTAAGTGATCTTCTGTAATTTGACCAAAGGTTCAACAGTCCTCCAAACGTGAGTGTTCATGTCATGTGGCTTCTGGGGATCGAAAGATAAATGCGTGCCACACTTTTCAGATTTTCATTTTCAAAACTTTTTAAATACTCTCCTTTGTGTTGGTTGATCACATTAAATTCTCACAAAATATGCTGAATTTTGTTGTGATGTAACAAATTGTGCAGCAGCACTCTGGATGCCCGTCATCCAGAGTTCTTGGTACAAATGCTTGCCACACTTTTCAGAATTTGTTTTCAAAACCTTTGAAATGCTCTGCCTTGTATTGGTCGATCACTTAAAGTCCCCCAAAATATGCTGAATTTTGCTGTAATATGACCAAACGTGCAATGGTCCTGAAATGTGAGTCTTCACGTCATGTGACTTCTGGGGATCTAAATATAAATGCATGCCACACTTTTCAGATTTTTATTTTCAAAACACTTGAAATGCTCTACTTTGTCTTGGTCAATCACTTGGAATCCCCTTGAAATATGCTGAATTTTGTTGTGCCGCGTGACAAAGATTGCACATCATGTGGCATCCGGGGTCTGACTGAGTACAAATGCATGCCACACTTTTCAGATTTCTTTTCCAAAACTCTTGAAATGTGTTGGATTATCACATAAAATATGTTGAATTTTGTTATGACGTGACAACAGACCTCCAAAGCATGAATCTGTACGTGATGATGGAAACCGAGAAACATTTTCAGACAAATCGCCCATAGCGGCTCTTTCTGCCTCCTGCTGTGCGCTCTGTGTCTTTAATTACCTCTGTGGCTATTTTTAAATGCTCCTTCCAGCAGCTGCAGCTCCTGTTACCTGTCTACCTGTCTCCTTGTCTCCTTTCATCCATGTGGTTTTGTCTTCGATGTTCTCTGACAACATGACCCACTTTGTGCACAGATCTGTCTTACAGGGTTTGCTTTGTTGTGATGTCGGCTGCCTGTCATCGAGACAGCAGATGTGTTTGTTTCCTTTTCTTTATAAACTGGTACCTTCAATGGGATGGAGTCGTTTCTGGACTTGACAGCAACACCTTTTTTTTTTCTATGAGGAAATTTGCTGGTGAAATAAAATAATTTTTTTAAAGAACATTATCTTCATCCTAATTAAAACAAAGATCCATGTGACTCCAGCTATGCCACTCCATCTTTCATTTCGCTCCCTGTTCCTGTGACTCGCTCTCCCTCCCCCCTAAAACGTCACACGTTCTCAGCGCTCTTTCTCCCAGCTCCTCATCCCTCTGCCTCCCCCTGTCATTTGCCGACTGACTCTCTCCACCAGGATCAAACACGCAGCAGGTAACGTTAAAAAAAAGATTGATCTATTTCCTTCTTCCATCCCCTCCAAGCATCCTCTTCCTCATCCCTCTCTTCCCCTGCTGCATGTTTGTTTTCAGTCTCACCCCTCCATCAGTCACTGGCTGAGATTGCACAGATTCTGGACAGGCTCAAGGGCTGAAATGTTTTTATTTTTTAATAGATATGCATTATTGGGTTTTGATTTATGTTTCCAGCTCTTACTGTGGGTGAGAGCCTCTTCACAGGGAGCCTAGTTTCCACAGTTCTCCATCCATCAGGCTGCGTCACTGTAATCACAGTGTGAGTCCATGAGCGGAAGCAAGTGTGAAAGCTCTTCCTTACGACTGTGGGCTGCAATGAAATGCATTTTGATCATGTTATCTTATTATTTTATTGAAACCTATCATCAATTTTTCATCGCCACCCACCTCACTTGCTCATTTCCATATGTCAAATTTTTCTGCATGTACTTAAAGGGGCGGTGTTATGTTAAAATCTACTTTTTTAGCTTTGCATTAAGTTATAATGTTATTCCCTCATCAAAAATACACCTGGATTGTTACTTTGATTCTTTCATGCCTGTTGGAGAAATCCTTTAATCTCCATGGTAACAATTCAGCTGTGCAAAGCCTGGTTGGACTTAGCCCCGCCTTCAAGGCGCAGCTCCTCCTCAGAGTTGCAGTTTTTAAGCTTCCCCACTCAGCTCCTTCAGACTAGCCAGCAGCAATTAGCAAACACCTGGTGGAACTGAACATCTGCTGCTCTCATTATATGAGCTTCTTCTCAATGCAACACTGGTAAAAATGTTAAAGGCTTAGTAGAGGAGCCATGTTATGATGTGGAGTTTCAGAAAGAGCAGCAGTTTCTTAAAGGGGCAGTATTATGTGTTTTCCAGCCACATACTCTCATTTTAAAGCACAATCATGTAACTATGTTACCTTGTTATAAAAATGCTAAATCAAATACGACTTAAAAGAAATTTGGCTTTGTAATTTATTGTCTTGAAATTGGGCCTCTGTCATTTTGAAAACTCCTGCTTTTTCTGAAATTCCACCTTCAGGAAGTTATCGCAACATGGCTCCTTTATTAACCCTTTAACAATATTTCTACCAGCGTCGCACTGAGAAGTAGCTCCTATTCTGAGCTCAGCAGATGCAGTTTTACCAGGTTCCACTAATTGCTGCTGGCTAGTCTGAAGGAGCTGAGGGAGGAAGTTGTTTGGAAACTGCTGCTCTGAAGTGGAGCTGCGTTGTCAAAGGCAGAGCTAGGTCCAACCAGGCGTTTTGCACAGCTGATTGGTTGCCATGGAGATTAAAGGATTTTTCAAACATTCATTAAAGAATCAAGGCGACACTCCAGGTATGTTTTTGATTGGGGAATAACATTATAACATGATGAAAAGCTTAAAAAAAAAGTCTATTTTATGTAATACTGCCCCTTTAAAGTGACAGAGGCCCATTTGCAAGATGCTAAATTATGAATTTATATTTAATACTTGCAGCATTTTTATAACTGAAGGTAACAGAGTTCCTTGACTGAGCTATAAAATCATACTATGTGGCTGAAAATGCATAATACTCCCCCAATAAGCAAACTCTGCTGTAAAGATCAAGATGAGGCTAATGTTTAACATTTTGCAGGATGTCTATAGTGAACATCGTTGCCAGAGAAATCCTCGACTCCAGAGGAAACCCCACTGTGGAAGTGGATCTGCACACAGCCAAAGGTGACAAAAACATACTCCCTTAGCATCTATCATGTCCTCCAGTTTCTCCAACCTTTAACCCTTTCCTAATCCAGGTCTGTTCAGGGCGGCTGTGCCCAGCGGAGCGTCGACTGGCATCTACGAGGCTCTGGAGCTCCGAGATGGCGACAAGACTCGCTACAAGGGCAAAGGTGACAATCGCCAGCATGCATCCATCCTTCTCTTCTCTCCGCTTCCTCCTGGTGAATTTTAATGTTTGTTTTTGTCCTTTAAGGTGTTACCAAGGCTGTTGCTCACATTAATGACACCCTCGGGCCCACTCTCCTGCAGTCTGTGAGTATCAGCTGCTGAACGAGCAGGAGAAGCATGAAAAATCTGTTTACTCTGTTTGTGACAGCCTGCTTTCCTCCCAGGGAGTGAGAGTCCTGGAGCAGGAGAAGCTGGACAACATGATGATCGAAATGGACGGCACCGACAACAAATGTGAGCCTGCGTTTCTCATGCTGAGATATCCGCACTGACATGCAGCTGCAGCGGCCTGCATCAGCTGCATCCATGTGTGATGAGGCGTCTTCTGTGTTTCCTCGCAGCCAAGTTTGGGGCCAATTCTATTCTTGGAGTATCGCTGGCTATATGCAAAGCGGGTGCCGCGGAGAAAGGCGTCCCCTTGTACCGTCACATCGCTGATCTGGCAGGAAACGGTGATCTCGTCCTCCCAGTTCCAGTGAGCTTTTATTTTGTTTTTATAACCAGTCAAATTGTGATTTTCACATAAAATTATTACTATGTCACAATAACAAATTTACCTGGTTGATAAATTGTCCCGAAAGATATTGCAATAAATTATAAAATTGTTATTTTGAGATCGTTTTCAAGTGATATTATGTTAATGACAAAATAACGCATGAACACATTCTGAAAGATTAATAAATTCTAAACAACATTTAACACTGGAACTAGAAGACATTTTAAATATCCCCAAATAAACAAACAGGACAGCAAAAATAACAAATAAAGTTAATTATGAAGTCTCTATAAAAAAATTATTCAAAAGAAAACTGATGGCTTTTTTTCCTCGAGTTTTTCTTAGAAAGAGAAAAAAGAGAAAAAAATAAATCATACAAATGGAAATTATTGATCTCATTTTAATTAATCATACAATTTATTTATTTATTGCTTATTGCGACAGGGCTATTTATACGACTTGAGTCTTTCCACATTTTGTCATGTCAGAACCAAGACAAATTTTCATTTTTCGCCACATCAAGACTATAAATGTCTTTAAAGGGCAAAATGTTGCAGGAAATATAAAAAAAACCTCATGAACAAATTGTAAAAATATCAATAAACAGCTACTTCTTAAAATTCAATAATATGATCAGACCAGCCAGAAGTATACATATGGAGGTAAATACAACATATGTAATTTAATGGACTATTTTATTTTTGAAAAAAGTTTTGTCTACAAAGCCTAATTTTTTTATTCAAATCAATTATTATTTATTTATTTTTACAAGAGAAAATTTTATTTGCAAAACAAACTTTTATTTGCCCATTTTAGAAAATTTTGATTATGATTCTCAAACGTTTTGGTTTTGAGGGAATATCCTGTTCACAAATACATTTTTATTTGAATGAAATATAAATTCACATTTATACTGTATTTCATTGCAATAAGCACAATTTGTACAATTATTTTTTATTAAAAATATGTTTTTAATTGAATAATAATGAGACAAATTGACCTCCATTTATAGGGTATGTGTTAGAGAGATATTTCAAAACACAAAATTTGGCTAAATTTAGCTTAACTTGTCCCTGCTGTAGAATGTCGATACTACCACAAAGAAAACTAACATCAGTAATAAATGTCATGTAATACTGAATTAAAATATTCTTTTTTTAGTCCATTTGTATTGCTTTTATTTCCAAAATGTGGTGCAGAAAAAGTGTGAAAACTTACCCTGAAAATGTTTTAAATATCTTAAATTCTGGCAAAAATGGTGAAGTTACTAGGTTGTTGCTAGGTAACCACAAGTTACTCAGCAAGTAGTTGCTAGGCAACTAAAGAGCGAGTTAGTTAGTTGATGACGCTAACCTTTTAGCTGGGCTTGAGAGGCTGAGTGGCAGAAGTCTTTCCTCTGTCTACATCCCCCAGAATGCTGTGCGGTTCTGTCTCAATATTGAAGATTCTACCATCAGATTCGCAATATATATTGTTATTGATTAATTGTAGAGCAAACCATATGTATTATGTGTTAGAGCGATGTTAAAGCTTCCTCCCGTTGTGTTTCTCTTGCAGGCCTTCAATGTAATCAACGGGGGCTCGCATGCTGGTAACAGACTGGCCATGCAGGAGTTCATGGTTCTCCCTGTGGGTGCAGAGTCTTTCCGTGAGGCGCTGAGGATGGGGGCGGAGCTTTACCAGACTCTGAGAAGCGTCATCAAGGAGAAGTACGGCCAAGATGCTACCAACGTGGGCGACGAAGGAGGGTTCGCCCCTAATATTCAAGAGAACCGTGAAGGTGAAAAAAGTCCACGCACCTGGAAACGGTTCCTAATGTCATACACCGTATTAACTGGCTTTTTTTCTTGTTCTCCGTCAGCCTTGGAGCTGATAAAGACCGCCATAGAGAAGGCGGGGTTTACTGACAAAGTGGTCATAGGGATGGATGTTGCCGCTTCTGAGTTTTTCAGCGAGGGTAAATATGACCTGGACTTTAAGTCCCCGCCCAACGCTGCCCGCAACATCAGCGCTGAGGCGCTAGCCAGCATCTACCAGGGCTTCATTAACAATTACCCAGGTTGGTATAGCAGGTTTTTAAGCCTCACGGAGACAAGCAGTAGCTGCGTTTCTATTACAAATGTGCGCAAATCTTTGTTGATATTCTGCTAATGTCGAAAAAACACAATTTCGCAATTCCGTTAAATAAGAAATTAAATTAAAATCATGCTTGAATAAGCTTGTTCAAGTGATAAGTCAATAGAAATTATGGCAGTGATGGATGTAAACAGTTATGATGAAATATGTTCATTATTCAAACATGACTAGTGCTCATCATCTGACAGCCATCAAAGAAGACGCTAGTGTCTGATTCAGCTGCTGGCTACATTTGCGGCATTTAGGGGAAATTGTAGTCCGCGATTTTACAGAAGAGCTCAGAACACAACTTTTTATTAATTGTGGATGCTACCAGTTTCAGATTGTCTGAAAAAAAATAAAATCATCCTCCTATTGCTTTCTGACGTCTTCTTCGATGTTTTTGCCAGTAGTAACTGCCGAGTTTTGATCACGTGACTGGTGTGACGCGAAAAAAAGTGTTTCCACAATGCACTTTTACAAAATACATGTTTTGATGTCTGAAAAACAACATCCGTGCACAAAAACCTTTTTTTTTTGTTTCAAAAAACTTTTATTTTTTATATTAGACGTGTTTATAGAACTGCGCAAATGGAAATGACAAAATATATTTGCTTAATGGAAACATGATCATTTTGAAAAAAATTACTAATAATTTTTTATAAAAGTTTGCCTTAGGATGGGTGGTTTTTTGACTGCATATAAATAAATGAATTTCTCAAATCTGCAATGGAAACACTTTCTTTGGCATCACATCAAGACAACAGGGACAGCCGGATGTTACTACTGCCCAGAAGGTCAAAGAAGACAACAGGAAGTAGTGAGAGGATTATGATGCAGCATGTTTTTTAATGCATGTAAACGGGTTTATCTACGTTTGATTGTCATTGTGTTTCTTATTTAATGGAAGCACCACAATTGCAAAATTGCGTTTTTTCGACATTAGCAGAATGTCAACAAAGACTTGCGCAGATTTGTAACGGAAAGGCCGTTACTCTCAGTATTACTGCATCACTGCTGCTGGTAAACACATTTTCTTTGGATAGCAGTGGCACAGTCCTGCCTTTATTTGCTAGAGGGCTAGCAAACAAAGAGAAAAACAGATTTCTGGAGAGTCTGCTCTCTCCTCATGACACACAGGTCTGTGGAGGATGTTTTGATTATGTGTGGCAGCACAGAAAGGCTTGTTATGCTGACAGGAGTGTGTATGCAGCTTGTGGAACGTGAAATGTGTATGGCATCGTTAGCATCTTCATGCAGGAGCATCCCTTCTGTTGTTTCCTTCATAACAGGATGTGGTATTTGACTCATATGTCCATTTCTTTCCTCAAGTCGTGTCAATTGAAGATCCTTTTGACCAGGACGACTGGCCTGCTTGGTCACAGTTTACAGCCTCGGTTGGCATCCAGGTGAGATGGGACTGTCATTTTGTGAAGTTAGGTGACCTCAACCTCAAAAACAACTGAAACAAGAAAATGAACTTCACTGACATGGTCTCTAAAACAAGAACCTCCATATTTGTTGTTATAGATATCAATATTTTTGTTGTTGTAGTATCATAATGTCACATTATGAAGTCAAGGGAAAAATCGCATGTTGGGAAACATCAGCCAAGAAATGCAAATGGTTCCTCCAAATTTAAAATGACCCTTAGCATGCCACTAAATTAGTTACAATATGGCGTAATGACACCAAAGTCAGTGTTTTGTAATGGCCATCACAACGCCCTGATCTCAGGACCATGGAAAGTTTGAGATAAAAACCGTGAAAAAGTGTGAAGCTCACAAATCTGACTCAGTTATGGCTGTTCTGTCTGGAGGAATGGGCCAAAAATTACAGCAAACTATGGTACTGTCAGAGGCCTGTGGAGGGATACCCATAATGTAAAATTACATCATATTCTTGAAAGGCAATAAGACCAAATACTAAGTAAAGGTGTGTAAAATTATGAATTTAAAGCACATTTAAAAATTCTCGAAAAAAAAGTAATTCTGGCATATAGCATATGTAACATTTATATTGTAAAGTACAACAGCTTTGTTGGTTAAATGGTTAAACATGTTGGAATGAACCAGTCAAAGCCTAAAAATAGTCACTTTATTGTCAATTAATCACATGTACTTTCCACCCCTGGTGAAATTAATAACTTAAAAAACCATCACAAAACAATAAATAAGAACAAATAGTATTAAAAAAATGTTTTCCATAGGAAATACAGCAATAATATTTTAAAAATTCCACAAACAAGATACCATATACAATTTTAAAAACACAAACTTTAAAAAATAGTTAACAACTCATATGGATAGAACTTGTGGGAGAAAATTCAACCAATTAGAGTCTAACCTGCTCCATTAGTTATACTCTAAATAATAAAACTAAGATACTGCACTCTATTTATTACCAGCTAACCAAAGAAAAACTGCACAAACAGAACATAAACAGCAGCTCCCAGAGACTCTGTGAAAGAGATAACTGCTTTATATATTTCCGCAGTGACAACGCAGTCGTCAACTCCAGTTCTGCTGAAAAACAAAACATCTCTTCATATTTTCTGGGACTTTTCTCTGCAGGTTGTTGGAGATGATCTGACTGTGACAAACCCCCGCAGGATTCAGCGAGCTGTGGAGGAAAAAGCCTGCAACTGTCTGCTGCTTAAAGTCAACCAGATTGGCTCTGTGACTGAGGCCATCAAAGCGTGCGTCACTGCTCTGTTTTCATTCATGCAAAATCTCATGTATGTGTGCCTGCAGTGCACCCAGCTGCATGCGTATGACACTTATGGCTGCGTTTCAGGTGCAAACTGGCTCAGGAGAATGGTTGGGGGGTGATGGTGAGCCACCGCTCTGGTGAGACAGAGGACACCTTCATAGCTGACCTGGTGGTTGGTCTCTGCACCGGGCAGGTAACACGCTCAACCCAATGGATGATGTTTCCCTTCGTCTGTGTTTTACATCTTTGTAGTTCACATGTAAGTTTTCACATTAAGTGTGTGTGTCCCCTAGGTTATCATAGTTAACTAAAACTACAAATAACAAAAACTGAAATTGAGAAAATATTTTCGTTAACTAAGATAATTAATGGGGAAAAAGTCGTGCCACTAAAACACACTGAAATTATAGATATAACATCCTTAATTTTTGTGTTTATGAATCTATTTGTTAGCCTTTCGAACTGATGTGAATTTGATTTATCTAACAAGCAGGTTACGTCAGCTGTCGACAAATTACGGTAATCCATAATCCTCCTGGCGGTTATGCTACGCCAGTCTGCAAAATGGCAACAGCAAATGCTGGGAGAAAACGCCAGAGTTAGCTATTCAGCAATAATTAAATGCATTTTATGAAAATGGTATCTTCTGTTGAGTATTCATTACCCAATCCAAAATCCTGATACTTTGACTTTTTTGAATTTTACACTTAAAAAGCATTAAAAAAAATAAGACTACTACTACAACTAATAAAAACTAAACTAAAACTAAAGAATATTTAACTAATAAAAACTAGCAAACACACTCTAAAAACTAATTGACACTAACCAAATTAGAGAAAAATCACAACAAATTAAAACTAAACCAATGAAAAACCACTAGGTAGGGTTCAATACTTAAAGCCTGATAATAGTTGAAGTTTGCGTTTGTAGTTAAAAATTTTGCAAAAATACGCATACGTTTGACATAATCTCAAACAGCAATATTAGTTTAAGAGAAAAAGCACCAGGTGAAATCATGAGTATGAGGTAAAACTGGAAACCTCCAGTTTGGACTTATTCATTCAGTAGATGCTACTTGATAGCATTAAGAAAAATAAGCAAACATTTTAAATTGTCTTAATAATAAAACAGCCAAGCCTGTAAATGTTTCATATTTTCTGTCAGATCAAGACTGGTGCTCCATGTCGGTCGGAGCGTCTGGCTAAATACAACCAGCTCATGAGGTGAGTTTCTATTTCATCTCATCATTTTTAAATGTCATGTAAGAGCCTGTAATTTATGTCTTTCTTTTCTTTCCCGTCCATCCCTCTGCTTGCTGCCCTCTGTGTTTTCTGTCTTCCTCTCAGGATTGAAGAGGAGTTAGGGGACCAGGCCCGCTTCGCTGGTCACAACTTCCGCAACCCCAGTGTCCTTTGAGTGCCAGAGCCATCAGCAGCATGAGAAACCAAATGTTTTTATGTACTCACTTGTTTCAGTGGTGCCCCAAACACACCAAATAACTCATAAATAAGTCTTTAAATAAATAGAAAACTCATTGTGGCAGCGTCGATCTAATGCCTCAACAAGTTAAGTCTCTTGGTGGTCTTGCTAGTATCTTATTTTTTTTCCTCGTATTATATGCTTTTCATCCACTCCTGAAAGGTGTTAGTCCATGTTGTTTTGTCTAATTCCTGTTTCAGTGCAACAACTTACTGGTACTTTGTCTAAAACCAATAAAGTTATGATATCGTCTTTAATGTTGTTTCTTAAAGTGATTCAGTACATTTTGAAAATACTTTCTTAATGAATATACAGAAAGCTGTGGGCAGGGATCCTGTAGTGGTCTGTGTTACTGCAGATCTGAACAAGCCTCTGACTGAAGCCTAAATACAATAAGTTATACTGCACTAGAAATGACAAGTGACTTAATGAAAAATGGACTGACAGAAGTTCAAATATAGAGTATTTTGGTTCAGTTTCTTGTGCAAATATTTTTGTGTTCTTGATAAGGACAAAAATAACGGGTAACTTTCAGTCAGATAAAGGAGCTTGTTATAAGGCAATAATTGCTTAATATTGATGAAATAGTACTAGTTCCACTGGCAGATTATTTCACTTATAGCATGGGGAAAATGTCTTGTAATAAGTGAAATAATTTGCCAGTGGAACTTGTAGTTTTTCATCAATATTAAAAAACGTCTTAAACTCCTATATCTGACTGAAAAGTTGTAAGTTAGATTCGTCTCATTTCAAGTTTACTACAATATTCACTCAAGTAAAAATAAAAAGTGTTACTTGAGTGCACTTTTTGTGCATCTCTAACCAACTTTGGTAACCAGAGTATTTTGCTACTTTTATCATATTTCCAAACCAAATGTATCAGATCTAGTGTCAATTCCGGCACCCGCCAGCAGAGGGCGCGCCAGCCGAGACGCGCTGCTCCTGCCGAAGCCGCTTGTTGCTGCTGCCGCCGCCGCCGCCGCCGCCGCTCCTCCTCGGGCTGCTTGCTGCTGGTGGCGATGATGATGATGATGAAGGAGGGCTGGAGCCACGCAGGCGCACCACGCACAGTCTCCGGACGGGTTGCCACGGTAACCACACAATAGGAGACGGGACAGGGGGCTGTGCGAAGGGGAGAGGAGAAGGAGTGAACGACAGGAGCGGGGAGGAGGAGGAGGTCTGCAGAGCCGCTTGACTGGACACACCGCTGCAACCCTCTCCCAGACAGACACATTCAACTGTTTCCAAACGAGTCCGAGGCTCCTTTGTTTAAAACATAGTGGAAAAATCTAGGAAGCGCACACATTTACCTATTAAAACCAGACATTTATGGTTCTGTTGTTGTTTTTGCTCGTTGAGGTTTACTGCGGCGAGTTATTCAAGCTCTCCATGTAGTAAAGGTGACTCTGGAGGGACTAGTCTAAGGAGACCCTCCCTCTTGATCCCCTCCCTCTTCAGAGTTTTGGCCCTCTCTCTGCGCCTCTCTTCCTCCCTCCTCCTCTCTCCTCCTCCTCATGTCTCCCCCCTTCTCTCCTTATGCAAATCACGCCCTCACCACTCTCCCTTTCCCTCACCCGACGTGCATCCCTCTCTCTCTCTTTCTCTCTCGCTAAATATTTTGACTGTAAGACTGGAGAGGGGGTACAAAAAAGTGCAAGTCGTCTTGAAGAAAGAGGGGGGAGAGAGAGAGATGGGGGGTGCAAAATAGGAAGAAAAAAAGGGGGGGACCGAAAGGGGGTGGGGAAGAGGCATCAATTTGTACAGTCTGCAGTTGGCACCCCTGTTTTTTTTTCCCCCTGCAAGGAGTAGCAGGAGATTTCTTCTGCGTTATTGTTATGATCGGATCCCGCTGCAACATGAGCCAGCGCCAGGCTCTGCTGACAGACGCCTGGGCCCTGAGGTGTGCGTGTCGGCGTGCAACATAAAGCAAAAAAAAAAAAAAACACACACACAAGGGGAGAAAGGGAAAGGCAAAGTGGGAGAACGCATCGCTGGATATTATAGGTAAGAAGCAGAAAATGGATTCTTGCACTCCTCTGTTTGTGAGCCACGTTTGTTCTCACCATGCCATTTTTTTGTACCTACTCTTTGTGCGCTAATCATCATGATCATCACAATCATCAATCTGCGTTGCTATAACTAAAAAAAAAAAAAAAAAAAATGTCCTGGCGAATAAACGCTGCACGACGCGGTGCATCCACATTCCTGCGAGGGGGAAAAAATGGGGTCTGAGGGGAGCCAAAGCAAATCGCCATTCCGATTCACCTTTTTCTAACATGTGCATCGCTTTGAAAACAGACATCCGTGCAGACTGTGGAGTCATATATGTGCTGCTGAACACGTCGCCGAGGAGCTGGCTGGCTGGCTGGCTGGGGCTCCGCTGTTGGTAGCATATAGGCTGCAGCTATGCTCGGTCCCCCCCTCTGCATGTGTATCAGTAACATTTTTGCAGGAAGAAAAGAGTCGTTGCGGTGCACGATCGTTGGTGATGTAAGCAGAGCCACTGCATGCTGCTGCTTTGCATCACACACACGCAGAGAGAAGAGGCCAGTTTGTTGATGATGCATGTGCTGCGAGTTGGTGGTGACAGTGCTGGTGTTTGATGACCGGTGGACCACTGGCAGGCCAGCAAGGATGCCACCTGTAACTGAGAGGCATTGTTCAGACCCCCTACTGGATGCTGCTGCTGCTGCTGCGTTATTAATCAATTTATCTGCAAGTAAATTAAGGGACTATGCCTTTCGCCTTGGCTAGTACATGAGTAGACAGACAGGAATAATTTGTGGAACACATATTTTGGTCCATTTTGAGAGGATAGTTCACTCAGTTGCTGCAGATTTGTTGGCATGTTTAGCATGCTTTGACGTCTAAGCTATTCTTAATTTGTATCAAGGGGCCCAAAGTGTGCCAAAAACATATCCCCCTACACCAAAGGTTGGCAAGACTCAGCGATAAGATATGTTGGTCCACCACTTAGGTATAACCAGGCTGGACCTGCCTTTTGCCTTTAGAGCAGCCATAATGCATTGTGGAATAGATTCAACAATGTATCAGAAACATTACTACAAGTGTTTGGTCCACATTGATGTAATAGTATCACGCAGTTGCTGCAGATTTATCTGCTTTACATGTGTGATGCAAATCTTCATGTCCACCATATCCTAAAAGAGTTATTCTTTATTGAAATCTGGTGACTGTAGAGGCTTATTTAGTCATTGTCATTGTCAAGGAAGCAGTTTGAGATGATCTGATTTTGTGACATGATGCCCTTCATACTGGAAGTAACCATCGGGCACTCTATGTTTATAAACCAGCAGATACGGTCATTAGCGATACTCAGGTAGGCTTTGGTATTTAAATGATAATAATTGGTACTAATTTTCCCCAGACCATCGCACCACTCCTCCATGTAGTGGTTGGACTCAGTCTTAGATGTAGGATGTGGAAAACCATCTTCTTTGAGGGAGGTCAATATGGAGTTGCTCATCCACATCGAAAAGGGTCACTTGAGGGGGTTTGAGCATCTGATCAAGATGCCTTCCTTTGGAGGCATACTGGATAGATCTGACTGAGAGGACAGATCCTGCTAGTTGATTACATTGGTGTAGCAACACCTTGAGACCCCCAGAATGAGCAATAGTGTCACTGGGGGAGAAGGATGTCTGCATTTCTTTATCTGAGACTCCAAACCAGTCTCAGATAAGACTCCAAACCAGTCTCAGATAAGTGAAACAATAGGAATACAAGAACTACAACCAACCTGAACCATTGAAACAAGACTGAAGGGATTCATGCTTTCATGTCGTCTATGACCCTACGGTATCAATATGGCAGATACTGTGGAGATTTGGTCGTCCTGTTCAACTTTAGTGTTATTTCTAGGTTTTTAGCTGACGGGAATGGTCTTCTGCTGTTGTAGTCATTTGCTTTAAGGGTCAAAGTGTTTTGTATTTCACTTTCCTTGGTTGTAACTAGTGTTAACTTGAGCTACCGTTGCCTTTCTGGCCCTATGAGCCATTCTGCCTTCAACAAAGCATTTCTGTCCACATAACTGCCGCTTGCTTGATATTTTCTCTCTCAACTCTCCATAAACCAGAAACACGGTCATGCTTGACAGTTCCGCAGATCAACAGCTTCTGAAATAATCAGATCAGCTCGCCTGACACAAACAACTATGCCACGTTCAGAAGCTCTTAAATATTGTTGCCAGAGCTTTGAACTTCAGCATATCCTCCTCAGCACATCTAGATGCATAAATACATGGAGTTGCTGACATGTGATTGGCTAAGTTGCTATTTATTTTGTAAGCAATTGAACAGGTGTGACTAATAAAGAGACCAGTGAGTGCATATTCATTAATATCAGTGATTGCGACTTTCCTGATTTCACACCTGCTGCAGGAGCCTTTTATTTAATTAATGCATGTGTAGTAAACTGCTACATGACTCACCTACAGTGTTCATACACTCTGGTTCTACTCTAGCTGTTCTTTCTTTTCTCTTACAACCCTGCACACTATTTTTAACCTCATTTAATATTCATGAGCCATTTTTTTCATCATAGTGGCACATGAATGAATGGATTAGAAAACCCGATGAGTGCATACTGTTCACTGTCGAGCGGAACCACATGGAAAAAAGAATCTTGACATTGTTCGTTCCCCTAATGGGTTGCTGAATAAATAAGCTTGTGATTCTTCTGACCATAACCAGGTCATGTGGGTTAACCACAAGTAGCTGTGGGTTGTTGTGGGGAAGGTGGAAGAAGGACGGGGGTTGTGGCTCTCATTCACAGTATGTCTCCTGCAGACTACATTCCAAAATGCCAGTATCCCAGTGTTGCAGCTCTACCAAACGGTGTATTCTGACAGTCGGAGTGGATGAACCTCTTGAGATTGTAGTTCTCCGTTGCTGTGCTGAAACCTAAGAGCAGAGAGGAGATTGTTTTGAGTGCAGCGAAGAGCAGTGGTGCCGATACAGTGTGGAGCATGCAGCGAATTTAAATGCTGTTTTTCTGCTCTTATAGTCTCGCATGTCTTTAAAAATGTCTCCAGTTCACAAACTCCACTGCGAGTACAGATAGCAAAATGACGTCAATGACCACTGCGTTCTTTCATCGTGTTTTTTATTTTTTCACAAAAACATTGAGTACTTGAGCAGAATTCCCTTCAGGTTGACTCATGCCTTCTTCTCTTCTGTTTCTCTGCAGGTTTTTGTAGCTTTTGCTGTTGGTAAACAACTGGAACCAGTTCTGTTCCTGGAATGGCTTCTGTTGTGAAATGGATGTTATAAAGGAAAGATAATGAAAACAAGGACGCACAAAGAATCGGTATGTGCAAGGTCTAGTTTTTCTGTTTTTGTAGAATTGTCATAGGGTATATAGTTGCTTAATTTCTCAATGTTTGTCTTACTATGTCATAATTAGTGAGAAATTAGATAATTTTTCAAAATGTCAGGTTAGTCATTGTCTTTGTTGTTGTTCCTCCCCTTTCTTCTTTTTTCATTTTTCCCTTTACTACTGCTACCCTAAACTGCCGCCCCACCCCTTTTGTTTCAAATAACTCTCTTGTTTTTCTTTCAATTATCTCTTGTTCTCATTCTTTCTCCTCTCTAACACATAAACATTTAACACTTTGCACCACCCCACCATGTTTTCCCCTTTTGGTGAACTTTGCAGATGCCCATGCGCAGTGGGCGAAGGAGGGGGGCAAGTGAGGAGAGAAGGGGCAGGCGCCCGCACACCAGCCCAACTCGCCCTGAACGCACTGACCGGCAGACGGTTAGAGCTCATCTCTTTGTGCTCATCGTTACCTCTTGACTGTAATAATATGCATGCATGCAAATGATAAAAGTCATGAAACAAAGAAAAACTGCCTGTTTTGAATTTGGTGTGTGTGTGAGTGAGTCATCAGTATGGTTGCTACAGACATACCCTTGCAGTGTTAAGAACTGTTTAACTCATTTTTTGTCAGCACGTTGAAACCTTTGATGCTTCTTGTTTAAACGCATGCAGCTGCAGGCTTTGTTCTAAAAACAGATATGAGCCTATTATGGATTCAGTACAACAAAATTAAAAGTCTTGTGTTGTTTTAGCAAAGAGGTGGTGGTGAGGAACTGGCTGGAAATCGCTTCAGTTGCAGATCACAAGGACATGATTCATCAGAGAGTGAGGGGGAGGAACTTGTATCACCTCCAAAGAGACAGAAAGTTCAGGTTTGTGTTACATGTCGTCAGCTTCTTATATAAAGATCCCTTATTAAGCAACTTGCACCTTGCTGTCTTTGACAAAAATCTATTTTTGACTCTACCTCACTCTAAAGTTACTCATTTCTTTTGTTAGGATTCAGCACCAAACACAAATCCTCCAACATCAACACACTTGACTGAAAGCTCAACAACTTCCACTGTTCCACCTCCAACCTCAGCTGCAAGCCAATCTCGGGAGAGTGACAATGAAGATGGCCAATCCCAGGGCAGTAGGAGTTCAGCCGTAGGGAGCCTGGCCAATAGCAGTAGCAGCCTGAGTAGCGGGCGGGATATAGACCAGGACAATCGATCCTCATCTCCTAGTCTTTCCGCTTCCCCTTTGGGTAGCCTGGACTCTGATTCTGATGGACCCGATTCACCAAAGCAAGGAGAACGTGAGAAAGGTAAAGAGGTTGGTGCAGGAAAGGTGAGCGGGGAGGATAGGAGAACGTTACGAGAGGGGAGAGGAGAAGAATCTTGTGGCGATGGGGAAAAACGAGACGTAGAGACAATTGAAGATTCTTCATCTCTAAAGCCCCCTTCCACTCCCTGCTCTTCCTCTAGTCTAACTCCTTCTATTCGAGGAGGAGAGTCCTCAAATGACAGCAATAGTGGGAGGAAATCATATTTCTCCCTGGACTCCAAATTGATGTGTAAAGTTGAGTATGGCTCACCAGCGGGTGTTGAAAGCAACAGAATGACTTCCAAAGCCAGCACACAGTGCATAAACAAGACAACGATCTCTGGAGGAGATTTTTCACATAACAGCCCCAACATTCCCCATTCGTTGCCCCCTCCGCTTCCTCCTCCACCTGCCCTGAAGCCGTTGGAGCTTGGGGGACAAAACCTGTCGGCTGAGGTTAAGACAGAAAGAGACAAAACTGAAAAAACAGAGAAACTCATGGACAAGGCTCAGTCCACGCCTCCTTCTCTCCTGCCACAGTCCGGCCCGCAGCCCCTGTCCCAGTCCCAGTCTCAGCCTCAGACCCAGCCCTCTAGCCATCCTCACCATTACAGCTCCAGTTGGCAGGGCGGGGCAGCAACTGGTTGCCAGGGGAGCTGGGGCTACTCCCGCTATCCTGGCAGCCACCACCCACAGCACCAGCCCCCCGTGCAGCAGCAGCAACTTCCCTCCGTCTACAACCCGCCATCCTCTCGCCACTCCTCATCCCACCCCTCTTACCTTCCCCATCCTCACCCCCACCCTCACAGAGAGTACCTTCCCAGGTACGCTGGAGGGGGGGGGGACAGAGAGAGGGGCCCCACAGGAGAGAGAGAGAGGGGAGTAAGAGGAGAGTGTGGTGGGAGAGAGATCACCAGAGAGTTTTCTGCTCCTGTTGGCAACAGCAGCAACAGTAATGGAGGGGGGAGTAGTAATAATGGCTGTGGTGCAATGAGTGTCCCCAACAGCATTCCAGCTAGGGAGTTTGGGGGGATACCCATAGGGCAGAACAGGGAGTACCAAGGCTCAGGAAGAGATGGACCCAACTTAGGTCCAGATCGAAGAGACTTTGGTTCAGCATTCAGGGACAGGGAGCGCGAAAGGGAACGGGAAGGAGGAAGGGAGTTTAATCTGCCAAATCAAAATCAGAATAGAGACTTTGGCCCCACCGGACCTGCAGGGGGGCACCCAAGAGACAAAGATGGCAACAGATGGAATGAGTTTGGGAGCCAGACAAGAGAGGTTGTGAGCAACAGCAACCCTAATAACAACTCCATACCACAGGGGAACCCCCCAAGTTCAACCAGTGGTCTACCAGTCGCCCCCATGCTGAACCGTGACCCACCTGCATCACCCCAAAACAACCTCAATCACCCTTCTCATTCCTCTCTTCCCCAGCATCCCCATTCTCATCCCCCAAATTCATCCAACAGGGATTTCCCTCCACCCATGGACCAGACACAAATGCCTTCAACTGGAGGAGATCACTTCCACAGAGACTATCCTCCAAGTGGAGGAAAAGACTTTCCAGCTGGGGCACCTCCTTCTGCTGGCACAAATCGAGAGTACCTAAGTTCCCCTGGAGTGACTCCAAACCTGGGACGAGAGTACCCAGGGACAGGAGGAACGCAACATGCCCACCCACCTCACCCCCACTACCAGCCTGGGCCCAAAGACAGAGAGAGGGATTCAAACCTGCGAGAGTCTGCTCTCTACCAAAGCCGTGGAGGCCCTAATCAGCCTCCTGCACTCTCTCCTTCCTCCTCTTCCAGCCATCATGGACAATATCCACATCCGCCTCCTCAGCCACCTGTACACCCCCCTCAAAGCTCCCATTCCCAGGCACCCCAATCAACTATGGGACCTAGTACACGTCCTCCACACTATCAGTCCTCTGCTCAAACTCCTCCAACACCTCTATCTCCCTTACCTAGCCCATCTACCAATCAGATGGGAGCCTTCTCATCCTTTCCCTCTAGTTCTTCCTCTGCACCCAACTCACAACTTCCCGTTCCAGGTGTGTCATCCAGCTGTTCACCTGGATGCCGCAGTTCGTCTTTCCATGGCACTGTGAACAATCATCCTCAGTTCAGTGGCACCTATCACTCCAACGGAAGCAACGGCAGCACCATGGCAAACAGCAGTAGCAACAGTAGCGCAGTCAGCAGTAGCAGCAACGCAAACTCACAGGCACCCTCACCTCAGAATGTCTCGAAGGCACCACCACCTCTCAGTAACTCCACCAACAACAACAGCAATGTCTCAACACCTGCCTTGACCTCATCACTTCCTGGTGTGGAGGGACATTCAGACTCAGGTCTGCCTCCAACAGCCGTAATCAAGGAAGAACCACCAGAGGACCGGGAAGAAACTGAAAGTCCTCCCCTGGTATTAAGAAGTCCCTCACCTGAACCAAAACATGTGGATATTCCTATTCACGCCAGCCAATCAGCACGGTAAAATCAAACTGGAATGAAGAGCCTTGCAAAAATATTAATACCTCTGAGATTTTTCACATTTAACATTTTGTCACACTAGACCAGGAGTGCTCAAGTCCAGTCCTCAAGAGCTACTACTCTGTAACTTTCCGATGCATCCCTTCTCCAACACACCTGAATCAAATGAATGGCTCGTTACCAGGTCTGGTCAGAGCTGAATGGCTGCTGGTGAGGTAATTCAGCCATTTGATCCCAGTCTGGTGGAATAAGAATGCATCTAAAAGTTGCAGGACAGTAGCTTTCGAGGGCTGGTCTTGAGCACCCCTGCACTATACTCACAAACTTGTATGTATTTCTTTGGATTTTATGTGATATACCAACAGAAAATACAGTATAATTTTGTAATGGATGGAAAATTGGTAATTATCTTTAGAGTATTTTAAAAATAAAAATCTGAGGACATGCTAATATATTCAGCCGTGCTTGAGTTAATACCTTTTCCTGCAATTAATCCTTTGGTGTGTGTATCTATGATCTTTTTGCCCATGAAGATGCTTCCCTTCCTTTTTTTTCAAAACAGACTGAGTCACTTTTCAGTACTTTTAACTGCTACTGTCATTTAGATTTTGGACTTGTGTCTCCTTGTGACAAACTGCTCTGCTTTATGCGTATTCACACATAAAATCCAAAAAAAGTACACTGACGTTTGTGGTTGTTATGTGAAAAAGTTCAAGAGGCGTATTGCAAAGTGCTTTTAGTTCTTAACATCAGACTGACTCCTAATAGTTGTAAACATTATGTCCAATGATTCTAGGTTTCACAAGGTCCTTGACAGAGGCAGCAGCAACTCCTGTGCCCGCAGCGATGTCCTCTTTGTCCCATTGGACGGCTCCAAACTGTGGAAAAAGAGGAACGAGATGATCGAAAGAGCTCGCAGGGAAGTTGAGCAGAGGGCCAGAGACCTGAGAGAGAAAGAAAGGGAACGGGAAAGAGAGCGTGAGAGAGAACTGGATCGGCATCTACAGGTGTGCACATTTCAGTGTGATAATTATGTCCAATGTCAGATTTTATGGATTTGATGTAGATTAAATTGATCTGTTGAAGGGAGGGGAGGAACGTAGGTCATATACACATGATTTACTGTCCATCTGTTTTCTCTTCCAGCACCAGAAGGATGTCAGTGCTGCTGGAGGGGGACGCCAGGGTTCCTCACTCTTCTTCCCCCCCTCGTCCTCCATCATTCTTGACCCTTCCTCTTCCTCCGCCTCTTCCTCCGCCAACGTAGTCGCCCACGCTCCCGCTCACCCACAGCATCACCCCTCACATCCACATGCTCATCTTCCACCGACACATCATCTCCACCCCTCTCTGTCCCACGCTATTCCCCACTCCCTCCTCTTACCCACCATGGGTGGGGCGTCGGCAGTGGTTGGTGGTCCTCAGGGGGCCCTGGGAATTGGGTTAGGAGGTCCATATTTAGGACCTGACACACCAGCCCTGAGAACCCTGAGCGAATACGCTCGCCCACATGCCATGTCTCCTCTTAGTGCAGCGAGTCGTGCTCAGGCACACCACCCTCAAGTTCACCATGGTCACCCCCATGTCCACCCCTCATTCTTCCTCCCTCAATTACAAAACCATGCTTTGAGCCACCCACACCACCTACCTACCGATGCAGCAACAGCAGCAGCCATCTTGGGCTTTTTGTACGGTGGCAGCCTTGAAGGTGGTCCAGGTGTGCCGGGGCACCCTGGGATGGCCGGGGGCCCCGTACCAGGAGGAATTGGCGGTGCGGGTTTGGGAGGCATGGGTTTCCCTCACGCAATGGCAGCTCATCGAGATCGGCTAAAGCCTGGATTTGAGTTTAAGAGTGATGAGCGGGTTTATCCTGTGGGATCCATACCCGACCCTGCAGCTATTGCACTTGCTCATTCGCATGCGCATGCCCACAGCAACGCCCATGCACATGCTCACTCCCTGCTGCTTGCAGGAGGTGCAGCAGCTAATGAAGTGTCACTCTATGGCACTCCACCCCCTCCTCCTGTTCCACCTGGACCTCCACACCTTCAAAACCCAACCCTGGCACAAGTAACCCGACCTCCACAACCTCCTGCTCCACAGTCACTGTCTAATCCTCCTCCTTCATCCCTCCTTCCACCTTCCCTCCCCTCTCACCCTTCATCTGCCCCCTCAGCCCCGGCACCACCTTCCGCACCTCCAACCGCTCCTCCTCAACCACCTACCTCCAACTCTTCCTCACTTCATCAGCCAGTGCCCCACTCTTCTTTCCCTAACTCCCTGTCCTCTCACGTGCCTCCGCCTCCTGCCCCAGCTGCTCCGCCCGAGACTTATCCGACTCCCACGCGCTCCCCTGCCTCGTACGAGCGTGACAGGAGCGGAGCGAGGGAACGGGAGAGGGAGCGGGACAGAGCAGCTTTGCCGGCCTTTGGGGACAGAGAGCGAGAAAGAGAGAGGGAGCGAGAAAGGGGAGGAAGTGGGGGAGGCGGAGGAGCAGGAGCGGGGAATGGAGGCGGAACAGGGGGAGGAGGTGGAGGAGAGAACCTGGGGCGTCTTCAGATGTTGAATGTGACGCCTCATCATCACCAGCATTCACACATCCACTCACATCTTCACCTGCACCAGCAAGACACAGGTACCAACTGCTATTACCATTGCTGTCAGAGTCAGAGTCAGCTCGCACCACAAACCTCAGATGAACAAAGTTAGACACAAAACATTATTTCGAAACATCTGCTGAGTTAGTAATTAACAGATTATGCTGTTGACAGCAAACTCAAAATGCAACAAAAGTCGAAACTCAAAGAGCCAAACTTCGTTCTTACTTACAATGATTGTAAGTGATTACACTGGTCAGCAGCCAAAAACTGTCTGGGATTTTTCAGCTGTTTTAGGGTGATTTTGATGTGCTGAATCCAAAAATCACATAGGTTTTGCTCAATCTGGTAAACTTTCTGATCTATGGAGCAACATGAGCATCAAAATGCACGACTTGTTCTCACATATGGATCGGTTTGTTGAGAATCTGGGTTCAGTGAGTGACGAGCAGGAGGAGCGAGTCCATCAAGACAAAAAAGAGATGGAGAAATTTACACAATGAGGACATAATGTTCAATTTACATGTCGTTACCCTTAATAGTGTTTATTGTACAATTTACAGAAATCCAAGTTTGTAATATTTCATTAATACACCCTGTCAGAAAACTTTCTTTTTTCTTCTAAGACCTTTTTAGGATGATAATGTCACAAGAATGTAATTTTTATAAAAACCTAACCTGATTGAGGAAAAATTTATGTCATTTTTGGATTCAATGATGCAAAAAAGTCTTAATTCAGTGGAAAAAACAGAGACACCTTCCAAAAATATATATATTTCTTTAAATTTCAGTATTATCTTAGAAAAAAATATTATTTCTGATGGCGCCAGTAGTTTTCTGGTCCTTTTGTTCGAAAAACAGTATTGTAAATGTACATTTGTAAATTTCACATAAACAACCTATAAGAAACAAGCAATACAGGATTGTTTCAAACATGAATCTTTATTTAGCAAGATTGCTGTACACTAACCCCAGAGTAATTTGATGTGGTTAGTGTTTTTCTGAAATGATCTTTCTTTCTTTAGATGGGTGAATCCGTTTTGAAGTTGTTCCTTTTATTCAGAGTACACACATACTCCATGTCGTTTTAAAAAATACTGTACACAGGGGATCGGTTTCAGAAAAGTTTTCATCCACATGAACCCACGCAGATCCGCCACTGAGCGTCGTTTTTTAAACACACCAAACCCAGAAGTATAATGCGAAGCTAAAACCTGCCAGCCAATCAGAATGATTCAAAACAACCATGACTTCCTGTTAGGAGTTTGGAGATTAATTTATAAAGCCAGGTATATGGGTTGAAGTACTTTAGATAGTGTATTAGAATATAGTTATTAAAAAACTAAGACAATGTCAATTGGGAATTAGGTCATAGATTGTAATGACGTCTACACACGTAAACATGAGTACAGAGTTTTCTTAAATCGCTACTTT
Organism: Xiphophorus hellerii; assembly: GCF_003331165.1. Lineage (NCBI taxonomy): Eukaryota > Metazoa > Chordata > Actinopteri > Cyprinodontiformes > Poeciliidae > Xiphophorus > Xiphophorus hellerii. The sequence continues at coordinate 12,977,598 of NC_045674.1, read as the reverse complement.
GTTTAGAGTCTTCATAAATAATCATTTCTAGTGATATCAGACAGAGTTTTTGTGTGAATGAAAAGCCAAAACGTATAAAAATGTATCAGTTTCTCTACACATTAGGCCAGATTTGGACTAGCCCTTGCTCTCCTCTCGCTTGTTTGAATGTTTTCTACATTTTGCTTTCTGGAATAAAACCAAATAAAAGTTGTGTGATTGTATGATTAAATATTTGTTCTACAAATCATATTCAGCAATATTCCCTGACTTTCTTTTGATCTGATCTAATAAAAGCTCCTGTATGTAAAACGTCTTCTGAAGATCCTGCTTTGACTCACTTTAAGTGTGTCCTGTATTTCCTATTACATCACTGGCATCCAGCGGCGGGCGGGGTTCACCCCCTGATGGACCCGTTGGCGTCGGGGTCTCCTTTGGCTCGCCTTCCTTACCCAGGAGCAGCACTCGGCACGCCCATCCTGGCTCACCCCCTCACTGACAGCGAGGTGCTTCGCCAACAGCTGTTCGGTGAGGAGAAGGCTCCTCGTCCATGTACTCGTTCAGTTTTCTTCTCTAAAAACAACACAGTGCTAAAAACCATTACGGTCGTGCCGCTTTGCTCTCGACGGTGACCTCTGACCCTCTTTTTTCCAACTCTTGCTGTGGGGACAGGTGCTCCTTTCCGTGACTTGCCCCAGCCTTCCTCCCTCACCGGTCCCATGTCAGCGGCCCATCAGCTCCAGGCCATGCAGCAGGCCCAGAGCGCGGAGCTGCAGATCCAGAGACTGGCCCTGGAACAGCAGTGGATCCACCACCATCACCACCACTCCCTCACACAGGACGAATATTTCAGGTGCTAAAGCCGTCTGTCCGTTCTGTCTAAACTGCAACTGATTATTCTGACGATCAATTGGGAAAAAAAATAAATCTTTTTGCAAATGCTTCAGTTAACCACTTCAGCCTTTTTTATACAATGCATTACATTAAAAGATGCAAAGAAACAACTTAAATTCACTTTTTATTTTCTTATTTTCAATAAGAAAATAATCATTTTGTTGCCTAAAATGCAATAACATCATATTCCTTTGGTGAAAGCTTGATAATCTTTAGTAAAAAATCAGCTGGTAATTTATAGTTTTTGTTTTGTTTTTTAATGACAAGGAGTATTAAATAAGCTTCCTCCTGCTCTCTTTTGGACATGCTATGTTGACATTCTGTTTTGTTTTATGTTGCATTATTTTCATGGTTATTTTACTTTGTTTTTGGTTTATTTGTGTTATTATTTATGTTAGTTTCTATTGTTTTACTCATGTCTGAAATAAGTTATTAAATTGCAAAAAAATTATGCATGTGAAAACCTCCACCGTTTCTGCTTCACGTAGCATCAGTACAGTATTGGAGGAATCCTTTGAGTATTTTGAGTATTTTTTTGGATTAACTAATTAATAATCGGATAAAAAAAAAGAGTTGCTTAGTGGGAGATTTTTTTTTTTTTTTTTACAGAATTTGACCCATAAAAGCTAAAACTTTACCAAGTGAGAAATTTTGGGTAGAACATATTTATCCAAAACTAAATATGTTCTATTTAATTACCAAAAACTGTTTGTTTTTTTGTAAAATTGTGGCTTATTTGCTGTTTAATTACATATATGCTGGCCTGTCATTTTAACTGGAAAACCTTTTCTCCAGTTTGAGATGTTGTCTTTAAGTTTGCTTTAAACTATAAAATGTTTCTTCTTAGGTTTTGTATGGAGCTAAACTAGGGCCATAAATTTTGTTCAAAAGAAGAAGAAAAAAGAAAACTTGAAAAAGCTGAAACTGAAAAAAAATTTCAAAACTACTTTCCAGATTGTTTTCCGATTTTTTTTCTTTTCAACAAACTTTATGGCCCCAATTTAGCTCCGTAGTTTTCTGCCAGTAATTTTCTGAAACTTTCACAGAACAGATTTTTATTGGATTTAAGGAAATCTCTGAAGGAAATCTGTTGCACTTGGGCGTATTTTAGTTTAGAGGGAAAAATTAAAATCTACCCCACACTTTTGTTGCTTTATTTTACTTCCACTTCAGAATTGTGCTCTTATCACCTAAATCCCAGTAAAATACATTAAAGTTAGAGGCTGCAATGTGACAAAAAGTTAAAAACTCCAGGAGATAAAAAGGCTTTTGCAAGGCTGATCAGCTGCAACTTTTGAAAATGTCGACCTGCCTAGAAGTTGTTGTCCACAAAGGACACTTTAAAGAACGGTTTCTGATGATGATTGCTCTCTTATTCTTGCCTCCTGAATCTTATAAAACAGGTTTTGCTTCAACATAATCACCCAAACACACTGTTGGGCATATTGCCATACAAAAGTATTGATTTTGCTTGAGAGAAATAAAACGGAGTGTTTTAACATCAATTAGTATCCTGTTTGCTTTTAGTTCTGCTATGCAGTGACTTTTTTGGATTTAATCAAGACCTACGGAAGAATCTCAATTCTAAATTATGTTAATAATTCAGGTATAAATTTCAATTATAAAGCCTAAAGTGACAGCCTGGATTTTGATCTCAAATGTGGAAAACTTCAGATTAAGCCTGTCCTAAATCCAGGACTGAAAGTTTTAAACCACCAATAATTTGTTTAGATTTTGCTTCCAGGCAGCCAGACTTTGCTATAAACTTTTAAAGTAAAAGATTTTCTTTTCGCTTTTTCACTTCTTTTCTGTCGGGGGCTCGATCAGGTTGTTGTGCAGTATTATCTCTAATAAATTTAAGAGGTAGAAAAAAAAGAACAAGAGATTCAGTGACTTTTTACTACAAGGCAATCCTCAATGCATATTTTAGTTTTTTTTTCTGGAATATTTTTATCTACCTGAACATTTCTTGTGTTTAGCACAAAAGCAACAGAGTAGATTTGACATTTGTTGATCTTTACTCTGTGCATGAGAGGAAAGGAGGAGATATTACAACCTGTAGTAAAAAACACAATTTATGTCATTGTATATAAATACTGAAACTGAATTAAAATCACTTTTAACTCAGAAGAAGGTTGGAACAATCTGACTTTCTCCAGTAAATAAAGCCAATCTTTTGATTCAAGTGTTTATTTCTGTTTCCTTGAATTGAATATTTCCACTAAGGTTGACAGATTTGATTTATGTATTTGAAAGTAAACTGTAAAAACTGAGGCTTAAATTAGGGGAAATCGGATCAGATGTCCTTCATTTTGGGAGACTGGTAGATCTTCTCCACCTTAGCAAATGTCTAAAAATCAGCCTCTGTCTTCTTCTGCTCTGCTGTGATCAAGGTTTGACTGACAGGTCATGTCTGCATTTAACAATCATCATCCCACTTTTACCAACTCAGCGACTTTCTTGCTTTATTTAGCAACATTCCAGACAAAAAAAAAATGGTATTGGCTAAAACCGGAATCGGCAGGCTTTTTAAAGATCTGTGATCGGCCAAAAAGCTGCGGTCGGTTTAAGTAATTTGTTTGTAAACAAAATTGCAGAACAGGAGGATGGCCAAAACCAAAGGTCATCTCAAAGCGTCACCTTGATTTGGTTCTGGTTTCTGCAGGGGATCTAGAAAAGTATCTTTCAGTGGAAATGCACCTTTAGGGTTGCCAAGAGTTAACCACAGCGTCTTCTTTAAAAAACAAACAAAAGTACTCAAACGAAAGGTTGGATTTTTCTACTTTTTCCGCGTGAGATCATGCTGCTGATGAATTTGTTTTAAGGCTTCTTATAAATGCCTACCATGTGTCTGGAGGATGCTATCAAAAAACTTACAATCTATAAAGGTGCATGTAATGATGCTGATCTTTCCATTAATGTAACTTGAGCTCATTTCTTCTTCTTTTTAAATCTTTCAGTCACCTGAAGAAAGAGAGTGACAAGACCCTGTGAGGGAGGGGACACGATGCAGAGCGGCTCGGGCAAGAAGTAGAAACAAAACATGTGAATCTGTGCAAGAACAGACTGAATCAAGAAAAAAAAAGAAAAGAAAAGCACTGAAAACAAAGAGGGAACTTGTCAAACCGAACCTGGACGGGAACATTTCGAAGGATTAACAAAAGAAGAAGGTGTGAAAATGTTGCACATCGTCCCTGCAAACTGCACCAGAGTCCCAACTTTTCCCTGTATTAACCTTGTTTTGTATCGTGCTCTGTACAGTATATTAGCTGGGAGGGGAGGAGGATTGTGAAGTACAGTATGTTGTAAAATACTTGATGCCAGAAGGAATGTGTACATGAGTCTCTTTTCTGTCGTTGCATGTAGCTAGGCGCTTCTTCTGAACCGGTGGAGCTTTTGGTTCTCTTTTTAGTAAATCCTCCCCTCTTTTGTATCCGAGGGGCGTTCGATATGCATGAGACCAGCGATTTTAGTGTTTCTGTTTATGATGATAGTATTGTTATTATGATTAATGTCGTCCGTTTGTTGATAATGATATAATTATATATACAACACATATTATTTGTATTATTTTTTTACATTTTCATGGTATGGCGGTCGGTTTTTATTTTTTATTTTCAATTTACCTTGTGAAACAAGATGCAAATGAGGGCAAAAGAAACAAAAGATCTGGGAATAAATTATAATCTCTTTTTTTGCTATAGTTTCCCGAGTCTTGGTGTGTGTTTCAGAGTTTTTGCCCCGTCTTTTGTTTTATACAAGTCATTCGTGCACAAAGCATATCAAATTCCTCCCACTCCTCCCCCTCTGCACCAGCCTCTCCCTCCCTCCCTCCGTCCCTCCATCCTTCCCTCTCTCGGGTGAGTGTAGCTAATAAGAGACACATGGGATGAGTGTGAGACATGGGAGGTGAGTCGCTCCAGTGAGCAGCAGCAGCAGCAGCCACCCTGTAGAGCCAGCATTCCTGACTGCACTGTAAAAAAGGAGAAAAGAAAGAAAAAAGGAGAAAAGAGGGAAATTTGGGGAGAAGGAGAAAGAAGGGAGGAGCTGAAAGGAGTGATTTACTGATGCTGCTGAAGGCTCAGGGTTGTGTGTGTGTGTGGTGTGTGTGTGTGTGGAATCTCCTCCCTGCAGATCTGCGGCCTTCGCTGCCGCCCCACAGATCACATTTATTGATACGTCCCAGAATCTGCAGCTCCGTTCCTTCTTGCTGCTGCTGCTTCTGGGTGTTTCGTCTTTTCTGTGGGGTTTGTGTCATTTAAAGTCACCTTGAAAAAGTGTGTCAACATAATGTAAAGCGCCTTCCTGCAGGACAGATCTCATTTTTACCCCCACTGGTGAAATCACATCTGGGGTTTTATTCTTAGCACATCATCAGTCGTATTTTTCTTTTTTTTTCTCCGGCATGGAGGAGGAGGTGAAGGTCAAAGACGTCGAACGTTTTTAAACACAAACGCTCGTCCAGATGCAAGACAATCATTAATGTCGTAGTTTTTTATTTTCTGTTTAATCTTGTTGAATCAGCTTCTTCTTGTCTGTATTTACAGCTCCATTTTTCAGATTGGACCCGGACCTGCATCCATTTAATCATCCTCTGCTTCTGCATGAATATAAAGCTCTGATCCAGTCAGAAGCTGGACAAGAAGAGCTCAGAGCAGCTGGAAAGACTTGATACTTTCTGTAGGAAAACAAACCTAAACATACAGCCAGAACTAGAGTAAAATGGCTGAAATCATATCTTAATTGGTCTAGTCAAAGTCCAAGTCTAAATCAAACTAAGAGTCTTTAGTAATACTTAAAAACTGCTGTTCACAGGTGCTCACAATCTGAACTGATTGAAGTGTTTTGTAAAGAAGAATGGAAAGATTAAAGCCAGCCGAGTCAATTCTATAAAAACAAAGTTTCTGGAGCGTTAAAAAGTCTGGAAAAGTTTTTATTTTTATATTTTGTACAAGTTTTTAAAAAATAACAACTGAGAATTGAAAAAAGTTTATTCTTCCAAACTTTGTTATTCAATGACTTCAAACCAAACAGCTCACATTCATGTTTATGGTACCAGATTTTGACTGATTGATAAATAACCAGACATAAATCAGATTACAATTAATAATTAATTATTAATATCTAAAAGATAAAATCTTGAATCTGACCTTCATTTTCTGAAAATCGAGGATTATTTACATGATTTATAACCGACCCTTATTCTGTAGTTTATGTTAAACAGTTAATCTCACTCGCTGCCACAAGATGGTTTGGGGTTAATTTATTCTCTAAAATGGACCCAGTTAGACTGGAAACTTTGAACTGGAGTCAGTTTAGAAGCCAAACAAATAAAAGCAAATCCTGCATTTTGGAACGAAGGTATCATAGATCAAACTAAATATAACACAGAGGATTAACACTTAATCTGGGATAATCCAGTCCTGAATTGGAAGCATTACACCATTTATCTCATATAAGTTGCTCAAGAAGTGGAAAAACTAGTGAAATTTGATTTTAATACATGGATGAATTGAAAACTAGCTTCCACACTCTGTTGTTTCAGAGTTTTAGGGGGAAAAAAAGAGAATGTTTTCAAATTAAATATCCATAATGACAAAAATGATCTGGGAATGAGTATCCAAAATTTTGAAGAGGAAACTTTGTAGGAATCTTGTGTAAAATATTGACTCACTGAACAGCTGAATACAAAATCAGTTCACAGTTAGGAGGTTTATTAAACAGCACAGGCTGTCCTCTGTTTTCGGCTTAAAAACTCGGCTCTACTTTGTGCTGCTCTTTCAATAAAATAAAATACTAAAATGTGGTTGAAATATGACAAAACTCTGAGTGGGTGTGATCGCTTTTGCAAGCTCATTAATATCCTCACTCCATCGCTTCTTGCACTTCCTGTGTTTTTGTTTTGTTTTTGTTAGTTACTCAAACCAAGTGCACAGCAGCTCAACAGTCACACATTTAGACCATTCTTTTTTTTTTTCTGTTGTTAATTTTTAGCGGTGTGTAGTGCTAACCAATATGTCTGCAAAGTTTCTGCTGAATTTTGACATCAAACTCTTTACGACGCAATAACTATTTGAGAGAAGTGAGGAAAACATTGAAGCAGATGTCATTGCAATATTTGCTATTTCATCGTTCTCTAATCTAGTCTTGCATTCTTCAGTTTCACTTTAATTATGCATAAATGTTACATATATAGACAGTTGGAAATGTTCAAAACACAATATTTATCTGGTATCAATTAACTTCTACAAAAAAAAAACCCATCTCTGGGTTGAAAACACAGCACTAAAAAATGTTTTGCCTGAGCATCTGGTCTCAACATGTGACTTTCATTTGTGCAAATCAAACTTGTCCAGCCATTAGGATCTGTCTTGTATTATAAGATAATTAAAGTCACACTTTTACAGCTTCCATGGCCAGTCTTGTTAACATGACACGCCAATTAAAACGTTTTCCGCAGAAGCGTGAACAGTCTTGGTCCAAATTTCTGGAGAGGGGAAGAAATAACAAGTATTTACATTTTATGCCAGTGGATCTTAAAGTTACAAGAAAAAGAAAATAAAAAGGAAACAGGAGCAAAAAAAAAAAAATAGCATAAATAAAATAATGTAAAAACTTTTTGTCATACGGGCCAAAATTGTTGAGTGAAAAGTACTACCAGGCCAAGAAAATAAAAGTTTTGCCATGACTTGGGTCACTTTTTGTCAAAATGCTTTTTATGTTTATCCAAGTTTAATAAATTAGATTGGACGAGGCAGTAAAAGTCTCTTGGTTCTATTTATTATAAAAAGATGAATTCTTTGCGTTGTGTTATAACTTTACCCTTATTATAAATAAAAAGTCTCCATCTGCATCAAAATTAGTCCACAGGCCACAAAAAAATTTAAAAAATGTCTTGTTTTAAGATAAATTATCTGCTAATGAAACTAGTATTTTTTCATCAACATTAAAGAATTAATGAGTTAAAAGAAACTCCTTTGTCTTGCTGTAAAGATACTTGTAAGTCATTGCAAGAGCACTAAGATATTTGCATTAGAAACTAAACCAAAATTACTTAAGATTTTGTGTTTTTGCAGTGTTAGCATTGTCGCTACAGCTAAAAGGTTGTAGGTTCAAATCCCGGTCTGGAGTCTTTTCTGCAGGATCTTGCATATTCTTTGTCGGATGTGTGGATTCTCTCTGGTTTCTCTGTTAACCTGAAGTAGATACATATCCTGATTTTTATGTGTTGGAGATTTATTTCTGTTTTTTTCATTTCTTCTTTGTTCTTTTGCTTTATTTTTAATTTACTCCCTGTGTTACTTTCTGTTTACTGTTTGTGTCAGTTTTATTTTTCCCTCTTTATTTCTTTCTGCTTTGTTTATTTTCCACCTTTCGCTCAGCCTCCCTTCATCACAGCAGAGTTTGAATTCATTCCTCTCTTTTTAACTTTCCTTTAAGGATCAGATTTAAAACATATTTTGCTTTCATCATTTGTTCCCCATAAAAAAAAATAATTTTTGGATTTCTCGTTGCCACAGATTATCTGGCATCCAGATACTTCAGCAAACATATTTATCCTGATGACTGATCGGTTCTGATGCGCCGCTCTGGCACTCAGAGAGCGAAGCTGGTGTTCATTAATGCGGAAAGAAAACGACTGAAATGGAAAGATCTCCAGGAAGAAAAGGAGAAACTCAGGGACAGCTGGCTTGTTTTTGGATGAACTTTCAGTTTTTAGTCACAGAAGTTTGAATTGTGTTACAACAGATTTAAATTACATCCTTAATTTTGGATCAAAATACTTTAACTTTGTCACTTCAACATAATAAAAGATATTTATTATTTGTTTTTGTAATAAATCAACACTAAATATTGCATAGTTGTAAATTTACTTTCAATATTTAATATCCTTTTGTGATTATTAAAGTTTTTATTTTACTGAATTTAATCACAATTTGGTTTAATTACATTTTCTTTATCTTTTATATTACCACTGAAGAAAAACAATGAGGGAACTGATGGATGTTTCATATTTACATTTTTAAATGTGACATAAACAAAGAGAAGGAATATTTAAGGGTTTTCGCAGCAGAATGAGAACATTTGACATCTTCACTGAGAAAATAAATCCACACTCTTGGACAGAGATTATATTAAATCTGCCAAATTCTCCAGATTCATAGTAGGATATTATGAATGAAAAGCTGCTACTGCCCCCTACTGGCGCGTCGTGGGATGTACTTTTTAATCTGCAGCATGAAAAGGAGATAAAAGGTGAAGAATGACTTTTAATTTTTATTCTGAAATGATACATGGACCCTACATGAATTAAAAATGTGAATTTTACACAATCAGTTTGCTACCAATTATTAATTTATACAAGTCTTAAAGGGATTCAGGCATATTCAGTACTACATACAGTAAATCACACTTTACTAACATTCCGAACACCAGCTATTTAGTTTATAATTAATTCATACGCGGACATGTAATTGAAGTAAAACTACACCTTTCAAGGTGCAGTATGCAACTTTTATATAAAAATGTTTTTACACATTTGTTGAAATTATCATTATGTTGGGACAATATAAGAAATGTAATGTTGTTGCTCCCAGTACTAACTTCAGAAATACACAGCTCAGTCAGAAACAACCAATCAGAGCCAGGAGGAGGGCCTAAGCGCTGCTAATCTTGCTCATGTACATGCTGCTTACACCCTCCCTCTTGGTTTCTGCTACGCTATGGTTAGGTCACAAAATCAAACCCTGACATGAATGCTATAGCTAGTTCGCATGGCTACCGATGATTAGCAGTTTTTCTGTAATAGCGAGTTGCTGTTCTGCCATTAGCACATTTTGTAGCATGTACATGAGAGTGATTGACAGCACTAAGGCCTTTCTCCTGGCTCTGATTGGTCGTTTTTGACTGGGAGCAGCTTGATTTATTCACGTTATCTGTCTGATACCATACTGTCAGGACGTCATTACAGTTTTAATAAATATGAAAAATAATTTATATATTTTTATAAAAGTTGCATAACTTTTATAAAAAATATTTGGTTACACGTTTATTGAAACTTTCACTGTCGTGATAGCATGGTATGACAGATAATCTGAAAAATGTAGCTCCTCTGTCTCCTAGCGCTAACTAGGAACAGCCAATCAGAGAAAGGAGGCGGGGATTAGCGCTGTCAATCACAATCTTATGTGACTCATCCTCCCTTACCACCTTGCTCTGTGCTACCTCAGCTAGCATAGCATGTTGTGAATGCTCACTCTTGTTAACATAGCCACTGAAAGACTTTTTTTCTGTGAAGGTAAGCTGTTTCTCCTCCTTTGCCGTATTTAGCAGCATTGTTTGAAAGCACTAAGACCTGCTTCCTGGCTCTGATTGGTTGTTTTTGGTCGGGGGCGGCGCATTTCTTCAGACAGCAATAGTAGATCAGGAAATCATCGATTTTTCTTTTCACAGATGACATCGTAACAAACGGTCATAACATAGTTATAGTTTTGACAGATACATAAAAAACATTGTTCTTTTTAATAAAAGTCACATACTGCAGCTTTAATGCGAACCTCATACTTGCACATTATCACTCTTGTGAACGCTTCTCACATGTCTGCCTAGAGACTCCATCCATTTAAAGGACTTCCCACAGAAGGCGCATATATACCGCTTCCCCTCGGTGTGAATGGTCTGGTGTCTGTTCAGAGCGCTTGTGGTGATGAAGGTCTTCCTGCAGATGTCACACATGTAGGGCCTCTCCCCCGTGTGCGTCCTGATGTGGGCGGCCAGGTGGGAGCAGTTGGTGAAGCGTTTCTCACACACGGAGCAGATGTAGGGCCTGTCTCTGCTCTCGTCGCCGCTGCTGTTCCCCCCGCCGTTGTTGCTGCTGCTGCTGCTGAGAAACTGCTGGAAGTGCAGCGCCTGTTCGTGCAGAGAGGTCGGCAGGCCGGTGTGGGGTGAGATGAACTCCTGCGCCTCTGACTCCGGGTCGTCCTGGTTCTCAGCGGGGTCGTGCACCATCCAGAAGTGCCGCTTGGGAGCGTCTCCCCGCGGCTGCTCCTGCTCCTCTTTGCCCTGCGAGGTCTCTGGGAGCTCCTGATCAACGCAGCAGACTTCATCCTCTTCCTCCCCTCCCTGCTGCTGCTCCTCCTCATGGACAGCAGCCACTGCAGGGGGTGACTGATGGGGCTGGACAGAAGGAGAAGCAGAAGGAGGGGGAGGAGAATGCAGCTGCTCGGTTTCAAGATAATTGTCCGATTTAGGCTCTACAAAACGAAAACACGCCACAACAATTTCATTTTAACACACTTTAACACCAAGCTGCATGGCACATGGTTTCCATGAGAATTATACCAGAAAATACCTGAATGGAGGAGCTTCAGCTGCATCCTGAGCTGCCTGATTTCTAAATCTTTGGAGCGTAAAATCTCCTCCTGGTACACCGCTATTGTCTTCTCCACGGCTCCTAAAATCTCCTCCGCCACCGCGGAGAGTCTCTCATTGAGGAAAACTCTAAGAGGCAGCATTTTCCTGAAAAGATTGGAGGATCTTAGCGGCGATTGAAAACGGGTTTCTGCGGGTCCGTGAACGTCACGCTTCGCTTGTAAACACTGACTTGAAACGGAGAGTCACGTGAAAACACTGCCGCCCCCTGGTGGACCGGAGTGTGGAAAAAAAAGGAAATTCAAAAATACTTTGTTGGTCCCAAAGGGAAATTAAATGTTGTTTCTCATTTAATTAAAGAGCTGAAGTGGGGAGAGTAACTAACAATTGTACTCAAGTAAGAGTAGCACTACTTCAACATATTTTTACTCAAGTAAAAGTAAAAAGTAGCCATTTAAGATATTACTGAAGTAAGAGTAATTTAATATCTACAAAATACATAATCAGATGGACCAAAATATAAAGTTATGTGTAAATTTTCGTATTTTATGGATGGAAATTACAATAATTCATATTAGCAACAAAAAATTTTAAAAAATCAAGCAAAAGAAAAAAATTCCTAATCAGTTTCTTTCAATATAAAACTTTAACAAAAACTGTAAGTGTGTCTTTGTCGAATTTTTGGTTAAAATGTTTGCTCTTCATTCAGTGAAGTTACTCACAGTCAGTAGAGTATCAAGAAATTTTACTCAAGACTAAATATACCTCATAAAATTACTCAAGTAAAAGCAAAAACTACAGTGTAGTAAAACTACTCCTAAAAGAAAATATATTACAAAAATGACTTGTATACAACCAATAAATATTTAAATAGCACATCCCAAAACAAAGTGATTTTCTATCTACATCTATAACATATTGTAAATACAGATTTTTATCTAGTTCTGTAAAGCTATAAGCTAGACAAAGATGATAGGAAAGTAAACTGCAAACTCATTCCACATAATTAAGACTTTAAGTTGCATTTTTAAATATTCTGGGATAAATTAAGCATTTTCTCTACAATAATCCACTTAAAAACAGCACAGTATTTAATTCATATTTGCTCCCCGTTGTTTCTTGCTTCAGTCTTAGGATAAAAATAGCAGTGAAATCCTTCAGGGTATTGTCGGTTCTGTAATTAAGACGCTCTCTGCTCAACATGTCAGGAATATCAACCCCTCTGCCTTCATAGCAACACACCGTACAGACAAGGCGTTCTTTAAAATTACCTTTAATAATTTCTAAATATTTAATTATAAAGTCAAGGTAGAAGTCAAAACAGAGACACAGAAGTATCCTTGAAACCGTTTATTAGAATATTTCCGTATAGTTTCCCTTCTAACTGTGGGTCATAACACAATACAGCCAACGTGTTAATGGACACTTTTCTCTCTGCAAAACGAGTGATTAAAAAAAAAAGGATCATGCACGTCTACCGTGAGGGAAAAAAGCCACAGATCTTCACAATCACACGAAGAGACAGAGTAAAAACAAACCGACAAGAACTGCGACACAATTTATCCTAAAAACAATTACAGAAGAAGTTCGTAAACCTTTCAAGTAAAGGCAGGGGACCGCGCGTCCACATCTGGTAGTCAGCTTGAGCACTTTGTGTGGAGGTCAGGTTTGATCGCAGGCCGTTCTCAGTAGACTCATCAGTGCAGCACCAGTGCCTGTGTCAGCCTGTCCCTTTTTTCTTTATGGGAAAATATACCAAAAGATAAAAAAGGAGGACAAAAACCGAGGGAATGACGACATTACACAAATGGTTCGAACAGAGAGAGAGGGGAAGAAGCACTGCGAGTTGAGGGAGCCGATCCGGTTGGGTCTTTACGCCTTGGCATTGATGATGTCGATGAACTCTGGCTTGAGAGAGGCTCCACCCACCAGGAAACCATCCACGTCCTTCTGGGAGGCCAGTTCTTTACAGGTGCCACCAGTTACTGAACCTGAGAAGCAGCATTGATGCATGAGGAGGATAATGTGCAACAATTACCCTAGATACATTATTATAGTTTACATTCGGAAATTTCACGCACAACGCTGGAGGGCAAAAAGACGATTCTTTTACTTTCCATATGTAGCAGAGCTGCAGCGGTAGAACAAATCCGTTAACAAAATGAAACCTGGAGATGGAGGAATTACTAATTTAATCCACAGCAAAGGGAAAAATAATGCAGAAAAATTGTTGAACAACAACTCAAAACTACTCGTATTATTTTTTCCTTGCTCTCTCTGTCGGCCACGCTAAACACAAACCTGTCGCCATGGCAACTGACTGACAACAGTTCCACTGGTCTATAAAGATTCAAAACACACACTAAAAGAATTCCCACACAAAGAACAGATTACTGAGTCCGTTACAGTTTGCAGGCTTGATGTTTATTTTGTGATTATTAATAAGTGATCGTGATTGATTAGCTAATTTAAAACACTGAGGTGTGTTGATGATCTGTCAGAAAGCTGGTGAGTTGGTCGCCTTTTTTTTTTTTTTAACTGAATCTAAACACATCGAATTCCACAGCACATCTACATGTTAAGGTTGTCAAAGTCAAGCTAGCATAACTTACAACTTCCCTCTCCTGCTATTTTTCTTTTTTTAAATTAAAACTTCTTATTGACCAGTGAAATGCTATACCCTTAGACACAGTTTTCTAGTTATAGTGTTGACAATTAGTAGCAAAGCACAGCGTTCTTTTTTCTTTTATATATCAGGCAAACATTCAAGATTTAACGCATTATATTGACAGCTAAAACCAAAAAAAGCAGCTTTTTGCCCTCCAGCAGGGAGATGGGGCGGAATCTTACGCGTGTGACATCACAACTTGTCAATAACTTTTTCAATTATAATTCAGACAGCTCACCTCCATAGATGATCCTCACAGAGTTGGCTACAGCATCAGACACGTTGGTCTTCAGCCACGCCCTCAGTTTCTCATGAACTTCCTGGGCCTGAGATATCACACAGAAATCGTGTTTGAAGCCACACAGCACGGCCCTCGGTGGGGAAACATTCAGCTTTTCCAATATTTACCTGCTGGGGAGACGCAGTCTTCCCAGTGCCAATAGCCCACACAGGCTCATAAGCAAGCACGACCTTGCTCCAGTCCTTTACGTTGTCTGTCAATGAGATAAGACTTGGTGTTGCGCAAGCAGACATATTTCCAAACCCTCCCTCTCTATCTGAACACAAGTTGCACCACTCAGACTCTGTCCTGGAAGCTGCATACCTGCGATGACTTTGGTCTGGGCAAACACCACCTTCTCTGTGATGCCTCCCTCCCTCTCATCCAGCTTCTCGCCGATGCAGGCGATCACGCCGAGACCGCTCTCCAGAGCATGAGCAGTCTTCTGACCAATCAGCTAATGACGCAGGAAAAAAGAAAAACAAAAGAAAGTAGAATTAGGCTATGTTCACACAGCAGATATTAATGCTCAATTCCAATTTTTTGCGCAGTCTTTCCCTCGGGGCTTCCCTCATTGTACAATAAGCCTGGCGGGCCACCAGGCTTTATTTGCCCCCACCAGGCTAAGCGTTGTTTGTTTATTTTATATGTGCTTTTTTAATAGAGCAGTAACAGTGGCAGTAAACACACAGTTGACACACTGAACAAATTATGATGTTGCTCGTGCATATCTGAATTTTTATAACTTTTACAAATTTTTAAACACAAAACCTGGCGGGCTGCTGGTGGATTGCTCTAGCATCCCCATCACCAGGTTTAGCAGGTTTTCTCTCAGAAAACGCGACCCGCATGCACAGAAGAAGAACGCTAGTAGCACGCAGCAGCCAAAGTTATTCAGCAATGGAGTCAACAGTAATCATCCCAAAATCATTACGAGACAAAGGAAGCAAATTAAAATAAAACACAACTTATAGCAACTGCCTTTTGTGGAGCTTTGACTGCAATTTCTGTTTGGACGTGTATTTGGAACAAAAAGTGATCCAATTGTGATTTGATCCGCTTTAGTGACACAGAGTTATTTCATAATCATAATTTTGAGCCATTTTTACATCCTGATTTACATCAGACTTTTCTGGTGCAGAATTCTTAAATTAAATGACTGTTCAGACTGCAAACGTTTTGAACATAATCGGATACGTATCCAAATTAGTTCCACATGTGGAAGTGGGGCAGATCGGATCTTTTTTGGGGTGAAAATATCAGAATTGTGTCGTCCAAACTGCAGTGAAAAAGCCAGATATGGGACACATATGGGTAAAAAAAAAAGAAAAAAAAGGAAGTTTGGGTCACATTTTCCTGCTGTGTGAACGTAGCTTTAGTCTCTAATATAAATGTTACAAGTCTAAACTGTGAGCAAGTCAGACATGATCATGTTACCTCGTCGCTCTCGCCGAAGACGTGGCGCCGCTCGGAGTGTCCCAGGATAACCCAGTTCACGCCGCAGTCCTTGATCATCGCAGGGCTGCAGGTGGGAAAATGATCAGGACGAAACCAAACTAAAGCTCTGCTGAAGAAAATCAACTGGTTTCTTCTCTTTACCTAATCTCCCCAGTAAAGGCACCCTTGGAAACTTTGTAGCAGTTCTGAGCCGCCACTCCAAACTTGGCATCCAGTTTGGACCTGGCGAAGTCCAGGTAGATGGATGGAGCACCGCACACCACCTCTGTTAAAACACAAAACACGTTTATAATCCATAATATGGAATACAAGTAGCACTGTTGCTCTTCCCTACCTATTGCTGCGCACTGCCAATCACCTGGCTAAAAAAAAAGAAAAGGCTCTCCTACACATTTCCCTTGCTAACTTCATTTGTTTGGAAACATTTCAAGCTAGCAGCTGCATGTCTCTTAAGAAGTCTGCAGAGCAACAACTCAAGCAAGATCACCCCAAATCTCTCACTAGCTAACATCAATTTGTTGCTTCCATTATCCTACAAAAAAATGAATGCAAAAATAATAATTGTCTGAGCAATGAGCATTTAAAAATCAAAATTAAAGATGCACCAATCTGCTAGAGAGCATACGTTCCCATCAAATGTATTAAAATGGGAACTTGTACCAATTTAAGTCCAAAAAATAAACATGACAGTGTTATGCACTTCAAATAATTAAATTATAGCATGGAGGGATATCTTTTCATCCATTACTGGTGATAAGTCTTCATTTAATGTTGAAGATAACCTGTAGATTAAGAATAGTGTTTTTTAATACAATATATTACAGAGTGGGTCAAATGTGCTTTGGGTTCTTTGACAGAGGTAGCAGCTATTATTGCAACAGAAAATAAAGGAACATTATCTCTATTTATGAATCAAAGTATGCCCCTAAACTTCACTGGATTGTTTTTTTATTACCCAAGTACATCAAGGTTAATTCAATCATTGACCAAAAACTGTAGAAGTTCTTTCAGGAGTAGTTTTTCATATTTAATCAGTCAGCAGTCCATTAAAGGCAAAGGATGGCTGGCTTATTTAGACAAATTGGTATATCTCTAATTAAAAACAAAAGTAACTAAATTATTAAAGCTTTACAAGTATTAATACTTACAGAAATTTAGTGATTAATATTTAAATCTCAATCTGGAGACTATGTAAAACCCTCATACCATTTTTTAAATGTGACAATGCCTTTGGACATCAGTTTTCAACAATTTAATGTTGTGCTTAAGATAATTAAAATAAATTTAAACAAAGATTACAATACAGTTGATACTCTGCAGCACTTTTCTTGCAGCAGCCAACATGGGAGAAGCAGAGTACAGTAAAGTCAAGACACTGACATTCACAATGTAACTGTATCTTTGGGGTTACGAGGATCTATATTAGACGCTGCATGTTATTATTGGTTTGGTAAAAGGTCATTTGTCCTGGGCTGGAGTCATCTGCATTAAAGGTCTGAGTTCAGCCTCTAAAAGGTCACCAACGGGTTTGCATTCTGCACAGGTCGAAGACCGGTCTTGAGCCCCGAGTTCAAAAGTCAAACGAGTAAAAATAACCAGAGAGAGGAGAATAATTTGGGGGGAAATTATAGAAATTTGACAGATTGGCTCTGCAAAGTTGGATTTATTTGGGGAGCAAAGTCCAAGCAGAGTGAGTGAGGCTTGTTGGGCTCAATAATAGAGTTGCATAACGTAGAGCTGCAAGAGGGACTGACTGACATTCAGTTCCTCTGTCTGGTTTGTCTCCAGACTGCAGGCAGCAACAACGCGGACGGTGCATTCAAGTCGCGATGGGAAGAAAAAAATCCGAAGGCCAAAATTGTATAAAAGTAGCCACTATGAAAGCATATAAGCACTTATGTTATTTAAAATGCCCGTAACTGTGCTTTTTGTTGCATTATCGGTGCTATGACTACAGCTAAAAGGCCAAGATCCATGTCAAATGACTTTAGCCACCAGTTGAACCTGAACGCACCCCGGCAGTTATAGGGACTACGTGCTTCTGCACGCGCACACCCACCACCAACATGACGGCAGGAGCTCTCTGTCCTTCATCAGTGTCTCCTCACAACTTTCACCCTCTAATCTAGAGCCAGAAAAGCTAAAACAAAGACTTTATCTATCATTAAGTGTAAAATATTACAGGGGAGGAGATTTGTGATGCTAAAAGTCTTAACTGATTCATTGAATGACCGAGCTGTTTCCGACGTAAATTGGCCAGCTACACGAATTCAATTCGTTCGAGGTTCTTCAAACATTAAAATTAAAGGAAAATGTCCAAATCCAAAGAGGAAATTGTGTAATCGTGGTCAAAAATCTCCACGTACCGACATTGGAGTCCACCTTGCCACTATTCAGGGTCTGGATGAGCTCCCCGAGGCTTTTCTTGTCGCCGTTCATTTTCCAGTTGCCACCGACGAAGAATTTCCTGCTCATGTTTGCGGATTTTTTTTGCGAGACTTTACTGTGAAAATGAAAAAGACGACTGAAAAGCACAGTCCTTGTCTGGGGCGAAAGAGCGAACGGTAGAGGGCAGCTCGGGGTATTTATGAAGACGGAAATCCTGACTCCTCCTCTCATGTCGGGGGATTGGTTCGTGTGACAGGACGTCCGTGAACGCATCTCCATAGATCAGAGGAGAGGACGGGGAAAGAGGGAAAGTCATGGTGCGTTCAAGTACTGTGTGAAAACATCATGTCGCAAAACTCTTACAGAAATCCATGTCAATAAATAAACACATTACCAGGAACTAGGACAGCGTCTAGTTTGTAGCTGCTGAATTAATTTAACAGACTAAATTTATTTTGTACCTACGGTGTCACAGCTATTTTCTTACATGTCTAAATCTTGCATTTAAGCCATCCATCGGTTTTATGTTTTATTATCTGCTGCTTCGAAGATGTCGAGCAAACGTCTGGAATGATTTTATTTTGTTGTATCTTTCAATAAACAAGCAATCAAATGCAACATCATTGGACTCCAATGAGTCACTCCATACACTGCCACCTGCTGGCCAATAAATATAAATTATCAATATTCATTTAGGCATATCCCATATTGTGACGCTAGAGGGCGTTGTTCTTCCACCATTGAATTGTATTACGTATTCTGAATGCTGAAAAGCTTTAAAACAGTGCTCATATTTCGCACTGCTGAATTATCACTTGATTTAAAGATGAGTTTCAAGATCATCGAGCAAGAAGAAGAGACAAAAGCCCGATCTAAAATATACAATGACCTATTTATTCCACATATTCAATTTTATGTTTTTCGTTTTGGCTAGCTGGAAGCATAAACATAATTTTCTATGAGACTAGTTGCATGGTTCTGGCTGAAATAAAAATAAAAGCAGGTCTTACACGTGCATTCAAAGAGTTTAAATAGTTAAATAGTAAAAAAATGCGAGTTTATTAGTAATAATCTGTTTTGTCATCGCAACTTTGACACATTCCAGTATTTTTATTTATTAAAAGCAACTTTATAAGTAAAAATCTAACTAAATAGATCAGGGGCGATTCTAGGATCTGGCCTGTAGGGGTGCTTAGCCCCCAGCAGGTCTAAGACCCATGAGAAGATATTCGTTGGTGAGGTTTTCTAAATCTAACTGCTTATTTAAATACATTCACAAACAAAATTAAGAGACATGTTGTCAGTAATTCACAGAATAAAAGAACAATGTTCATTTTACTCAAACATATACTTATAAAGAGTAAAATCAGAGAAACCTTTATTTTTTCCAGAGGTGTATAAACTCAGTTTGAAACAGAATCTGTAGACCTCATCATACCTGCCAACATCTGCTAACATCAATGAGACACAAGCAGCTGTGGGAGTGACACAGTCCTAGTGGGGTCTGCGCCTCTGGAAATTAAAATAAAATCTACTTAAAACTATGCATTTCCAGTCATTTGAAGAACATTTTACTAAAACCAGTTTATTAGTTCATATAAATGACTCATGGAAATCGGGAGCTTGCTGTGCTCCCGCGGTCGCAGGCTGAGCACGGCTCCAAGCTCTCCGCCAGCAGCTTGGAGGTCTGGTCCATCTCCATGGCGCGGCCCGCAGACAGGACGACGGCGGCGAGGGAGAGGAAGGGGAGCATCCTGCAGAGAGGAAGGAGAGAGTGACTCTGGATTGTGGCTGGACTCAGGACTTTATGATTGGCTGCCAAAGGACTTTTTTCCCCCCCTCTTTTGTGGAAGTGATTTTTAAAGAGGCAGAAGGAGTTTTAAAATATTCAGTGATGGGATTTTAAAATATAGAGTAGATTAATTTGCAGAAGTGGAACTCCGGAGATCCCGAGGAAACGTTCTCCACCTGGCAGCAGGGAAATCCTGGATTTTTCTCCAAAGATGTCTGAAGACTTCAGTTCTCCTCTTAAAAGTTAAATTTCCTGATTGAGGGATTTCAAAAGTACAGCATAGTAAAAATACTCCTAAAAATATATATTTCTCCACCAAAAAAGTTACTCGCATAAATATAACTACCTACCTGACTACAATACAAATTATCTTAATAAATACTGGAAACACAGCAAGCATCTACAGAACATAAACGTTTCCTAACAAAGAAAATTGATATTTTTCTTTTAGCTATGCATAAGTTCCCCTCTGATTATTTAACATTTAGCAACCTGAACTAAAGTCCGATCACATTCAGAGATTAAATCATAAACATAAATGGAGCAGCCAAACCCACTTACTTACATTTTTATGTCAATCCAAAAAGTGAACCAAGATATTAAATATTGACTTTATCTCATTTTATGTAGTTTCAAACAATCTGCCAGCATTTTATTGTCTTAAGTTCAAACTTGTTCATACATTTTTAGTGGAAAATTTTGCTTTGTGAATGTGGGTTTTTGTGGCATAAGAACTATTTCATATCAGATTCTGCACAGATGAGTGTACTGGTGAGGCAGGACGTAAAAGTAATTTTTCATCATGAAATACTTTAATTTATTTATAATCCAGGAGCGGAAATTTTTTCAGTCACATTTCAGAGATTTCAGCTCTCCTGTGCCCCCTGCTGGTTCAACCAGTCACTGCAGGTTAACGTTTCTTCAAACATTAGCACAGCAGGACTCCCTTTATACATCTTTTATTTTAATTTTATTGTCTTAGACTTTCAAAATGTCTTCTTTGTTTTGAAGGGTTGGTATCCTGAGCCTTTTTTGTGCTCTACTCAGAGGAACTACCCATTGCATCCTGGGAAGTGTAGTAGAAACGCATAAATCAGAGTTGATCAAAACATCAAGACAGTTGAGTAAAATATATCTGCCACGTAGAAATCTGTCCTGACATGAAAGCACAGTGTAAACATGCCCAAAATATAAAATTTATTCTGGCTACAAACATTTTCTCAGATGTTTCATTCAAACATGACAGGAGACTGTTCAATAATTGAAAAGGCTGATTATAAGTAGAGGAGCTGCGTTACACCAAACATCACCAGAGCTAAAATATTCCCAACTAGACGTTCAAGTTTCCAGTTCTCTCAACTCACAGCCCGACAGACAGACGACACCCAGGGTGTCCGAATATTCCGACTTTATTCTGGTACCTTTTCGACTTTTTCGCATAATTACAACTTTTTTTTCTCGTATAATCGCGAGTTTCTTCTATAAATTTGACTTTAATCCCGTATGATAATTACTTTCTTCTGGTAAAACTACGACATTATCTTAATTTTATTGCGGTTATGTTCCTACTTTATTCTCGCATCATTAGGTCTTTATTCTGGTATTAGTACAGTTTCATTCTCATATTATATGAACAGCACAAGGATACCAAAAATAAAGCGAACATTTTGAAACCTATTTAAAAAGCATGAATTATGCGCAAACCGAGGAGAGGAGCTTGGAACCCGAAGCACACCACAAACAGAGAGAAGATAATTACAGGGACATTTAGCTGGTATACATTTACATGAAATGTGTTAAAGTGTTCAGTTTGTTTTCAGAGATTTCTTATAAACGGGTGCAAATAATATCCGGTGAGGAATGTTTATATAAAGGTCTGCTGTTGCTAATGTTTACAGTCATGAATAAAAAAAGTCCAAAGAGCAGAGAGTCAGTATTATAAACCATAGACATAATAGAAGAATAAAAAGAATCTTTATATATGTCTGTTATAAACGATGCCAAATAGGACACTCCTAACAATACTCTGTGAGTAATGTGATAAAACGTCATTCGATTGGCTGCGATGAAACTAGTCCCGCCCCTTTCCAACGATTGTACGTCCGATTGGACAATACGTAGATTCCGGCTGTTTGTTTTCTATACCCAGGATGCATTGCGCTACAAAGAAAATCGTGTCAGGATGCATCTGAACTGACTAAATTACAGCTTTTGATTATGTTTATCATAGACATGCGGTAATTTTGTCATATTAAATGACATTGTATCTCGGATAATGGTGTTTTGCTAAATTTAGTAAGCTGATAATTTGCACCATAAGCAAGAGTGTGTGTCTCGTTTATAAATAGTGTCTAGACCAGTTGGCTAGTACAGGAATCTTTGCTCTTAAGATATTTGTCTAGTAGGTTTCTCATAATGAGAAGCCCCCATATTTGTTAATATTAAAGTATTTTGTAAATGATCTACGAATTAAAATTATGTAATGGACTCAAGTTAAAAATAGGAACTACATCCACAATGATGTAAGTGAGAAAGAAGACATAATAACTTTAAAATCAATAGATACATTTTGATTAATGGGACAAATAATTTCATTTTAGAAATATCCTTCATTATATTAAGCGTCATGTTTTGTGGAGGTTTTGCTGCATACAGTTTGTATGCCAACTCATGTGGAAGTATTGAAGCAATGAAGTCAGTTACAAAGTGGCTTAAGGACAACAAAGTGCGGGAGTGACGATCAGAATCCCTTAATAATAAAAAAAATAATTGTGGGCAGAACCGGACCCAGTGAAGAACTTCTTACAGAAGAATACGACATTAAAAATGTATGCAAACTACTTTAGATTTGTGCGAGAATATACAAAACATTTTCCCAGGCCATGTATATTTAAAAAAATCTCAAACATTTTTTTTGTTGCCTATACAGTTAGTCAATTGTTGCTAAAGTAGAGTAGAGTAGATTTATAATCCGACAATGAGGCAAAAAGTGGTTGTCTTTTATATAAACATTGACCATCATTTTGATGTGTGACGATGACACTTGACAAAATGTAATGTGTGAAGTCTTTTGTCTTTTTGTGTTTTTATGATGTAAATCTCTTTGAACTGCTGAAATGTGCTATACAAATAAACTTGATTGACATATACAAACATTTGACTTAAACACCTAATTACCACGATTAAGTGACACGAATTATGACAGATATCTGTCTTAACCTTACAAAAAAACAAATATGAACTCGAGTAACTTATGGAGGAAAGGTCCCTCCTCTTTCTCATGCTATTCCAGCAGCCAATCACCATCCAGCCGGTAATATTCATACCCTGAAGGCTTACATACCTTTCGCTTAAAAATATGTTTATCCACATTTTTTGTGGCTATGAGAACTTTTAACATATTAAACACTGTTTAAAAATTATATTACCGATAAAAATGAAGGGATTTTGTATGTTTTATAACATTTTATTTCAGTGTCCATACTTGTTGTTCCTCCTACTGGCCACATGGGGGCAGACTTGGTGCAACATTCCCTCGTCGTGTTTTCAATGAACATAGTTTTTCTTTTTTGCTTCCTTCGCGGCCAGACAGGCTTTACTGGCCACATTTGACTATTTCGTAGCAAAAACTTTAAGAAACGGGATTCAGAAAAAAAAAATTCCTCATATAATAATGATGAAGACATCAGAGGAGGACCTGTAGGAGGAGAAAACCTGACAGTTAAAGGAGGTCGAGCCGTTAAAGCGTGGATATGGGGCTGAGCTGTTAGAAAAAAAGAGCGCACCCTCCAAAGTTGACTGACTCGTCGTTGAAGATAGGATTCCGCCCACAAGAAAGATGGCGGCTCCCTTGCTGGAGAAATTGTCGGAGTCTTTAGGTTCGCCGGAGACAGCGATTCGCCTCATCTTATCGGTTTTAATCGGTGAGTTTGGCCTGATGAAGATGTCGGTGCGTTAGCCGGGAGAGCTGGCAGCGGTCCGGGGGACAGCATCCAACTGCTGCCTGTGTTTTCTGTAACTGTTGGTGTCAGCTAACTCAGTGACTCAACTGCAAAACAGCCTTTTTATGTGTGTGACTAAATCAGTAGTATTATTTAAAAAATCAACACACCCGTTCTCATAGTGTGATGTTAATATCTAGGAGGCTAGGACTTAAAACATTCAAAGGTTTTCATACAAAATCTAAATGAAAGCAACTGTGTGATGGTTGATTGAGGAAAATGTGCAGTTGCAGACTTTAGAAACTAATTGACCACACTTTGGTTGAACTGTCAGTGGGCTCATGTTGCGGTGGTAAAGATGTGTTGGTGAAAAGGGCCTGTGCAGTGGTGCTCTCAACTCCTCATTCTCATTTTGAAAGAGGTCTGAAGGTCAAAAAGTGCCACAATTCAAACTAAGTTGCATTTTTTTTAAAAACTGCTCAAAGTGATTTCTTATTGGTGCATTTTAATAAATTAGACTATGAAGAAAAAGTCAATGTGTAAAAGTAATTCAATTAAAAAAAGGGAAGACAAAGAGTGAAGCTTTTCAAGTGTTTACTCTGGTTAATTTTTAAGGAAAACCCAACATTAAGTTTCTCAGAAAATGTCATTATTACTTGAAATTAACTAGAGAAGGTCTTAATGCAGAAATGTTAGCCTACTGAGAAGTAGGTACACTTGGCTTGGCTTGAATGAATGTCATGCATTTCTTTATCAGTGCAGCGTGGCATGGGTGCAGTTAGCCTGCGACCCTGCTGAGGTGTTAAAGAAGATTACTTTAATAGCGGCATTCAGTTTGTCTGTCTAGTCATCATCTTCTAAGATATATTCTCAATGTGATGTAGGTCAGGGAGGTTTTATGACCAATCAAGCATAGTGATATGACAGTCATTAAACTAGGCGTTGGTACTACAAGCAGTTCAGACCTGCTCTGATTTGGACTTGAAAAAACACAGTGAAATAAAATCCTATTTAGTCATATGTAGCCACATACATTCAGCACAGTAATAATACAAAAATATAATAAAATAAACTCTTAGGTGGTTACAGGTAGGCCATTCATTCTGACTTCTTTTTAAAGCACACTTTATCTTTGGCTTTACCATCGGCCCTGCAGGTTTATTATAGGCTTAACAGGAAGCCCTGATTTGGATATGACATCTGTGTGTTGGTGTACTAGTATGGCTATTTCTGTGTGCAGGAAAAGCAGGACATGTCAGTTGGTTATAAAAACCCAGACACACCTCCAGGGTTTTAACACTCGTTTTGACGTCGAGTTGGGAAAGGGTTCAGTTTTGTGAATGCAGCATGACACAGAGTAACCTCTCCAAAATGGGCTACAAATGTTTGCACCTCAGAGAGCTGGCCCCTCTGAACTTTGCTCCAGCACACTTACACGTCTGATTTCCTCTGGACTCCTTCCAATAATACTATGTGGTCTGAACGTGGCCATTCAGATTAGACTTTGGTTGCGTTATCCTCTTGAGTCATCCTGTTACTGCATGTTGCTAAAGGTTTGTTGCATAATACAGCCGACCTATAGTACTCAATTATTACTATAATTGTACTCAATTAAAGTGCAATTATATATGTACTATATACATATAGTATGTAGTACATATATATGTATATGTATATATACATATATATTCATTGTATAACTGTTTGATTTGCATCTGCAATGTGGTCAAATCTAAATCAATGGTATCATTGATTTTCAGGGGTTCTTTTAGCTTGGTGCTCTTTTAGTTGCCCCCCTCCGCCGCAGATTTTTTACATTTCATACATTTAAATTAATATGAGACAAAAGTAACCTGAGAAAATGCAGTTTTTAAATGATGACTTAATTTATTAATTGAAAATAATTATTGATAAGTGTGATCAAGTAGTTGTAGTAACTGGCAATGAGTCTGTCACATTGCTCTGAAGGAAATATGACTCACTTTTCTTTGCAGGATTCTTCTAATACAACCATATTGGTAGATTTTTGAGCATTATCGACTCCAATCAGATTTAAATCCAGACTTAGCCGTTCTCAATAAGCAATTAAACAATGAATTACATGATAAATTAAAATGTGAGTAGGGCTGGATGATACGGCTGAAAAAGATATCAGTCGATATTAATAATTATTGATTAGTTTTTTGTTTTAAATATCTGAAATATTGCCTAGCCGGTGATGTGACCCTCCCTGTTTTATCTACAGTTTATTCTTGAGCTCATGAACTCATTTTAATGCCTCACTACACATGTTTTTTTTATTTTTAAGCAGTTACCATTCACATAGCAGGTTGTTGTATTTTTTTGTATTATTATTACTTGTATTATTTTGCCATTATAAATATACTGCTTGAAAATAGTCTCCAAACATTATTATCGTTTATCACAATAATTATCTTGACAGTTTATTATCCAGCAAAATTTGCTGTCATGACAGGACTAGACTAGGATACTCCGTTCTGTTTAATTTGAGACAGTCGGAGGTGGACTTTCTGGTTTTGGCGCATTGTCGTCCTGAATACTTTAATTGCAGCCAGCCTTACGGTCTTACTGCTTGTTGATGCGTTGAAGAATCAAAGCCGCTCCAGACCATCCCATTACCACCATCTTGTAGGGCTGTCTGAAATGTTGTGTTAATTCTCCACCAGTTGTAGACAAACCCCTTCTAACAAGTTTACCTTTGTTTAATGTGGTCAGAGGATATTTTCCCCCAAAGTCTTGGGTATTCAAATGTAAGATGTGCCTTTGTGCTTTTTTGCTCAACAATGATTTTCACTCAGGAAGTCTCTAACGGTTGCCAGTTTTCCCAGTGAATCAGGAACTCTGAGGCAGTGCGGTCTGTAGTGCTGTAGATGTTCTTGGCTCCTTTCCTCCTGGATGAGTCGGGGATGCACTCTTTTATTGACGTTGGGAGGCGAACCAGTCCTGGGAGGGTCCACCACCGTTTTTCTCAATTTGTGAACAATGGCTCTCACTTGGTTCGCTTAGAAATGGCTTTGAAAGTTAAGCTTTGCTTTTTGAAATCTTTTAGTCTACTGAATGTTCTTCTTCTACTTAATAAATACAGTTATCATTTGAAAACTATTTTTGTTTACCCAAAGTTATCTTTGATAAAGAGCTAAATGATATATTGAATCACAATGGAAACTTGTAAAGGACTTCTGACAGCTGCCATATAGTCACGTTCTGCAGATCAGTCAGTTTAACAGGATCTAATTTTCTTGCTCCCTTAAATCATGCAACACTTGACTGGTGTTATTTGATTTGAAACATTATTGTGTGACTAAAATCTGAAACTGTAAGGAGGGGGAAGACTTTTTATAGCACTGCAGTTTTTGATTTACAAAGCTACAAAATGAAACATTTTATGACATTTTCATAAGAAAGAAATGACTGGTGCAGGTTTCTTTTTTCTCTTTCACAAAGCTTACAAAGCCATTTCTTTAAATACAATCAGATGATTTGGTTTGAATCCGCTTTTACTTAATTATGTTCCTCATATACTGTATGTAAACCTTGATATTCTGACTTCTTGGAGGTTTCTGTAGCGCTCATCTTTATGTTCGTTTGTTTATCACGTAAACTTTGGATTGCGCTAGACCCAATCAGGTGAATTTATTCACTGTTTGGGGATTTAAATGTGACTGAATTTGATGGCTCCCTCATCATCAAACCAGCCTTCCTTCCCTGATTGCGTACATAGCTTCAAATAGTCCATGTTTTGTGAAAAACATACCTTACCCTGATCACAGAGCGTTAATCCGTCTGTCTACAACACACCACACATTTTTTAAAATGATTTTAACAGGCTTCATGGTGTGTACGTGCAACTCCCTTAACCACAAGGTCACTGCTGTTGATATCAGTAGTGATCACTTGGATCAGCCGAAGACACGCACTAACATATTTCTTCTGTGTCTCTTCCTCCTGCAGGGTATCCCTTCGCCCTGGTGTATCGTTGGTTCCTTTTCTACCAGCCCGCCACAGTTATCCACTTGTTCCACATTTGTTCTGGCTTGGCGCTAGCAGCATTCAACTTTGGTGAGATGGGGAGGAAAATGTACAACTGCTGCAAAGATTTTCATTGTATAACTGTTTGATTTGCATCTGCAACGTGGTCAAATCTAAAAAAACACTTGCATGTAGAAAAAAACAGCATTTAGTTTGTGCACATTTATTCAGTTTGTGCACATTTATGAAGTTAGATCATCTCCAAAGTTCACTGCTAGAGATCTGCATTAAAGGATGCCAAGTAAAAAACTTTTCTGTACTACCATCACAAACAAAAAACATCTGGTGTTTGATAAACTTAATACTTTAACTTTGTATTTTTTGGCAACAAATGCTCCAGGTGTGTTTGGTGCTGAACAAAGGATAAATATGTGGAAAGCCACCTGATACCTTCTAATTAAGCACAGTGGAGTATGTATGATGCTGTGGCCTGATTTTCTGGGAATCTTGTTAGATGAGATGGCGTTATGAGATTTTTTGAAATAACATTTAAAATAAAAATCAAGTGCTCTCTGCCAGAAACCTCAAGCTGGCTCACCCTGGGCCTTTTAGAAAATCTCTGTTCTAATCAACACAGAACCATCTCAGTTCCCAGAAATAATCATGTAGAAAATCTGCGAGGTGAGGCAAAGACAGTACCGATGACTCTGGATGATATGGAGAGATTGTGTAAGATCCCTCTCTTTGTACATTGTGAAATGTTGTGGGAGTTTCTAACCTTCCCGTCAGCACAAACTGAAGTTGGCATCCTATTGGTGGTTTGGTTTGTCTGTTTTATCTTTAAACTATTATTGCAGACAATCAAAAACACATCCTAATACTCAATAACTTCCAGATTATGAAATGGCACTCACAAATTGGATCTTTTTTTTTTCTTTCTTTCTTTTTTTTGTTTTTTTTGTTTTTACAGTTTACAGCCTTAGAAATTAAAATAAATCCAGGTGACCTTTATGTTAACCAGGTCAAAGGAAAACTAGATGTTATGCGAGTTTTTTGTGACGTTTGCCCCATGTGAGTTAAAGATTTTTTTTATGTCTTCTAAAATGTTTAGTGTGAAAAAAACACAATAGAAAAGGAAGTTGTTTAAGGCATTTCACACATCTGAACCACAGTGGCATAAACTAGTCCACATCTACATACACTAACAGTTGTATCCCAGTATATACTCATGTTTTTGAAAGTGTTAAAGTGTTTATTTTGTAAGAAGTCACTCTTTAAGGCTCAGTTTATTAAGTTTATTGGAATGAAAACAAGTTTAATGCGTTTGTTGTCACTCATCAAAAGGCTTTCTTTCTGTTTAATGTCTATTAAGCACGTAATCTTGATTTGTAGATAATTTACTTCCTTTTTAGCTTGCTAACCTCCCTTTCGCCCTCTGTTTCTTCACCACTGAATTTCTTCACCGTATTTGAAGGATATGAGAAAATCTTGAAATAACTTCAGAAATCTTTCTCAGCATGGTTGAAATGTTGAAAAAACAGATTGTTCAGAAGGCTGCATGCGTCAAAATGTGCAAAAATTGTGGCAAAGGAGGAAAATACTCCTTTTTCAATTCATCTATGTATACAGTACAGACCAAAAGTTTGGACACACCTTTTAATTCAATGAGTTTCCCTTATTTTCATGACTATTGACATTGTAGATTCACACTGAAGGCATCAAAACTATGAATAACACATGTGGAAATATGCACTAAACAAAAAAGTGTAAAACAACAGAAAATAGCCCTTATATTCTAGTTTCTTCAAAGTAGCAACCTTTTGCTGTGATTACTGCTTTGCACACACTCTGCATTTTCTTGATGAGCTTCAAGAGGTAGTCACCTGAAATGGTTTTCACTTCATAGGTGTGCCCTGTCCGGTTAATAAGTGGGATTTCTTGCCTTATAAATAGTCATGAAAATAAAGAAAACCCATTGAATTAGAAGGTGTGTCCAAACTTTTGGTCTGTACTGTATATGCGATAGTTATTACATTAACTTTTAAAACCATCCTCCTACACTTCTATAAACAAGTTAATTCATTTCTGAAAGATGTAAAAATTTAAATATTTTCAAAAATGAGAACTTCTCTTAGCAGATTTCACAATCTGCTGATATCATCTTCTTTCAATTTCTGTTTGTGGGTCCACAATGAGAGGCTGTCCTATAAAACTAATTAAAGATCATTTAAAGATGTTGGAAGAGTTCAATGAAAAGGTCGACATCAGGACTAGAGACAAATCTCAGCTTTTTCTACGTGTAGAAATTTGTGAGGTAGAATTATGTGAGATTAGGCAAAGACTTTTGCAGTAAGAACAAAAAGACCCATGATTTGTATGTGGATTTATAAGAGCTTATATGGAAAGACACTTATTTAAATAACTTATTTTAAAGAGAATAATTTTTCAGCAGAAAACAGCCAGATACTTCATACCGCAGAGCTGCTACTTCTTCTAAAGGTTTTCAGGTTTAATTCTGAAACAACTTGCTTATTTTTCAGACTCTTGATAGAAACATACAACCTTCTCTCGACTGAGACAAAATCCGACTCCAAGCTTTGGATCTGAATCTGTTGGCTTGGTGAAGTCTGACATATATCTGTGCATCTGCAGATCAGTTTCTGTTTTGCATTTGGATGAATCATCAAGTTCTGCTTAGTCACTTCTGGGGAAGTGCATTTGGTTCTCTTTGACTTTGCCAGGAGGTTTGACCACAAGGAATGTGCATCTAAATATTCACGCCCTGCATGTTGGTGCAGACTTGTCCCCTTTAAAAAAATAGTTAAAATGTAAATACTTAAAAAGTCAACCTAGCTAATCAAAACTTTGTGTTTAGTTCAAATCTGAAGTAGATAAGCAGGTGGATGCAGGATGTGGCTTAAACATGTTTCATTTAGCTATTAAGATGATAATTGTTTTGATACAGGAAATAACTACTAATTTTAACGAGTTAGCCTAGTTTAGTTGACAACTATCCAAACATGTTTTATTTTTAAACCAATTGATTTGTTCATTTAATTATTGGGGGACTCTTTTCAAGTTCTAAAATTATTTAAACTACCGTACTATTTATCTAAAGTCAAGTGTGCCAAAATAATGGGACACTTCGGTAAAAACAATTGAAAAGCTGTGTTTGAAATACATTTTTTCCTTTCACTTGTAATTTTAGGTCGAAAGTATCAACCAGGTGCAGCCAATAACATTCACTTCATTAGCTTATTTAAAATCAAGGGATTTCTGTCTGTTTCCTGATGTGTTTTAACACAACACCAGAGTGGAAGGACATGAGCAATGACCTTACTGAAAGTACTCTTATCGTCCGTCAATCTGGGAATGTTTATAAACCCATTTCCAAACAAGCTGAAGTCCAGACTGCTAGTCAGCATTTCCAGATGTGGACGTCCTAGTAAAATCACCCTGTAAAATTGAAAGAAACAAGGAAAAACCTCAAGGGTTTTCCCATTGAGCAAGTCTAACTTGTTTTCAGAGGCTTCCAGGCGGCAATGGCCAAGCCCTCTAAAAAGGGCATGGCAGTGTTGCTTTGGTTTGTTAATGTTAATGAACCACAACAGTTTGAGAAAATGTTTTTAGACACATTATATAAACAGAATAGAATATAATATACTTTATTGTCCCTAGAGGAAATTTGTCATGGACTCAGTAGACAGACGTAGAGACGTCCAAATGTTGCTGTTCGGTGTCGAAAACTAAACATTGATTTTTAGCTCAAACTCCTCATGTTGCCCTTCAAACACAGTGGTGGTTTAGGCTTCTATTACTTCTTTGGAGCCACACACCTTGCAGTAACTGAAACTTGGAAGAAATTAGGTCGTCAACACGGCAATGGACCCAAACACGGTAGGAAATCTAGGACAAAATGGCTGCAAATGGCAAAAGTTTAGAGGTGCAACAACTTTTAACAGAGCAATGCAGAATAAAATGTTGATAAATGTTTATTTTATTTGCACCTAAGATTAGACAAGTAAAACTTTTGAAGCAATAACAAATCAGTTTGTACCAAAGTAAAATAATGAGAGCCTGGGCTCCATTGTGGTCAAGTGCCATTTAGAGTTACTTCTAACAGCAAAACATTGATTCCTCCCTTTTCTTTCTTTTGTGGCTTCGCTTGGACTTTACAGCAGGTCTGTAGCTTTTATCTTCCTCTGTTTGAAAACTACTTTCATGTTCTTTTTGTGTTTTATGTCTTTGCCTTTCTCTGTCTCTGCCGATACTAAAATGTATAAAGAAAAGCGCTGTTGACGTTTTGAGTCCAACAGGTCACACTCGGCTGCACTCACCTTCATCTCCCCCTTCTGTCCGCCTTCCTCCCAGGCTCCCAGCTGTATCACTCCGCACTATGCGTCTTCGTCCAGTTTCTGATGCTGAGGCTCATGGGGAGGACGGTAACGGGCGTCCTGAGCAGTTTTACATTTCAAATGGTGAGCGTTCCCTCATCTTTATGTGCCCCGGTTAATGGATTTGTGTCTAAGCACCAGACTCCGGCTACATGTTTCTAAAAATGGACTGTTGGGTATTTGCATTTTCTTTTCTACAATATATTTTACCAACTTTTCAGTCTGTTATGGCTTTAACCTTTAATTCAGATTTAAACACGCAAAAGTCGTGCTGTCCCTTTTTGCTAGGGATCATATGAGCTTCTCTCTTCTATCTTTATTAGGAGCATTTTGATTTTATGAATTAGCATAGCACAATAATTATCTTCTCTTCAGAGGCTCTTAAAAGTGAGATGAACTTGAGCAATAAATGATGAATACCACTACTGCAGAAATCTAAAAGTTTAGCCAAATGCAGCAGGTAAAATTAAAATGACTCCCTCTTCTTTCACAGGATTTAAAAGCTTCATTTTGTTGCCAACTGTTGCCATTAAAATGCTTTTGATAAAATTGGCTCATAGGGATGGATTAGAAACCACAGAAAAATGTTTTGAAATAATTAGACTTTTGACATCAGTTAAATAAGCGGTGCTCTTGTAGCGCCCTCATCATCTTTAATAATGTAGGTGTGTAGGTAATGTAGGTGTGTCCCGATTCAGTATTAATATCGGATATCAGCCTGCATCTAAAATTTATCCAGAAATTCTTGGGTCAGTTGTTCTCATTCCTATTATTGATGACTATTATTAATAAGTAATAATCACCTGATCAAGTCCTTTCTAACAGACCAAACTACAAAGTTAGTAATTAAAGTATGTATGTTTGTGTCAATACTGTCAACATCAGTATCGTCCAATACTCAAAGCTGAAATGTTGACATTGTATCAGAAATTAAAAAGTCATATCGGATCACTCCTATAATAATATGCTGACAGGGAGCATGCAGCA
Source organism: Xiphophorus hellerii (assembly GCF_003331165.1). Taxonomy (NCBI): domain Eukaryota; kingdom Metazoa; phylum Chordata; class Actinopteri; order Cyprinodontiformes; family Poeciliidae; genus Xiphophorus; species Xiphophorus hellerii. Next base: position 12,944,456 of record NC_045674.1, on the reverse strand, counting down.
GCAGGTGGGGGAGGGGCAGTATCAGTGTGTTTAATACAGTTGCAGGAATCTCCAGTGTTTCCGGCTCTTTCTCTGACCTGATTGGAGAAATCAAAGCTTTGTCTTTGGCCCATGGCTATTTGGGAGCTTCTGCCCTTCATTTCAGGTCATTACCAGATTTTAGAAGAGTTTGATGACCAAATTGTTTCCATTAATTTTATGCTAAAATGTAAAATCTGCTCAGATATACACAATTTAGATAGTTAGCATGCTAGCAGGACTTTCTACAACTTGAATCTTTGCTGAAGATCCATTTGGTCTCAGCTATGTTGGAACATCGCTAAAAGATGGAGGACGGAGGCTCTGGACCACAACTTGCCTTATAATTTAACAATGTTTACAGCGACTGTATCACTTCATATTCTGTTTGTCTTCCTGCAGCTGTACCTGATGGCAGGATACTACTACACAGCAACAGAGGAGTATGACATCAAGTGGACGATGCCTCATTGTGTCCTTACACTGAAACTCATCGGTGAGTAGATCACAGCTGATTCTACTTCAATCATAAAAGCAGTAACTTGATTCATTTATTTTTAGTTTAGGCCAAGTTGTCGCTCACAATTTCTGCTTTTTTTGGTTCACAGGTTTGGCATTTGATTTCTACGATGGTGGCAAAGAACCAGTGAGTTGGCTCGTCTGTTTTGCTTATATTTGGTTACTATATTATCCATCCAATGGCTTCATTGTGTCGCACTTTATTTGCTCTCATCCTTATCTTCTCATAGCTTCCTGTTTTCCTTTTTATTAATCATATCATAGAAAAAAAATCAAAGAGAATGAGTTTTCAGAAAAGATTATGTCTGGGGGTTTGTCTAAACTAAAAATAAGGAGTATAAGAAGTTATACTGTGCAGCTGCAGGGCTTTATGTGTGAATTATTATGATGATATTTACTCTATATCAGGACTCTACAACTCCAGTCCTCAAACACCTGATTCAAGAGGCTGAATTACCTTCTTGCCATGTCAGCAAGCATGTCTAAACCTTGTCTTGAGGACTAAACACCCTTGTATTAGAATCAGATCAACCCTGCTCCTCAAGGCACACTGCCCTGCATGTTTGCCTGATTTAACACACCTGATTGCATTCAACAAAATCCTGTTAATCAGCCATCAATTGAAATCAGGTGTGGAAAACATCCATGGCAGTGTGCCTTGAGGACCTGCATTACAAACGTCTTCTGGTAAAAACTTAGGGCTGCAAAAAAAATGTCTAATTGCGATAACATAGCTGAATGTCGCACTGATGATATCAATTATGATCACCACCTTTTATGAGCTTTAACAACTCATTCACTTACATCTATCAAATGTCGATGTTCAGAGCAGTGAAAGCAAATCCAAAAGCCTACTGTAGATGTATTGGTGGAAATGATCATTTTCATGAAACATATTATCCTACTGAATGTTTCATTCCAGCTGTCCTTCACTGTTGTGCTGTTTCCAATTCAATTTAATGTGCAATTTTATTTAAAAAAATAGACCTTTTGAAGACTTTGCAAATTTATAACTTAACCAGAAATAAACAACTAGATGTACTGAAGAGTATGAAGCTTTTATCCTCTCCAGTTAATCATTCAGCGATAGCAACAGACAAATTAGACCGGAGCTGCATAATATATTGAATTGTTGCATTATCAGTGTGCAACCGCACTTTGTATTTCTGATATTATATAATAACCCAATGGAATGAACTTTAACCTTCCTTAATGATCACACTAGGACTGTTTCTTTACTGCCAAAGCTTGTGGAGAGGGATGGAAACATGGTGTAATAAAATAAGGATTGATAAACGTTTCATCTATAGTATCTCAAATATTTTCCTAAAATTGTTTAATCCTAAATGAGTCACTGTCTGGGACAGCTAGAGACGTATATCACCACTGATCTACTGAAACAGTTCACCTCTAAACCTCTAAAAACAGGACAGTCTGCAATCCAGGCCATGGAAACAAAAGGGCTTTTGTTTGGAGAGGAGCTGGTCTGATGATCCTTTATTCTAAACAAACCACAACTCTTTCCCTTTTAGTTACATACCGCAGTACAGGTGATAAAGAACAAATGTTTTATTATCATATAGCTCCAGTCACAATTATCTGCTGTTATTTGTCCCTGAATTCATTTACATTTGTTGATAAATTTTACTTTGTTTACTTGCTATGGTAGCTTCAGTTCAATTCTAGCAGAGAAAATAAACGTGTGACAATTTCTGATTGTTCATTATTGGTTCTTATTGAGTCACACTAATTCAATCCTAATTGTAAGTTTTTGTTCTGTTTTTTTGTTCTTGTACCTTTTCATATTTTCTTACAACCAAACATTTCAATGGATTCAGTTGGGATTTTAGACCTACACAGAATAATGTTGATTTTGGTTCATTTTTATTTATTTATTTTTGGAAACAAAAACATTTTAATACTTGCACGTTTTGCATTTGTTTCTAGCCTTCAGCCCTGAGTTAATTATTTGTTGACCCAGCTTTCACTTCAATTATAGCCTTTTAGCAGTTTTGTGCCTTTAGACACTGACATTTTTTTTCTCGTCACTCTTTGCAAGCTCAGTCAGTCCAGATGGAGAACATCAATGTACATACATTCTCATAGATGGGTTTAGATCTGAACTGTTGCAACAACAAGAAAACACGTGGATATTCCTTATGGTCGTTTTCCTGCTGGACAGTGAACCTCTGTCCCAGTTCTAAGTGTTTTGTAGGATGTTACAGATTTTATTTCAGTATCTCTCTGCATTTGACCTCACTCATCTTGTCCTCAACTTCCTTGTCCCTTCTATGGAATAGCATCGCCACAGTATGATGCCTCTGCCACCATGTTTTGCCACAGATTACGTGTTTGCAGGGTAATGTGCACACAGTGTTCACCACAAATGTGCATTTTGTTCTCATCTGAGTAGAGCAAGCTTTTCGCCGTTTGTTGTTTCTCTTACATGGCTTGTGACAAAGTGTGAACAAGATTTCTTGTGGCTTTTTTCTTGCCATTCTTCCATAAAGGCCATATTTTTAGAGAATAATAGTTTTCCTGTTGACAAATTCTTCCAACTGAGTTATGGATCTCTGCAGCTTTTCCCAGAGTTACTGTAAATTTCTTGGCTTTTTCTATGATTAACGAGAGAATCAGGTTAAGGTGGATGGATGGCCTTTTCTTCTTAGGTCAGCAGTATAAATCAATAACAATATATTCCGCGATAGAGGCATGATCAATATCAGTAGATGATACATCTGTTAGGATATCCATTTAACTCTGATTCAGAAATGCTCGGCATTCTGGGAGATGAAGGCAGAGGAAAGACTTTATCTGCTCAACCTTGAACGGTGATCTAAGCAAGGTTGGTGACATTACCCAGCTCACTCACTCTTTGGTTACCTAGCAACAACCTGTAGAGTAACTTGTGGTTACCTAGTAACAGTCTGTTGAGTAACTGGCGCAGCAGCAGTTTCAGGTTTCTCTGCTGTGCCTGATAACTTAGAAAAAAAAAAATGCCCTGGGGTGGAAACTGTGGCTAAAATGGGAAAGGTCACACCATCAGTTCAGAATTTCAGATACTTAAAAAAAAAAAAACTAATCAATAATTATTGATATCAACTGATATGAAGTACTTACCATGATACGTTTTTCAGCCACGTCATCCAACATTTGTCCGCAGTTGTTTTTCTCTTTTAGTTTTTTATTTCTACTGATATCTGTTCCTTGTTTCCCATGTCTTGTAAACCCAGTCACAGCTGAGCGCTGATCAGGTGAAAGCCGCTCTGCCGTCAGTGCCCTCGCTGCTCGAGGTCTTCGGGTTTTCCTACTTCTACGGAGGGTTCCTGGTGGGTCCCCAGTTCACGATGCGCAGCTACCAGAAGCTGGTGTCGAGAGAGCTCACCGACTGCCCTGGAAAGCCTCCCAACAGGTACGAGAGAGGAAAACCACGAGTGATGCAGAGAAAAATGAGCAGAGAGACTATCTTAATTAGATCTCTGGTTAAAAAGACAAAGCAGAGGCACAGCCCTTGAGTTAACCTTTCTCTCTTAATATCTGTTTTAGTGTTGTTCCAGCTCTGAGGAGGTTTGCTCTGGGCTTTCTCTGCCTAGCGATATATGCAATATTTAGTCCTTATTTTCCAGACACCTACCTTTTGACAGATGAGTACGAGGTGAGAACATGAGTCATGATGTGCAGTTTTAACACAGATACAAGATAAAACATTTATGTTGTTTATTTTTTATTCACGCTTTCTAAAATAAAAACCATTTCCTTCCTGTAGGCTCAGCCTTTCTGGTATCGCTGTGTTTTTATTCTGCTTTGGGGCAAATTTATGCTGTATAAATACGTCAGCTGTTGGGTTATAGCGGTAAGTCGTTTCTTTATTATCTCAACTGAACCAAATGTGTTGCATAAATGTCTTCACATCCTGTTTTTTTAATTTTTTTATTAAAAAAACATTTAAATGTTTATGCGGAAAAGAAGCACAAATCTATTATAACTCACTCATTATCAGAGCTGGGTAGTTACATTTACTCAATTACATTTATTTTAGTAATTTTTTTAAAATTACTTTTAGGAATATTTTTACTTCTGCTTGAGTAATTTTATTATGAGGTTTCGCTACTCTTGAGTAAAATTTCTGGCTTCTCTACCAACTGACTGAAGTTTCAACATGTTTTAACCAAAAAGTCACCAGGAAATGACACACACCTGCAGTTTTTGTTAAAGATTCATAAGATTTATTTTGACAGAAACTGACTTGGGAAAATTTTCTTTAGCCTTATTTTGCTAATTTTTTTGTTATTTACATGAATTACTGTTGTTTACGCTCTTAAAATACCAAAAATTTAATATTAAAGGATTGATCATTTGATTAGCTACTCAGTACTTGAGTAGACTTTTTACCAAATACTTTTTTACTCTTACTTGAGTAACTTCTTAGATGGCAACTTTTTGCTTTTACTTGAGTAAAAATATGTTGAAGTACTGCTACTTTCATTTAAGTAAAATTTTTTGCCCACCTCTGCACATTATTGTAACTGCACAAGACATGAAAATCCTTCATGAGATTATAGTGAAGTTTCACCGTGAAGATGCCTTGAGGAGGTGATGATGCGGTGGAGATACAAGTAGCTTTTTAAAAAATAGAGTAAAGAGCCACAGGCTGACCTGAAGCAATCTGCAGAGATGGATTCAGCTCAAACTGCATGCTGTACATTAATCCAAGCAGCCTGAGAAAAGGAAAAAGACGAGACTAGCTATGAGAGAAAAACAACTCTAGTTTAATTATCATTAAAATAGTTTCGTTTTGGGAAGAAGAAATACCAGAGGTGGGTAGATTACCCATAAATTGTACTCAAGTTAGAGTAGCAATACTTCATAATGGAATTACTCAAGTAAAAGCAAAAAGTACAGCATAGTAAAAATACTCCCTCTTCTTTAAAGATACATTTAAAAAAAAATACAAATGTAATTGAGTAAATGTAAGTAGTTAGTATCCAACTCTGGGGAACACATTGGTGCGTTCTGATTGGTTGCGAAAGGAAATAGATAAATGAAAAAGCGTCGTTTATCAATGGTCTGTCACAGTGTGTGGGTGTAGAGAAGGGTGATGAATTAAAATGAAATATTTATTTTCCCATGATCCTTATTGTTTCTTAGAAAAGGTTTTCCCATCAGAGCACATTTTACTCAGGATCTGTTAAAAAGATTCACGTTGTTCACACGATGCTGCTCTTCTACATCAATCACATCAGCTCTGTGGTATTTCAGACAAAGCAAACCTGACTTTTTATTACTTAGTCTAATCTGTTCTTACCTTCTTACAGCTGGTGTTCTGTAGAAACATTAAATTAATTTAAATGTCATGTATGATGAAGCTTTTTACATACAGTGACCAACAAACTACAAAGACACATTTCTAAAAAGGTTCTATTGTTTACTTACCTGAACAAATGCCTTTTGTTTTTGGGTTTTATTTGTCATAGGAGGGTGTTTGTATATTAGCTGGTCTTGGCTACAACGGCGTAGTCAATGGTAAACATCAATGGGACGCCTGTGCCAATATGAAGGTGTGGCTCTTTGAGACGACGCCCCTTTTTGGAGGAACAATTGCGTCTTTCAACATCAACACAAACGCCTGGGCTGCAAGGTCAGTGGGGTTTCTAAGATCTGTAATCCTCCCTAAGCTAAAGTGAAGCGGCGTTGTAAAAGTTAAAAATTAATGAGCTATCAGTGAAGCAGTAGTGGAAACGGTTCAATTAGTTATCCATTTATGGCTTTCCTTTCCCAAGGGAGAACTGGCATACAATCAGAATCCACACTTTGTGGAATAATAACAAGAAGGAAGTAGGGATCCAGGTCAAAAGGAATCATTGACAATTTCCAGCTCAAGTTGTGCACATTAAATTCCTCCAGCACCTGACCCAGTTCAATGAAGACCTCAGCAAACAAAGCAATTTATTTATCGAGCTTATGGTTTATTACACGGTCCATTTCCGCTGGATGCTATAACAACTTTTGCTTACTCTTTCATTTTCCGCTCTTCACACTGCTTAGGAAGCAGAAAACGGAGGAGAGGAGGGTTGGCTGTGAAATAGTATAACTGAAAATATTAAGGGGATGAAATGTAGGTGATAATTCGCCTTTAGTGAATGCAGAGCATACTTGACACATGGATGATCTAATTATTTAACCCACAAATACCTATTAATAGCGTCATATGAACCAATTTTGAATTTCTGCTCCCAGCCCCTCAATAGTAGCAGAGTTTAGATCGAATGCCTTTGTGTCGCCTCTGTTGTCGCTCAGAAAGTTAAAAAGGTTCATAGTACAGTATTTAACACCAGGCTGAGGTTTACACACACTTTTCATCTGCATTGATGTCATATTATACTTTTTCTATTAATGACCTGTTCTTCTATCCGGTATGGAGTGATTATTAAAAAAAACACTAACTGAGTTTGCAAATTAGAATTTAGTGTTTCTTTCCTAATTCATTCACAAAGAGCATAAAATGTACAGGTATACATAAACCTAATTCATTTTTAGGTTAACTATTCCATAGCAAATGCAGAGAAGCCTCTCTTTTTGCAGCTACTTACTGACATTTCAGTCTGAATTTGTGACCACTTTACTTATCAGAAATTGTAGTTTCAGGTATATTCCACCATTTTTTAAAAGGTTAATGACAGAGTTCACGCCTCCTAAACCAGTTTTGATGTTTGTTTTGAATCTTTTTCCTGTTGGTGCAGTCAGTTATGAGGGAAAGTTGAGACATTTTGAAGAAGCTCCACTTTCTTCTTTGTACTAAATCAATCTGCACAAGTGAGCAGCTGGAAACCTTTATGAAATCTGAATGTTTTCCTCCTGGAGAAGGTGGTTCTTTCTTGGCTGCAGTCCATGTTGACGTTATGCATACTGAGGCATTACTCCAGGCTGTTTCTTTCAAACCAACTTCCTTTCATTTGAGTTGACATTTTGGGCCAGATGAGCATAACTTTGGTACAGTTTGCTGTTCCAGCGGGACGGTGTTCCCAAACACACATCAAACTGCTTTTGGAAAAGATAAACAAGGCGAACTTCATCTTTCAGAAAGTGGCCCAGCCTCAACTGAATTTAAAATTTATAAACTATTTCTAAGGATTGGGTCTGTGCCTGGAACTGGAATAATGTCTGTGAAGTCCACTGTTACTGATAAGAAGACTAATCAAATATAAAGCTGGGAATAAGCCAGAAGCTCGTTGATGGCTACAAGAATGTGTGTCTTCTCTGCAAGTTGCTCAGTGGCCTTTAATTAAATACCAATATTAGTGTCAGTTTAATACACAGAGGGTCAGAATTGTACATATCACTTTCAAATGTAGAAATAATGTCACATTTGGATTATAAAAACAGTTAAAGTTTTCTGTCGTATCATTGCTTCACTTTGAGAGAAAGTACAACAGAAGACCAGAATTTTATCAATATTTATCAGCATGATGAAGTATTTCCCTGTGCAAAAGCAGAAAGCCACATGAAGCTAAGCCTTCAAACATCAATGTCTTATTTTTTGTAATTTATATTTTGATTTATAGATTTCTAAAGCAAAGACAAGGCTTGTTGGCAAAAATCTTGGCAAAGCAGATTGCGAGAATGAGTGGGAATAAAATCCAGTTTCTTATTTGCTTTCGTCAGTCTGAGGAATGTTAATTTAAATTCAGTAATTTTTCCCAAAGGGAGATTAAATGTTGTGATAACTCAAATCAGCCAAGTATCTTCAGAAAGTTTTTATCCATGGTGATCATCAGCAGGAAGCATCTCCAACAGCAGTCAGTCTCACAGTGAATATAAAGAGGCTTCTGACTGAAGACCATCATGACATGCTAACAGTTCAATATCAACTCCTAGTTTCATTTATGAATTTAAAAAAATCATAAGATAAATTTATAAATCAGTATTTGGAACCAGGTCATTTTTATAAATCAAAGTTAATCTGGAAATGTGCTTTTCATGTAGACGAATCCATGGGGTATCCCTGGTGGCGCCTCGAGATGGGGTCACTGATAATCTTGGGGTGCCACACTGAAACCAAAAGCCTAAACCAAATTTCAGTTTTTAATAGCCTGCCATTAAAATATTTAGAAGGACTGGGGTGAGTGGTATAAATAAATAAATGTTGCAACTTCCTGACATTGTTGCTGACATTAAAATAAATCTGCTGGGTCAGTGGTCAGACTGTGCTGTGAAAATTTAATATTACTGACGTTGAGGTGTTATATTGGTCAACTAATGAAACAATTAGTTTTCTTTATAAGCATCTTATAACGCAGTAGATCAGCAAGTAGTTTAAAAGCAGAGTTTGGCATCATATTTTGTTTTTATCTAATTAGTTTAACACATGTTGTTTAGCTTTGTAGCTTCCATCTGCACAGATTTATGATCTTCTTCCAATATGTCATCATATTCTCTCAGATTTCTGCTTTAGAAGCAAACCTGACTGATCTGAAGTGATCTGAAACAAGTTTCTTGTAGAGTTTAGACCATTAACTATCTAACAGGCAGCTTGTCTGAAGCCCAGTGAGGCTCGTCTGAGTCTTTAAGCAGCTGCACTTCCTGTACTCATTTGTCAGGCCGTCAGCCAGTGCAGAAGCCTGCCATCAGCGCTCATACAGAACACAATGTGTGAACTTGACATCTTTCATAGATATCTACGCTTGATACTTTCTTAGAAAATGTAAAGTTCAAATGTACTAATGAACTCAGTTGCTATGCAACAATGACTTGCCGGTGAGTTCGTTCAAGTCGCTGTGACAGCTGAGGTGTTTCTGACTGCTTTTATGACCAAAAAGGTGATTTGTGACTTTGGCTTTTTCCTCTTTTCAGACATGTGTTCAAGCGGTTGAAGTTCCTGGGAAATAAGACTTTGTCTCATGTGGCCACGCTGCTCTTCTTAACCATTTGGCACGGCCTTCACTCTGGATACATCCTGTGCTTCTCCATGGAGTTTTTCATCATCACTGTAGAGCGGCAGGTTCGTTTTCCACACAGAAAAATTATGAGAAAACAAACGTTTATAGACAGGCCTAATTTTTTTCAAGAAGCCATGTAATATTTCAAATTAATCTTGGTCGGTAGATCAAATTTTAAGACTTTTTTGCTAATTTTCTGTTGAACATCTGACCGTGGCATCAAATTTTGAGGAAAATATGAAGAAACAAGACAAGTAAAGGACATAAGAAGAGTCAAATCTGAAAAGAAAATGTTTTGCTAACTCACTTTTAATTATTTCTTTAAACCAGGACTGTTGTAGAGTTGAATGGCAACTATAAATTAATTGAAAAACAGGAATTGAGTGCACATTTGAATGTTTTAGTGATTTTTCTTTTATCTAAACTAATTCAATTTAACAAATACAGACTTAAATAGATGCATAACCCGCATTTTGGTGAAAATTGCATTAGCAAGTTGCGCCTCTACCACATGGTTTTTGCAGCCTTCAACAGGCCTGAGATGCATCATTCAGCTGTTTGTTGTGTTCAGTTTAATAGCATTTGGGCTTTTTTTTAATATTTCATCTATTAAACAAATGAGAATTAGTTGTCTACTTGTGATGAGCTGGTTGTGTCTATCATTCATGTTGTGGTCGTATTGATCAGATTAAATAGGAGCCCAGTTTAGTCCTCTTTAATCGGTCGTTTGTCTAGAAAGTCTGGCTCGTTTGTAGAGGTGTGAATGCGTAATCAAACTCTGATGTGGACCAAAACCCGAACTCTGGTCCGCTTAGAAACCTCGGTCTCTGTTTGGTTGAAGTGAACTCTGGTGCATTTTGAATGCATATATTGATCAGAGACCTCTACTAAAGAAGGAAGTGGAATAGAGCAGAAGGCATTCTGGGTAAATACAACCAAAACAAAAACTCTTGTCTAATGCTAAAGGGAGAAATGACTTGTAGTTTTTTACCACAGACACAGAAGAAATCCTACAACCACTGAAATCTGATGCTACTCCATTTTTGTTCATATTTTGTGAAGAAGGAAGTTGTGCTGGTATTCTTCTGAGGTTTTCGCCACTACAGGCGAGGGAGGGACAGGTTTTTCAATTAGTTTGGTTTGTTTGAAACAGTGCAGTGTGATTTCTCACATGTGATTTCACATGTGAAATCAGATTGCTATAAATTTCAAGTATTTAGCCAAAGACTCAATACCTTTGTACAATAGTATAGTAAATCACTTGTGTCTTTATGCATTAAAAATACTATTTACATTGATTTACACTGTTAATTAGAAGCACACCATTCTACTAGTATTTAAACATTGGTTCAATATTGTGGGACTAGTTCATTAAATCATATTTTTGCTGTATTTTTATTACCATTCATGTATTATATGTGTTTTTGAACAGGCCCAGGCTCTAGTGCTGGACAGTCCCCTGCTGACAAACCTGGCCAACAGCCACCTCTACCCCCTCGTCTACGTAGTTCAGCAGTTTATCCACTGGCTCTTCATGGGGTATCCTCTGGTGCCATTCTGCCTTTTCACCTATGACAAATGGCTCAAGGTAACACACATCTCCTGAGGCTACACCTCTAAGAAGATAAATCTGCTTGGGAATCTTTTTTTACCTCGTCTATATTTTCCATTTTCAGCTCAGGGAGCGCTTTGAGTATCAAATGCAAAACAGTTCTTTAAACTCCAGAGGTGCACTGTAAATAAGAGCACAAAGGGCTCAGCTTGGGAGGAATATGTTGCTAAGACAGCATTGAGGTGTTGAAATATAGCCCAGGGTCCCATTTTAGTGAATTTATAGTGAGCACGCTGCAGCGAGATTTTCCTCTGAATTATTTTCTCCTCTTTTACGACAGTTGGTTGGATGCCCAGACGTTGTTCTATCTTTTTTCTCTCTCTTTTTACTCCAAAACTAATAATATGCACATGAAGCCGGTGTGAAAGCAAATGAAGTTGTGAAACAATCTGTAATTACTTTCCAAGTTTAACATTTTGCCATAAGACTACCCTGTGGTTTCCTGTCGGAGGTTTTCACAGTAAATCTCTCTGTAATCTGCTTGAAACAAATTGATTAGACGGCGCTAAGCCTTTGTCTGCCATGGCTTACTGTTTTGTTGCATTAGTTGAGCTGAACTAAACTATGTTTGGCGGTGGACCTGGCACAATTTGTGTCAGAACCCCTGCTGAGCCAATAAAGTGCTTTATTAAACAGAAAGATGCTGCCACACAAAGCCGCGCTGTCCGTTTCTTTTAGGGAGCTTTAAAGGTTTATGAAAAGTGCAGAAACAGGAGGAATATAAAAATAAGGGAAGCGGTAATTATTTACAGTCAAAACCAGAAATTGACCTACTCCGAATAAAAAGACATAGACTTTTTTTTTCTTACTGTCTGAAGTTAAATCAGACCAAACATTTCTTTGTTTTAGGTTAGTTAAAATTACCAAAATTATTTCTATTTGCTAATGCCACAATAACGAGAGAGAGAAAATACGTCAAAGATTAATTTATTAATGGTTTTAAAACCAGAAGTTTACACAGAGAATGATTACTGCCTCTTTAAACAATGAGGACACCCTCTGATGATGTCATGGCTGTGGGAGCTTCTGATTGGTTAACTGACTCATCTGAGTTAATTGAAGTCACACTAGGAGTTCTGCTTAAAGCAACGTGAAGAGCACAAGTTGCTTTATATTTAAATGTGTTTTAGTTATAAACCCAAAACACATTTAGAGATATTCTAGCCAGATAAAGACTCCGAAGACGCCAGTAAAAAATATTAATGTTATGGAGCGGCCAGACCAATCCCTCGACCTTATTCCAATGGAAAGGATTAGTGGTGACATTAGACATGTTTCAGAGACTAAATGAGAAATCCATAGGAACTGGTGATTATAATCCAGTTGTCCTGCTCACAGATTCTGCAGGCCGATCGACTCCACACCACACAGATGTGAAGCAGTTCAAAAAAATGGTCTTTATCCAACTAAATATTGTTCAATAATTCACCTGAAAGCTACCATTTATCTTCAATATGTTGTAGTTTTTTAAGGAAATAAAACTGATATTCCATTTTTCTCACTTTTTGCAGATTGATAACAAATTTGATTTAAATCTGGAGCTGCAATGGATTTTGCAAAACAAAACTTTCATTTATTTCTATTTTCAACACATTGCTTTTATTTTGAGTACAACTGCAGCTCCACAGATAACAGGATTACACTATTATAAACACTGATGGACATTACATTTTAAACTGTTTTTGCTTTGTTATTTATGAGGTCAGCACAGAGTTACTATTAACAGCAGTTTGTGTTTATAGTCTGTACCCTGATTGTGAGATTTCCTAGATGTTTCCAACATTTACAAGTCCAGGATTTCGATGGAAGTTAAAAGCTCCAATGTTCAAATTGGAGAAATATTTTTGCTGCATTCTGTTCAACTTCCACACCTGAAATTTGACTTTGTTTCTGAGAAATACTTTTTTTCTTGTAGCTTCTTAAACATTTCCTGCTTTGTCCAGCATTATTTAAGCTTCTTTCTAACTGAGCGTATTTCTCTCGAAAACCATTTCAACAGAGAAGTGTGTTTACTCGTTACCTGTTATGAAGAAAATATTTGATTTGTTTTAGTTTGAAAGATGAAAATCAGCAAATTCATGTGATAATTCGGCCTATCTTTAAAGTGTATCTTTGTTTTGTTTTTCAGGTGTATTCTTCCGTCTACTTCTGTGGTCACCTGTTCTTCCTCGTGGCTTATTTAATTCTGCCATTCCTCCGTATAACTCTGGTGCCTAACAAAGACCAGAGAGAGAAGAAACGAGATTGAAACCCGGTTCTGACACCTGGAAAGGTGAGTAGTCACATTTTCTCCTTTTTAATCTACTTTTTAAAATTAATCCAGAGTGAAAATCTGAACTCTGATTTTCTTCCAGGTCCGTTCAAGGCTGAAACTCTTCGACCCTGGAAGGGAACTGTGGCGTTCGGGGAGCAGAACACAGACTATTTTAAGGCCTTTAATAATATATAAATATGAATATATGTTGATGTAAAAATAAATTTCTATATATTTTTGTGTTTTTAAGTGGGAGGGATGGTTTTTATAAACATTTTGAGAAAATGTTTACAGGAAATTACCATTGTGCCACACGGGGTAATTGTGAACCAATCAGGGGCCGTTTCCTGCTTGTTTATCATTATCACTTTCTTCTTTTCTTGTGGAAATTTTTAAGACTTGTGGAACTGAAGAGACTTTTCATGCTGTCGACACAGGATTGCACTTATGAGTCACAGGTGCTGTTTTTAGGCTCCTGTGTTTTTGTTGTTTCGTCGCCCCGTGTCTGGCGCTCGCATTCAGCAGCAGCAGCACTAAAACCAAACAGAAGGTTTAAGCACAGTGCCACCATTTATATATGAATATAAATATATGTATACATAACACTTCCTGATGTCATGACACAACATGCACACGTTTCTGCAGGAAGGCTGAGGCAATGATGGGCTTGTTTTCTCTGCAAATGGCTGCTAGTGGTTATACAAGCACTGTAAAATCACACACTGTACAACTAAAACCCGACTCTAAATGGCCTTGATTCAATGAATGTTTGTTCTGGATTTAATTTGATTTGTAATTGAAAAATTGTAGGAGTTACATACAAGGTTTTATGAACATGAACATTTCTTGGTTGGTTGTTTTTTTTCTATAATATGCATAATTTTCCTGCCTTTCAGCTAAACCTCACTTTTAAATGCACAAATGTGAAAGTGAATCACACTGAGTGGTGCTGGTCTCTCTGTCCACTCCGATCTGTGCGATTAGGGGCCATGCGCTGTGTTTTTTTATTTTATTTTAATATTATTAAACACGCGATGGCTATGATTTCCACTACAGCCTGCCCCGGTATTTCTAACAGCAGGTTGTAATTAATCAGAGTGAAAGATCAGAACCCAAATGCCTCGTTGTAATGTGTACATTTCTGGGTAAGGGTGAAATTTGCTGCTGCTGCCGCCGCCGTCCTTTCACAGACTCGAGGACAAACCTCACTGTAGCAACGGCCCAGATTCCAGTAATATTTATACAGAACATGCTGATTATTAATTGATGACTTGCTATTTCAAGAGGCTTGGTTTTTTTTGCCTTATCCGAAGAAAATGTGCAAAAAAACGTCGGGATGTGAGAGGTGGATGTGATTTGAAATATACTTTTGTAATGTTTAATAAAATGCTGCATTTTAAGCAAGATCTCTGCAGTTTATTTATGAGCTTTAGAAATAATAAACATCTTGTGGTGTTTTTGTTAACAGATGTGCTCCGGTAATAAAACACAGCTGGATTTTTGCTGCAGGATTATACAAAATACAACTTAAAAAAAATTAACTGAAGAAATTCTGAAGCATTGAAGTTTTTGACCTACAATAGGTCTTCAGTTTTTCCATCTGATTTGCTTTTACATTACTTTTGTTTTTATTTGTGCATTAATTTAATTATTTCTTTATCTTGTGTTGAGATGCCAGGGTGGTGCTGCATTTAACAATTTTAATTAAATTAACTATTCTATAATCTGCTTTGTACTTTTATGTCTTATTTTGTATGTATCTTGCAGTCGCTGCACTTCTGCTCTTAAAGAATTTCTCTGAGGGAACAATGAAGTATTTCTTATTCTACTGTCACAAGTGGAGCATCACAGCTTTCACCGTGGCGCTCCACTTGATAAGGAACCTGTAGCCTGTTTGAAATAAATACAAATAAATAAATGAAACATCTTTCAAGTTTTGCCACAGATTATAAGAAGCTTCATTTTGAACAAAAGCACATTCTCTCATAGATTTCCTTTTACTGTTTTTCTGTAAATGTCAGCTGTGACGCCGTGGATCTCTGCAGCTTTTACTTGCTTACAGTCAGTTTTCTCCCTGACCTCTGCTGTGTTCCTTGGTCTTTATAATGCCGTTTATTCTCTTAATAAACCTCAAAGGCCTTCCAGATAATCTAGATTATTCATCAAATTACGTTTGATGGCGTAATTTTTAAATTATAAATGACTGTTTTGATCAATTACTCAAACCAAATACTTCAGCGATTTAAAAATAAGTTTGTTTTAACCAGACACACACCTGGAGTTTCATAAGTTTTGTACTGAAAGAAATTTATTTAGATTTTGTTATTTTTGCAATTATGTAATTTATATAAATTATTTTCATTTTGGCACTTAAAATACCAACTTTCCACATAACTTGTCTGTGTGATTATGCAATTTTTAGATGTTAAATAATTGTGTTGTTTTTTTTAAAATCTTTGAGTAGACTTTTTACCAAATGTTTTGTACTTTTGCGTTGTTTCTTGACGGCTACTTTTTATTTTTACTTTTGAGTAAAAATATGTTGAGGTTTTCTACTTTACCTTGATTATAAGTGATTTATTTAGGGGTATCAGAATAAAGAGGTTTGGCTTTGAATGCATGCCAGTCTCATCTTGAGGCTGCACCGTGACAAAATCTGGGAATGCTCCATCATTTTTGCAAATCACTGCAGGTGCAAAAAAAAAAAAAAAAAAAAGCATCTAGAGTGGGTCTGTTTGTTTTTACAGAATTAGCCTTGGCACGAGGGCGAAACCGGGTGCCATGATGTCATTTTGCAGAGAGGAACCGACTGAGTGAGCAGCGTGAAACGCGTGTAAACGGATGAAAACACGCACAAACAAACGAAGAAAGAAAAAAAACAAAAAAATAAGGAGGCGGACGAGTCAATCAGCGCGTCTTGAGCTGACAGCTGTGAGGTGACGGCGGGACTGAGTCTCTGCTGCGTTTGGAGCCTGAGTCAGAGTGGAGGAGAAAAGAGCCAGGGCAGCAGGAGAGAGGGAAGAAGGACGCAGTGTGGGCGGGTTAAGAAACGCCGAGAGGGAGGGCACGTCAGCGTAACATTCCCACCGCTTTTCTTCGTCCTGCCGAGTGGGAAAAACAAGGACGTCCGCCGCTCTCCTCTTCCTCCCCACATTTCATCCCTGATAACCCCACCTGAGCGTCCTTTCTCGAACAGCATCCGGCCGCTTCCGTCTCCATCCTCCCGCACCTCGGAGGCTAATCCCTGGGTTTGTTGTCAGCCTCCGGGAGCCGAGCTGATCTGAACCGAACCGAACCGAGTGTTAGGGGCGTGAGAGGCGGATGCTGCGAGCGTAGAGGCAGGGTACCAACCAGGAGCATCACCGCACTCAGAACGGTAATATCCCACATTTTTTCCTGCATTGTAACCCACCATTTCTGCGGCGTTTCCTCCTAATGCCGCTTTACGCATCCACGTACGCACCGCTGGAAATGTATGTCAGATAATTGTCGCATAGCATGTTTGTTATTCTGAATGTGTGTTGTCATCTTTACATTTAAAAAAAACACACAAAATTAGATTATTTTATCACGTTCGCAAGCCTAAATGTTCCCATCAGCCTAAACAAACCATGAGGGGTAACCGTGATAAAACACGCAGCCCTGCCACATGCAGAACGTTCCCCACTCATGACCAGGTATATTTATATATGTGTGTGTGATACTATTCTGGGCTGCATGTCAGGGCGGCATAATGCTGAAATTCTCCTGGATTACAGCTCCAGTCATGCAACTCTGAATTTAGTTTTGCAGCTCTCATCCTTGTCACTTTAATGGTGATTTATTGGACAGACAACAGCAATGTGAAACCCCCTCCGTCCCCCCAAAGTGCCATCTGAAATGCCTGATCTGCTTGTTGCTACTGTACTGTCCCCTCCACTGCTGATCTGTTGTTGATGCATGAACTGTACCCCTCCCTCCCTCCCTTCCTCCTCCTCCTCATTCTCTTCTCTATTCTCCTTCCTCACCCCCACCCTCTTATCCTCCCCTCTTTCCTCCTTCAGATGGACAGAATGAATTTTCTCTCCTTCCTCCTCCTTTGCTTGACTTCGGTTGCCAATTGCAACAAAGGTCAGTTTCAATTCCTTTTTTTTTTCTGTTTCTGTTTTTGACTGTGAAGTGTGGGAATGAAGGTTTTGCATTGCCATAGAAACACACAGACCTGTCAGGTGGGGTGGGGGGTATTTTTCCAAGCAGAGTCATGAACCCAGTGACTTACTCATGTATAGCTTCAATTCCTCATGCATAACCAGGTGCATACATAAACATCTTTGCATCTTTTGCATGTGCCCTTTCCGTCTGTGGTGTGACTCGGAGATGATGGATCCACTTCCCATATTTCTCATAGAATCTGGTTCAGGATCATTGTTTCACTAGCTGCGTTTCCATTAACCATAAAATTGCACAAATTAAAAGTATACTAATAAATTTGCTTAATAGAAATACTCCAATTTCGGGAAAAAAACTCACACAAAATATTTTTGTGCTAGGATGAGGTGTTTTCCAGCCATGTGGAAATGGTTGTAGAACCCAAAACTGCAATGGAAACGATTTTATTTTTCCTGTCATGCAAGTCATGTGATGAACAGCCGGATGTTACTACTGGGGAAAACGTGGAAGAAGACGACAGGAAGTAGTAGGAGGATTGTGGCTCTTTTTAAAAACAAAAAACAGTTAAGATCATTCATATGGCATTTTAATTTCATTTCTTACTTAATGGAAACACTTCACATTTGCAAAATTGTGTTGTTATTGTTTTTTTTACCCAAGATTTGCCCACATTTGTAATAGAAACGTCTAATTCAAGCTATTGTGAGCTGCTTTTCTACTAACCATAACATTGAGAAAATTGAAAGTACGAAAGTAAATTTGCATAATGAAAACACGCCAATTTCAGAAAAAAGGGATTAGGTGGTTTTTCAGCGAAACTGCAATGGAAGCACTTTTTCCGTGTCATAGGAGTCATGTGATCAACATCCAACTGGCGATGAGGAAGACTACAGGAAGTAGGAGGATGAGTTATTGAATAAATGAGTAAACAGGCTTTTTCACTTGTGATTTTATTTTAATTTCCTATTTAATGGAAACACGGCAAATGCGAAATTGTGTTTTATCGACATTAGCGTAATATTGACAAAAATTTTGAATTCAAATGCAGTTCCTGTTTCACTTGCTGCATTTCCATTAAAGTAAAATTGAGAGTACGAAAATAAATTCGTTCGAAGTCACCAATTTAAAAAACAATAAAAAAAACAACTCACCTTCTGAGATAAAAGAAGAAGTGTTTTTTTCAGTTGTATCGAAACGCAACTGAAAAACGTGAAGACTCGTGTGACGTCTTCACGTCACAAGAGTCACGTGATCAACAGCCGGTACTACTACTGGCGAAGAGGACGAATAAGACTCCAGGAAGTAGTAGGGGGATGATGGTTTGCTTTTGTTTTTTGTCATTTTCCTCCCGAAAATGTTCGTAAAAAATTGTTTCATTCGAACACGTTGAATCCATAGCTATTCTGTAAAGTCACCGATTACGATTTCCCCCAAACGTCGCATTTAAACGTAGCGGCTTCCAACAGATGCTAACGTCTCTGATGATTAGCGCCAGCTCCGTGTTTGAATTATGAATATATGTCATGTAAGTGTTTACAACCGTAGCTGCCATATTTTTTAATGTCTTATCAGCTTATTCAAAACACTCAATTGCGAAATCATTGTGTTTTTCTTTTTCGACATCAGCAGAATATGGACAAAGATTTGCGCACATTTGTAATTGAGCTAGTGATTGTCATGCCGAGGGGGAGGCGGATGAAACTGACACAGCCGTGCAGGAGAGGGAAGATAAGGAGGGAGAGGTGGTACGTGAGATCAGGTGACAGCGGGGAGGGAGGATGCAGGGCCTGGTGTGTGCGGGTGTGAAGAGGTCAAATGAGGAGGGGTTGACGGGTGAGAGCCGCGGCCTGATGGATAGGGTGGCAGAAAGAGGAGCAGTGCCAAGGGGGACAGACAGAGAGATGGAGCGAGATGCCTCTCAATCTGTAATCCCGAATGTAATCCACAGGCCTGATGCTCAGATTAATGCTAGCAGCGAGGGGTTGGGGGAGGGAGGAGAGGAAGATGAGCAGAGGGGGACAGAGGGCATGAGATAAATGACCGAAAAAGAAACACACAAGCCGGGGCTTGGAAACAGAGGAGGTGGAGGGGAAGATGAATTACTGTGATTATGCCTGGGTGTTGATGGCAACTAATTTTTGGTGCCAGATAGACATTTTTCCAGTTAAAAACTGGCAGGGATGCATAGCTCTATGAGAGTTTTTTTTTTTTTCCCTCTCTCAAATGTATGTACAAAGTGAAAAACAAATATTTAGACGGTTAAGAATTTTGCTTGGTTTTAAGGAGGCAGTATTATGCAAAATTGACTCTTTTTTTTAGTTTTGCATAATTTTACGACGTAAAAGAGACAGAAACCTAATTTCAAGGCACTAAATTACAAAGTCAAACGTCTTTTACGTTATTTTTGATATACATTTACAACCTCTGATGTTACTATGTTGCGTTATAAAATGGCACTATGTGCCTGGAAAACACTTAATACTGTCCCTTTAAAGTTGTTTAAATAAGGGTTTACGGTCCACATTTTTCACTACTGATACCGATATCTGGGGTTGCTTATTGGCTGAAACCGAGTCGATGTAAAAAAATGGTGCTGAATTAACTCAAAATGTTCCTTTTTTAAACACAGACATAAATGTACCGAAGAACAAATTTATTTGATAACTCATGATGATGAGAAAGAAAGAAAGTGTAGATTAGTAGTAACCAATATATAATTGGTATAATAATTCCTCATATTATTTAGTAATAATAATGACTAAATATTATTAGTCATTATCACTAAATATTAGTCATTATGACTAAATATTATTAGTCATTATTATGACTACAAAAAATGTTTTCAAAGTACTTTTAAAACATTTCTGAATCATTTTAAATTGTAGTCCATAATTTATAAACCACAATCATGGATAATGTCCTTTAAAGTAATATAAAACAGAAAAATACTGCAGCTTTAATCTGTTTATCTCTTAAGTTATCCATATGTGCAAAAGAAAAGGAGCTGCAGGTCAAAGCTGCAGTGGTATATAAATGGTGAAGACAAAGCAAACGGTATTTAAAGTACATGAATATGAAATGAATATAAAATATATTTACAGTGTAAAGGAGAGGTTGCATAAAGAAATACCTTTTTTCAAGCTGTTTTTCAGCAGCGATATAAAAATACATATTTAAATTCAGCAGCAGGCTTTGGTGCTTTAAGGCGAAGAGAATTCAAATGATCCTCGGCTCTTTGTGTTTGAAGTTAAAGAAGTTTGATCAGATTCACAACCAGAAGCATTTTTAAATTTATTTTCATTTTCCTCTCGGTGGCTCTGAGACTGAAAAATTAGTTCCAGTTTCATTTTCTCGAAAATTCACTGTGGCGACAATAAAGAAATACATCTTGTGCTTGTGTCTGATTTCAAACTCTGCAGCCCTTGAGTTAGGAGATCGGGGACAAGAGAAGGGAGGGAGCGCCGCCTTTTGTTTTCGCTCGCTGCTGGAGTGTAAAATCGTCATCCTTGTGGCTCATTAACTTGGCCTTTGATCAGTCAGCACCGAACAGTTTGCACAAGGATTAATAATTATTTAGCAATTAAAGGTTGGATTCTGAGAGAACCTTGGGCGTTTGATTCAGAGCCGAATATTTCTGTCTGTGTCTGTTTGATGGAAACAAATCAGGACTGTGGAGCTGGAGGGTGCTTGAAATAAAAATGGAGGAAAAACGTCAACTGTGAACGTTATCTGACTCTCAATGGTCACACGTTACTTTCTGTGTGGGTTTTTTTTTTTTTTCACTCGTGCACACTCTCACCATGTCTCTCCCCCATAATTGACTGTTAAAAATAGATGCATTGGTTCCTTGTAATTGCTCCATTTAACCCAAAGCCTGTTCGGTCTTCTCTCTCAGCCAATAAGCACAAGCCATGGATCGAGACAGAGTACCAGGGGATTGTCATGGAGAACGACAACACCGTGCTGCTCAATCCCCCTCTCTTCGCCCTGGACAAAGACGCTCCGCTTCACTACGCTGGTAACACCGGCTGCATCCTTCGAAATACAGCTGATTTTTATACATACACCGTAGAAAAAAAGACTCAGCTTTTTTTTTTTATCGGTATCTAACATCTGACAAATTTCCCCCTGTTTTAGGTCAGTTATAATTTTAAGAAATTAGATAATTAGGAACGTTAATATACATTTCCTTGTAAACTGTATGACTTGTGTCTAGAACTGATATAATTAATTGCATTAATTGTAGTGAAACGATTCTTGAAATAATTCTCAACCAATTTAGAAATTGATTAATGATTAACTAGAGTATGCAGACTCTAAAAATGACATTTGCTGAAAGAATGACATTCAGAGCAGTAATTAAGCCAACTGTACTAAAAATGTACATTTTGCATTAGAGATAATAAAAACTATAAATATATTCTACCCAAAACTCCTCAAGTGGCATAGAAAATGTCTTATTAAGCACCTTTTGCTATCCAATAATTGATCACTTAAACCAAAAAATAATCAATAGTTTGGCCTTAAACTATATAGATGTTAAATCAAGCAGAAAGGTCTGACCTTTTTACATGTTGATGTTGGAAGTATTTTTTTTTATCTGTAGGCTCATCCTTTGCTACAAATGATTAAGCATTCATTAAATGAAAGCTAGATTTTTCCATTTTAGGCAAGAAAATGTTTCCTTTCTTATTTAAAAAGGAAATTGAATTATTTATTTATCTGCATCTTTTAATGTGCTTCTAACATTGGAAATGAAAAATCTGCAGAATGTGCCATTTCTTCATGCGATTAATTATGAGAATAGTCGATTACTAAAATAATTGTTCATTGCAGCTCTGCTAGTGTCAGAGTTTTCTACCACAATCTTCTCACAGTATTTTGCTTAAGTTCTGGTCCATTTCTCCTGACAGAACCATTGTAACTCAGTCAGGCCTGTAGGTTTTTTACAGGACTTCCTGATGGCCACTCGCTAGCATTAACATTGCTGCTATGCTAAGTGTCCCATTTGAGTCCAAGCTTCATATTTCTGCCTGAAGTCGAGATGTTGCCTCTTATTTGCCTACAGTCTTATTTCCTCATCATGGCGTCTGTTTTACAAAGTGCCTCTATCCTTCCTGCAGCATAATAGCCTCACGACATGATGCTGCCACACCTGTACTTAACAGCTCAGGTGACGTTCTTAGACTTGTCGTCTTTCCTCCTTTTCTTCCAGATGGAAGGATGGAGATTAAGGTCAAAGGCCTAAACTTCACTTTTGTCAAATCAAAGTATTTATCTGCAAAAAAATAAATAAATACATAATTTTTTTTGCCCCTAAATGCATTTGCAAACTGTAATCTGGCTTCTTCTTCACTGAGTGGCCTAACCTTTGGTTTGGGTTGATAAACACATTCAAACCAGAACAAGTTCACAACTTCACACAGCCCGTCTCCGTATGATGGCTGAACATTCCCGTGGCGTTTATAGTCGGATATACATTACATTAATCTATTAGATCTATTAATGTAGCATTTTCAGGCTTCTGGAAACTGGACCCCACATTTCTCTTACTGATATTTTGCCTGATTCACTTTGATTTTTCTGAGAGATTGCACATTGTGTTTGAAGTGTAGCCTTAAACCGGACCCAGAGTTGTGCCTCCATTTAACTCAAATGTTGTGAAATAACATTTCAACTGCTTCTGCAAGCTTAAATGCAAATCAATCATGCTATATTTAAACTCGTCAATTTGAAGAAGGTAATAAAACTATATAGATGTTCTTTAAAATATTCTTTAAAAAAATCTCTTGTTCCGTCTTCTGGCTCATAGAAATAATTTTGGTAATCTTTGTCGATAACAAGGATAACCAAACAGAAATTTTAAATCTGATTTAATGTAAGAAGGTTATTTTACTTGTTCATTGCAAATAAAATAATACATCAGATCATTTGCTTGACTAGCCAAACATCAAGACAAAGAAAATCATGTAATTTTTATTCAAATTGCTCAATGATGTTTTAGTCATGTGGCTGCACTAATGATGCAGCTTGTTTTTACTGGATTGCTTTCAGCTTTCAGTAGTAAATGACACGCTCATTTATTTTTTCATTTGGAGCTATAATACCACTCACAGCCACCAGCAATATTTCCCTAAAGGCTCCCTAAATAATAAAGGCAATGTGTTCAGTCAAAGAGTCCACTATTTTTAGCCCATCATGGTGTAATTCAAGCCTTTGCAGCAGGAGCAATCAGCAAGCGCTGTGCCTTTCTGCAGCCTGATGAAATAAGGTGATCATGTTTGCACTCTGAGTCCTGGAAATAACCATGTTGAGTCAAATTATGAAAGATCAACTTGAATTACTCTGGAATATATTGAGCCAATGTCAAAACGGAAGAGGAAATTAGCTGTTTGAGCACGAACCTTTGACTTTCGTCAACCGATAGGGATCTGCTGCTATTCTGAGGATTTTTATTTTCAGTAACTCTTGCAGTCTTATTCAATGTGTGTGATAAAAGACGTTTGAGATAAATGGGAGCATAAAGGCATTTCTAGATATCAGTGTCCTCAAAATCACATTAGATATAATCTCTTCAGTTTTTCAATAATAGAAACATGTTCAGTGGTTATGATACTTCATTGGAGAATTTAGTGGCTTGAATTTAAATTATGCTTCCTGGGGTTTATTATTATTTTTTTTATCAAAAAATAAAAAAGAAACTGTTACAAAGTACATGGATGCTTCATTTTTTCCCCTTTGTTTAACAAGTAGGAAGAGGAGCAACAAAACAGAGGAAAATGTTCTTCGTCAGTAACATGAGTGGGTCTAAAAAGAAAGATCCCTCAGAGACTTTAAGTCTTTTCAGAGATAAACAGGGATTCTCCGTTCTTTGAAGGACTGCATCGCTTAATAATTTAGCTGTTTCAGAGAAAAACCTTCTTCCCCCAGTCAAAGTCTGACACCAGAAAATGCATCAGTCTGTGAGGTTTTAGCTTGGCTTCCTTGTTTTGTGATCATGAATTAACTAAATCATATGGCATCTCAATTGCATAATTCCACATTAAAAAACTATAATAGTAATAATTTTGCTGCGTTTATTCAGTGGTAAGAACAAAATTCTTGATTAGCTGCACCTCAACTTATTCCTGTAAAATAACTAAAACTGAAGCATTTATCATGTATATATTTGTTATTCTTTTAAGTTAATCAGAACCGAACTAAAAAAAAAATAAAAATACAATTATAAGATACCACGTAAATGAAAGAGATGCTAAACCTGAAAGTTTAAACATATGAATAAAAATGATAGCATACATTATTTACCCTTATGATAACCATTACTGTTTTCAGTTTTGGTTAAACGAGCCAACATTTTCTCAGGTTACGTGGTGACACTGAAATATAAAGTTCATATTTCAGTGTCATAACATAAAGTAGGAATAAAACCAGAAGCAGCTTTAATGGCAAGATTACGTTCAAAAACAAGGAATTTGACTTCAAAACTCTCACAGACTTTATAAACAGATCAACCTTAGAAGAAATTAAATGAAGGACAAAATGAAAAATATTTACTTGTATGTTTGTACAGGGCTGAAACAATTATAATTATAATTATCATAATGACTTGATTATTGACTAATAATCAACTAATTTAGCTTGATTTATTGTTGTTACTGGAGTATACACTCAAAAAAATGAAAGAGCAACATATTTAGAGCAGTAATTAAGCCAAAACTATACAAAAATACAAACAATTTGCATTTAAAATAAAAAATAGTAAATATGTTCTACCTAGAAGTTTTCCTGTGT
Source organism: Xiphophorus hellerii (assembly GCF_003331165.1). Classification (NCBI taxonomy): domain Eukaryota; kingdom Metazoa; phylum Chordata; class Actinopteri; order Cyprinodontiformes; family Poeciliidae; genus Xiphophorus; species Xiphophorus hellerii. The sequence goes on along the minus strand of NC_045674.1, from coordinate 12,919,177 downwards.
CCTAGTTTTAGCTTCATCTGGTTCGAATTCAAAAAGAAAATCACATATTAAGCAACTTTTCTATCCAGTTGCTAATCAGTTAATCCATAAACTAATCAACAGGCCAGTCGTTCACTGTATTGATGTTAAGTCAAACAAAAAGGTCTGAGCCTTTCACATGTTGATAGTTGAAGTGTTTTTAAGATGAAGAAGTGTCTTTGCTCCAATTATTGCATTTTAGGCATTTCTTATTTAAAAACCTTATTTGTTTATGTGCATCTTTTAATGTCTTTACAATATTGTATAAAAAGGCCTCAGTGGTTAAATTAACATTTTTTCTATCCAGTTAATCATCACAATAAATGATAATTATAATAATTGTTAGTCGCAGCCCTAGACAGACATTTTTTTATTATAGAAAAAAAAAAAAAGAAAGGCAGGTTTGCATATAGGATTATTTTGCAGAGGAGCTGATTACTGAGGATGTAAGTTGTTCATTGTGTTTGGGGGAATAACCTGACTTTGTGGTGGCTGGTTTGTGCAGTTAGTCCTCTTCAGATAGGGGAAGCATGTAGATTTTGAATAGAAAGAGGTCCAAGAACAGAGCCTGGAAGGACCCGTTTTCTGTTGGCTTCGATTCATAATTGCCAAATGACACAAAGTCGTTCTAGTTTTGCCAAGTAAAATCAGAACTAATCTAGAACAGCGCCAGACAATCCCATCCATTTTTCTAGCTAATCAGTGTTTCATTATCAACTGGGTCAAAATCAGTAAGATCCAGTAATTCCAACACAAAGGTTAGAGATGTGTCATTTTAAACCTTTTCCAATAGGTTTCTGCCATGTTGTAAATACAGAAATAGCAAATAAACTGCTTTGCTATTAAAATATAAAATGGCTTTCTAAATGAATTTGTTTGCAGTTTAATGGATGCTGACAATTAATCGCTAGACATTTTTTCTTCATCTTTTAAGCTATTTATTGGTATGTCGCATGCACATATTTTGCACAAATATAAAACAATTTGCCTGATTGAATGGACCCACAGAGTGCTTTATAAATCATGAGAAAATCAACACTCGTTAGTCAGAAGGAGGCCAGGTTGTGTCACAATAATCAGGACAAAATAATTTAAAAAGAAACCAAGATTGAGTTCTTTTAAATCAAAGGTTTTTTAATTAACCTTGATGTTCATATAACGCCATGTTTAATTCATTTTTATTAATATTCTCAACCCAGGTGAAATCTGTGGCTTCCGGGTTCACAATGGTCCCTCGGGCTCCGGTTCCGTCCAGTTTGAAGCTGTGGTTCTGGACCGCTCCACCGGCGAGGGTCTGGTCCGGTCCAAAGAGCCGCTGGACTGTGAGAGCCAGCGGGAGCACAGCTTCACCATCCAGGCCTACGACTGCGGAGAGGGACCCGATGGCGTCAACAGCAAGAAATCCCACAAGTTAGTCACAATGTTTCCATTTTTAAACAACAGCAGCCAGTAGACTCATCAAGCTGTGTCAAACTGAAGGCCCGGGGGCCAAACCCAGCCCGCCGTGGCGTTTTAGGTGGGCCTCTAAACTCCAGAGAGATGCATAAATAGGATCTTCAGGATAACAACTGTGTGCTTAAATATGATCTTATCAATCAAAGAAAAGCGTTTTTATCCGTTTACCGCCAAGTTGCATCAGTAAGTCCCTCCAGATTTTTTACAATTCTGTGATTGTGGAAATTCACACAAAATCAACAGATCTCTAAGTTTTATCTCTAATTTCGGGCTAATGCATAATTATGAGTTTATTGCAGATTTTCCACAAAAATTGCCAAAAATATTTGGTTTAAGTGACGCTAACTTCCACCTGCAGGTGGCTGTATTTCTTACGTCACAATAAGTAATTAATCAATTAATTGCATGATAAATTAAAATGAGTTAAAATATGTTTATTCTGTTCTAGGGACTTCATAATCAGTTTTATTTATGGTTTCTGTCGTATTTTTTAAATTGTTTTTGGTTGTTGTTTTATTTTGGATATTTATTTATTGAACTTGCGTTATTATGCCATTATTAATATTTTACTTTAAAATGGTATCAATATTATCAAATGTGTAATTGTGACAGGCCTACAACTACACTGCAGCCTCAGCCTTACTTGATATCAAGATATAGTTCACGATCGATACGGCGAGTCACCAAATGTCACATTTACTGCCACACATTAGCACAAAAATCACAAAATTAGCCTCACAAAATCACTGATTTTGATTGCCACTAAAATCTCAAAAACAATTATGAAATCCTAGAGGGACTGATCAATTTAAAAAGATGTTCAATAATATTTAATTCTCAGAAGAACTTATCAAATGCAGAGGTAGCTATTTATCAATATTTCAACAATTTGTTATTGGATTTTTTTCAATACATTTTGCCACATCGGCCCCTTTGAGAGCATTTTGTGACGTTGATATGGCCCTGAATGAAAACGAGTTTAACGCCCCTACTGGGCTGAAACAATTAATCAGATTAACCCTCAACAAATTTAGCAATCAACTTATTGCTAACTGGAGTATTAAGACTCAAAAAAGGCCTTTTATGGAAAAGAACAACATATTCAGAGTAGTGATTAAGCCAAAGCTGTGGAAAAAATATATACATTTTACAATTCAGATAAAAAGACCTTCGTCTGTAAATATGTTTTAGCCAAAACTCCTCAAGGGTAGTTTTAGCTTCACCTGGTCCAGACTTACTAAAGGAATGTTGTTATTGCGTTTTATGCAGTAAAATGTTTTTTTTTTTCAAAAAAAAGAATTGAACTATTTGTTTATTTGCATCTTTTAATGTATTTCTAATATTGTATAATAAAGGGCTCAAATGTTTAAATGAAAAAATAGTTGAATGTGACATTTTTATACAATTAAACATTAAAATTATCGATAGATTAATGAATTACTAAGATATTTGTTAGAATAGTGTTACATCCCCGCTGTAGTGATATCAACCCTCATCTCTCTGCTTCCCTTCTTCCTCTCCCTTAGGGCCACGGTTCATGTTCGTGTGAACGATGTCAACGAGTTTTCCCCAGTGTTTGTGGAGCGTCGCTACGAGGCTTCGGTCCCGGAGGGCCGTCTGTTTGACAGGATCGTGCGGGTCGAGGCTCTGGATGCCGACTGCTCCCCGCAGTACAGCCAGATCTGCTTCTATGACATCATCACTCCCAACGTGCCCTTCGCCATCGACAACGACGGTGAGATGGTTCACGTCCTGCACGCTGTACTAGCGGAGCATAACTGATCACGCATTCGATCAGCCTACAACCGCGACTTTGAATGTAGTTTACCATGTTAGTGCTTCATTTGGAAAGAAAATGATGCATGGCTTTCACTAGAGCTGAAACGATTAATTGTGATTAATCGTTTATGGAAATAACCGTAAACTAATTTAGTAACCAATTAATTATTAACCGGAATATTCAGGCTCATAAAACTGTATTTGCTACAGAAATAATATGCTTAGGGCAGTAATTAAGCCAAAACTGCACAAAAATCTAAACATTTTAAATTTAAGATAAAAAAAGTATTCTGCATGTAAACAAGTTCCATACAAAAAGTTTAAGCTTCATCCTGTTCACATTCTGTAAATACATCTCCTATTGCTCACCTTTTCCTATTCAATTATTAATCAGTCAATTAAAAATAAGATCAGCAGATTAGTCCTACACTGCATTGTTGTTTATTCAAGCAGAAGAGAAGCTGAGCTTTTTACATGTTGATGTTGTTAGATTTTTTTGTTGTAGATGTATCCTTTTCCACAAATTGTCAAGCAACACTAAAGGACTGCTATGTTGTTGCATTTTCTTATGTAAAAAATCTATTTAATTATTTTGCATGTTTTAATGTATTTCTGATATTGTTTAGAAAGGCTGAAATGGTTAAATGAAAAATCTGCAGAAATGTGCCAATTTGTTTTAATCCGATTAATCATCAGAACAATTGATAGATTCATCAATTACTAAAATAATCGTCAGTTGCAGCCCCACTTTTCACTTTTTGTTTTACAAGATATCTTCAATCTCAATTGAGCCCTTTTTTATCAAAACAACCCTAAATAAAGTTCAATAAACCAAACTGCCTTCAAAAATCACCTAATTGGTGCAAATAGTTTCAAGTTGTGGAGAAGTTAAAACATTTTTTGACATTCTTAACCAAAAATAGTAAAAAGTTCATATTTAATCCATTTTAATGAACTGCTGCAGATTCATTCAAATGTGAATTTTGTTGTGTTTCTCTTCCACCTTTTCACAATTCTTTGATAAACTTTTCAGTTTCCCTCAGATTGTTTGAGTGTCGGTGAACATTACGTTTTAAGTCTTGCACAGATTTTTAAAAATGGGTTTAAGTCTGAACTTTGACTGGGCCATTCTGAAATCTGTATTTTTGGAGTCGTTTTGCTCCAAGTTTTCTTCCAGTATTTCACTTTACTTCCATCCATCTTCCCATCAACTCTGGCCCGTTTCAGTGTCCCTGCAGAGGAAAAGCATTGTACTGCATGATGCTTCCAGCACCACATTTTACTATTTCCAACCACACTTAGCATTTGAATGCAGATAAACGTCAGGTCATTTCACCAGAGCACCTTCCTTCACATGTCTGTATGTTTTGGACTTTCTATGGTCTCAAACTGCTAAAAATATGAGAAAAAGAAACATTTTGAAGCCAAATAGATATTTCAGCAAAGTGATTCTAAACTCTGAAAACAAGCAAAGCATAAAGATCGAACAGCAGGCACTGCTGAAATATTGATTTTTATGGAGTGGTAAATTTAGGAAAATTGCAGAGACTTAAAACCTCACGTATAAAAACAAACAGTGTTGAAATAGACTTTGTGGGGGCGGACTTTGATTTCTGCATCCTCAAAGTCTCAGCTCCAGCTGTAGTGGAGAGTTATTAGTTTAATATAGCCTCCCATTTTGTCTCTGCCTCGTTAGATTCTCTGTATTTACAGTCCGGTGTTGCACTCTGGGGGCTCAATCGTTCCAGTTCAGTAATGTGACCCAGCAGCTGAGGAGACCCTGTTATAGAATGACGATGCAGAAAATGTCCAGATCTGGACATTTTCTGCATCCTGCAAAGGATGAGTAGCTTCTTTCTGTTTTCAGACAGCAGCACAGAAATCTATTGTTCCCATTGTGCTGCATGCTTTTTATTTTTGCATCTCTCTTCTGTTTTTCTTTGTTTCTCATCTCTTCATGTCAAAGCATCTTCTTTTCCCTACCTGCTGTTTGTCAGGCAGCATGCAGAGTGCTGTCAGCTCTTCACAGATACTCACTTTGTTCACCCTTATCTATAAAAGCAGAAAAAACCCGTTTGTTTTCATCCTGCTCGATGTTATTTATCTTCCTGTTTTTCGCCCTGGAAGTGGCGCTGAAAACCCTGTTTTGACTCGGTGCACATGTGGAGCTTCAGGAGGTTTTTCACTCAGTTGAATAAGCTTGTTGTTGGCGACTAGCCCTCCATTTCTATTTCTATTTGTCTCATTAAGTCATGTCCTCGCTTTCTTTGTCGTTGCGTCTCCTAGGTAACATTAAGAACACGGAGCCTTTGGATTCGAAGCGGCAGCGTGTTCACACCTTCTGGGTGACCGCCTTCGACTGTGGGAAGAATCGTGCTCAGGCTGATGCCCAGGTTGTCGTCACAGTCAAGCCGTCCTGCAAACCCGGCTGGATCGGTAATCAACGTTACAGGCGGCTCTTTTTTTCTGTCTCAGTTTTTATTCTGGAGTAACTCTGCGGAGGCGTCAGACGTGTGATTTGGTTGTTTCATTCAGTGATTTTTGGATGAAATTTCCACTCTGAGTTAGAAATTGTGTGGGCAGCTATTCGGCTTAATCATGGTTGTATCATTAGATCATGAGCTGCGTTGCAAATAGACCGTTTTGAGGCTTAGTAATATTATAGGCCAATTCACTGCAAATGTTATCTGTTGTCTTATCTACCTCCAATCATGTAGAATCCAATTTGGATCAGATTCAGTTTAAATAAAATTTTAAATAATAATTAGAAAAAGAAAATAGCTGTCATTTTTAGTGGATTTTATGCAGCTTGTACCTGTAGTTGAGTAAGATTTGACCTTGAGTATCAATATTTTACTCAAGCACTAGAGTGGAGTACTTTGTCCACCAGGTATCTATCTACGGAAGCCCAGTCAGTTGCTTTGAGTCACTAACATTATGGGAATCAGTCATCTTGTGAGCATGTGGCAGCAGCGCAGAGAAATAATTTAAACAGGGAAAAACATGCAGAAGAACCAGGTTGAGTGTGATTGGCCAATTAGTGAGACAGGGAGAGAGGATAGAAAATCCTAAACACTAAAACACTGAGGTAAAAGTAGAAAACTAAGGGTGCATTCACACCAACCCTGTTTAGTCCACTTTATTCGCACTCTGGTTTTTTGCTAGAAAGTCTGGTTCATTTAGGGAGGTGTGAATAAACAGTTGAATTCTGACGTAGACCAAAATATCAAATTCTGGTCCGCCTAAAAATCCAGGTCTCGGTTCAATTAAAGACACCTGTGTTGTGGTTCGAATGCGGATGTGTATTCAAGCCGACCAGAGAGCGCTCCAAAAGCAGGAAGCGAACTATAACGCTGGGGCATTCTGGGTAAATACAACCAAAACTAAGACAAGAGTCTAGAGCTAACAGAAGAAATGGCTCAAAAATCCTACAACCTCTAAAATCTGACTGCATTTAATTTTTGTTTACATTTTGTGAAGAAGGAAGTTGATCTCTTTTTCAGAGGTTTTTGTGTCATGTCCTTAAGTGGTTCTTGGTGCAGCGCCCCCACAGGCGAGGAAGTGAACAGGTTTTTCAATTAGTTTGGATCATTTGACACAGAGCAGTGTGAAAGCAAACCACAACAGCTGAAAATGCAACAAATGTTGTCAGGAGTGAAAACATCCTAAGAGTTAATGGCATTAACAGCACCTTCAATAGTTTGGCCCAGAAAAAGATATTTAACACTAAATCACCGAACCAGGAGTACTTTCTGTGGAAATGCACTCAGCCAATGGCAGTAGCACCTCTGTTGATGGGTGAGTCCAGCTGAAAAACACTGGCAAAACCTGTACCTGGAAGACTTTCTATTAAAAAAGAGAATACTGAAAGGTAATGGTTGGAGTTTCTTTTTGAAAAGCTTTGTTCCAGAAAGAGGCAGATTTAAACTCAGAATCGCTGAGTGCCTTATTTAGAATGAAAGAACAGAGAGAGTATAAAGCTGATTTCAGCATGGCCTCAATTGAGGATCCACTCTAAACTGGAGGTCAGACGTACTTTGTATAAGAACAAACGGAGAGAAAGTTATAAATGAATACAGCATTCTTGTAAACTCGCAAAGACCAAAGAGACCAATGAACCTCTTGCAGCATCTGTCAGTATGTGTTTGAAATGAAGGATGAGGGAAATATCTTGTTTGTTTTGCAAAACACCACCAGATTGTTGTTAAAAGAAGAGGTGATGAAATTCTTCGCAATGCAAAAGATTCAGCAAGGCTGTCCTGATTTTTAAAATGAGCTAATATTTTTTAAATCTTTGATATCTTGTCATTCTGTTATTTTTATGTTATTGCAGCTTTTACATTTGCTGTCTGTTTTTAGACATTGCAGGCTGACGTCATTTGATTGATCTCCCATTCAGTTTAATATCGGAGTTGGGTGTTAAAATGTAAAGTTCTGATTCAGTTTTTTCTTTCTTTAAAGGATGGACGAAACGTGTGGAGTACACACCTGGGTCAGGCAGCATTCCCCTGTTCCCCAGCCTGCATCTGGAGACCTGTGAAGAAACGGTGTGGAACATCCAGGCCACCGTAGAGCTTCAAACCGGCCATATTGGGAAGGGCTGTGACAGAGACAGCTACTCTGACCGTTCTGTTCGGCGACTGTGTGGTAAGTTTTGACTTTAGACCCAAAAATCATATTCAACTGGAAGTAAATATTGATTTATTTCACATTTTGCATGTTTTTGTACTTCCATTTGGGTCTCTAAAAACAGCCAAAGTGCTTAAAAAACATACCGATGTTTTTTAGCAATAAGTTTATGTTTTTTGGTTTTTTTAATAGAGCCTTTTCAAAAATCTCTAGAATGCAACGTCACAAATCTGCAGGCACCTGGCAAACTCAGAGGAGGCCTGGCCCGTTACCTAGCAACCCCACCGGAACTCTACCCGCCACCCAGCAACCCCAGCAGAGCTCTAGCACATTTAGTCAGCTGGTTTTACTGCAATGGCTGCTGGAAAAGACTCTACTTCAGCTTTCCGAAGACATATAGTTGTATAATTGCAGATTTTGTTGTAGCCATTGTCTCATATGAGTGAAAAGGTTGAGTTGGGGGTTTGACCAGCAGCAGCTTATTTGGATTTAAAGTGACAAGAGATTCATTCTGACAGGAATGAAATAGGTAGAATTGATCAAATTAATATCTCGTTATCTAAGGATGATTTTTGAAAATTTTTTTATGAACATCCCAACCTGTTCAAGGACTCATAACAGGTCACCTTTAAATAAAGAAGGAAAAATACGAAAAAAGAAATAAAAATCAAACTCTATTGAGTTGTTTTCTATTTTTTCGATTAGGTGCCGTCAGGGGCGAAGTCGATCTTCTCCCACCTCCATCTCCAGCAGCCAACTGGACCTCGGCTCTCCCCACTCTTCCTTCTTCCGATTCTTCTCTGGTCTTCTCCTTCAACGGGTCGAATCATGTGGCGGTGGTTCCCGACTCGGTTGTGTCCGCTCTGTCGGGCGACCACTTCACCCTGCAGCTGTGGATGCGTCGGGGCGGCGCCAACATCCAGCCTTCAGCCACTCAGTCTAGAGGAAATCGCAAAGAGGAGGAGACTATTGTGTGCAGCACCGTAAAGAACGGTTCGTTTAATCTCTGGGATTTGCTGTGGTTTTGAAGGTTTAACCGGGAAAGCTACTACATTTAGCCACAGCTACAAAAAGTGTCACTCATGTTCGATTTACATAAACAACCCACACTCAACCACCTTTTCTTCTGCATAGAAGTTCTCATGATTCAGCTCTAAATCAAGTCAGTTATCTTCTTTATTCTCCAAGCAATAGATCCAACAATTATCATCTCCCTTCTCTGCTCTACAGATGACTCCTACTCCCATTATTCGCTCTCCGTCCACGGCTGCCGCCTCTCCCTCTTCTACTGGCCCGATGTCTCGGCCGCACGGCCCGTCAAGTTCCTCTGGAAGCTGGAGCAGGTCCTGTAAAAATCTATATTTTTAATTGCATTTCTATCTTTCTGACTGAATTTGAGGAAGTTTAGCAGTCCATTTTCTTTCTGCAGCATGCTTAATGTATAATCTTTGATGTTACATAGTGCAGTATGAAGATAGAACCTGTTTTTTCTCTTATCTCTAAAGTTTTTTATAGAGTAACTGCCTAATTTAAACAATTCATGCTGTGTGTATCATCCATCTTTTGCAGCTGTAGTCTGACTAACGGATTGTGCAATTATCTACCTGTGAAAGGATAATAGAAGCCAAGATAGAATTCAATTTGTGCATCGACCATAAAGCTTTTTCTTCCGTTTTTAACATTCATCCTCAGCTGGATATAAAGAAGATATTTGCTTTTAGCTTCCGATTTCATTACCTTACACATGTTTCTCGTCACCAGATGAGAGCCATCAGCAGTTTTCGCCATGATTAGTAATTTCCCTTATGTCTGTAAAAATAGCTGCAGTGAAAAGGGATGAAGCTCTCATCTGATAAAATAATGACTGTCATGCTAAATCTACCTATTTATTTATCCATAACTACACCTAATAAACAGAATAGTACAAAGATGTGCAAAAGACAACAACAAATAATCAACCAGCCACTGCAATCAGCAAGGAAGCTAATTTTTGATTAACTTTTTTAATATGTGTACTGTTCGCATACAGGTTCAGCTGATGGGCATTTTTAAAGATTTAATTTTTACAACATTTTTAAGGGATGATTAAGTTTTAACGTACATCTATTCCTCAAAATATTTAACCTTAGTATATTTGTCAAGGTGTTGCCCACGTTTATTAGCACCTTTGGTAAAAAGCCTTAAATTCATCTTTTATTGCAGTAAAATAACTGGAGAATTTATAAAAATTGACCCTTTGATTTGAGGGAATTTATTAAGTGTGTTTACAAAATATTTGCTTTTAATCAAATTACTTGTGGCACATTTATTGATATCTTGATACCTTGACTTTCTGTTCTCAGGGAGCATAAATATAAATACGATGTGACTTAGATTTTTATCTTCCCATAAAACACATCGAGCTGGTTGGTGAGGAAAATCAAATAATCTTCAAATCTCATTGCTCAAATCTTTATAAGAACCCTTTATTATTTATTACACATCAACTGATTTGCCCTACCGTCACAAAAGAAAACGTGGATTTTGATAACCTGGTACTGACTGGTTTGGTTGGATGCGACTAAAAAAATCAAACTTTTGGGCACAAACAAAGATGGGTCGAGTCCACAAAAATTGTACTGAAGTAAGAGTAGCACTACTTCAACTTATTTTTACTCAAATAAAAATAAAAAGTACTCAAGTAAAAGTAAACAGTATTTGGAAGAACATCTACTTAAGTAACTGATTCAAAATTTTTCAATGATGTCATCAGTAAGACAAAACATATAAAGTTCTGTGAAAATTCTGGCGTTTTAAAGATCAATATTAATACAAGTAAAGAACATAATTATAACATAACACATTTTAAGCAGCAAAAACTCTTTTCCAAATAAATATTTTCTATAATTTTATAATATAAAACTTGAAATCAGTTCTGTAGGTCTGCTTCACACATTTTTAACTAATGTGTTTGTTCTTCATTCAATGAAGTCACTCATATTGGGTTGAGTATCCGGAGGTTTCACTCAAGTAAGAGTAGCAATAGTTTATAATAAAATAACGGAATTAAAAATAAAAAGTATGGTGTAAAAAAAGTTAGTTAAGTAAATATAACCAGTTACAACCCACCTCTGGTATGAAACATAAGATGGAAACAGTTAAAACCAGATATTTACATACACTATCATAAAAAAATGAAAAGAAAAAGCTGCAGTTTCATGTAAATTGGCATAATAGAGCTCAGGACTCTAGAGTAGGGGTGTCAGTCTCCAGTTCTCCAAGTCAAAACAAGAAGTTAACTTCAGAAAAATGATAACAGTTTTGCTCACAGTGTTTCTGTGTTTTTTTAACTCTTTGATGCATGACTGCTTGTTTTTTGGGGATGGAGAGTTGTTTTGTCTGAAGCTTTGGTCTCAGACAGACTGAAGTTGCTCAGATTAAAGAAGCTGAGCTGATACAGGGGAGATTTGTTAAAGCCTTCTGTCTGAGCTGCATTATCTTGTTACTCCAGTCTTTCTCCCCTCTACTCCCCACCCTTATCTCTGTAATTCCCTTGCCATTTTTTCTGTGTTTTTGCTTCTGTTTATATAAAGAAACCTAAAACGAGAATAATTGAGAGCAAAAGAAATGTTCAGTAAAATGTGGAGAGTATGTTTAAGTAAGTATTTTACTTGCAGATAATTTCTTACTTGGCTTTTGGATGAACGTAAATGCCTTATTTTGCCACAGTAATGTGATCTTTCAATTGAGTCAGTGCTTTTTGTAGTTCCTACAGTGATTTTTATTATGAGTCCTTGAAGCTTTGTAAAGGCTTTTAGTATTTTTTAATGAATGTTTGCTGCTTTTCCTCTTGTCTTCTCTACTCTAGTCCCGTGCCTAACCATGGCAGTGTATTGTACAGTGAGTTCCTAAATAAAAGAAGAAAGTTGATCAAGACAAAGAAGTTTCAGCTCTTAAAATCTATCTCCAGCAGATGAACAGTTCAAGAAAGCTGTCTTGTCACACTGTTGCCTACCTTTCTTGTATTTCAGGGGTGTACAAAGATATGCTACTTTATGTAAATGTCGTTCAAATATAGCTTTTCTCCATATCTAATCTTGTAATATTCACAGCATCAACTCAGACTAGAGACTAGATATTAACTTAATTCACATTTGCACTTCTTCAGTTTCAGCAAATGCTACACAAATGTCTCTAATCTCTAGCTATGCTACACAGAAGCTTTGTCTGTATAGCATAGCAGACTGCTCCAACAACAACCACAAATGAGTGAAGCCATCTGAGCGGTGCATTTGGCATTACTCACATCGGCATGCCAAATGCTTGAAGTGTCTCCAGCTGATGATAACTTGACTCTTTTCCCGATTCTAATTATTATTTTTTTACTTTTCTTCAACACCATTAGATCAGTTCTTCTGTGTTTCTTTTTTGCATGTAATTGGAGATACATAAATAAATTAAATTGAATTTAATGGTATTTACATTAAATTAAATTTATATTGATATTTACATATTACTTGTGGGCACTCAAATTCAACTTTCAAATGTTTCAGGAAACATTTTCATTCAGGCAATTTCTTTGAAATAATATTCCTGACCTCAGCGTTCAGCTGTGCTTGCTGCAGCATGTTTAGCATTAAGATGCTATTTTCGGCTTGAATAACTTCATTTAACGGAACTTGAACACAACAATTATCTTTTCCTAAAATTAAAATTAAAAAAGCTTAGATGTTGCCTTGGATCTGTCAGGATTTTCTGAAGCTCTTGTTTTTTCTGCATTATATTCGTCCAGCAGGTGTGTGACAGCGAATGGCATCATCTGTCCCTCAGTGTCCAGTTCCCATCAGTGACGCTGTATGTGGACGGCGTCACCTTTGACCCTGCCCTCATCCATGACAACGGCGCCATCCCGAATCCTGCGCCCCGTCAGAGGATGCTCATTGGTGCCTGCTGGGGTTCGTATTTTCATTTTTAATTTCATCCAAAGCTGACGTGTCATTTTAACAAATATCACCTCCAAAGGTAGCCAGCTGTGCCTCATGACGCGTCTCAAGACGCACCGTGAGGACATACTACATCGCGCTCCTCATTTTACTCAGTGTGATTGCTGCGTCTTGTCTTTAAGGCCTAATAATATAAATAAGTTATCAATTATTTAGAGCAGCAGAACAACACAGGGGGCAGGCAGCTCAGAGACACTTAAAGCAGAACCGCTCGTTAAAATGGGAAGCTCTGGCAGCCAATTACCGTAGAAAAGACACACACATATACGCATGTTCAGTGTTTCATCCACTGTGTCTGCTGCCTGCATGGTGGCAGCTGCTGCCAGATAATGAGGAGACGTTGCATTTTTGAAGATCCACTATAGTTTTCTCACTTCTGCATGCTTGTGGTATTTATTTATAGGCTGTCTCTGTATTTTTGCTGCTTTCTGTGTATCTTTGCACCCTCTGTCTGTTCGCACCATGCTCCATTGAAGTGTCTGTCTCAGTACGGCTTATTGTTTTCTGTTTTTCTGCCTCTCTGTGGTTTTCCCAACAGAACCCGAAGAGAAACAGAAGGAGATACTAAACAACACAATCCCAGAGGGGAAAGACTCAGGTGACCTCCCCCTTTCAAAGAAACGCTCAGCTGATTGTCTTTCCTGTTGTTGATGCAACAACAAAGTGCAAATTACAAGCTGGTGAGACAATATCACGTGTGTTTGCACTTTAGTGAAGTTTGTGGGTGGTTACCACGGCCTGCTGTCAGGGGTGACGGTGCGTCCTGGCAGCGTGGAGCCGCACAGCGTGGTGGAGTGCTTGTACGCCTGCAGGGAGGGGCTGGACTTCGGAGACCTGGAGACTCTGGGTTCTGGGATGAAGGTAACGCCTCAGGAGAGCTGCAGGTTACCAGAACTGTGTTTACTGCCGCAAATACCTGATTATCTACTGAGATCTTTTCTACTTTTGTTTGGATTAAACCATAAAAAAGTTGATTTTAAAATTTAGGTAACGTATTAACCTCAGGTAGCTGTCCTAAGCTTGAACAGGTTGGGATAGGTCAAGAGATTACACAAAACATCATCATTACATTTTTTGCACAAAATTATTCTTATACAATCAGATTATAGTCTGGTCATTTTTACTAATATTGAGCTATCAGAATGAACTTATTTAAATCCAAATAAGCTGCTGCTGGCCACACCCATCATCTCAAAGTTTACACTAGCAAATGAAAATATCTGCAAACTGCAAAATTATACAACCGTACATCTTTGAAAAGCAGAAGTAGAGCTTTCTGCACAACCAACAACAATGCAACAACTGGTTTCTGGATGATAAGTCGACAACAAAAAACTGAATCAGTCTTTTCCAGCGGCCATTGTGCAGCGTATACAGTGGTAAAACCAGCTGACCAGATGTGCTAGAACTCCACTTAGGTTGTGACAGGCCTAGGCTTGGCTTGGGTTGCTAGGTGACAGGGCTAGGCTTGGGTTGGGTTGCTAGGTAATGGTGCAATGCCCGTTCAATGTGACTTAGCAATCTGGAGGTTTTTGAAACAACTAATTTTCCAGACACCAAAAATCATTAACTTATTGCCAAGAAACAGCTAGGTGGATTTTTTTCACTGTGTATTTGCTGTAATATCCATAATAGTGCGCTATTATGGATATTATGGGAGAACTATACATAGTTTTAGAGATTTTTATGCCCCTTTGCTGTGTGTCTCGCTGACAGACTATGAGGTTACTGATGACTTCAAGGGTGCTTCTTTCACTGGATTTTATTTATGGGGTGTTAGAGTAAATGTAGCTGAACAGAAATACTCTCTAAGTTTCTCCTATTTTTATTTGTGAAAGATTATAGAAAGCTATATATAATATCAATTTTCTTCATAGTTATTTTCTACTTTCTGTTGGTCTTTGAAATAAAAACCACTGAAAAATAAATGGGATTTTGTGGTTATAATGTGTCAAAATCTGAGGATATGAATACTTTTGCAAGGCACCATATGTTAAATTTTTGTATTGCTTTGAATTAACCTGAAGGTTAAAAGTTTAATTTGATTTCACAAAGGGGTAACTTGTATGGTAAAATGTTGATTACTTGTCCTTCCAGGTCCATGTGAACCCCAGTCAATCGGTCCTGGTGCTGGAGGGAGACGACATCGAGAGCTTCAACCGAGCCGTTCAGCAGGTCACCTACAGAAACTCGCTTCGCTTCGCCACCCCTGGAGTCCGACCTCTCAAGCTCACCACTTCCCTCAGGTAGAAGAACCCTATAATTAATAAAAACGTTCTATGAAATCTAAATGAGTTGCAGAACCACAGAAAATTTAAAGTGACATATCTTCTCCCAAGTAAAACTGAATGTAGCCAGGAAATTCACCGATAAACTAAGATTTCATTTAACTGTAAAAAGGAAAGATTTGATCCCTGAGTTCTCTTAATACATAAAGAATAAAGAGGACACTATCAGAAGAAAGAATTATATCAAATATAAATACTTATGAAAAGCAGAGTCATGCAGAGACCTTTAAAGAGTTTTATAAAGAGGTCAAAATAGAGCATAAAGAACGCACCAATAAAATTTACATCAACAGCAGTTTAAATAGACAAATTGGTCCAGATTATAAGGGAAAGTGAAGAGGTTAGAGAGCTTACATTTTAAACAAGATATTTACACAGATTTCACAAAAACTATTTTTTCATATGGACAGAAACATAAAATATTCACAGCCAACTATCATTTAACCGGAGTTATTATTGTGCAAATAAACAAGAGAATCTGTCTGTTTACCTTTGACTTTTTGTTGATTAGAAATCACACATTATCTACAGTGTCTGAATTTATGATGATATAATAAATTGTAGTCACATCATAAATACAAAAACAAGTTCTTAAATGCTCACAATTGTCACTTTTTGTGTCTTAAGCAGCAAGAAGAAAAGCTAAAGCTAGTTGAAGCACAGGAGAAAAACCTCCACAATATATGGTTAGGGTTAGGGATAGGAACACAAATTACTTCTAAAATCTGTTAAATATGTTACACCAATTTAAATTATTTTGGAATTGAAACATAAATATGCATTTTTTAGAACAAGCTAATGTTCACCAGTGTTGGCAGATCTTGTGAGAGAAACAAGCAGCCAGGTCTATGGAAACAATCGGAAAAAAAACAACGACCAACACAACATGTTGTGTAAAATAGAGGCTGTTTGTGAACAGCATAAATATATGCACTTATTATGACATTAAACATAAGCAACAGCAAAATTATTCAAAACACTTTTATGATAATTTTAAATAGTTTAAATTATTTTAATAATTTATACTTTTAAACTTTGACCAAAAGGAAAGTGCATTTTGCAGACGTATCACATTGGAACAGAAAGGTGCAGTTTTTATTTACCCATATATATTTTTTGCTTCTTTTCATGGTGGGCACGTATTTCTTGATGCAATATGTCTCAATGCAACATGCCTTTAAGACATGCCAGTGCACTCTCTTTCCCTCACTATTTATTATATTTTCTCCCATATTTTTCCCACTTACTGCAGCTCGTTTCACGCCGTCTCATCACTTGTGTGCCTGTCACGCTGGGCTCTTGGGATGTGCCAAGTCAATTCAGGCAGGCGCAATAATCGGGAAATGGGGGCGTGGAAAAGACAACCAAACCGCTCTTGTTTGCTTTGTTGTGGGGACCTGGTGCGGGGTTTTTATTGGTTTTTCTCTGAAAGAAAGCCAAGGCCAGATAAGCAACCTCACATTCAAAAACAAGCCCAAAATACCAGCAACTCGTGAGATTTGCAAGCAACTTTAGAAAAAGACAAGCCCAAAGTTGCTTATAATAAGCTGACCTTGAAAGTTGGTGAAGTTGCATGGAGTCACTAACGGCAGCCAGGTTGATTTATATGTGTAAAATGTATGTTATGCATTTTATTTGGAGTGGAATTAGGGCAAAAGAAAGGAAGGGCGCCTTATTTTCTCAGAGTTGCATTTTTCCATTGAATGGACAGTCTGCCTCTGCACTGGTCTGATGAAAAGATTCACGAATAGTTTAATTAAATACCGAACATTTACTTTTCCTCAGCTGTCAAAATAAATGACCCCTTTGTGTGTTGCACTGCTGCTTCTTCTCTTCACACTGAGTCCATCTAACCCGGACCTTGACTCGTCTTAGATAATGACTTGCGTGCAGTAAAGGTCGAACATAAATATATACTAGCAGAAGATAACAAAGAATATCTAACCTCTTGGGTTTGCCTTCAAGTTTCTTTGACAGTCAACAGCAGGTGGAGCCTGTTTATTTTTTGTGTTGAATTAAGGTGAATGTGAGTTAAAGTTAAATAATAAATCATTTATCTTTAGATTTTTATGGACTTTTAGCTTTAATGGCTAAAATGAAAGAAACTTTTCCTTATTTGTATATTTTTGGTTGTTATTTATTTGTGCTGCTATGCCAACTAAAAATCCCCCTACTTATCAAATTAGTGTGCTAAATACATAATTGATCAAATACTGCACAAGCTTCCAATCATCTGTTGTTCCTAGCGCACAACGCACATTTACCGAGCCGGTCCAAAGCACAGGTGAGCTAAGCGGGTGCTTGGGGCCCTAAAGCATCATTCGATTTTACTTCGAAATGATAAATTGCACATTTTACACATCTCTTCCAAATTTTACAAACAAAATATATTAAACCTTCTAACTTGTTTACTGTAAATTCAGTGTTTGTCTGCAAATGTTACTTTCAATAGTTAAATTAATATGCCACACTTAAATACCACTCTGCAATTCAAAATGTGAATTAATTAGACCATCTTTGCTTGCTTGCTACTCCTGTGAGGTTAAAATCAAAAGCTATAATAACACCGGTATGATGTCAGAGAATTGCAAATTGCACTAATAGTAGTAGGTATGTTACACATATGGAGTCACCAAGAAATAATGAAGTACCTGGTGTTGACATGTTGGTATGGGGGCCTCAAATTAAAATCTGCTTTGGACCCCGAAAAGGCTTGAGCCGGCCCTGACTGCATGTAAATATTGAGAGTCTGTGCAAACTTGTATCCTGTTCCAGCTGTTTTTTTACTTTATAAATAATTTACTGACTGTACATGTGGACAAACTTATTATATTAGTTATTTTCCTCCGGTTTTAGAATCTGAAGTGTGAGTTTTAATGATTGGTGTGATGTGGCAGCAAAGTTTATGAGAGAATCTGAATGGAGAAAAAACTTTTCCCGAGCTTCTGCTGCTTCCCTGTAGTGCACAGCTAGCCTGCACTTTCACCAGCAGCCTGTGCAGATATTCTCATTGCTATCTTTAGACATGAATGTTTTAGTCGCATGTTTTTATAAGATTTAGATGATTATGAAGCCATGCATCAAGCTGATGGACTTTTTTTATCTGACAGTTTAAAGATCCCAGGGATTCAAGGGCATGGACAGATTTTTTCCCCTCTTTGCTTTCTGCTCAAGGAGAGTACTTTTTATTTTTTTCTTTACTTTGCCATGTTTTATTGCGTGTGTGAAGCTTAGACTGATTTGAGCCCAGGAGTCAACCAGATGGCTGAACAGCAGGCCCTTCTGGAGAGGCCGATAGAAGCAGCTGCTTACTCTGATAGTGGATATATAGCGCACACACACTCACACCACTTAATCAGCTTAATACCCTTTCACATATGATGGCGAATTTTAGGGCAAGCTGGTAAAGAAATTGTAGCAATTTGTCATTGATTCAGTGTTTTTTCTCTTCGTCTTGCAGGAAAATTACATTTTACACAGCAGAAATGTGTTTGCACATTTGTTATTTTCAGCATCACAACAGATAAATGGCGTCGCTGTCACAGTGGAATAGCAGAGCAAGGGAATAGGTTGTTTTTTTAATACTCTGCCATGCTTTCTGCAGCTATTCTGCTTTGAGTTAAATCCTAACATCAAGGTGACAATGTTTAACCAGTAAAATAAAACCAACACTGATAAACTGTGAGGATTTCGTTTAGTCACACTCTGTTTAAAGATGTTATTGCACATGGGAAGAGGAGGAGTGAGCTGTCAGAGAAACTTGCCTAAAGTCATGTTCAGCATCGGTTTGATCTCCTCCCCATAAGCCTTTGGGCTTTTTAAAAATTAAAGCCAAAGAAAGATTCCCAAATTTAGCCGGTATTCGCTGCATCATCCGGAAAACCGGAACGAACAACAGTCGGATTCACTGATATGTTTGGTTTAATTTTAAAAGTTGACAAATTGTCTTCCCCTTATCACCACACCATAAGGAGCTTTAAACGAACAAAGAAAAAGAAAAGATAAATAAATGAAGGTTTCTGCTTCTGCCACAATAGTGTGATTAATTAAAGAATAAACAGTCTTATTATCATCATCATCATCATCACCCTTCTGGGTATCTATAAACACAGTTTAACCCATTCAGTCTCACTGGCTCTTAAAATATCTAAACTGTCTCTTTAGTGTCTAAAGCATAATTTTTACCTTTTTATTGAGCTAACTGCATTTGGAAAGAAGAGGAAATGTCTTGTATTTTAATAACAGAAATTTACATAACTGGATCTGTTTATCTTGTAAAATGTCTTGACATGACGTGTTTTGAATTGCCGCTATATAAGTAATACAACCTGAACTGAAACAAAACTTCGAAATAACCAAAAAACATCACATTAATCACTGTATACTTGTTCCTGATTAACAAAATGTATGGATGTATTTAACCTTTCAGATTAAAAATCTCTTAATGCAAGAGAGACCTGGGCAAGACTGGGAGTAACACGAATCATAGCAACAAATATCAAAACCCAATTAAAATACAATATGGATAATAAACGAGGAAAAAATAGCAAAAAGCAAACACAGCCATAACAGTAAAGGTAGGACTAAAATGCTACTTGATATTAGTCAAAATATTTACAAAAATGTTTTTTAATAAACTGATTAAGAGTGACCTTAAACATATTAAAAGAGACGATTTATTGAGAGTGCTTATCAAAAGACAAATGCTCTTTTCTACACTGTAAAAACAAACGTCTCTAATTTACGGTAAAATATCGGCAGCTGCAGTTGCCAGAATTTTACTGCATAAATGTGGTAAAAGTCTGGCAACCACAGCTTTTACCGTAAATTATAGACTTTTTTTTTTTACAGTGTAGATGAGAACGTAAAGCTTTCAAGTGTCTGTCTTTTTCTCAGATGTAAACTTATGGATCATTATAACCATCTAATTCAGATTTATATGACCTGTTTTAATCTTAGAGAGGATAAAAATAGTGACAAGAAGAAAAACGTTTCAGAGCCGCCAGGTTAATCCACCAGCAACAGGAAATAGTGAAAGGAGTATTTTCACTGCACTTTACTTTTCACTTTTACTTAGGAGAAGTATTGCTTATCTCATCTTGGTAAAATTTCTGGATACTACACACTGCGAGTAACTTCGCTGAATGAAGAACAAACTTGTTTTAATCAAAAATTCACCAGACACAGACACACACCTGCAGTTTTTCTTAAAGTTTCTTAAATTTTAAACTTAAAAAAATTCATCTGGAAAATATTTTGTTTTGCCTGATTTTGTTATTTATATTAATTATTTTCATTTTCACCTTTAAAATGCCAAAATGTCCACGTAATTTTATTTTCTGATCTACCTCATGATGTAATTTTTAAATATTAAATGTTTGATGTTTTGATCAGTTACTCAGTACTTGAGTAGACTTTTTACTAAATACTTTTTACTCCAGTAATTTTTTGGATGGCTGCTTTTTACTTTTACTTCAGCAAAAACATGTTGAAGTAGTGCTACTCTTCCATAAGCAGAGTTTTTGGGTACTCTACCCTCCTCTAGTAACATGTGATCTTATGTTTCCTGTTACAGTCCAAATTTGTGTTTGTGATGGTAGAACACAAACATTAAATTGTTCTACTGCAGTGAAATGTGTTATTTTAGTGTTTATCACATGTTTCAATAAATTTAAGTGGACCTGTATTTGTCTAGTTTCATAGGTTGATTGAATACTCCATTCAAAGGCTGTAAAATAAATCTGTTTTCTTGTTTGTAATTCTCTTCCAGGTGTTTCAATGAGGAAAGCTGCCTGTCACTGAAACAGCTGGAGGGATACCTGGTGGTACTCCAGCCTGATGCCCCTCAGATCTCTCTGTCCGGGGTTGGCCCACATCTGGCCCGTCCGGCGCCTGAGTTTGAAGGACCCCGCGGCGTCCCCCTCTTCCCAGAGCTGCGGATCGTCTGCTCACTGTCACATGCTGTCAACACAGCTGCACAGGGCATGGAGGGCGGAGGTGAGCAAAGATATGGAGATTTAATGTTTGTAATTCTTGAAATGTCTTTTAATTTCTACTCAGAAACGGGAGTGTTTATGTTTGTTTATTTCATGTTCTGCATCGCCTCTTAGCTCTGATGTCGGACGCCGTGGCTCACACTTTGGACGGATGTGAGGTGCAGCCGCTGGGAGAGGAGCTGAATCCAGAGCGGGAGGAGCTTCTGGTAGACATGGACGTTGTGCGAGAGCGAGGACTGGATATCATCAATACCACCGCTTACATCGCAATTACAGGTACTGCTGCTCTGCAATGCATTTTTAAAATTATTTTATCTTTATTGATTCACAAAGAAGCAAATTTTACAAAGTGTATAGTAAGGCTGGACAATATGGGTGAAAAACGTATCATGATATAAACATTTCATATCAGTCGAAGTTAATAACTGGCTTTAGGTAATTAATGATTAGTTTTTTGTTTTACACTGAAATACAGCCAGACTTTCCTGTTTTATTCAAAGTTTTTACTCCACAAAGTTGATTTTTATCATTATTTTTATTTTTAAGCCATTACGAGGCACAGTGGTGAAACCTTAAACTGCCGCTGTGCCAGTTAGTCAACAAGTCGTAGCTAGGCAACCAAAGACTGAGTGAGTTAGTAGATTGCTGTGAGCGGTTGAGCGGTTAAACTCTTTCCTCCGCCTACATCTCCCAGAATGCTGTGCAGTGAGAAATGCATAAAACAGAAAAGGTCACACTGCCAGTTTGTCTGTATTCCAGATATTTAAAACAATAAACAAATCAATAATTATCAATATCGACTGATTTGAAAGGCTTACATGTTGACCCATTTTTCAGCCATATTGCCCAGTCCTAGCCCATTTTAACGCATTGTTGTGCTCTGTGTTAGTTTTCTAGAACACATTTTGTGATATTCATGTTTCGCCAATTAGGTGATTTCTGAAGCATTTGGTTGTATTCGTTTATATTTGGGGAAGCAAAATGGGCTGAATACATATGCACACCACACTGATGTTTTTGGAGGGAAAATCACCTTTACTTTCATTCATCTTCCATCTTCCTGTATTTGCTGCTTTGTGTTGGTCTGCTATGTAAAATCTCAGTAGAAAGTGAAAACGTTCAGGGTGTATGAATGTTTTTGCAGGGCAGGATATTTTTCCTGTTGTGGCTGTCCAAACATTGTCTCCCCGTCTTCTTTTTCTTGCCTCTGGGATCTTCTTTCCTATCCGTCTCCTCCAGGTGCTGAATCCATCTCTGTGTACGAGGACGTCCTCCGCTCAGTCCGGTACCGCCTGGCCAGAGGCTCTGGCCGCTTTGAGAGGCGGTTCCGCCTGTCGTGCTCCGAGATGAATGGCAGATACACAAGCAATGAGTTGACTCTGGAGGTAACGAGAAACATCGCTCAAACAACATCCATAATAGCTTTCAGATCTTAGCCTTGACCTTTTGAAGCATTTTTCCAACAAAAGCTGGAAAGCTGATGATAGTGTTATAATGAATGTTCTATATTAACTGGGTTGCTTTTTAAGTTATAAAGTCTGTAACATTTTCACTACTTTCAGGTGAACTTCCTCCACTCTTTGGAAAGCCTATACCACCCTTCCCACCTGCTGGCCTCACAGCAGCAGTTCCTCCATCCATCTCATCATTCCGGAGAGCTGAGTGGGCACACCTTGCCGAACCCACATCGCAACTCAGGTAATATTCTCTTAACCACCTGACTGCCAACTAATTTCTTACCCTAAAAGCATCCTTTAAACCTTCCATGATGTAGCAGGAAATTTATTAAAGTGACCTATTATGCTTCCTTGAACAGTTTAGGATACATCTACAAGCTATACAAAA
Source organism: Xiphophorus hellerii (assembly GCF_003331165.1). Classification (NCBI taxonomy): domain Eukaryota; kingdom Metazoa; phylum Chordata; class Actinopteri; order Cyprinodontiformes; family Poeciliidae; genus Xiphophorus; species Xiphophorus hellerii. The sequence continues at coordinate 12,896,185 of NC_045674.1, read as the reverse complement.
CACGTTCATTACCTTTTTTACACAAAATTATTCTTTGATAGTAAGATTTTAGTCTGGTCAGTTCTGAATATGTTAAGCCCTTTTCAGAATGAGCTGTTTATGGCGTCTTGTCACTTTAAATTGTAATAAGTTGCTGCTGGCTACACTTCCAAACTCTTGCACATAAAAATGGCTGCAAACAGAGGCACAATTATACACTCGTACATCTTTGAAAAGCAGAAGTGGAGCTTTCTGCACAAAAAACAAGAATGCAGCAAGTGGTTTCTGGATGGTATTAAACATCAAAACACTTGTCTTGTCCAGCAGCCATTGTATAGCTCGTGTAGTGGTAAAACCAGCTTACCAAATGTTAGGTTGGTTGCTAGGTGACGGACTGGGCTTTGTTGGTGTTGCTAGGTAACGGCACATGCCTGCTGATTTGATACATTACATTCTGAAGGTCTTTAAAACAAGTAATTTTCCAGACACCAAAAAACACTAACTTATCGCCAGTAACCGGTTGGGTTCTTTCTAAGTGCTTGAGCTGTTTTAGGAGGCAATTGAGATCCAAATGGAAGTACAAAAGCGTGCAAAATATGAATTTTTGCATAATAGGTCTCTTTTAAATATCAACAAGTAAAATACAAGCTTTACTAAACAGAAAATGCTAATAAATATTGTGTAGCGTAAATTTTAAAATTAGAGGTTGCTTTAGTTACAATCCCAGGCGGCTGGTTCAGCATTCGTGAAAAAGTAGTGGTTGATCTTGTTATTGTTTTAAATGACTGACACAAAAATACTCTGAAAATCAGCCAGAAAGGTTTGACACTAGGCTGGGCCTCCATGCACGACTCCCAGGTGTGACATTGAGTGGATCGCAGAGGCTTGCAGAGGGCAGCCAGGCTTTCTGAGCTGAATACCAAACGGTGAAACCCAAACTGACATGCAGTTAAGTCCTGGAGGTTGACAGAGGGTTTGGGTCAAACAGGTGAGCAGGCAGGATGGCAGGAAGGCTTATTGATGACGGACCGAGGATCCTGACTGAGGCAAACAGCTGGTTCAGCTTTCAAACCAACACATCGAGCAAAATGAGTGGAGAATCACCAGAGTTTCTAAAAATGTGAAATAGTGAACAGATCTAAGCTGTTGTCAAGCACCTGCAAATCAAAATGAGGAGTAGAGGAGGAATGCTGCAGGAGTTGGTTCGCCTTTTATTTGTATGTGGAGACAAAGGAGAAACTCAGAGTGAACAACCAATAATGTAAAACCAAAGATTTAACATTAACGTTTTTCTCAATACATAAAAATGTTAATGTTGTTATAACAAAGCTGTTAAATTTCTATTCTTTGTTTCTCAGTCTTGCCTTTCAGTGAGGCAGCTAAATAATTATCACTTTAACTTTTCAGTCACATTTCATGGTGTCTAGATGGGAAGTTTTGCCTTTTTTTCAATAAAGATTTTCTCAGAGGAACAGATTGATAGATTGATAGTAGCAACATATCAGTAAACATGTGTGACTTTCATTAAGACTGAATCAAGAAACAAAACCACTTAATCTGTCCTGAATAGAGATAAAAGAACAAGTTGTCTCCTGTTTAATGATCTCTCAGCTAGTTTATGGTCATCTAATGAACTGGTCTATAAATACATCTTTAAACTTAATGCATTTCCATAAACGGCTCCATGAGTCACCAGGATATTAATGGATCTGGAGGAGAATTTCACAGGAATAGAAACCCTCATTTTGTGACATAGTTGGCAGGACCTTCATGTGTTTGAGCTGAAATCTTAATAATACAGCTCCATAACTATTGATGTAAATTTAATTCAAGTAATGTGAATATTTAAACCAGCAGGTAATGTAAATATTTAAACCAGCAGGTAATGTAAATATTTAAACCAGCAGGACAACTTTTCAAGTCTTTTGTTGATTGTACTAATGATACATTGACACGTGTATCTTATAAAGATCAGCTGAAGCCAGAAAATTAAAACCCCAGAAACATTTTCCCACATTATAACCACAAACTCTGATGTACGTTATTGTTGTGATAAACGAAGGGTCTGCAACCTGCGGCTCCAGAGCCTTGAGTGGCTCTTTGCATCATCTACATAGGGTCTTAATAACTCTAGCTAAACCCACCATTTTTAATATAAATAAACCAACAAATGTCGGTTTAAGCTTATTTTCTTTTATTCAAGACATGCATCTATTGAATTTCCACTAATGAATGACAGTAAAAGTGCCAGTAATGCTTTCTAAAATCTATTTTTCTTGCCAGTTTTTTACATAATTTTCCATCAATATCAACATTCCATAGAAGGAAATTTATTCAGCCTCTTTTAGTTTTATGTTTTTCTTTACTTAAAAACCTAAAAATAACAACATTGCGCATCGCAGTGGCTGCTGTCCCAAGTTCGTTTCCCTTTGCCGCATGTTTCTTCTCTCTGCCCTCTTTCTGTTGCATTACTGTAAAATAATGTCCACTAATGCAAAAAAAAAAATCAGATATTAAAAAATACACAACTAAAAATAGGAATAAATAGATGTTTCTTTTTTTTAAAAGACATTTTTATTGTAGATGTCCAACACGATGTCCGTTTTCTTTATTGAAAAGGTCAAGTAACATTTGCAGCCTGAAATGTGTTTAATTAGCTGGACTGAGGGTAAAATTGGCTCTTTGGATGGTGAAGAGGTTGCAGTGTGGCATTTCCATTCATCGCCTTTGTGATTCACTGTTTGTCTCTAAGTTGGCACATCTACATAAATACAACTCTTTTTTTTTGCCCACTGTCTTTCACAAAAAACTCAACCTCAGTAAGACTGGAGGGAGGATGTCTCTAAACATCAGTTTTTGACACCAGTTCTCAAGTTAATTTCAGTCTAGACTTTGACTGGACCGTTCTAACTCATAGATACTCGTCTGTCTAAACCAGTAGCAGCTCCTCCAGAGTTAGCATGGGCCTTTTGGCTGGTTCTCTGATTGATACTCTCCTTGCTTGGTCTGTCAGTGTAGAGGGCAAGCCATGTCTTGTCTTTTCCTTATGATTAATTATGAATTAAATTGTCTTATCCCTAATCTTTGCTTTAAACCTCTTCTCACCCTTTCCCCAAACCTATCTGCTGCAGTCTTCACGTTGGTGTTTGTTCATTAATGTTTCTCAACAAACCTTTGCTCAACTACCAAGTAGAGGACTTTAAAGGACTGTTCTCTGCATTGTTCTTTTATTTAAATAGAGTTATCAGAGTAAAGTGGTTCAATTTAAATGCACACCACACTTTTCAGTTGCTCGTGTTCAAAACCTTTACAAAAAACATGGAGAATTGTCACACTTTTTCTTCATTTCTTTTAGTGGTTCCAGGAGCAGCCACCGTCATCATTATGGTCTGTGTGGGCTTCCTGGTTGTCATGGTGATCCTCGGTGTCTTCCGAATTCGCTCGATCCATCGTCGAGGTGAAGGCTCCAGGGGCGGGGCTAAAGAGGGCAGCAACCAATGGGACGACTCGGCGCTCACCATCATCGTCAACCCAATGGAGGTAGAGATAATTTCCCGATGATTGATGTCAGGATAAATCGATTTATTTTTTCGTTTATCCACTCCGCCCTCCTGTTTTCTCCCAGTCCTACGAATCCCGTATGGGCATTTCTGCCGACACGGAGGGCGATGGAGAGGAGGAGGAAGAAGAGGCAGCGGAGTCACCTGACGACGCAAGCGACGACCAGCGGATCATCATCAAGAAGGAGGGCAGAGACGGAAACGCCCGCCGCTACTGAGCTGTATCTCTCCATAAATCAGCTCCCCAGTCACACACTCCGACACTTTTAATATCAAACTGACGCCACTAGTATAAGGAATGTATGCTTACAAACACTTCGCACAACACAATCACCGTAATACTCTCGACGCTCAAACGCCATATGTGACCTATAGCCGACAACAGGCTGCTGTTCTCCACTTAAATGTTCAATGGCACAATGTGTACAGTTAATGTAATTTACCCGCCTAAACAAACCCCCTCCACCAGAATCGTTTGTGGTGCACTCGTTCTAAAGCAGAAATTGGTGTCTGTATAGTGTAACGCTGGTTGAAAGGGACTGTTTAATCATCAAGAAAAATATTGATTGTATTCTATACTTTGTTAATGAGAAGAATGAAGCAAAATGTCAGCTGCAACAAGGTTTTGAGTCGAACCTTAAGCAAAGACACAATCCTTGATCCCGACACGTCTTTGAGCCTCTTTGATAGACTCAGAAAGTCTGTGCACAAGCTTTCCTCTCCCTCTCTGCCACAGACTGAAGGCAGTGAGATTAGACGCTCTCAGCTATTCAAAAGAAACTCCTCAATGTCCTTGCAATTTCATTTCCATTTATGTAATAAAGAGGATCTCTAAGGTGCACACACCCCTGTTAAAATACATTTCAAAACTTTTTCTACCACCAGAGACATTTGAGCTGTGAAGTTCAACTGAAAAACAAACAAGAAAGATGCAATAATCTCACTGCATAACTCCGGTTCCTCGTATCTAACGTATTCTAGAAGCGCCTTTTAATTTCAGCATTCGGTTCTTAGTTTATCAGTGAAGTGCTTTCTGTGATTCTGAGAAATAAAATCCGTCTTGGTCTTCAGCTTTTCATCAGACACATGAAGATTTTGGGTCAGAGATTATTGCCATTTGGAAGAGTTTTAAAGAAATTATCAGTTTCTCTAGATGAAAACCCCACAGCATTATGCTGCCTCCACTTGAGGTGGGTGGAGTACTCAAAAATACTCAGGTAAGAGTAGCACTACTTCAACATATTAACTCCAGTAAAAGTAAAAAGGCAGCAAGAAGCTACTCAAGAGTAAAAAAAGTATTTGGTAAAAATGCTACTCAAGTACTGAGTATCATTTTTGCATTTAATATCTAAAAATTACATCAGCAAATGGACCAAAATATAAAGTTATGTGGAAAATTTGGTATTTTAAAGATCAAAATGAAAATAATTCATATGAATATGATTACAAAATAACAAAATCAGTCAAAATTTATTTAATTTGAATATAAACTTTAACAAAAACTGCAGGTCTGTGTCTGGTGAATATTTGGTTGAAGTTACTCACATTGGGTAGAGTATCCAGACATTTTACTCAAGTAAGAGTAAAGAATAGAGCATAGTAAAATACTCCTAAAAGTAATTTTTTTTCCAAAAGGTTACTCCAGTAAATGTAACTAGTTACTACCCAACTCTTGCCACCAATGAAATGCTTTATAAAATACGAACTGGGGCTGTAACTAAGAGATAAAAACATCATTCTATTTTTGATTTATTTCTGGTTAATTAGATCCACTGTAATTGAGGACATGTGCATTAAAACCTGAACTTGAAGCAAAAAACATGTGTTTGTTTCATGGTGTAGGGATAAAACCATATTACTGTGGCTTTGTTGAATTTACAGAATAAATGTCACATTAGAGGTGAAGAATAATCTGAACTATTATGTTTTTTAGGAGGGGATCTTCACCTTTGAGATCCAGTGTAAGACTGGTTTACTTTGCAGTATTCTGTATTGATCTCCTGATAACCAACCGCAGACCTCAACGTCCAACACAAGCTCTTCTGCTGCAATACTCCAAAATAAAAGCCCCTACGCTCAAAATTGACGTCGTCAAAGTTTCAGCTTCAAACTGGAGTCTTTGCAGCACTGCAGCTTGTGCCACAAAATAAGAAAACAGCACCTTGACCTCTCTGACCTCCCTATAAATGACTCTCATGTCACTCTTTCACTCACTACACTGTACTGCAAACACACAAAAACACACACAAGCGCCATCCATGACCCCTGCTGTTTCCAGAATGTCCGCTCAGCTTGGGCAGTTTTGATTGTATTGATTGTAATGAATTTTTCTGTACATACAACAATGACTATTGCGATATTATTGTTATTGCTGTTGTTCTTATCAATGCATTCACTCTTTCTCTTTTACTGCACATTTCTGAGAGGGAGCAGATTATGATTTATTTTTCCATTTAAGGAGTCACCTTTCCAGAATCAGAAAATAGTATAATGATGATAGCTATAATAAAGAGTAGTGTTAGTGATAAGGATGATCATCTTTGGCTTGATGAGTGTATCCTAATTTGTGTGTAATATTGTTGTAATTTAAGAATTTGCATCACCAAAAAAAACGGAGGGCACATTGTTGTGATATTTCAATATGTCTTGCTCATTTTCTTTCATCGGGGGATTTTATTTTTTGTCCACATTTAAAAATAAATAGATTTTTTTGTGTGTGTGTTGCTTTTGTTATTTTTCTGTTTCCTTCCATCTGTCATCTTTGGTTCAGTGAATGTACAACTGTGTGCTTCTCCTCACCTTCCCCTCCCTCCCAGCCTTCCTCCCCTCACCTCTCCCTCCGTGTCTCTTGCTGTCTGTCTGTGTAGCCTATTAATGTGCAGTGCTATAAGGCTCTCAGTGAAAAAAAATATATATATAAGGCCTGTTGTTTTCGAGTGTCACGTTAAGAAGGAATAAAAATTGCATTGGTTAAAAACTTATATTATTACTATGTTACTATTTGAACATTACCTGTAATTAATGATATAATGCCAAAATGGATTATGCTGAGTAATTGTTATTGAAAAGTGTCAGAAAACATTGCAAAATTCATAATAAAAACACTATATGACGTCTTCATGAGAAAGTTTTACTTTTTTATTTAAGAAGGGTCTAAAAATAACAATAGAGGAATGTTTCAAAAGGCAACGTTGAAGTAAATCCTAGTTTGTTGCTTTAATGTAAAAATGTTTAAAGCTGCAGTGTTTAACTTTAATTAAAAGAAGTATTGTTCATATTTGTTATATGTTATGACAGAATGGTATGAGACAGATAATCTATGAAAAGGTTGATTTCCCTGAGCTGCTACTGCTCAGTCATGTCTTAGTGCTGCCAATCATCCTAGCGAATGTACTAATGGCGGAAAACTGTTCGTCTGTCATCATCGGTGGCTACAGAAGAATAGCAAGAAAGGAAGCTGGAGGGACGATTAGCAGCGCACACATGTGGATGATTGACTACGCTAAGACTCTCATTTACTGTTTCCAGTTACTGGGAGAAGGCAGAGGAGCTGTATTTTTTCCCACAGATTATCTGTCTCACACTGTCACAACATGGTGACAGTTTCAACAAATATGTAAAAAAAATATATATATTGTCTATAAAAGTTGCTGCTGCAGCTTTAAGGGAAATGAATAATTATGTAAGGCAATATAAAGTGAATACTTAGTTAATTGAGCTCCGAATATTTCAGTAATGTAACACTATACACCTGCTTTAGTCATACCTTCAAACAATTTCAAATAATCCAAGACATGTAGACTGTTTGAATCCATTATGCTGCAACCCCGAATTCCAGATTTATCACAGCCTCGGCCTTTTTCATTTTTGGCACGTCGTGCTTCCTTACACTCAAAGGTAGATTTGTCATGGAAGATCCAGTCTTCCTGTCCATCTGGAATAACTTTACGCCCATGCAGACAACCTGTTAGTATTTTGACACTGAGTTGATATATAACTTCCTTTTTGCATGTTTGTTTTACATTCCTTGGATTCAGTTTGTGTTGAAAAATAATGGTCTTGTAATATTTTCCCAAGCTTAACAGATCTTTGTAGCATTTTGTCTGAGGATCTGGAAGTCATGTACATTTTACAGCAGTTTGAAGCTTTGACCTATAAACAAAACCATTTTATTAAACTTTGTGAATATTTTATTCAACAGAATAAAATAAAACAGCATACACTTTAAGAGATACAGAGCAATAAAAACCAGGACAAATCGCCTAAAAAACAATTTTTACCCCATGGCAATCATGGCACTAAATTCAAAGGCATAAGAACTTCTGCTCTTGACACCACTTTGTTAAAAATGTAAATTTTGTTGCGACACCTCCAGGCGCTGCAACCATCTTCTGATGTCTATTTATTTCTCATTTTGTACTATTTATTTCTTTATCTTTGTATATTATGTATATACACATAACCTGCATCTTAACTCGAGTCGAGCAAATCTCAATCTCGTTGTAATCTGTTGATGACAATGACAATAAATCTTATCTTATTGAGGAAATTGCTTTTTTATTTACAAGATACTCCATCCAAATTGTACATTAAAACCATTAGTGACATAAAATAGTAATAATATACATAACATGCAAAAAAAAAACCCAAAACATAGATGGATAGAGAGTGTGTTTATTTTTTAATTTACAATAAATTGAGGGTCCTAAAGATAAATGATATAAATATAAATTGAATATATTATTATTATGTAAAACTATCTATCTATCTATCTATCTATCTATCTATCTATCTATCTATCTATCTATCTATCTATCTATCTATCTATCTATCTATCTGTCTGTCTGTCTATCTATCTATCTATCTATCTATCTATCTATCTATCTATCTATCTATCTATCTATCTATCTATCTATCTATCTATCTATCTATCTATCTATCTATCTATCTATCTATCTATCTATCTATCTAAAATGTTTCTTTGTTACTGAGTTTCATACTATCCAATAACACTACATGAATTTTTATATCATGCTCGTTTCAGGACTTTGTTCCGTTCCCCGCATATTTTACGTAAACTTACGTTACTTTTCCTCTCTGACACCATTCTGCGTAAAACGTTTGAGGAATACGCATCTGCGTTACGTCGCTAGTCTCTCTCCAGGCGCTCGGTCAATGGCTTTGCGGGTCATGGAGGAGGAAGGTAAATAAAGAAGGGGCGCCGAGAGCACGCAGCAGCAGTCGTTGCCGGACGGTTGCTGGAGGATTTTCCTCTTTTATCGGCGTGTAAGCAAGAGACGGACAGGACGTGGAGCGACATCCCGCAGCGGAGCTACTTTCGTTGGGCTTCATCCGGAGCTGTCGGCGGTGAGATGAACAACACGCTACCCGTCTGCTCGCACTCCTCCTCGGGGTGAACACCGCAGGAATGATCGATTCTCTTGGCCCTCTGTAGCTAGCTTGTTAGCAAAAAAACAAGCGGCCTGTTATAGTTCATATCTTTTATTTTTTGTTGTGTTATTAGCTGCATGTTGGGTAAAAAATGGGATAAACATGAGTATCAAATCTAATGTTGCTGTTTGTAGCTACAGTTAGCTTCAGGTAGCAACACTTTAACGTTCCTGGATGCTGCTAGGTGTGCACAGTTCAACATTTTCTGGGTCTTTTACGTAGATTGCGTGTAAAAGTAGGCTGTGTATAACAAAAACTGAGTGCTGTGTGTAAACAGGTGTCACAGTGGCCTATCTGTGATAATGTGAGCATTAATATCTTTGTCTAATCCTCTTACTTTGACCCTAATCATAATGCAGCAGCTGTGTGAATCAGTTAGAAAACTGCACTCTACAATGAATTGTCCACCTACAAAGCAATACTCTGTGGTGGTTTTAGTCGAGAGAAAGAAAAAAAGGTTTCACTTTTATGGAATAGAAAGGGAATTAAATGACACTTCCACACATTTCATTATGGAAATTGTAGCTCAGTTGTGTCCCTAGATAGGTTAGGGATTTGGAGTAGGTCAGGATGTGACACATTTCTGTCATCTGTTTAGCCATAAACTTATCTAAACTGCAATGTACATTTTATACACATTCATTTGCTACAAAGTGTGGCCTGAGGGCCATTTGTGGCCTTTGGACTGCAATTCAGCAATGATACAGATCTGACACATCCGTCAGAGGGTCTTGGCTTTTTATTTGTAATAAGGGTAGAATCACAGCCAACATAATTTTCTTACAACAGGACAAAGGATTTGTCATTTTATAATAAATAGAACAATGTCTGTGCTCAGACTTTTGCTGAAAAGGCAACTTTATTGCATCCAAATCAGCTTTAATCTAATTTATTAAACTTGATTAAATAAATAAGCATTTTGACAGAAAGTCACCTAAATCCTGTATACATTTTTTCAAGCCAAAATCTTTTTGAAAACTAGATGCATTTCTTTTAATACAGCAAACATGCAAAATCCTGTTTAAATTTTGGCCAGTAAGTACTTTTCACTCTACGATTTTGGCCCATGTGACAAAACGTTTGGATTAACTGTTTGAGTTATAAAACTAGAAATGCACTGCTGATTTCTAATGTCTCTAAGAACTGTAATATAATAGAAATACTAAAAAAATCAAATCAAATATTCTTGCTATGAATGATCACTCATTACTTATTTTACCAGGGAGATGTGAAATCACACCATATGTCAGAAAGCAGTCGCTATGTAAGACCAGATGTTTACATAAATTAGCATTTTATATTAGCCATTAGCTTAGTAGAAATGTAGAACCTAACTTGGCCTGTCGCAACAAGTCAATTAATCGCATAATAAATTGGAAATAAAATGTCAATAATTTCAATTTGCATAATTTGTCATTTTTCTCTTCTCTCTTTCTGTCAAAAACTGGATAACAAAAGTCAGTCTGGTGCTTTGGTTACAACTTGTTTTACTTTGAAGGACAATTTTGTTTACAGAAAATGAATAATTCATAATTTGTTGTTTCTGTTGTTTATTTATTTTGGATATTTAAAATATCTTCCTGTGTTAAATGCTCTTTAGAATTTAAATAAGAATGAGTTCTTGCGTTATTATGCCATTACTTGAAAATTGTCTCAAAACAACATGATCATTTATTGCAATAACTTCAAACAGCACTAATTAGCTGTGCTACGTTTGACCTTCCTGTTTTTCTGTCTTGTAACCCGAACGAACTGTTGCCATGGTAACAGAAAGTACATGTTGCTTTTAAAGGTCTTTTTAAACCTCTTTTGCTTAGTTTAGTTTTATTTAAAGACAGGTCACTGACATTCACTCGATACCAGCACAGAGTGGTTTGGTTATTTGTTTATTTAAGAATCCCATTTAGTTTCTACCATGGTAGAAACGATTCCTCCCAGGGTCCACATCACAAACATTACATTGGAGTCATGCTTTTACAAACCTTACACAAAAAAGAGCTAATAAAATACATTAAGACACAAACAAAACCAAAGCACAAAATTCAAATTCAACCCACTCAACAATTTTAACATTTCTCAAATATTACAGAAGGACATAATGAAATATCTTAAAACGCACAAACAAAATTAAAACACAAGGTTAAAAACAAACAATAACAATCTTCACTGTTATTTTTGCCAATTCAATATTACTTATTTAAATAATCAGCTGATGATATTGTGCTTTTGCTGATCAAAAAGAAAACCCAAATTCATTTGTCTAAAATTTACCAGATTTTGATAACAGGTGATTTCTTGGTGCATCTCTATTGGAAAACGTTTTTACTATCAAATGCTATCGGTCATTGTTGTTTTCATAAATGCTATGTTTTTTTTCCTAAATGTAGAGATTACAGTGGCATTAAAAGCTCAAAATGATGTGACAGTAGCTGAAACATGCAGCCAGTGCCTGCCGGGCCTCCGTGTCCTCATTATTAATGGCTCACAGAAGGCCAGAGAATGTCGTGTAAAACAGCAGATGGGCTTTGAATTAGTTGATGTGACAAGAGCCTCCAGATTTGGCTTCGCCTGCTCTGTCCGCTGTGAAAAACATTACTTTACTTAACTTCTTCCTGAGAAACATTAATGATGAAAAAGTGCGAAAAGGATAGCTCATCCCTCAACAAGCTGCATTTCTCAACGCTGCATTTTAATGGTGGCCATGCAGACTGTTTGTAGAGATGCTCCATTCAGTCAGACGTAGATCAAAATTAGCTAGATTAAGTGACATACACGAAATCTTTTTTTTTTTTAAACGTAACCAAGCAGCATAGACCTTGAGTTGGACTCTAATAAAACATAGAAAACAAGAACTTAATTGCAATAATAGAATGTTTTTTTTCCATTTGTTATTGCAGGATTTCCCCCAGAAAACTTGCTAAGCCCGGTGCTTGGGGTGCTAGGGCAGTCATCCAGCCGGCCGCCATGTTTTTGAGTTAAAAAACGTTTAAAGTTGACAGGAAATATGAAAATATTACTTGATAGTTATGCATTTTTGGAAGAGTGGAAGATTAATGCCTAAACACCAACTATAAAGTCTTAAAAAAGGCAAGAATAATAAACACACTAAGATAAATTAACAATGCTAAGCCTGGTGGGGGCACAAGTAAATCCTGGTGGCCTGCCAGGCTTTTAATACACTGAAGGAAACCCTGCATTGTGTAGGGTATGAATACTTTCCAACATGACATTACTTTAATAAAATGTAAATAGAAACAGTTGGGATTTTTGTTGTTGTTTTATATTTGATTCTCCTGTTGTATTTGTTTTCTATTGAGATATTTCTAGCTAATTTCTTATTAAAATCAAAGTTGTTATTGGTTGATTGATGATGTATTTCTAAACCTGCTTGGGGTTTGAATAGTTTTGGGAAAATGCTGCAGATTAAATCTGCTGGGACAAACATCAGCCATGTGTTAAATGTCTGTAAATTAAACTTTATTAGCAGTAAAAACATTTATATTTTATCTCTTATGTGGTCCAGGTAAAATTATCCAAATTCTCTCTCTAGCTTTTAGGGGATTTGGCTAGCGTTGCCTCATCCTTGTGTTGCCATGGCGATGCGGGAGCTGGTGGAGGCAGAATGCGGGGGAGCCAATCCCCTCATGAAGTTGACCGGTCACATGACCAAGGAAGAAGGGGCATGGCGGCACCGCTCGACACCCACAGTGAGTTTTCTATGGTTTTGTCATTTGACCACAAATGACAAAAACATTTGTGGTGGTTTTGTCATTTGAAGCGTGACAAAAGCTTAATTTAAATCCACCACACTTGGTTTTTATTGTAACACACATTTTCTTTTCTCCCAGATTGCCCCCACTCCTATTGAGATTGCAACAGAGGAAGAGGTCAGTGTTGATTTCTTTTTTTTATTTTCCCCCAATGGACGATTAATTTCACATCTTTTTGTTTATGTATTCTTGGCTTCTTGTCTACTTTGTCCTTCAGCTTGTGAATGAGTTCCTGCAGGCTCCCCCTCGACCCGCACACACATTTGACATGGGTCAGCTCTTAGAGGAAATGCAGCAGATTGACCAGCAGAGCTACAGACAAGCTCCACAGAGAGGTACTGAACCACTTCAGGTTATTCCTAAGGCTGGACAATAAATCAATACCAAGTGATGTCACATTTCCATGAACTTTGTTACTGACAGCCATCTTGGCAGGCAGTTGCTATGGAGTTGCTATGACAACAGCTTAGAACAAGCTCTTGCCTCGTTGCTATCTAACTTGTAAACAATAGAAGTACATTATAATTACTTGAATACTCTACTCACCTCTATGTACCAAGATAAATATCAGTGCTGTATTACTGCCGAACTAGCAAAATTAGCTTAGCTAATGTAGCATTTATCTGCAAGCTAAGACGGACATTTAGCTTACACATTACTACATGTTACTAAACCATATTACCATATGTACTTACTCTGCCAGTCACCAGAACCTTGTTATTCGCATTAAGTGTTAGTACATCCTTTATAAATCTGCTTAAACACCGATTGTATTCGGTCATAGATTTAAAGCTCCTTCATGGTGTTCACTAGGTGGTAAACTAGATCGTAATATGAGATGGGAGGCAGCTTGTTGGCATCATCTTACATATTTTTCTTCTCTGTCTCGTTCAGGTTGATCCTGAAAGCAGCGACTTTGTTCATGTATCTTTCTCTCGCATATTGGTCAAGAGTGCCCATATATTTTCTTTTTGTTGGTCTCTAAGCCATGGCTACGCTATGCACTGAGCTGCGTTTGTCTACTAAGATGGTGCGGATCGCCACCAGTTTAGACTTGTGGAAACTATGTATGACAATATATATCGCGATAGAGATGTGATCAATATCAGTAGATAATACATCTAATAGAAAATGTAGTAATTTCACTGAAATTGACCCAGAAAAGCACAGCATTCTTGAGTCAGAGGAAAGGCTTTAGCAACTTCTCATGGCTAGCTAAGCAAAGTTGGTGGCACCAACTAACTCACTCACTCTTCGGTTACCTAGCAACAACTTGCTGAGTAACAAGAAGTTTCAAATCCCCACAACCCACAACTTCGGTTACCTAGCAACAACCTTCTGGGTAACTTGCGCAGCAGCAGTTTAAAGTTTTGCCATCATGCCTCATAGCTGCTTAAAAATAAAAAACAATGGCTTTAAGTGAAAAATCTGGATAAAACAGGAGGTTATGCCACCAGTTTGGCAATATTTCAGATATTTAAAACAAAAAACCTAATCAATAATTATCAATATTGACTAATATTAAACATTTATATTGTGATTATTTTCAGCCGTATTGTCTAGCCCTGGTTATTTCTATAGGTACGGTATGAAGTTAGCTCAAGCCTCTTTGAGAAGTTTAAGTGTTTTTTTCCTCCCTCATAGCACCAGATGTGGCAGCGTTGGCCCTCTCAGGCGACTGGGCTGCAGAGTTCGTCTCCGGCTCGGACTCTGCTGCCACAAATGCTCTTGGTGAAGCAGCAGATGCTGATTGGACGAGAGAATTTATCGCTGAGGCTGCAGGTAATCCGAGTTTGTCTCACTCAGGGTTCTCATGCAACGCTGGATGTGCAATTCAGCTTTCTGTGTCGTCATCGGTTTGCCATATGTCTTCTGTTTTTAATTGGAGCGCAGTAATCAAATCAGGCACACATTAACTTTCAGAACCCGAAGGTTTTCACATTCATCCAAATTGAAACCACAAACTTTGTGGATTTTATTGAGTTTTATGTTCTGCACTGGTAGAAAGTGTAGAATAATAATGAAGTGAAAGGAAACTGATTAATGTTTTTACAAATAAAAATCAGAAAACAAGCAGATGCTTGTGTATTACACCCCTTCATTAAATTACATATTATGTATGTAACTTAATAAACTAAATAACTACCTTCATATGTGACACAATTAGTTTATGGAGTCCATCTGTGTGTAATTTAACCTGAATGAACAGCATCATGAAGACCGAGGAGCACATCAGACAGGACTGGGAGAAAGTTGTGGAGAAGTTTAAGACCGTGGGAGTGTTATTCTGTCAAGAGAAATAAATCAAGTTGGTGATTAACTTCAGCCCAACAGTTTCTGCAGAAAACGGGGCCAGTTGTCAGTGATCATATAGTGGTTTTTAACATAAATTTGCATAATTAATCCACATCTTTAACAGAAATAACAAATATGTATTTTAGTTCTGAAAATAAAATCACACGTGGCATTCAAAGATAATAGAAACGTTACTTTGCATGAAAAATTAAAACATACCCCTCCAATGAAGGATGAGGCTTTGCTGATAAACAGTGAGGTTTAATGGCAATAAAACTTTAGTTTCACTTGTATATGAACACAAAAAAACAGTATTAACTAAAAGACTTTGCTCTTGTTTACAACTTAAAAATATTGTTTATAATCTAAAACTATAAAACAATAAAACAAACAAATGCACAGTTTTAGTTGCTCAATATTAAAAACATACTTATTTACAAATTAAACATACCTTGTGCCTCTGTCAAGGAGGTTGCTAATGAGAAGATACGTTTGATCAACTCTTTTGTTGTTGTTGTTAAACTGTCGTTCGATGATACCAACATTAGAAATTGTATTTTCAAGATAAAAGCATCAAACCTAAAACCAGATTGTAATCATAGATTCTAAAAATAAAACAAAGTAAACTCGATGAGCTCTAAAAAAGGCGGTTAAAAACAAATAAGGAACTTAATGTGGGATTATATACAAATGCTTTTATACCACCTACGTGATGTATATGTGATTCAGACATGATGCTGTTTACTAGCGGCATGTTTGCCTGTTTCTGCTGCAGATCCCGGGCGCTGGGCGGAGGAGTATCTGGAGCAGTCTGAGGAGAAGCTGTGGCTCGGAGACCTTGGGGACAAGGAGACTGAATGGTGAGAGCAGGCTCTGCTTTGAGTCTATTCAGACAATAAATGGCTTTTCTAAATGGAAAGCTGCGATAAACCAGAGGAGGAGAGGAGCACAGAAAGACATTCAGAGCTAAACCTTGAAACATCGATGTGTTGTCAGGTGAATGTGTCAATTGAAATTTCATTCCTCTAACTTTTAGCCTACTGTTTTTTCCTAAATATGTTCCTATTTGACAAACATCTTGCAAAAGGCAATTAAACACGAATAAAAGCTGCTTGGAGGATGTGAGCCTTGGTCTTCGTTGGCCTCATTTATCAAGCAACAATGCAGTTCTTTGTCTTCAGCCTGGGTTCATTTTAACCAGCTTTCATAACCGCAAGGAAATTAAACTCTCACTGAACCTCCAGCCCAAGTTATGTTGATGTTTTTTATATGTTTTCTTTTTTATCTGACAGGACGAAGGAGTATCAAGCTGGAGACGAGCTGAGGCAGACAGCCAATGAGCTTGTTTCTAAGGTCGATGACCCCAAGTTGCAAAATACAGAGGTGGGCAGCTTGTCTCTGTTCTCAATCTTTGAGATTGTCATTCTTTCTCCAACATCCGTCACCATACTCTTTCTCTATTTCTTTTGCATTTCGTTGTATGGATCTTTGTAACTGTGTCATAAGCATGATCAAGTTTTACTTTGCTTTGTTCAAGTCGTTGTAATGGCAAAAGCCTGACTCGTCAGAAATGGTAAACACATCTTTTGCTTGTTTATTTATTTTGTTTTGTTGTTGTGTAGTTCCTGCGATTCATTAGGCAGATTGGCGAGGGAAGTGTGACAGTGGAGAGCAGAACAGACAAACAGCTCACAGATAAAGTTCAGGCCGAGGAGGCTCAGAACTGGGCCTCCAACCTCAACCAGGTATGAGTCACTTCCCACTGAGGAGGGAATGGTTTTAAACTGGGAACATATCAGGGGAGCAAATTGGTTCATTTTTGCACAGCGTAGGTTTTGTCTTGTGACTCATCGGTGTAATATTTTCCACAAATAAAGCCACAAGTCTCCCTGTAACAAGAATCTCAAGGCTGCACAGCTTTGGAGATTAAATTTGTTTTGTAGATAGAGGAGCTCTATGAATGTCTGCTTCTTATCTTTGTTTTCTGTACATGTGCAGAAAAGCTCAGTTTGTTTCCCAGTTGACTCAATATTTCCTCTGTCCTTGGTTTTACTGCAGTTGCTGCATCGCCTCAGAGGCTTAAAAAGGAGACGTCTGATTTTGGGTTTCTGCTAAAGATCACAATAGTGTGTAGTACCACTCGTGCCAAGAAAACAAAATTATTAGCAAACCAGAAAAGGGGAAAATTACATTCAACATTAGGGGTGGGGGAAATCAATACACAGTGCAACATTTTAGCTTTCTATAACACGGCCCGTAATTTGTAGGATTGTCCTGGTTACTTTTTGAAACTTAGTGCTTGCTTTTCCATAACTTTCAGGTTTCATTAGGGAACTTTAAATAGTACCTAATACGAAAAAATTCACATTTGGAAATGAGCAGTTTCAAAAACCTCTCCATTCTTGAGTCACAATCAACGGGCACTGCGCCGTTACCTAGCAACCCAAGTGCAACGCCCAGCAGATTTGGTCAGCTGGTTTTACTGTTATACTTCAATGGCTGCTGGAAAAGACAAGTGTTTTGTTGTTGACTTACCGTCCAGAAACCACTTGTTGTCACTTCCAAAACACAAAGTTTAAAAACGTTAACTGAATTTACTCTTTTTTTTTACTTCCAGGTTGCTTTCTGGAGCTTTCTCTGAATTTACAGATTGTTTTCCAGAATTTTAGAGGTTACTTTCCAAAACCTATCTAAAAGTTACAAATATTTTTGTTTATTTTCCTGGAATCTGACATGGTACTTTTCACTGATTACTGGAGAATTTAAGATACTTTAAGTAACATGTAAAGCATGGGCTGTGTTATGTACTGATACTTCATGTAAAATAGACCATTTTAGAAATCCTACTTGGAATCTGACATTTAGTTTTAAAAGTTTTCAATTATCTCATTTATCATTTATTTACAGATCATCTTCATAAATTTGAATTTTACAATCACATTTTCTCCACACAAAGCAAGTTGGGATTTTTAGTGATGATTATCCAGCCATAAATTTGTTTTTATTTTATGCTTAGCGGCGTATTTTTAAAAAACTTTGCATGAATCATGAATAATTCTGCATTAAAAAACTTGTAATTAATTTATTTATTCCCTGAAAGGCCTCTTGTAGTTCAAACTATAAATTTTTCTGCCTCATTAATTTCAACTCATAAAAAATAACCTATAACTCTTAATGAACCAACTTTGACAAATATGTGTTGACAGAAATAGAGAACTTTAGTAAGAATTAAGTTTACTGGTCTTTAATTTCTGGGCTCAATAAGAAAATATGTCTTTAACTCAGTGCAAACTCTACAAATCATCTTTGTTATTACCATCTCAGATCATATTAGTCAGTCATTATTCTCTTATTATTTGTACTTTAAAGCTACATTTTGCTATTTCCATTAATACTGAACTTCGAAATAATGGTTTATATGTCAGTCCTGCTGTTGCTTTGACTGTGTACCATTTTCCATGACATAACTTAAATACATTTTTCCCATTTTTTTTTAACCTTCCCTTAAAATCCTGGCATGCCATTCCTTCAATTAACAACTACCACTTGTTAATTAATTACTTATACTACTCAAACTTGATGCTTATTCCCCCCTGCCCTCCTCCCCAAAATATTAAAAACTTTGCCCACAAACTTCTTCCCGCCCCTCGAAACATGCATCTGTTTGCCCCTGCCTCCCCTCGTCGTCCTCATCGTAGTTCCTGGCGGAGACGGGGGGAGGGAGTCTTCCCTTGGAACCTGCAGAGACGAATCAAAGGATTGACAAAGTTAAAGCTAAACAAGCAGAGCAGTGGGCCAAAGTCGTCAGGCAGGTAGGACCTCTGTGGTCGTGGCAGCAGAAGGCTTATTGTATAAAATAATGGTTAATTTTAATTTAAGGATGCATTAAGCATTCAGTAACCTTGCTTTTAAATGCCTGTTAGATATTAGTTTATTAGAAAGATGCAACTAGAAATGATTTCTTGTGTCCATCTTGCTTTCATCTTTGCTTCCTTTACATTCGCCTCCCGGCTCTTTTCTGTCCCGTTTTTAAATGTCGCCATCCCTCGTTTCTGTAACAGTTTTCTTAGCCACAGCACCTGCAGACTCGTGCCACCTATTGTCGTTGCTCTTCGTTGCTATCCAGGTGTCAGAGGAGTCGGCTGAAGCCTGGGTGGACGAGTTCACCGCGTCGGGACCAGACTTCCAGCAAGCCAAAGCTGCAGTGGAGGTACGGGAAGAATGTGAAAGTGGAAAAGCCGAACGGAAATCCAGTGGTTTAATTGGGAGGGAAGCTGCTGAAGGACACCTTCTTCTGACAGGTTGAGGATTTAAACCAAGAAAAAGATGAGGAAACCTTCCTCATCTTTCTAACAGAAAGAGAGTTTTGTTCATTTGTAATCTTTGTTTTTTCATTTTTAAACTGACAATTAATATAGATGCATTAAAACCATAATTTCCATATTGCAGGACATAATATTGATAAAGATCAAGTACTATTTTAAATTTATTCTATTAATTTTATTTAGGATTTGGTTTGGAGGTTTCTTTTCCATCAAGAGTGAAGCTATGTCCACATTCTGGCCTTTAAAGGGTTAAAATTTCCAACATATTTTCTTATTAGTATAAATATTTTAGTCTAAACTAGTTTTAGAAGATTAAAAATTGTCTTTAGGATCTTGAGTGTGAGGTTTTACTATGCAGAGAATGTATTGATGCTTCAAAGTCATTGTTGCTGTCAGTGATGAATCTCAAAGCCTAATAATTAAAAAATCTTACAAATTTATTTTATGGAAATTATTATTTTTTCCTTAAAGATGATGCCTGCTAGCAAGTTAAAACTAACAAAAATACAATTTATTTTAAAAATTTATATTTTTCAAAGGGGCAAAATATTTAATATGAATATTTTGAGCAAAATTCATTTACAATATTGAAATGTTTAAAATATCTTAGCTGTTTTGAGAAATTTTACATGTTAGGATTTTAAATTTTTTAAAAGAAAGGAGGGTGAAAACTGGTTTCCATCTAGACTTCCTGTTATCTCCTGGGAGTCTTGGTTTCTCTCTCAGCCTCAGCAGCTGTGTTTCCTTTGACCAAATAATGGCACAATTTGACATTTCAAAAATAAATTAGCTTAATGGAAACATGCCAATTTAAACAAAAAAAACTTGTTTTTGTAAAAAGTTTTGATGTTGGATAATGTTTTAATTTTTTTAAATTGAAATTGGTTTAGTTTACAAAACTACAATGGAAACTTTTTTTTTATGTCACACGAGCCACATAATCAACAATCCGATGTCACTGTTGGTGCAAACCATGAAGAAGACGATGACAGGAAGTGGATGAGGATGACGGCGCGGCGTGTTTTTTAATGACCTATCACATAAACAAGCTTATTCACTTGTGATTTTGTTCACTGATTAGAAAAAGATTGAACTTTTGAGTTTCAGGCCTTGCAGACACCAATCAGGGTTGATATTCGTTCATCTCTTCCAGATGCATGACTCTAAAATCTTTGACTTGTTTCAAAACTCATTGAATGCGCTAATCTTTTTCCTTTAAAATTAGAAACTCAAACATGTCTGATGTGAGCTAACGAGGCAGTAACTGTGTGTGTTGTTGATTTTGCCAGAGTGACGTTGATTTCTGGGAGAAGCTGCAGCAGGAGTGGGAGGAGATGGCAAAGAGAGATGCAGAAAGCCATCCCTGGTTGTCCGACTACGACCAGCTGCTCAGCTCTTCTTACGACAAGGTGACCAAGCTGCAATGAATCCCATTCATTTCTCTACCTGGACCATTTCTGAGTTTTCCTGGTTGTGTTTCTGACAGGGGTATCAATTTGAGGAGGACAACCCCTGCTTGTCCCACCCAGACCCTTTCTCAGAAGGACTGAAGAGGATGGAGGCGGGCGACATCCCTGGAGCTGTGCGCTTCTTTGAAAGCGCCGTCCAGAAGGAACCAGACAACCAGCTGGTGAGACGGCAACAGCGGCCATGTTAAGCTATTTAATCCACAAAAAAATTACTTACAAAATAATATTTTTTACCCAATTTTACTCAAATGCAGATAAAATGATTAAGAATATTTTTGGTTATAGTTTTTTTCAGTTCTAAAAAAAACAAACCTATGTGGTCTAGAAAAGTGTAGAATTGGATTTGGTCATTTTCCAAATTTCCAAATCTAATTTTATGTTTCTGATTTAAAAACAAAGATCGCTTTGCTTTCGTTTATATTTGGATGTAAAGGAAATTTCTCTACTCTTGGTTTGTAACTCAAGGCGAAGGGAAAGGAGGATTGAAACTCCAATTTCTTTCATTTTTACATTTTTTTTAAAACAAACTTTAATTTAAATAATCTGTATTTCTATAAAATATTCCAGCCTGACTATTTTTAAGTTTAATAACATTCTGAGTGTTATTAAATTAAGTTATTCATTAAGTTTAATAATACTGAGTGTTATTAAACTTAAGGTAACTAAATAACCACAAATCTGAAACCAACTTCCACATTTTGCTGTTTTAAATGATTTCAAAAAAATTTCTCTGAAATATTTTGAAATCTGATTCTGAAAAAAAAAAAAAAATATATAGAAATGTCACATTAGAAAATTGGTAGCAACAATGTATAAGCAAAGGATGAGAAATTAAAAAATGTATTTGTTTTATTGCAGGCTTGGCAATACCTGGGAACCTGCCAGGCAGAGAACGAGCAGGAATTTGCTGCCATCAGCGCCCTCCGCAGGTGAGACCTGGAAATTGCAGAACATAATTTTAAAATTTAACTTCAACTGCAAAATTATGATTCATAGTGGAAAACAATCAAAATTGACCAAGACGACTGCATTTAATTTTTATGCTTTTTCTTTTAAGTAGACATTTTTTGTCTACTATATTGTTGTAAAATTAGAAATATGTAACATGTATTTTCTTGTTTTTAAGGAGTCTCTAACTGTTTAGCCTTAATCTAAACTGTTAAATTTAGATTAAGGCTAGGTGAAAAAATATATACTTGTAAAAATGATAAATACAAAGTAATAGGGAATTAATGTTTTTATATTTAAAATATAAGAACATTGCAGAGCATAACATTGTTTTTTGACAAATAATACAGATAATGTGTTAAAATGGACATGTTGGTCCAAGAACATGGAAAAATATTGTTTTAGAAGTTGTGGCAAAAAAGCTTTCTGGAAGAGCAATAATGGTCCTAAAAGGCAACTTTTGTCTGATTCCACTCTGCTCAGTTCTGCCTGTTTTAGGGCCTCTTGTCACTTTAAATCCAAATAAGCTGCAGCTGGCCACGCCCCCAACTCAACATTTACAAATGGCTGCAAACAGATACACAATTATACATCTGTACATCGTTGAAAAGCAGGAAAGTCTTTTCAGCAGCAAAACCAGCTGACCAAATATGTTAGAGCTCTTCTTGGGTTGCTAAGTGACGGACGGGTAAAGCTCTGCTGGGGTTGCTAGGTACCAGGCTAGGCTTGGTTGGGGTTACTAGATGAGGGCCTGTGGCTGCTAATTTGTAATTTGAAACATTAACTTATTGAAAAAACAGCTGGGTATTTTTTAGACACTTGTGATGTTTTTAGAATCAGTTGAGACTCAAATTGAAGAAATATACAAAACTGTACAATTTGCATAATAGGTCCCCTTCAAGATACCTTTTTCTTGTAGCCAGTCTTATGTTGATCCACATTTGTGGAGAGAGGTCTTTATGAAAAGGTCGGTAGCATGGGCTTGACTGACGACCTGTGAGAGTTTCTGTTAGTTGCATCTTTTAATGTAACTTTCCTCCCTTTGTTTTGCTGCTTTTCCTCAACAGATGTATAGAGCTGAAAAAGGACAACCTGACTGCGCTGATGGCGCTGGCTGTCAGTTTCACTAACGAGTCGCTGCACAGGCAGGCCTGTGAGACGTTACGCGACTGGCTGAAGCACAATCCAAAATACCAGTCTGTGTGGGAGCAGTCCGAGCAGGACCGTCAAAGAGACGGCGGTCAGGAAAGAGAAAAGGAGAAGGAGCGGTTCGGATCGTTGTTGCCAGAGTGAGTAATGAAGCCCGGCAGACGTTCAGCGCTCATGTTACAGAAGTGACTCTTTTGTTTATTCGCTTTTCTTCTTGTTTTCCTGCACAGATCGTTGTTCACCGATGTCCAGAATCTGTTCCTACGTGCAGCCAACTCTGACCCTTCCCAGGTGGACCCCCAGCTGCAGTGCGGTCTGGGAGTTTTGTTCAACCTGAGCGGAGAGTACGACAAGGCGGTGGACTGCTTCGGTGCTGCCCTTTCCGTTACTCCACAGGTCAGAGGTCAACACTGGGCTCCTAGCCATAGTATGTCAGTTTCCGAGCTCTTCATAACTCCATCACCTCCTTTTATTTTGTGGCACAATCAGGATTATCTGTTGTGGAACAAGCTGGGCGCCACGCTGGCCAATGGGAGCCGCTCAGAAGAGGCAGTGGCCGCCTACAGGAGAGCTCTGGAACTGCAGCCAGGTTTTGTCCGCAGTCGCTACAACTTGGGAATCAGCTGCGTAAACTTGGGGGCGCACAGGTGAGGAAATGTCTAATTAGGAAACAATATTATAAGGCACATTCATTTTTTGAAAATTTTAAATTGGGGGATAAGAAATTGGTATCTAAGGCATAAAACTTATCTGTCTTCAGAAGTCTTTGCAATTAACCCTCTAAAGTTGAGTTTTACTTTATTGAAATAAATACATAGACTTTATATGATGTGAAATAATTACAGTAAATCATAAGTAATTGTAGTTATTACCCTACTCATTCAGGGTCTGTGTAGAATTTGAAACGTAATAACTGTACAGTTTTTCTAATTGAAGACTAATAATTTTATTAATTTTAATAGGTTTCTTATGGAAGACTGATATTGTCAAATAATGAAAATTAAATAAATACCTACTTATTTAACTATAAATAAATAAATTCAAATAAAAAAATACAGAAACTTTGAACTATCAGCATTTGGATGGTTGATACTTTCACTTCGCACTGTATTGATAAAAAGTCTGGACAATAAATCAATAATATATATTGCTATATAGACGGGATCAATATCAGTAGATCATTCAAATTCAAAAGTACTTTATTGATCTCTAAGGGAAATTAAATCAAATTTGTCTAATAGAATATTCAATAATTTCACCGAATTCTGATCCAGAACTGCGCAGCATTCTGGGAGATGTAGGCAGAGAAAAGGCTTTAGCTGCTCAACCTCTCAAGGCAAGCCAAGCAAGGTGTCGACTAACTCACTCACTCTTTGGTTACCTAGCAACTCACTCGCTCTATGGTTGCCTAGCAACAGCCTGTTGAGTAACTGGCACAGAAGCAATTTCAGGTTTTGTCACCTTGCCTCTTAACTGCTTGAACGATGTGGAGTGAAAACTGTGGATAAAACAGGAAAAGGTCACTCCACCACTTTGGCTGGATTTCACATACTTAAAACAAAAAAACAAATCAATAATTATCAATATTTACTGATATGAAAGCCTTGTATTGTGATGCGTTTTTCAGCCATGTTGTCCAACCCAAATTTGTAGCAAAACGGTAATATGCAAAATCTAAGAATTATGGTCTGTGTAGATTCTTATAAAGTTGTAGACTTTTCTTATATGTGCGTATAAATAATTTGCCCACAGAGAGGCTGTGGAGCACTTCCTGGAAGCGCTGTCTCTCCAGCGGCAGGCTGCAGGAGACGGAGCGAGAGCTGCGAGGGGACCCGGAGGCGCAGCAGCCACGGTGATGTCCGACAACATCTGGTCCACGCTACGGATGGCTCTCAGCATGATGGGAGAAAGCTCTTTGTACGCTGCGGCTGACCGCAGAGACTTGGACACGTTGCTGGCTCATTTCAGCCAGAGAGAAGTGGAGGGTGGAAGTGAATGAGGACTAGCGTTGATCGAGTGTGAATGTGCTCGGAATGGAGGTCGATGTTTGGGGGGAATCGGAGCAGTTAATAGTCGGATATAAATGGCAGACGCGGACACTGTGACGTCGGAGATGCTAGATGTTCATGTGTGTTTTAAACGAGTACTATAATGCAGTATCACTCTCCAGCTGGAGAAAAGCAACCAGCAGTTGTTCAGTCAAGCTGCTGCTGGGTTTCAGATATTTTGCTAGTCCTCATATTGTTGTTCTAGCAAATGAGTTTAAAAGGTTCCCTTTTATTTACTTGAAGTTTTGATGAATAAAGTAAACAACAAGCATGTTGATGATTTGCATCTTCTGTAGCGAGTAATGTTAGGTTGGTTTGTGTCATGACACTCAGTACTCTCCCAGTCTTCATTACCTACAAGTACTTTTTAGGATTTAGGTGACTAAAGGTACAGTGCTGCTGTAATAATACCACGAGTTCTGCTTTTCACCCAGAAGAGCTCTGAAGACAGAAAGTTGATGCAGTTCAGGAGAAGAAACACAAGTCCAAAAGTGCTGCAGCTTTGTTTTTATATCATGTACATTCTTAGTGACCATTGATCTGCCAGGACAGTGAACTGGCAACCAGCGGGACTGTTATTGCTATGATCAAGTGTGTGCGTCTCTTCATTGTGATTAACTGGGTAACATTTAAAACACGTCATGAGAGTGATTGTTATGGCTCCCCTCTGTTTTGCTCTTTTTTTGTAATGCTCTTAAACTAATTTTGCTTCATTGTAAAATACTCCTGTATGCCATACTGTGTATTGTAACATAATTGATGCACTATGATTGTTTTCAGGCTACTTGAAGCCTGATTGCAATCTTTAATATAATATCCAGCAATAAAGCTTTGATTCCAAACATGAGATCACAAGAAGGGTTTTTTTCTGATGGGTATTTTAACAACTATGTTTGTAGCTGTAGAAGAAGTCAAACAATACATAATATATAATGTACTTTTTTTGTAAATATACTTACACACAGAAAATTGTGCACCAAGTTAAGAATGGTTCAGTTTGGATGTACTGGGAGATTTACGGGATACTTAATTAGCAAAAAACTTTCACTACAGGTATCAAGAAGAAGCTTTTAGAGTTGAAAAAGCTTAAACTCTAACAATTTTTCTCACTGTTAAACAGGAGAAAAATAAAAGAGAAAAACTTAATCTCTTTCTAAATTTGATTAAAATTCACTTACATTTTTTTAAATCCATAAAAGTAAAATATTTTGAAATAACTAATGTTCACATAGAAATTTATCTTTTAGAATATGTTAAACATATAGCAATAAAATGTGTAATTTCCTAAATTAAACTTGGAATATCACTACGTTTTTAGTTATTTTAACTGACCAGTTTTGCAAGGTACACCGCGTGTTTTTCTTCTGTATCTTTTTTTCCGAAAAGAAATGAGTTTAAATAATGCAAATGGGTGTTTTTCTCAAAGATTTCAAACGAATATTTTATCTTTGGCAAAGGCTGTTTAACTTAACGTTCAAAAACGTCGTTACGCATAGGCCACGCCCATTTCAAACGTGGCATGGTTTAAGCCAATCGGACCTGAGGCGGCAAAGCGGAAGCGTGCGCTTATTGGCTCGTTTAAAAGAATGAGGCACGCAACCCGCCATTTAAATCTTTTTAAAACTCGTGTTTATCGGAAGGTGAAGTTGGAAGTGAAAGGGTCTGAAGTTGTGTGGCTTTGTCTCGTCTAAGGTAAAGAAACACTTTATAAACTTTAACTTTACGCATTTTTCTTAGCTTTATTATGAAAACTGAAAACTTTTTAGTTAATTGACTGAACTTCGTTGCTTTTGACTTACTTTTTAGTCTTAAACACTTAATTGCTTAAATATATCAGCAATTAAGTGATTGCTGATATATTAAAAATAGATATTTTTAATATCTATTACAATTAGACACGGGTTCTATGCAGGGTTGAACAGTTTGTAATCTCTCTCTTTGTGTATTTTGGGAAATAAACCCTGTCAATTTTTACTACTTCACTTAACATTATTCTGCTTTTTTTTTGCTGTTACTTGCATTAGTCCTTACCACAGCTGCCTTTTGTCCAAGCAATAATTGCAAGTATGCTGCAGATATTTGCACTTATGTGTTTATTTTAGAACAGTGGCTGTATAGAATCCCCTGTAGATAAAATAAATTTGTTTTAAATTGTTATAATATTAGATAGAAACGTGTTGACTTAAGATCACTTTGCAGGGTTCATGTCAGTTCTTAATCTCAAATTTCTTGTGTTCTTTTAACGTTCAACTTGCTTTTTGTCCACCTGGGATTCAGGTAACCTTTAATAGGCATTATGGGAACAAGTGAGAGCAAGATGGCTGTGCCTGCAGATGCAAAACCACAACCAGTCATCAAAAAGACTCATGTGAGCCATCTGATAGATCCACGCTCTCCCTCTGCTGGGATTGATCGATCACCCATTCAGGTTGGTTATCTGGTTTGACTACACACCTCCTCCTTGAATGCATTTTATTGACACAGACCAACACAAAGCAGTGAATGCATTTTTCAGCTCCTGTAATCCCAGTTTAACTCCAGCTTCTCTTTGAAGGTCTCTGAGGTTTATTAGTGAACTAACAGCATTATGAAGACCAAAGGACACAGCAAACAAGTCAAACAGAAGGTTATGGAGAAGTTTAAATCAGGGTTAGGATATAAAATATCCTAATATTGGAACCTTAGAGCATTGTTCAGTCTGAGTAGATAATATGTCGCATCTGCCAACTTACCAAGTCATGGCTAAGCTAAATAGCTGGGCATGCAGAACTTTTAATCAGAGAAGCAAACCAATGTCCTATGGTAACGCTACAAGGATCCATTGCTCAGGTTCAATAATCAGTGATGTCTTCTGGTTGTGCACTCTGTAAATCTGCCCTTTATAGAAGAGTGGAAAAAAGAAAGCTATAAGAGGGTCATGTTTGCTAAAAGACTACAAAATGCTTGAGACTGGGAGCTTTCAACCAGACAAAACCAATGAAATGGTTTAGCTCGCACTAAAACTCCAGTCCCTGGAGTCTGTTGTTGTGTATGTGCCCCAACACACTTGAGTTGAATTAGCTCATTAGCATTTCTCTGTGAAAGGTAATTTGGTTACCTGATTCAGGTGAAGTGGCTGCATGATATTAGAAGATTTTGCAACAGCTATGTTGGTAGAAATATTTGCCTATTTTTTTCTTTCCTCTCATCTCTTGTTCTCACTCTGTGACCTTGAGCATTGCAGGCATTTGCTGCTGTGAGACTGTCCACCTGGCTAAATATTACATTAGCATAAAAATGAGAGATCATAACCCTTGGAATAGATTATTCAACAATAACTGCTCTACAAACATTCCTTTGTGATGTGAATATTACACACACTGATGTTGCAATTACTATAAATTATGATATTCTGCAGCCTTACCAGGGAGGAATTTGAACTGGAGTTTATATTAGAGGTGGGTGATATGGACTTAAAGTTTTATCATGACATTTTGTGGTACAATTGTGATGACAATAAATGACAATGAGAACTATTGGTTACCTTTTTTCCCCATTTGTAATTGCTTCACCAAACTGCGAACGGTAACTGTATTATCAAATCTATTTATTGATTTCTTTGAACAAACGGTGGACAAAATGGTAAAACTGTCAATCCTGATAGTTTTTTTTTGTAATATTAACTGGAATTTATTGTGACAACAAATCCAAATTCTTAAGACATTTATGATAAATGATGCAATAAATGCCTCCACTTGTAGTTTATATACATCAGAACTTCTGGTTGTAAAGTAACTAAATGTGGACACGGTGTGAATACTTCTGACAAGTGCTGGCTAAGTTTACTTCACCTCTTAGGTTTGTGGAAAGGAGTCCAGCTCTGCTGCAGCTGTGAAAAGCGAGTGCCCCCTGGCTGTAAACGATCCCCGCTCGCCTACCTTTGGTATCACCCGCACCCCTGTGAGGGAAATCATGAGAGGTAAATATTTTGTAAGCAACTTCCTGCTGGGCTTTACTCGGCCTCAGCGGTCTGACTTGAACTTCTGCTTTTTCTTCCCCCAGCAACCGTCGGATCCTTTGCCCGCCGCCTGGGCATGCTCTTCCACAACGAGGCTGAAGGCAAAGTCCCTGAAGGTCCTCAGAAACACCACAGTGATCCAGTTGATGAGGTCCATGAGGATGAGGAGCTGGCCTCCACAGAGCCGCTTCTCAGTCCACGCAGAGCAACTGACTTTAGCTCTCTAGCCGAACATGCAAACCTCTTGGCCACCCCAGCTTCTCAGGTGTTCGTTGGCAACTCGAGTCCCTTTGAGCTTCTCTGGGATCCTCAGGTGGGAGTGGAGATCGAAACGGAAGCGAATATTAGCCTGGAGGAGGCAGAAGAAGCAAGGGAGACCCCGTTGCACAAGAGGCTGAGCATGAGCCTGATAACATGCCATGAGGGGGCAACTTCATCTCAGGTGTTTGCTGAGATTCACCATGAAAGTCGTGCTTTCTCAGAACCTGATGTGGAAAAGGACCAAGTTGTGGACGGCGTGGATCATGTGTACGCCCTTTCCTCTGTTACAGTCCAGCCAAAGGAAGCAGAGGAAACCAAATCTCCTTTGCCTCCCTCAGAGCAACCAGATACCCCCAGTCCAGAGCAGGTACCTGTGTGCACAGGAATACGCTGCCCCACCTTTGACATAAAGAGCCCCAGTCAGCTGGAGTTCAAGCCGCAGTGGTTGGGGAAAGGTTTCGGTGCCACTGGGCTGAGATCCAGAGGAGTTCAGGGGAACAAAGGAAGCTCCTCTCCTCTTGCTGTCCATGTGGCAGTAAAGAACATCAGCAACGAAAACAAGGGGCAGTCTGGAAAACTGAAGCAAAAAGGTGTGTAAGGCGGATAGAATTGGTGTGAAGACTTTTGTCTCTTTTTATAGATTTGTAAGTTTTTGGGTGTTTCTCCTCCAGGTACTGAGGGTCGCTCTCCCCTTCAGATCCTTAAGGAGACCAACTCTCCCCGTGACCAACGTTCTCAGGTACAAACAGGCATTCATTTATTACACTAATACCATCATCTCTTAAAGAGGATCCATTATTATGCTTTCTTGAACAGATAGGCACATGTTCACTACCTTTTTTATTATTATTTGCACAAAATTATATTTGGATGATATTTCAGTCTGGACAGTTCTTATTTTGATCTCATTTTAGAAAGAGCTTTTTAACGAGCTCCTGTCACTTTAAATCCAAATGAGCTGCTGCTGGCCACACCCCCAACTCAATGTTTACATGCGCAAGTCGAAATGGCTGCAAATGATGTGCAATTATAGATCTGGTTTTTTTTTTTTTTTTTTTTTTTTAAACATTATTCAAACATCTTTTCTGAATGCTAAGTCAACAACAAAACACTTGTTTTTTCCAGCAGCCATTGTACAGTGGTAAAACCAGCTGACCAAACACGCTGGAACTCAACTTGGGTTGCTAGGTAATGGGTGGGGGTTGCTAGGTGAGGGGCAGTGCCTACATTTTAAAGGTTTTTGAAACGGCTCTTTTTCCAAACACCAAAAAATATTAACTTATTGCCACAAAAATGTCTGGGTGTTTTTTATTTTGTTTGGAAGCACTTGGGCTGTTTGTTTTTTTTTAAAAGCAGTAGAGACCCAAATGAAAGTACAAAAATGTGAATTTTGCTTAATGTGAGCCCTTTAAGCCCATGTTGACTTATTGCAGAAGGATTTCTGATTATGTGTAATTCAATAAAATGAATCATTGCAGTGACTTTCTCTGTTTTCACTGTGCAGGCGAAGCTGAAGGTGTCCAATCAGTCCAAGCAGAGACTTGGACAGATGGACCGCAGGGTGCTGACAGTTTCTCTGGACAAGGAGAACCACTGAAGGAAGATATTCAGAATCTGTCCCTCTATAAATTTTTTTAAAAAATGCGCTTTTATGTGTAACTTCTGGAAGCTTGTATTTGAAGTATGTAAATATTGTATCTGCTACATGCTGCAGTTTTCTATTTTGTTTGGTCTTTTTTTCCTCGTTTTGCTTGTCCTTTTACATGAGATTTTGTTAACTTTTTTGTCAGACCTTTTTAAACCATTTGTGTAATTTAAATTTGTCAAATCTTTTTGTCAACAGAATAAAGGCTTAACACTAAAAGATCAGCTCATGTCTAGCTGCCTTTTCATTTTCTGGTTCTTTTAGCAAAGTGCATCATGCTCCTCTGGTTTACCTGTGTCTACTTTTACTGCCACACATGCAGAAGATTTGTAAAAATCCTAAAAACTTAATTGTTGTTGTAACACAAGTTCACACCTGCTGTTAATTGTGAAACTTTGGGGGGCCAGTGTTACACCATTTGGTTCTCTAATATGTTTCACAATGCTGAAGCATACAGAGTTGGCCAGTTCCTATTGTGATTTCCATCTCACATCAGTTTATTTATTTTTTTTAATTATTAAGCATTTGAGTGCATCCATACAATCTCAATCAACAATCTTGATTTTTATGTTTGGGGAATAGTTAATTTGGTTTTGGATAATTTTTCCTGTTGAAAGCTCCAATGCTGACCTGTTTTCACTTTAGGGTCCACCAGAATTTTTTTTTTATTATTAATCTTTAGGTAATAAAAGTTTAATGCCACAAACTCCAGTGTTCCCAGAGTCTGGACAGAAACTCATCTGTGCTGCCACAGAATCCTCCATAGTGGACATGAAGTGCTTAATGTCCTCCTTGGTTTTACATTGGATCCACCTTGAGTGTTTAAACATTTTCACAAATTAAACCATACTTTTCCAACCTGCTGGCGTTCCATTGGGTTGCTAGGTGATGGGCAGAGCTCCGCTGGGGTTGCTAGGTAACAGGCCAGGGTTGCACTTAAGTAGCCATTTTACTTTTTTTAAAGGTTTTGTTGGCTCTAGTGGCCTTTATTTGAAGGAAGTTCAACAGGAAACAGGGTAATGAGAAAGGGGGTGCAAATGTGACAAATGTCACCACTCCAGGAATCGAACCTGCGACCACTGCCATGAGGACTAAGGCCTCAAACATGTGGGTTGTGCTTTGCCCCTGCACCACCACAGCATCCCCCACTTAATAGTTTTTCATTCTTCAGTATGTTTTTTCAGATGACTACTCTCTAGTACAGATATATAAAACAAGTGGTACTCTTTAGTACATGTATATTTTTGTGCTGACTATTCACTCTTGCTGTCAGGTTAATTGGTTTCCCTAAATTGCCCTTAGGTGTGTGTGTGTGTTTCTGCTGCCTTGATGGACTAGTGACTAATGTGCCCTGCCTCTTGACCAATGACTGCTGGAGATGAGCACTAGTGCAACCCTCCAAGGACAAGCAGGTACAGACAATAAATGGATATAACTGATACTGTGTTCTCACTTAAAGTTCAGTTTATCAAAGTCGTGAACATTATGAGTCAGAAATTAAGACTATGTACAATTGTTTATCAGAATCCCAAATTTATTCATTTACATTGCAGTGTAGATCAAGTTTTGAAAAGAAATGTAGTTGAAATTTTAGTTCGATCATCTAAATGTATACAATCAGTATTCAGAGCCTACCTGCTATAAAGATAAATGTATAAGCAGATATATAAATATTCAAGGTTACTGCTTTGATACAGTTTTGACTTGAGACAAACGGGTCACCAAGTAACCATTTTACTAATCCATCTGTCATTTTGAGTTTTTACCTATTTACTGAGGGGATAAAGCCAAAACAATCCCAAATCCTGCTAAATATTGTCCATCAGTCACATACAAAACAAACACAAATGCAGACATTTGCAAACTATTGACTCAAGTTTAAATAAAATTAGAAAATAAAAAGAAAGTTTAAGTACTTAGGGGATCTACCGAAGCTAAAACAAATGATTGTAAATCATGTTATTCATATGGTGTAACCTACGTTCTCATATTAAACAGCATATAAGTGGAGCTTCTGTGACTCTACACAGGCTGTGACTTGACATGTGTCTAGTTCTGACTCATCCAGTGTGCTACCATTTCCATTTGGCAACTGTTCGCATTGGGTAATCTTAATATTGCTCCAAAAATTATGCATCCGCCATCTGTTTAATCTGAATTACAGATTAACTAATGAGAAATTTGACTAGGACGCCCACTCTTTTGTTCTACCCTAATTTCCGCCAGAACATGAGAAGAAAGGTGAGAGTGCAGTGTGACTGGGAGAAGAGGAAACCCTTGCATTACACTCCTCTCCTCCAACATTAGAAATGACTTGGCACAGATAAAATACCCTCTTCTCACTCTACGCGTCTCCTCCTGCCTCCATTGATCTCGCCTTGTTTTAAATCTTCACATGTTTCCAAGCATAAATGAACCGCTTTCTTTCTGCTTGTAGCAGAGGGACAGCCTCAGTTCCATATCTTGAGGAAACTGTCCCAGGATCCCGTGCAGCAGGCCATGCCATCTGCAGGCACGCCAATGCAGCTCACTCTGTTGTCGTGACCGGCCAACACCCCTGAAAAACAGCATAAATCAAAGAAGGTGACTATTTCTGAAATAAAAACCACTATATATGATACATAAATAACATAATATAAATATAAGTCTTATTTATGAATTTGAAACCAGATATTTACATGCACTGTATAAAATAACACTATCCAACATTAAATCAGACAAACCTTTTCTGTTTTATGTCAGTCAAAATGATTAAACTTATTTCTATTTGATTATATTCACTAAAATGACTGTTTTCCAATAGTTTTCAATGGTCCAATTGATGTCATGGGTCTGTAAACTCCTGATAGGTCAATCAAACTGTAATAGGAAACTGTTTTGGATTAGTTCTGGACAATAAACCAATAACTACTGTATATATATTGTGTTAGAATTGTGATCAATATCAATAGATATTTAGATAATCCAGAACTGCACAGCATTCTGGGGGATGTAGGCAGAGGAACGACTTTAGCTAATAAACCTCTCAAGACTAGCTAAGTAAAGTGAGTGGAATCAACTCACTAACTCACTCTTTGGTTACCTAGCAACTCACTCTATGGTTACCTAGCAACAACCTGTTGGGTAACTTGCTCAGCAGCAGTTTCAGGTTTCACCACTGTGCCTCCTAGCTGCTTAAAAAATAAAAAACATTGTGGAGAGAAAACTGGATAAAACAGGAAAGGTCACATCACCAGTTTGGCATTATGTCAGATATTTAAAACAAAAAACTAATTGATAATTATTGATATCGACTGATATGGAACTCTGATACGGTGAGAAGTCTTTCAGCCATGTCATCCAGTCCTATTTTGAAACTATTTTATCGAACACACACAATGGGATTCTCTAGCCATCATAATATCTATGAAGGAAACGGTTCTGTGTCCCAGAGATAAACATGTTTGTGGGGGTATTTTGCTGCTGGTGCACTTCACAAAACAGATGGCATGATGAGTAAAGAACATTATGTGGAAATGCTGAAGCAACAGCGTCAAACATCAGGCAGAAAGTTAAAAGTCCAACTGGACAATGAGCCAAATAATACAAGCAAATTCAGTTCCAAGGACAACAAAGTGGCCATCACAAAGCTCCCCTCACTGTCCTCTGCAGGGCGAATGTTTCTTCCATTGTCTGGTGTAATCCATAATTTATCAGGTTTCCACATGTACGTACCCACTCTCTCAGCCTTCAGCGTGTCCCAGATGTTCACATTGAAGTCGTCGTAGCCAGCCAGTATCAGCCGGCCGGACAGGGACGGGGCCAGGGAGGTGACGCCGCACATGATGCCGGAGTCCTGGTAGGTGATGAGCTCCTGGTCAGCCCGCAGGTCAAACAGTTTACAGGTGGCGTCGTCTGATCCTGTTATCACTGCGTTACCATTGGGAAAAAACTGGAAAGAATGACAAATTATTACAAATAGAGGCTTTTAGAGGAAAAACATCCTGAAAACGTCTTCTTCCTGCGTACCCCAATGGCATTGACATCACTCTCATGGCCTCCGAAGGTCTGTCTGCAGGTGCCCTCCCTGATGTCCCACAGCTTCGCCGTAAAGTCACATGCTCCTGAGATGAAAAACTTAAAGTCTGGCGCTACGGCCAGGGACATGCAGTCTCCTTGGTGTCCGGCATAAACAGTCTTCTGGGTCCCTGTCTCAATGTCCCAGAGTATGCTGAAATGAAATGAGCTTTTATTTTATGTCCTAAACACTAAGATGGTGGTCCAGTCAGCTGTGATCTGTTCTTACCAGGTGCAGTCGCCTGAGCTGGTGATGATCTCAGTGTCGCTGATGAAGCGGCAGCAGGAAAGATAACCTGGGAAGACAGAGGAGTTTAAAAACTAGAGATGAAACGATCCACTTTTTTCTTTTCCGATACCGACACAAATATCTGGGGTTTGGTATCAACCGATGTCGCTCCGATACAGGAAAACAGAGCTGAACTGACTTAAAACTTTTCTTTTTTTAAAACACAGCCATAAATGTACTGAATAATAAATTTATTTGATAACTCTGCACCAGTACAACACACTCAAATACACCAGTAGCTGCACTGGCTTGATCAAACGTGTAAACACAACACAACTTTAGCAATTAGAGGAATAACAACCAGTGTAAAATAAATTAGAATGAAACTGAAATTGACAAAAACAATAGGATGACTACCTTGTTCAAACATGTAAAAACAAACTGCAACAAACCGTTCAAAATGTGCAATTAGGAATTCTAAATATAATGTAAATAAATTATAAAGTACGGCGGCGCTCAGAGAACAAAATATAGAACTAGACTGAATAGATGTGCCCTCATGTATAGGTCACAGTAACTGCATTTTCATTACAAATGTGCAAAAATCTTTGTCTATATTCCGCTAATGTAAAAATAAATAAACACAAATTTGCAGTTGCGGTGTTTCCATTAAATAAGAAACGCAATTAAAATCACGTGTGAATAAGTTTGTTCACGCGATAAGTCATTAAAAAATCATGCAGCGCCATCATCCTCCATCTACTTCCTGTCGTCGTCTTCTTCACGGTTTGCGCCGGTGTAAACATCCGGTTGTTGATCATGTGACTCATGTGCTACAAAAAAGTGTTTCAATTAAAAAACATCTATGTCTACACGGCCAAAAAAAAACCGCCAAAGCTTTTCTAGCGAAAAATGTGATTTTTTTTTTTTTTTTTTCCTAAATTGGCAAATTTATTTTTGTCATTTCAATTTGCTCAATTACGCGCGTCCTACCTGTGTGTGCGGCCAGCTCTCGCATCACCTTGACGTTCCCATCCTTCCCCTTCAGGTTGTAGATGGAGCACATGTTGTCCAGGCCGCCGCAGGCCACCAGGTTTCCTGAGGGCGCGTAGGCACACGTCATCACCCAGGACGACTTCAGCGGGATGGCGTTCACCTGGCGACACACACAGGACACGTCCAGCTGTCTTAGAAACCTGAAAAACTGCGGTTTTACACACCTAAAAGCTAAGATAAGGTTTTGAATTTAATTCGGATAAATTTGAACAACACTAAAGAGGTAAATAATAGATTTAAGGCCTTTAAATGCACTTTATTCTAAAAATTTCAATAAAATTTAACAAAATAAAATTTACTTTTAATAGATTTTTAAAGATGAAATTTTACTAATTCCAAAACTGTCTACTGTTAATTGTTCAATCAGAACTAGTATGCTACAAATTGAAATATAATGCTATTAATCCATTACATATCAAAATAGTCTCATTTAGTTTTAGCAAGCTGTGATTTTTGAATAAAAAATCTATCCAAAACAGAAAATGCCTTTAGAGCGAAGAGTGCCAAGTTGTAATAAATAACTTATGAAATAATTATTTAAATGTACTGTTCGTCTATTAAAGCTGGATATAAATGCACAAATAATTTATTAAATGTAGAATTATTTATACATGTCTCAGTTAAATGTCATTCTATAAACTAGATATAATTATTTAATGATTTAATAAATCATTTCATGTACCTTTGCTGAAACACATCATGAATTAATTTAAACTGTCAACTTCACCAATCAAACTTCGTGGGCGGGGCTAAGGGAGACCCGGCGTCTGATTGGCTGCTTTGAAACAACTTTTCAAAGAAATAATTAGCTATATTAAAAATTTTTAAATGACATAATGCACATAATTAATTCTATATTTAATGAATTATTTCTGTACTTATTTCTAGTTTTAAAAAAACAGTGGCACATCTAAGTAATCATTTCATAAGTTAGTTATTGTTCTATTTAGCACTCTTCACTCTCCGTAGATATGCACTAAATATTCCTATTCAATAACACATTTAGAATAAGAAATAAAATATAATAGATAACATTAAAAGCCAGAAACGAGGAGGTGAGTTTGGATGAACTGATGAACTTCTTTTTATGATGACTTGCCAGAAAACAAATGAAGTTGTGAAAAAGATTTTGCGCCATCAGTGGTGATGACTCAGCAGAAAACATATTTAACATAAAATTCCATCTTTTGCTTTAATTTTTACATAAAAAAGGAAACCCCTGAACCAGAAGTGGTATTTGACATTTAATAATGTCCCAGTGTCCTTGTTTATTTTGGCAGGATGTTTTTACAAGGCTTTGTCTACATTAGGCAGGTTTAGTTACAGGGAGTTTTTACAACCACTAGGTAACAATAACTAGGACTTTTATTATGATATCGCTGTAAAACAGGCATTCAAAACAAAAAAGACAAAATTATCAATAAATAAAAAGTTGTAACTCATTCAAACGTTTCTACAGTGAATTTTGTGAAAAATGTTCTGTAAATAAAACTGCCTGGCTCTTTGCCCTGCGTTATAACTCCTGACATTCAGTCATCAGTGGAAAAACAAATCCAAAGCTGCCATCATTGCAGGTGACGCTGTTTGTTTCTGACCCACCTTGTTGGTTGTGACGCTGTCCCACACGATGAGTTTTCCGTCCTGTGAGGCGCTGACGCACAACCTGCAGCAAACAGAAATAAAAACACAAAAATCACATCAAACTCGGAAAAAACACAAAATTTTAACAAGTAGTTTTGTCTAGTTTTTAGTGCAAATATCTTAGTTCACTTGAAATAAGACAAAACTAAATTAGAAGAAATACTATTAATATTGAAGTTCTAGTTCCTCTGGCAGATTATTTCACTTATAACATGGAAAAGATGTATTGCTACAAGTGAATTTATCTGGAACTAGAACTTTTCATCAATATTAAGGAATTATTTACTTAAAACAAGCCCCTATATCTTGCTGAAAAGTTACTTTTAAGTTTATTTTTCTTATTTTAAGTGAACTAAGATATTTGAACTAGAAAGTAGACAAAAAAAAAACAATTGGAAAGATTTTGAGGTTTTGCAGCGAGATGCTCCAAAAGTAATTTTCCCAAGCTGTTATTATCGTTCTTGTATCTAACACACCGTTCTGCGTTCTAACAGAGATCGATTCTGTTGCAGGTAAACCAGGTGAACTCGTGTGAAGGGTTGCATGTATCTACCTGGAGTCGGTGGACCAGTGCATGGCGTAGATCTTGGCCAGGTGACCCCGTAGCGTCTTCCTGGTCTTCATCTGGATGCGCCCCACCACAGTGATCCCCGCTGCCGCCTCCTGCAGGGTGGTGTCCTGCACTCCCTTACGGGCCGCCTGCGGAGCACACAGACCCAAAACACGCTTACCCTCACAGTGAAAATGCACAAAATTCAGTTTTTTTTAATGTGATTATGTCACCACAAATCATCATCAACACACGGGAACACGTGGTCGCATGTTCCACAGATGAAATAAATATATGTAACTTTAAATTTAAAAATTAGCAAATTTTTCCCACATGTTTTTGATGTTTTTTTTATCATAAATTATAAATTTTACATGTGAAATACACATTTTCAAAGTTATTACATGATCTAATGTAACATGTTTTACATACATGTGACGTACATGCTCAAAATATTAGATTTGACGGTTAATCCCATGTGCTTCACATGTGACTTCCACACGGGAAACATTTGTACATGTGCAAAGTTTTACCATGTGTTTCATTTGTTTGAAACGTCTGGTGTGAAGCATGAGCGGAAAAAGTTTAAACGTTGAATATTTGATCATGCGTGCTTCACATGTTACATAATTTTTCACACCAGAAAAACATTTTTGGAAAAAAATATGGAAGGCTTTCCCCTCGGTTTCACATACTATTACGCAATTTAATTTCCACATGTGAAAACATGGAATAAAACTTCACATGTTACTACATAAAATACTTTCTGGAAGTGACATGAAGATGTTATTTCACATGTTAATTTGATACATGTGAAAAGTGTTTTTCTCCTACTGATTCACAGAATAAGAGGGATTCATTTTGTAAGGATGATAGTTCACCCTGAGAATCACCATTAAACACAATTAACCTTGTTTTGTCCTGATTCTTGACAGAGAAGGATCTACTTACAGTGATCTGATCTTTGAGGCTTTCTGCCTCCTTTCTCAGCTGCTCCATTTCACCCATGGTGATGATTACCAGCAAATGTCACCAGTGGAAACAGAAAAAGACGTCCTAAAATAAAAACCATGAATAAAACATAATAAAAGTCAGGTCATTAGAAAGAAACCCTTCCACCTGTGCTTTCACCTCATATTGTAATCGAACCCGCGCCTACCTGAGCTTGTTAACCTGCCTTGCGCCTGACTCCAAGTAAGTGCTGCTTTGCAAGTCAAACGAACCCTCGTCTGCTTTGCAAACTTTCATAAATACGCAGGAACTCGCAGAGAAACCCGCGGGGCACACCTTCAGGACAACGTCAGCGCACACGCACGCAGAGACCAGCGAGAGGTCGAACGAGGAGGCAAACATGACTTTAACGGCTCAGTTTGTTCTTCCAGAAGATGCAACACATCCTCACCCTGAATGTACACAGAAAACCAGAATGTCCTGTCGCCGTGCCAGATGTGTATCAGCTCCTCCTGAAACAACGCGGAGTTTGTGCTGAGCTCTCACTTAGTGCTGATGGCTTTTGAATTTTGGTAATGTGGTGATTAAAAAGGGTAGAAAATCAATCGCTTAATGGCCGAACTCACACGGTGTGACAAATGCAATCAGCAGACAGGCGAAGAAGCAATCACAGATTTAAAAATAAAGCATTTCACAGCAAAAAATATGATAAGCTGACATAGCAAATTACTTTTCTTATGAATGAGCAATCAGGATATCTGTTCTTCCTTTGTCTTACCTGAAAACAATCGTATGTGTGCTATCCTATGTGTGCAGGCTGCAATCTCTCAGTCGCTCTTCTCACTATTTGAATGAGTGTCCTTGTCATAACACATGACCAAGAGGATTTGCCTTTAATTTGTTTAAAGTAAAAAAAGGAGGGTAAGAGAGTGAAGGTGGTATTAACTTTAAATGAAAGAGATCTGATTTATTTTTTTTAAAAACCTCTGAATTAAAACCTGGCAGTTTCTTCTAGCAGCTGATGATCCTGAAAGTGAAAACTGGGGAGGATTTTA
Source organism: Xiphophorus hellerii (assembly GCF_003331165.1). Lineage (NCBI taxonomy): Eukaryota > Metazoa > Chordata > Actinopteri > Cyprinodontiformes > Poeciliidae > Xiphophorus > Xiphophorus hellerii. Next base: position 12,855,750 of record NC_045674.1, on the reverse strand, counting down.
TTGTTATTGTTATTTTATTGTTATTTGTTGTTTCTGATTGTGAGTTTGCCTTTTCGCCGTCCTGTTCCTGGAACGCTGTCGTTGTTCCCATGTGATTAAATGGCTGCTGGATGGAGAAGTGCATTAAGGCAGGGAGGGAGGGCGAGAGGTGAGACAGAAGAGCCAGTTTAGTTTTTTTTTTTTTTTTTAATCCAACAGGGCTGAGATTTTAAGGGAAGCCTTTTGATTCAAATCTGCTCTCATCCGATTATTGACTGCTCTTTACATCTGGATGAGAGACGGAGAAAGGGATGGGGAGAGAATAGCGGGATGAGATGGGCAGATGGAGGAGAGGGAGCTGGAGATTTTTCTTGCAGTAATTTCTGAAAATTACATCTATTGATCAAGTTTTCAATCAAGTCAAAAAATGACTGTTAGAGTCAGGTTCCACATATTTCCCAGTATAAATCTGAATGTGTGCACACAACCAATTTAATTCTGCTTTTTAAGGAATCCCACAGGAGAGGGAAGTTGCTTTTACTGAGATTATCTCTCCATATAATACCACCATAACATTCGCCTCAAATCTCTTTGCTTTATCTGCCACAAAAGATTAGCAAACAAATATGTTCATTGAGTTTGTGGCAATATGAGGTTGTCATCAGCATGAAGGGGAATATTTAAATAAAAACTGTTAATTCATCTTGATATGCTGGATTTTTACATTTGAAAGCTTTTATAGGTAAAAGAAAAGTTAAAGAAACGACCTAATTTATAAAAGATCTGATAGACGTGATTTTATTTTTATTTATTTTTAAATTTACACACAATAAGTATTGGTCTGCAGAAAAACAAGATGAGAGAATGCATAGTAGCAACAAAAATAAAATACACAAACAACACAATAAAATAAAGAAGGAGGTAATCAAATGGTGTCACAACAAAAACAATGAAACAATTTAACATATGTGGTTTAGGATTTATATATATTTTCCTTTGCAAAATGTGATTTTATCCTTTCGGTGAACTTTTTTCCTGGTCACTGAAACTAAGTCTGAAGTGCAGCACATGAGCGTCCACTCACCAACTGTCTGGATCTTCAGCAGCTCTTCCTCCAGCGATCAGATCGCTTCAGGTCGTTGTCATAAGTTCAGCACACTTTCTCCTCCGCTCAGTCACTTATTGTTGTCGCACACGCAGCGCGATGCTTCTCGCTCGGTCCGCCGCTCCTATGAGGAACAGATGAGGATTGCAGGGATGAAGGCAGATCAGCGATGAGGGGATAAAACCTGATGGACAGAGAAGAGGGGCAGGGCAGGGGGGGAGAGCGGAGGGAAACCAAACAAGGTGTAAAACGTGGATGTGGGGGGTCACAGGGCCGGAGCAGGGGTGAATCAGAGTGAGAAACACAGAGATGGAAACCATGCTGGGGAGGGAAGGAGACTGGATGTCAGACCTGGGAACATGGCTATTTATGGTGGTCAGAGCTGCAGTTTGTGTTCTGTAAACCTGGACTGAAGCTAATATTAGAAAGTTGGTGGATGGAGAGGAAGATCAGCAGAGCAGAGACCAGCCTGGAAGGAAAAATGTGGGAATTTACTGATAGGCCTTCCTGTCGCAATAAATCAATTAATCACACGACAAATTAAAACGAGATCAATAATTCCTATTTACATGATTTATCTTTTTTCTCTTTTCTCTCTACTATGAACTGGATGACAAAAGTCTTCATTCTGGTGCTTTGGACTCAATTTTGTTTACAGAGACTTCGTGATGCACCAATTTATCCATTGATATCGATTTATTCACTTAATTTTGGGAGATCGGTTTTCGGCCGATACTTTCATGAAAAGCTGATCTTATCTACCTCAGCAAAGGTCTAAAAATCGACTTCTGTCTTCTTCTGCTTTCCCGTTAGAAAGGTTTGACTGACAGACCGGCCCGCCAAGTCGTGTCTGAACGTTTACATTTAATAACAGTCTCTCCACTGGTACCAACTCAGCAACTTTCTTGCTTTATTTAGCAACAATTCAGACAAAAAAATTGGTACCGGCCAAAATCAGAATCAGCAGGTCCGGCTTTTTAAAAATCGGTAATCGGACAGAAAACTGCAATCGGTGCAGCCCACCTTCAAAATTCATTTTATTTGTTGTTTCTTTTAGTTTTGTTTATTTATTGTGGATATTTAAAACGTCTTGCACTATTTAATATCACTTAAAAATGATCACAAAACAACATTACTGTTTATTGCAATACTTATCGTCCAGCAAAACGTGTTATTGTGACAGAATGAATTACTGGAGCATAAAATAAAAAGTCTACCTGGTTTATAATTACTGTGCAAACAGAACAACTGAGCAAACACACCCAGTCAGTGTAAATTAACTCCTCCTTCAGCTGTCAGCCAAAACAAAATGTTTAGTGGGTCAGAGCAGCAGCAGGTTCTGATATGATCAACATGGCTCATGACCCAGGGTGCCATTGTGCCAGGGGGCGGCAGAACTGCTTGAAAAGAAAATTATCTGAAAGATATATTGGTCACTGTTGCACCCTTAAAAAGAACTAAGAAACTCAAAGGTCTTCGCTTTTGTGCAACTTTATTAAACAAAATCCACGGTTCGAGGACACAGCGTGTGTAGAGTTTTCTCTCCTTTCGTATCTATTCACAGGTCAGGAACTTTTTACTCCCATCATGCATTATGTCTTTCTTAAAGGGGTATTATCATAACAGAAATCTATGAAATAAAAAATAATAAAGTAGTTTGAGCACATATTTAGTCATAAACCAAATGAATTGTTCTAACTAAATACTGAATCAAATGAATGCTTGCCCAATAAGATAATTACACCTATTAATTTAACATTATCACGTTCTTAACATATTTCCAGGGCTCCACATCGCCTTCCTAAAATAACGGTCTGAGTCATTTTTTGTCAAAAGTGATTTTTTTTTTCTTTGCCTAAAAAACTTTTGGAAAGAAAGAAGTCGTGACTTAGGCCTTTATTTTAGGAAGGTGACGTATTGCTAACTGTTCTGCTATTTCCAACGTACTCAAAAATAAAAGTCTGCTGCCACTTAATTCCTTTTCGGGAAAGACAAAATGGTTTAGAGATTTTTCTTTCTGATTTTAAATATTTACACAGCACCAAATCAGCTTTTTAAAATATTCTTAAAGACATATTTTCAGTGCCCAAAGAAAGATTTGTATGCTTTGATTTAAAATCTTTATTTTCTGTTTCTGCTCACTCATTAAAACCAAACGCTCTCATAAAACCTGCCAAAATTCATCAGAGAGGTTTCTCTTCACAGCTGCTGCACGTCACCTAACCAAAAATATGTTTATTACATATTTGTTAAAACTGTCACCATAATATGAGACAAATCAGTGAAAATACCAATTTCCTCCAAATACTCACAGCTGGGAGTTTGTTCCAGATTAAAGGGCATAGAAGCCGAATGCTGCTTCTCCATGTCTGCATCTCCAGAACCAGAACCAGAACCAGAAGTCCTGACTGGTCTGGAGGGTTGATACAACAATAACCAAATGTTTTGGTTCTGATTTTTAGGCCAACCTGTGAAGACACGGTTGCAGTTTAAAAGGTAAATAAATCCAATTCATAGTCAGATTCAAATGACAATCAAATGCTAATTAGTAAAAAAAAAAAAATCTAAAACCAACACATCATCCAGTTCCCTCATCCTGACAAAGTACAGGGTGACAGTGGAGAGGAACAACTTCCTCTGCAACAGGAGGGAGAGTCCTAAATGGAAACGCACCAATCAGAGCCAGGAGGCGGGCCTTACCGCTGTCAATCAATGCTGCAGAGAAACAACTTACTGTTCCAGGAAGTCATTTATCCGCCATCACTGGTGGCTACGCTAACTAGCCTTAGTATCCGTGTCATGTTGTGGTGAACCAGATGTAACAGAAAACAAGAGTGAGGAAGAGCTTATGCTGTCAGAACATAATGATGACTTCACAAATATGTAAAAAAAACATAATTTTTTAATAAAAGTTACATACTCTCATCATTATAATTCGTATAAGGTAACTTATACAAATTATACAGATTTTTATACAGTCAGGAAGAAAAAGTATAATTGTTTTTGCTGTACAGGTGGAGGATCATCTTGAAAATTAAGGATTGGCTTTAATTTACAATTTGCTGAAACTAAATGGAGGCTCCTTCCTGTTACAGAGGAAGTTGCTCCTCTCGACTATCACTCTGTACTTTCTCAGGATGAGGGAACAGGATGTGTTGATTTTACTTCTTCTACTTAATATTTAATTGTCATTTAAGTCTGAGTATGAATTTATCTTTTGAACAATGTTTAAAAGATAAATGTTGTAGTGATTTACGTTTTAAACTACAACAGTGTTTTCACAGGTCGGCCTAAAAATCAGAACCAAAGTATTTTTTTATTTTTGTATCAACCTTCCAGACCACTCAGGTCTTCTGGTTCTAGTTCTGCATCTCCAGAACCAGAACCAAACACGGAGAAGCAGCATTCAGCTTCTATGCTTCTCTAATCTGGAACGAACTTCCAGAAAACTGAAAAACTGCAGAAACAGAGTTCCTTTAAACCAAGGCTACAAACCTGTTTACAGCTGCTTTCGACTCATTGATCAACATATTCAACGTGTATTGATCATTTTGATGACAAAATGTAACATTTGTCACTGGTTTCTCAATTTTTGACAGAATGATGTTTTGCATTACTTTTTCATTCTGTGTTTTTATGATGTAGAGCTGAAATGTGCCATACAAATAAACTTGAATTTACTTGAGAACTTGTTTTTTTATTACACTAGATAAAACACAAGATTTTCCTCTGTACTCCACATTTGTCCAGCAATAGAAAAGTATTTATATAACTGACCGTTCTAAAGCTCAGGCTGCAGCACCTGCGTGAATAGATGAAGTGAATTAAAACGGCACGCTTATTTGTATAGCACATTTCAACAACAAGGCAGTTCAGAGTGCTTTACATAATGAAAATATAGAACAAACAAAACATTACATTGCAGTGGCATAATAAAGGAAGGAAATAAAAAGCTGGACAACAGACCAAGATAAATGATACTCCGGTTAATATTAACTGAAGGCAATGTTAGCATCACTTTACTAAACGGTTAATACAGGCATTGATATCATAATGAAATTAAAATCTATTTGAAATTTAAACTTCTATTGCTATAAAGTTACCAAAGAATACCAGAAATCACAATATCTGTGGGCTGTGTTCAGTTTTTTTAAATCTGTCATGTCTTATTTGTTTGTTTTTTCACAGAGAATGTTTGGATTGGCTTATATTATATTAATAAAACCTAAAACGTAATCACTTTAAAGCGGTAACTTTTGTATGAATTTGTGGTTACCAAAACAATCTGTACATAAATATAACAACTGGTTGAGCTTTGTGAGACAAAAACTGACTGGGAATCTTCACTAAAGGACTCAAATGCTAAAATGCTGCCTGCAATTAACATTAAAATAAAATAAAATGTCCCTACTATAAGTTAAACGGGTCAAATATGAACATATTATTTCCAGTCAAGGATTGAAACCAGTAAAGATGAACGCTGTGCCAAAACAAAAAAAAAAAAAACACAGCATGAACTCTTTGTTTGCATGTTTTGTCCATATATCTAAATCTGGAGCAGAATAAACAGGCTTGTAATGTGTGTCAGTGTGTGTGCTGCCCACTTTGAGGTTTATATTATGATGCAGTGAGGATAAATTAAGCTGCGGGGGGTTTTAAAGTGTTGACCTGTGCTCCGTCGAGTGCAGTGACGACAGCAGCGCTGACCCGGGATTTGGAATGAGTGGAGTTTGGGAGAGACAGGCTGCGGGACACAAAAACCAGAAATGCAAAGAGGGGCTTTGTTAGCAGACACACCAGGCAGGAAGCAGAGAGCATGCAGCAAATCGTGATTTTAGGACTAACAGGACAATATGTTGGTAGTATGAATGAATCAGATGAATAATCATAAATTATTTACCTTTCATCTGGAGATTTCCAACGTAAAGCCTTGGAATCTGAATGTGTCATGAATTAAAAATAAGACTCTGCAACTTTGAATAGTTTTCCTGAAGAAAAGCAGCATGATGCTGCCGCCATCATGTTCCACCAAGAGGATAGAGCACTTACAGATAGAAAGGAAATATTTAAATTAAAAGTAGCTGCCTGCTTTTCCAGTTATTTGTTTTTGTAAATCAGTGACTTAAAGACATGATGTGATAAGATTTAGTAAAGATACAGAACTATTGTAAAAGATCAACCTCTTCAGTCAGAGGCTCCTTCAAATTCGCTGTAGTACAAACTGCTACAGGAGATCTTTCCTCCCATAACAACCTACAATAACTCGTCGAATGATTTAAATTAACATGAGTTACAACAACATTTAATTTCCCTTTGGGATCAATAAAATATTTTTGAATTTGAGTCGTGACATTAAATCAGAATTATTATCATATTAAGAATTTTATTACGATAAATGATAAATACCTGAATCTAACTCAATAAATTCCCAGACTGCTTCAAGAACCCTGTAATTTTTCAATTAAATTAGATTTTTTAAATGTTATTTTTATGTTTTCCAGACCAAACCTTGTGTTTATGGTAAATCTAATTCTGTAGATCTAAAAAGAAATCAAAGATAATCACGCGGATGAGTCAGTTCATTCACAGAAAATCAAGCAGAGCTCGTGATTTTGAGGAAAAGACCGACAACGGGAAGCTCTGATTTCAGTTTCATAAGTTGCTCCATGTAATTTCTGCTCAAACTCCAAACAGCAGGAGGATGTCTGGATGTGAGTTTCATGGCTGTGATCGTCGGGAGCCTAATGGCTCCTGCCTCGGAGGAGATTTACCCCAACATTTTGTATGGCGAGGAAAGGAAAGGGTTAAAACTACATTAAATGAGCCGCTCGACCCGAATTTGTGTCAGATTACAGCACAGTGTTAATATGGGCCTGGCAGTAAAGGGAGGGAGCTGCAAAGAGACTCTGGTTGTAATGGTAGTGGTGAGGCTGCAGTGGGAGGCCGGCCGGCTGTCACACCACTGGATGTGTATGATTAAGTGCTCTCTCCTTGGATTAATAATCCATATTCTAAATGGGAGACTTTTTAAGCTTCATAAACAAATGCACTCATTTATAAGGGATTAACAGTAATCTCTCTATTTCTATCCTTTTTTTTTTTTAACCTCGCTCACCTCTCTCTCTCTATCCAACATCTCTCTCCTGTTGTTTTGGGTTTTTTTGGTAGCAGAGTGTTGTGCGTCAGGTTCATGTCAGTCGAACTTTATCATTTTCCTCAAATTCAGAGCAGAATAAAACCGGCGGAGGTAAATCGCTGAGCAGATCTTGCAGCCTGGCCTTACTTTGCCACCGTTTCTAACCTCTCTCTCCGTCTATAATCCTCTTTCCTCTTGCATGCATTTGGTATGTGGCACTCGTGCTTCGCTAGTGAACAGTCACATTTAATGCACATTATATTCTTTCCATTTTCAAATCCAGTGATTTGTCAGAAAAGCATCTGGAGCAATAATACAGACTGACATCACAGAGGCAGCTCTCCATCACTTACAGCATAAATAAAGCACAAATTAGACACAGGATTAAAAAACGAAACACAAACAGAGTGAGATGCTTGAGTGGAAACTGAGAGATGAAAATAAATTCCAGTTTCAGTCTTGAGCGTCTCTTCTGACTGTCACAGCTCGTCCTTGCGGCCCGTCACCGTGTTTCTCCCTCTGCTCCGTTCTTTGGGCGCGTGGCTCCGGGCGTTGCGGCCCGCGGTGGAGTTGCCCTCCTTCTCCTCCTCCTCCTCCTCGTCCTTCTTCAACGCGCTCTGTCCGTCGGCGGCCCACAAGGCCTCTGCTTCCTCTCGCTCCTGGAGCAGGGATGCAAAATATATCAAAATGCTGATTTCCTGATGGAAACTGATTTGGAAAGCAAATTCTGAAGGAGTTGTGCAAAAACAAAGCGTTTGTTTCTTGTTTTTAAATTCATTCCTGTTGATGTTTTGTGTGACGTTGATGAAACTCAACTTAAAAACCTTTTATACACCAAACACTTCAGTGAAATCAATGTATTATCTTGGGATTTTTGTGATGGAACCAGAGTTGAGGTAAATTTACTTTAGTAACTTTTTTGAAAAAAAAAACCCCAAAAACTTTTAGGAGTATTTTTACTATGTTGTACACTGTAAAACATTTGAAGGTGGTATAACTTGAAAATTCAACTCAACAGGGAAACTGTTTTGGTTTTAACTCAGAAACTCAGAAAATAAAGTTCATGAAGTTGATTTGACAAGAAACAAATGTCTGAAATTGTTTTTTTGATAATTCATCAATCTTGAATTGTGAGTTTTAACTTAACGCTGCAATTTAAACCAAATAATAATTATTTCACAATATGCAAAAAAAACCCTGCTCTCATCTAGTTAAAGAGCACACATTACTCTATTATTTTCACTCACATTAACAAGTTAAAATAAATATTTGCTTTACTTTGGAATAACTTAAATTCTTGTTCCAAACTGCATGAACAAAATTTCTGAAATTTCTGAATGTTATTTTCTGTAGGACATTTGAAACCGTGTAAAGTTTGGATGTACAGTACATTGTATTTAACTTCTAATTTTAATAAAAACTCTAAATTAAAGGCTTGCAGTGAAAAGTGTTGACTCATGAGGCTGAATAAAAATGCAGGCCACACTTTTCAGATCTTAATTAGAAAAGGGAATTTCTCAATTTTTCCTTCACTACGGTACGTTGTGTCGGCTTATTAGATAAAATCTCCATAAAACATATTAAAGTTCACGGTTTTAACCTGACAAGACGTAGAATGCTTCAGCGGGTTTCAAGGCCTGAACCTGTTTTTTTTTCCTCCCATGTTTGAGTAAAATCACTAAATGCGGAGTAAAGAGGTGAAACGCCGAGTCCTAAATGGTTAATCTTTGCCAAGCGTGCACACGATGAGACCGCATCGACCGGGCCGCAGAACAGGCTCAGTAAATGGCCATCGTCATGCAAAACCAGCAGCAGATTTGCATTGTGTTCGAGCCGCTCCGATTATCCAACACCAGAGTCACGACATCAGCGAGCGCAGCCGCAGGTGTGACATAAGTGGGGAGGAGGCTGGGTTGGACCTCAGCGCTCACCATGTCCCTGTAGAGCTTCTCCTTGGTGAACCAGAGGGCCAGAGCGCAGCGCCGACCCCGGGTCACGGCCGTCACGCCGTGGGGGTTCACCGGCCCGGACGAAAAGCCCACCAGTCGACCACAGCTCGGCTTAACTCGAGCCTGCACACAAGAATGAGGGCAAAGAAATCCAACATTCATTATTGGCGTTAAAAAATTATCAATAATCTGCATATTTCAGTTTATCAAAGTGACTCACTGTTACTGTTTTGGCGTCTCGCTTAGTGAAGAACAACTCTCCTCCGTCAAAGTTATCGTTCAAGTAGAGAATGGCGCTGTTGGGTAAAAATGTTCCTCATTTTCACACATATAAAAAGGACTTTATTATATTTTATAGGATGTAACGTGTTGATTTTAGACAGTTTGGTAATGCAGTGACAGTTTGCTTAAAGACAACTTTCCTATAATCACCTTCTACATGCTGCAGAAGACTGAAAAAAGTTATATAAGTACATGGATTCCTTTCATTTTATCCCTTTATTTTGAGTTTTATTCCAATTCACTCAATAAATATAAGTAGCTCAGGTAACAACTAAAAGAAATCCCGAATGAAAAGGAGGAGAAAGAAGAATAAACTTATAATATTTACATGAAGACAAACTTAGCTATTCAACTCAGAAAACTATTAGAAATACAAAACAAACTATCAGTTTATTCGATGCCAAATCCCTTCATCATAATGATTTTCAGTTTTCTTTTAAATGCAGAAAGAAATTTAGATTTTTCCATAAATTAACACCTTTAACTAAAATGCATCTTTCCTGAATCTGATTATTTGAAAATCTCACTTCCGTTCAAGTTATATTTGCTTTCTCTTTTGTACACATTTGGAACAAGGTGGCATTAAATCAAAGCATCATGATTCAGAGTAAATAATGGCCGAAATGGAGCAAATGAAATAAACACTGATGACTAATGGACCTCAGGTTTTCTTGTACCTGAGGTCTCTGTGTATGAAGGCAGGCGGTTCCCTCCAACACTGTTTGGTTTCCGGCTCAAGAAGACAGTTATCGACATGGACCGGGTGAGACAAATCCATCCTGCCCTCCTGCTCACCTGGAAGGAAACAGACAAACAGATTCACGTGTCAGAACCAGCGTGGTGATGGAAACTGCAAACTGTCCTGATCCGGTCCAAAGTATTGGCTCAAAAGCTGATTCAAGCATTTTTAAGTTATCTGCAGATCTATCGCAATGAGCAGTAAGCACATAAATCAATAAATCAATAAATTGAGTGATAAATTAAAACGAGCTCAAAGATTTCCAGCTGGCATATTTGCACACCTGACCCAGATGACCCTTGACCCTAAAGAGTGTTTCAATAATTAAAAATAAGCAAAAGAGAGGACAATATGACTATATCACTTCTATAACTGATATCCATACTGTAATATTCAACAATAACATAGATTATTTCGTAATATCACGCAGTTATAGAGTAAAGAAAGACTTGAAAAGCCAAGCTCTGTTGCACATTTAATAATGAAATGTCCTGTGCTTTGCTTTGCTGCATTCAATCAATTTTATCTTTTAAACTACGTCCCAAACTTAAATTTCATTTGCTAGAATTTCATGCAACACACCAACATGACGCACATGTACGATGATAAAGAGGAGGAAAAATGACACAAAGCGTTTTTAAATGTGTTGGAGCGCTGCTTCGGTTGCTAGGCGATGGGCTGGGCTCGGCTGGGGTTGCTAGGTAACAGCTCAGAGCTCGTTGTTTGTGACTTAATCTGGAAGTTTGCAAAAGGGTTAATTTTTCAGACACCAACAACACATTAACTCATTTCCAAATAAAGACTGGATGTTGTTTTTAAGAGCTTGAAGTGTTTTCAAAAGCCAACTGGACGTATAAAAATACACAAAATGTGAATTTTTCACAATAGATTCCCTTTAAACTTCTCCATATTTCTGTCCCCGATTTAGCTGGTGTTTTCCTCCGTCTGCATGATTGTCTGCTGCTTGTTCACTAATGTCGTATCAAAAAACCAAAAAAATGTCTTGAGACTTTTGGGAAATATGAACACTCGGAAATATGATACAACTATAAAATCACCGTGTCGAAATGAAACTTTCTCTGATCCAGGACAGAATAAAGAGTGATTGTTATTACCCATAGCGGCACTGCGACACACCAGGTGTGTGAAGGAGATGAAAAGCCCTGAGGGACTCCTGAAGTAGGAGTGCAGCAGGGTTCTCACTCTCTCACCCAGCTCATGTAGCAGTCTGGTGTCTGACTGGTCCACCAGTCCTTCCTGAGACAGCTGGGACACAGACAGCAGGAGGACTTCAGAGATTTCACCCCAACAAAAACCTCTCCTATTGCTGCTCTCATCCTCTGATTTCCACCCACCTTCACAGCCCTGAGGACAGTGAGACCCTCGAACGTCTCATGAGGAGTGTGCGGGGACCGCCGTCCTCTGTAACCATCGCCAAGAGACGCCGCGACCTAAAAAAACACAACGTACACTGTAAAAACAACCAATCTCACCAACTATTGTTTGTCTAGTTTCTATTGCAAATATATTTGGACACATGAATTAAGACAAAACTAACTTAACATTGACTAAAAGCAAGATATGAAATCTTGTTTTAAGTAAATAATTTCTTGATATAGATAAAAATTTTCCAGTTCTATAGGCTGATTATTTCTCTTTTTCTCCAAAGAGTTTTTGCGGTGCTAGTGGCTCGTATTTTTTGTGACAGTAGGCAGACAGGAAAGAGGGCGAGGAGAGGGGGGAGGACATGCGGCAAATGTTGCCGGGAGTCGAACCCGCGACGTCCGCGTTGAGGACTAAGGCCTCCAAACGTGGGGCGCGCTGTGGTGACGCAGGGGGTTAGCGCTAACCCCCTGCACCACCGGCTGATTATTTCATTTATAACAATGGGACATTTAAGTAAGTTTGTCTTTCAATAGAACTACAACTTTTTCATCAATGTCAAGGAATTATTTACTTAAAACAAGCCTTTATACGTTTAGTATAATCTTAATTGATGTGTACTAAAAACGTTTGACTAAAAACTAGACAAACAATTAGCAGTGCACCGATTGCAGTTTTTTAGCCCCTTGCCGATAACCGATTATTTAAAAAGCCTGACCTGTCTATCACAATTTTGGCCAATTTTTACATTTGTTTGTCTGAAATGTTGCTAATTATAGCAAAGAAGTCGGTGAATTTGCAACAATGGGGCGACTATTGTTTACTGCAAACTTGGAGATACGACCTGGTGAGCTGGTCTGTAAGTCAAACCTTCCTAACAGGAGAGCAGAAGAGTTCAGTGGTTGGTTTCTAGACCTTTTCCAAAGTGGATAAAATGGATGGATAAGATCGGCTTCACATGTAAAAATGGGCCGATCACCGATCTCCCAAAGTTAAGGAAATCGGTGCACCCCTACAAAAGCCTCTGTGTTGGAGGGAGAGTTGAGTTTTATTATTGGAACCTACAGTTGCCAGCTGCAGTATTTTATCACACTCCTTCTCAGTCATGACTCCGTCCAGAACGACCCGATTCGTCCCGTTTAGAGCATCATCGTCCATGGTTATGGTCACTCCCACCTGTGGAACCAGACCCCCTGTTGAGACCAACAACAGTAAAAGATGAGACAGAAGAAAAGCTAAATTATGAAACTATGGAACGATTTTCTTGCCTGCATAAAACCCGCTGTCGTCCACTTCTTCTGGCTGATCTCCTTCCTTTATTTTCTCATTTATCATCTGTTTTTCTGCTCTGTAGGGAATAAAACACACTGAGTCAACCTTACATTTCAGGTGAATTTTGCCTCAGTTTGACGCACCTCCAGTTTTCTCTGAGAGACTCAGGCACAACATCCTCTGGAGTCCAGAGATCCTGCAAACAGGATGACGAATAAACTGAGCAAACAGACATTTACGGCGTTCAGTCGCTGCTCTGGGCGTCAGCGCTTACCGGGTCCGTGAAAGTAAAGTTCAGATTCTCCACACCGAAATACAACAGGCTCTTCTCCTGCAACGACTGGTTGATGTATCCGGCAATTTCCTGAATGAAAACACAAACTTTCAGTCAAACGTTACTATTTGGATGAATGTTATTGAAATGATGTATAGATTTTATGCATTTCTTATTCTGCAGTGTCATTTTGTGGTTTTTATCACTGTGACATCAACCAGCCAGTCAGACTAGAGATGGAGATTAGCCACCTGCCTATAATCTTATATATTTACACATAAAGTGCTCTAAATAAATACATGTTATCCCATTTTTACAAAAGAAAATTGAACTTAAAATATTTAGAGGGAGATTGCACGACTAAACTCTGATTTATGTTTTCCTTCATTTTCCCATCAGTGAAAATAACAATAACACAAAACAACCCTGTTCAGGCTCATATTTCTTTAACTTTTTCACATTTTGTCTTGTTATTCAATGTACTTTATAGTTTTCAAACCTTTTTAAAATTAGAAATCTGTTGTGACATGTATTTGTATTTACTATATTTAGGTCTGGACTTTAACTAGACCATTGTAGCACATGTATATGCTCTGATTCTGCAGGTTTTCTTCTAGGATTGGCCTCTGTTCAGCATGATGCTGCCTCCACCCTGTTTCCTGCTGTACAAAACATTTTGCATCCATCGCCCAGCATTTTCTGACCAGAGCAGCTTCTTCCACACATCTATGGTGTCTTCATGATGCCTTTTGTTCACTAATGTTCACTAATACATTTAAACCGTCATTCATATGGAGATTAAATGACAACCTGGTGGACTCTATTTAATGATTAGATGATCTGAAGGTATTTGGTTGCACTAAATTCCATCAAAAGGAACCAAAGTATGAAGGCCTGAAGACAAATTCATGCCTCTATTTATAATATAATATAACAGAATATAATAAAAACATCCTTTATTGTCTCGTAAAGGAGAAACTCAGGTGTAACAGCAGCATCAGGTGTAAAGGTTCACACAAAAAAAGTTCTTAAAGTGTAAAATATTATATATAAAACAAGATTTCATTCATAATAATAATATATTGTACAAGACTATAATAGCAGTTATTTTGGACCTGCAATCCGAAGGATGTGCAACTGAGTCGGATCACTTTTCTAAAAAGTTCAGAATGTGAATGTGTATTGAAAATTGCAAAAAAACAGACTAGTTACAATACAGCATATCAGTGCAGATTTACTATCCCTTATAATACCAATTCATTTATAGCTATGTACTGGTTGGTGCTGGTCTTTCACATTAAGTCCAAATAAAATCCATTAAAGTTTGTGGTTGAAACATGAGAATATTCAGATTTAGATTCTCTGCCAATGAGCGACCTCTAGAGTTTTACCTGAGCAGGTTGGATGCCGTGTGACTCGGCATCGCCCCCTAGTGTCTCATAGTAGAGCTGCAGGTTGTCTAAGGAGTCCTTGTCAGAGGGGTAAAACAGCAGAAAGGAGCGAAGTGTCTGCAGCGCTGCACTCACATCACCAGCTGTTGAAGAAACAAAAATCAACCATAAATAATGGAACAATAATTCAAACATTTTCTCTTTACCGAGCAAAGCCTCACATTTAAACTGTGCAATGTGCAGATGCTCAAGCTGAGTGGGTAAGAAGTCCTCCTGTGCAGAAATCCGTCCGGGTCGTGTGGCGACCTGAGTCACGCAGGACTGCCGGCATGAGAGGAAGGACAGGGACAGAGCTGGACAGACGAGACAAACAAACGTCCATATGTGTCATAAACAACACTGGTCATTGCAGCACGTTTATGTTTTTACTCCTGATTGCTGGGCCAGACAGGCTTTTATGTATATATTGACTTTTTAAATGAATGTTAATGTTTGGCAGAAATAATATGTGAGCTATATTAATATTACTATTAAAACTTATGACGGTATAGTCATTTTTTGGAAACAATAAGGAGTCATTGCCAAGTGGATGTGTTAAATCTATCATGCATCCGTTCACACCTACTGATGTAAAGGATTAATGTTCTATAATTTACATTAGTAAAATAACTTTTTCTTAGTGAATAGGGAACCAAAACAGGCTGCAGCCCGGGGCCCCTCATCCTTGTAAATCCGGCCCTGGCTGATTGACAGGTCAGAGTTTAGTGGTAATAAGAATCTGATTTCTGTTTAAATCATCATGTATTGAACTGAAACTAAGATGAACAACAGATAAAATAAAAAGAAAAAAATCATTTGAAAGATATTCTGAAAACTTATAGAACACCTGATTAAAAAAAAACCTGGGGGAAAACCTAAAGAAATCAAAAATTTGTTTATCCTCCAAGTTTGTAATTTTTGCAGAAAGAAAAACAAATAAAATCAAATTAACAAATTACAAGTTTGTCTATTTCCTCCTGTATTTATCATCTCATCCTATTAGTTTTACCTGACATATTTAAATTCAACCAAACTGCATAAAGAGATTAAAAGCATTGAGAAAATATACTAAACAATAATCCAGAACAAAGTTTTCCTCGCTCCTGTGGCGTGAGAATATCTCATCCTGTTGTGTAACTTTTCCCACCTGCAGCCTTTTCGAACGCGCCGTCCACCCCGTCCACTCCCCGGTCCTCAGGCAGCGGCTGCGGTGAAACCTCACACTGCACCCTGCACTCGTCTGTCCGCCACAGAGTTTCATTCACACACGCTCTCCATTTCTCCGCCGCCTGCAGCCAGTCGGACGACGCTTCGTGCTGCAGGGCTGCATCATACAGAACCTGAGGGAAAACGATGCGGCCGCACTAAAACTGGGAGCTTAGATGAAACAACTTCAGGAACAGTAGTGGTGTATAGTTTTAGTCCTCAACTTTACTGCAATGTTTTCTTCTTTTTACAGTTTATCACATCACAACCTAAAACTTTACTGCTTTTATTAAAGATTTTGAGGTTCAAAGTTTATTAAAGTCATCAAGAAACATAGATTAGTGCCTAACTGGAAGGAAAAATATAAAAAGTGTGCATTTGCATTCAGTTTTCTTCATTATAATAACACTAAATAGAATCCAAGGCAATCAAATACTTTTGAAAGCACATATTTTTCCACTTCACAATGAAAGAGTTATCACCACTTTCTGTTTTTCTATAACACAAAAACATACATTTTTTATTTTTTACTAAAACAAAATATAAATTTCAAGGTGTTCAAATATTTCTGGAGGACGCTGTGCCTCATCACTGCATCCATTCAGACTCACTGCTGATAAACAGACCGTTTTTCTCATCTTACCCAATGTTTCTCAGCCTCTCTGTCATGGAAGTCGTCCTCCGTCACTCCCTCCATCCGCCTGTACTTCTCGATGTTGTTCCTCATCTCCAGGTGACTCGGGTTGGCCACAAAATACGTGTGAGCTGCAGACGCCGCCTTTTTCAACTTTTCCAACTGGTGTGGAGGAGGAGGAGAGGATGTCAGACAAACACTGGCATGTTTCCAGAAAATACAACACAGTTAACAGCCTAGAAGCTAATTTCAATTAAACATCACAGAATATTAACTGCAGAGTCAACGGGAGTAAAAATACTAATAAGTTTATTAACCAGAGCTCTGAGGATGCACAGTACGAGTGTTTGGCAACGTATTTGGTTCAATGTAGATAGAAAAAAAGGAGGAAATTTATGCCAAAAACTTGAGAATAATCTCTGAAATTTTCTAGAAACAAATGTGGACATTTCTGAGGTCCACAAGTCAAAAATGTGGAAGAAGAAACTCAGAATTTCTTAGATTAATCTCAAGAAAAACTTCTGAGTTTCAAAAGTTGACTTTTCAACTTGACAAGGGTGTAAGAAAATGGATGGATGGATGGATTTTTCAACTTTTGAAACTCAGAAAATTTCCAAAAGTCAAAACCTTTTGACTTTAGAAACTCTGAAATTTCCAAATTTTTCATAGAAATTTTCTGAGTTTTTTTAAGCAAATTTTTGACTTTTGAAACTCAGAAAATGTCATTGTTTTCCCTAGACAATTTGTGAAATTAGGAAAGAAATTTCAGATTTTTTTTGGCGAAAATTTACTACTTGTCTACAAAAATGTACCTTTTTCTTTGTATTTACAGTGACCCTAATATGCAATTGTACAGAAGATGAGTAGGACTAGAAAAAGAAAAAATATCTGACTTTTGATCTTAGAAGATTAAAGTCAGAATGTTTTTTTTTATCAGAGCCTTTAATAATCCTTTGTAGCATAAAGTGCATCTTACCTTGTAGTAAGTGACTTGTAGGAAGTTGTAGGGGTTGCGAGTGTTGAATTCATATTCGATGTCACTAGAAACAGGAAGCTGTCCCGTAGGGACGACAGAGCGTCCGATACAGAACCTCAGACACTCGGCTTTTTGCTGAATCCAGTCCAGAGCCCAGAGGTCCCACATGCTGCCCTCCTCTGAGTCTGACAACACAGAAAACACAAACACATCTCACATCCAGCCATACATGTATATACCTGCTTAAGTGTGCAATACTGGTGCAGGGCTATCAAATACATTTGTAATTTGGTACATTTAAGTCTGTGTTTAAAAGAAACGACATTTTTAACTTAATTCAGCGCAGGTTTTCTGTATCGGATCGGGATCAGCCAATCGTAAACCTCGGATATCTGTATCGGAAGTGAAAAAAGTGGATCGGTGCATCCTTAGTTGAAACCTAAATTCAGCTGACTGTGTAAAGTCCGACTGTCCTTAGGCGGTTTTGAGTTTTCTTTGTTGCATAAATCTCAACAAAATGCATTGCAGTTTGTAGTTGTAGCATGATAACCTGAACAAGTTTATGAATCTCTATGCAAACCACTGGACTTTAATAAACTCAACCAGTCTCTAAATTGACTGAGGTGAATCTAAGCTGAGCGATCTGATATTTATTGTTAATTTAGACTCACTGATTCATAAATATCTTCACCAGAATATAGTTATTACCTATAAACTTACCCAGTTTGTTGAAAGCCTCGGTCCCAGATGCCACACAGTCATCATGACACTGTCTGCGGGCTCTCAGCAGAGCCTCCTTGGTCTGGATGGATTTCTCCAGCAGCTCTGCAGCCTTTGTCCACTCCTCTCCGTAATAAGCGCGGACCCCGCTGTAATACAGAAAGTCATACGGCTGCAAAAGAGACAAAACTTTAGATCCGCTACCTCCGGAAGCTCTTACAGTGAGGGTAGATAATGCTACAAGAAGAAAACACAACGCCACGTATACAGTGAAATGTTCAGAGCGCAGCGCCATGGTCCGAAAAGCAGATCCCACCGCAGCAGCAGGAGAGGAAGAGGAGGAGTGTCTGCAGATAAAGACCATCCAGAAAAAAAATCAGCCAGAGTGAGAAAACGAAACCTCATCATTGTATGCTACAAGTTCTTCACATCTTTTTGATTACTTCATCAAATCCGAAAGATGTGTGTATAAATCAAAGCAAAGTAAGTTTGCTGGTTTGTTTTGATCTTATTAAAGGGACAGAGCATGTTTTAATTTAGACAGCGTTTGAAACTGCAACTGTTGTAATTCGCCACCAGAGGGCGCGATTTTCTTTAACTTAACTTCTACTACCGTAAAAAAGAAAGCAAGTGCGACACTGCATCTCAAAGTCAACACAGCCTGTTGGAATCTCACGGACAAGGCAAATATTCACGGCTCTGAAACTTGTAGAAGTGCCTCTGCTGCACCACACCTGACTATAATAATTAGGTCATTAATGCTCTGGAGAACTGATCTACTCAAGAAGGAGCTAATTCAGCCATTTCATCTCAGCGTTTTGTACCTGTGGCACGTTTAAAAACTGCAGGACACCGGCCGGGCCCTTGAGGACTGAAGTTTGACACCCCTGAAGGGCTTTAAAAAAAAAAAGTCGTATCGTTTTGATTTTGACAGTTTACAGTTTAATATAAGAATCATATATTACAAACTGCGTTTTTCACATATATAAATATAATTCGGACCTATTTTTGTAGAGAATAGAAGAAAGTAGCTCCATAATGATTCTTTTATTAAAATAAAAAATTACAAGATGTCCAGTTTTAAACTGTTATGCATTGTTTTGTAAATAGCTCTGAATAATCCAAATTAGAGTTCACCAACCTATGAATTCTTTAAATTCTGAGATGGAAATCATTAAATAGAAAATAAAATACAACAAATTCTATGTCAAAGTCTCATCAATCCATAGCAAAGTTAGAAAATTATAGTAAAAGCATATTTGGTCTAAAAGTTTTCCAGATATCTAGCTTGTCATAAAAATAACGTTTTCCTTTGCAATAAGTTATCACACAAATTTTAATAATTTCTATTAATTTAATTTAATCTTCATACAATTTGTGTGAAGTTTACATAAATAACAGTGGGCGTCTTTATTCTGTGTATTACGGTAAACGCTGGCTCTTCTCTCGTTCGGCCTTCCTTTCCTCAACACCAGGCATCGGCTCCTGATTCATTCAGACCAAACGCATAGGAGAGACAACAGGCGCCCTTTAGAACCAGGTAAACAACCGACTAGGTGTCCAAACTCAGGACAGCAACCGTCCCACTGAAAAGCAGAGCTAGACATTTCACCATGGCGGACGTTGGAGAGGTTTTGATGTCAGTTTTGTCCACAATTCGCGTCCCAAAGCCTGGGGACCGTGTCCACAAAGACGAATGCGCCCTGTCATTTTCGTCACCGGTGAGCCTTTTCCTTTTGTGAAGCACTGCCTCCACTAGCCAGAACAAGAGTGTTAGTTTTCCAAATGTGTTCATATCATTTGCTGTACCGTGACAAGAAAGAAATACCAGAGGTTTCCTACTATGAGCTAGATTTTCTTGTGGCTAACTAGCAGGCTAGCTTGATGCTAAGCTAGTAATGCTCTGTAATGGAAAGTTAGCAGCGCTAGCCGTGTAGCTGAGTGTTTTAATTAGCAAAGTAGAAAACAAGTAAACTTTTTTTTAATAGCTACGACTTTGAATCAGCTTTAATTTAATAAAAACTTGTCGCATACTTTAACCACTGTTTTCTTATCTCATTTTGTGCTGGAATTGTAACAAAAGCTGCTAAGTAGTGACGCTTAGCAGGTTGACAGGAGCTAGAGCAACGGATGCTTTGTCATCAAGAGCTACAGATGTGCTCCAGCTTTAATTTTTTGTGTTATGACTTGATGTTATGAATTATTCGTATTTCTCTGACTTTTGGTGCATGTTTTCTCTTTACAGGAGAGTGAAGGAGGCATATACGTGTGCATGAACACTTTTCTGGGTTTTGGCAGTCAGTACGTGGGCAGACATCATGCTCGGACTGGTCAGAGGGCTTACCTGCACATTACCCGGACTAGAAAGGCTAAGGTAGACTTTAATGTGTAATATAATATAAACTGTCTGTCAATTACTCGTTTTCAAATGATAATAAACATTTATTTTGTTCACAGAAGGAGGATGAAAACAACTCTGGCTCAGGACACCCACCTAAGAAAAAGCCCACTAGACTGGCTATCGGTGAGTTTTCCTGAGGGAATGGATGAAAAGTTTGCACAACTTGTCAAAAATCTGTTAGAGATGAGTTGGAGCTAAGACAATTTTCTGAAAGAAAACTGGCACACGGCCACACAAAGTCACAATTTTGGTATTTGTGTCAGTTTATTGTGGTTTGAACATAAAGGAGGAAAAAATGCAAAGTTTCTTCAAGACTCCTGTTGCTTGTGGGTTCTCTTTTCTTTGTTTTTTTTTCTTTCCATTTCTAATTTTGGTCACTTTTCTCCCAGTTGGGAAAGGATCTTTCTTGGTTGCTCTTACAGGCGATGAACCAGAGCTGCAAAATGCTTCTTCACCAAACTTTTTCACATTTGTAGCTCGATATACGTGCACATGGATGTATTTTGCATGCGTTATTGAATTAAACTTCAAATGATTCTATGGCATTTAAATCAAAAGAATGTCAGGAAGAAAAGCTATATCTTTAATGTAGCATATTTCTGGTGTGATTTCATGTTTTCCTGTTGTGTTCCCCCGATGAGTTTTTCTTGATATTTAATTGAACTCTGCTCTTTGTGTTTCTGCTTTTTTTAAAACAATAAAATTCAGTCAATATTGGCACATCACTCTAACATTGGCTTTGTTTCCAGTGAGTTTTGTTAGTGTTGGCCTTTTGCATCACATAAAACACGACATCTGCTGTATGCAGGAATAAGTGTTTTAATATGGTTTTTCTAGACTCATCTGTCACCACTTGTTGAATAGGTAGATATGTTATTAAAAGTTTTAAAAGAACAGCAGTGAGGGTCAGTGGACAACCCAATAGGCGTCTACTTCCTGTCTTCACCAGAACTCAGAACCTGGACTAGAGAGAGAAAACCTCAGAGAATCATGGAGGGACATTTCATGTCTACATCACATGTTGGCATCATTATTGTTTCTAATTTCTTCCAGGGATTGAAGGAGGTTTTGATGTGGAGCAGGAGCTTTACGAGGAGGACGTAAAGGTGGTCATTTTACCTGACAGACAGGAAGTGACCTCAGAGGACCTTGGCACAATGCCGGATGTTGTTAGAGAGCGGGTAACTTTTTATGTTTTTTATTTTTTTATTGTATTAAGAATTACATCCAGCAGCTACAAAGCTCCTCTGATCTTACACATTACAAGTTTCGAGGTTTTATTCTCTTGCAATAGGAGCATTGACTCATTATTCATTAGATATTAATTTTTTGGCTCTAGGCAAAAAAAATAAGAACATTTCAGATTGTACACATGGTGCCAAATGGTTCATTGGGAACTCCTGGACTTTTATCAACTAATACCTCTCCAAAGTTTCTGTTCTTTATTTTAGTTTGTAGAGTAAATAGTCTGAGCCTGTACTCTGGTTTGCAAGAGGTTCTGGATTAAAATTGTAGAATTTAATTTAATTTTCATTTTTATCTGTGTATTATTCATTTACTCTCACTCGATAACTTGAGTGTTACCTTGCATTTTCGTACCAGAGGCGTTTAAACCTTGTAGTTCCAAGTAACTGAGACATTATTCTAACATTTCGTGCTTCCTCTGCTGTGTTTCCAGGTGTCTCTGTCTATGTCGGGTATCATGGCAGCAGACTCTGTGTCTCACACCTTACAAGTTCAACAGTGGGATGGAGAGGTGAGACAGGAGTCGAAGCATGCCGCTAACCTTAAACAGCTGGACAACGGAGTCAAGATCCCTCCCAGGTGGTTTATTAAACTAATCAATGTGTTTTTAAGAAATCTGCTACTTAAGAGAGTTTTTAGATTATTCAAATAAAACCTTGCCTAACACAGTTGCACTTCAACACATTCACACGCTAAAGAACCAAGTGACAGCTAATCGTCTTATACCCTTATGACACAGTTCTGATCTGAGAAAATGTAAACTTAACTAACAGGAAACAGAATATATTTTAATTTATCTTAAAGATTGATCATATTAGCAGCAGCTTTATTATTTAAGATGTTTGAAATCATAAATTAGAAACTAATTCTCACTCATCCTGTGGAGTAAATCTTTTTAATACTTTTCAAGTAGAAAAAAAGAGGTGCAGGTCGGTTCACTTGGTAGATATTGTGCTTAAAAAAACTTTGTCTTCAGAAAATATAGTTGTTGGCAAAAGGGTTGCATCATTACAACAACTTTGGTTGTTAGCAATCTATTGTTTGAGACCGGTTTTGAGTCCAGATTTTCAGAGTAGAATGTTGGATGAGTAGGATTAATTGGATGAATCAAATATTAAAATAATCGTCATCTAATTTAGTAATCGATTGTTAATTGGAGTATATAGACTCAAAAAAAAGACAATTTGCTGAAAGAAGAACTAGTCAGAGCAGTAATTAATAAATGACACTTCATGTCAACAGTCATAAACGTTCATAAAAACTCCCTTCATGTTTATGACAATGTCACGTCAGTTTTATGCACACCTCTACAAACAAAGTGTTACCAAACATTGATATTAATCTTAACTGAATTTTTTATGTTTGTCTTTTTTAAGATTTTATAGTTGGTGTTTAGGTATTGTTAATACCTGTCTTCTAGTAACATCGTTACCTAGTGATGTTTTCAAATTTTCTGTCAACTTTAAACATTTTTAATTCAAAAACACCTAGCGCCTCTACCAGCGGGTTTGTCAGGTTTTCTGGGGAAACTCTGAGGTCCTTATTGCAGGACGTTAGCTGTCTCTGTAATAATAGAGTTCAGAGAACATGGACTCTATGACACTCATGACACTCACTGGGTTTTTTTCCCCCAGTGAGTGTCAGAGCTTTGATATGTGAGGTTTTAATCTTCTTTCCACCTCCACAGTGGCTGGCGGTGTGAGGTGTGTGACCTGCAGGAGAACATCTGGATGAACCTCACAGACGGCAAAGTTCTGTGCGGTCGTAGGTACTTCGACGGCTCCGGGGGGAACAACCACGCCCTCCTCCATTTCCAGGAGACCGGATACCCGCTGGCTGTCAAACTGGGCACAATCACTCCTGATGGTGCTGGTAAGCTGAGGACACAATCATGAGCTGTCAGTAGTAAAGGTTATAGATTTATCTGTATTCTGGAGGCGCTGTTGCTTTGTAAGTTTATAAATGTATAAACCAGCGTAGGAATAATAATAATAATAATAATTCTTCTAGAGATATATTTTCATTAATCTGCTTTCTGTAGGTCACCCTCTGTTTTCCAGTGACTCGTATCTAACAGACCTGTTTTAAATTTGCTTGAGTGTTCAGGCCTCTACATTATCATCTATAATAATAACTTGTAGAACAGGTGGAGATACTTGTTTCTTCTTTGAATATGTTGTTGTTAAAATTATTTTTAGATTCTGATGCATCCTTTGCTGCAAATGATCAAACATTCACTAAAGGAAAGCTATAATATAGCACTCTAGGCAATAAAATTAATTATTTATTTGCATTTTTTTATGCATTTATAATATTGTATTAAAGACTTGTTTCATGATATTGTATAAAAAATGGGCAGAAAGTGCCCATTTAAAACAAATCTTATCAATTAATTACCAGAATAATTGATGACTAAAATAATTTAGTTGTGGAAAATATAATTTCTGTCCCCTGACCTCCACTAAGTAACTGGGTTCCCTTCGATCTTTTTTTTTTGCTCTATTTCCAAATGTCACTGATTCTGAAAATGGATTTAGTCATGGATAAACTCTATTGATCAGTTCTGTCAGCATTTCAGCTCTTGTTTAGCCTCTGTCTGTATGTCATCGTTCTCAGTTATCATCCCTGTTCCGTTTGTCCAGATGTGTATTCATACGATGAAGACGACATGGTGCTGGACTCCAAGTTACCGGAGCATCTAGCTCACTTCGGCATCAACATGATGACCATGGAGAAGGTACGCTTGTAACAGTCGACTCCAGAAGATCGAGTTGTACGACCAACAGATCTTCTAATTCTTATGTCTTATTTCAGTTAAGCCAAAACTGTACAAAAATATATACATTTTTCATTTAAGAAATAAAAAAACACCTTTGTAAATATGTTCTACTCAGAACTGTGGCATAGTTCAAATTCTGTAAGAAAAAATAAAATTACTATTAAGCAACTTTTGGTATCATTTATTAATTGATTAATCCAAAACAATAATCAATAAATTAGCCCTACACTGTACTGATAAGTCAAGCAGAAAGGACTGAACTTTTCACATGTGGATGTTAAAGTATTTCTTTAGCTGCAGATTCATCCGATACTACAAATGATCAAACGTTTGGTAAAGGAATGTTACGTTGTTGCATTTTAGGCAATAAAATGTTTATTTTATTTTTTTAAAAAAGGAAGTGAATTGTTTATTTGCATCTTTTAATTTATTTCTAATATTGTAAAAAAAAAAAAGGCATAAGTGGGTTAAATAAAAAATTTGCACAATATGCTGATTTTGTTTTTTATCCGATTACTCGATTAATCAGAATAATTGATTACTAAAATAATCGTTAGTTGTAGCCCTAAACTGAAATGTAGCCGTTCTAGTCAGATTATAGATTATTTTATCTGGAATACGAAATCAACTATATTTTGTCCATATTGATGATTTTTTAAAATTTTATTATATTGAGTGTCCAAAATTGTGCACACTCAACATGTTGCACATTTTTGGTCTCCACAATGTACTTGCACACTCAAAAAATAAAAACAGAAGTTTGTGTTGCTCTCAAGTCTGACAGGCATGTAGTAGTATCTTGTTTGGGCATTACACATTAAATTTATGCATGTTTCATATCACATTTGTCTAATAGTAGAAGCATATAATCTATTAAAGCAGCAACATATCTTCATTTGGCTTTTTTTTCTCGACACCTGTATGTTTTGTGAATCCCTGCTGCTTTTAATTTCTTTGCCAGCTGCTTCTCCAATGCAAACCACAGATTGCACTAAAGTCGACGGCTCAGATTTCCATACCTCTCACTGCGTGCTGTAATGTTGTTTTTATGATATATTTATGCATTTGCCTAATGATGCTGCACAGACAGGCTGCAGGAGAAGTGTTGTAGCTCTTAGTGTTGAGATTTAAAAAGTTCTTGGTTCACACTTTGTTACCTTCGTACAGCCGGATTCACCCAGTGTTGGTTTTCACCTCTGAACTCTGTCTTTTCAGACTGAGCGGACAATGACCGAGTTGGAAATTGCTGTAAACCAGCGAGTGGGGGAGTGGGAGGTCATCCAGGAGTCGGGGACGACCCTGAAGCCCCTGTTTGGACCCGGTGTGACGGGTATGAAGAACCTGGGAAACAGCTGCTACCTCAACTCCGTCATGCAAGTGCTCTTCACCGTCCCAGACTTCCAGAGCACGTCAGTAATGCCATCTTTTTTTTTTTTCTGCTTTTATAATCTCAGTTAACCAGTCTTTCTAAATACTCAATGGTTTTGTAGACTGACATGAAATTATCACTTTAATGAAACTATAAGGATCAAGTAATTCAGCCTGGCTTATATTGTTTTAAACTAATCAAGATGCTATTTATTTATTTATTCTTTTATATTTATTCCTTACAGATACGTTTCAAACATTGACAAGATCATTGATGAAGCACCAAGTGACCCAACCCAGGACTTCAAAACTCAAGTGTGAGTATTTTCAAAACTGACTCTGATATCTCCATAAATTATCTAAAATCTTAGACACAATACTACTTTTCCAGAATCTACAATCTGTGTATCAGATACATGTTTTCATAGACTTTGAAATCAACTAAACAGAAACGTAATAGCTTTGGTGTGGATAGTTCACTTTAAAACAATCCGTTTTTGTTTTTCTGCAAAGTTATTATTCTCACCTTTGAAATTCTCCTTTAGGATTAGGATTGGGTAATACTAAGAAGTCAATAATAACATTTTTATTGTTTGGGTCATGATTCTATTTCTATTAGATTCAATATTGATTTAAATACTTAAAAATTTAATTGATTTTATTTAAATGGGACAGTGTATATTAATGAATGTACAATATTGTCATAAATACACACAATTTAGCAAGATGCTAATTTCCATCTTCAGTCTGGTAAAACAATCAAAAATAAATTAATTCAATCGATTCACAGGGTTTCCCAAATATTGAATCTGGAAAAAAATTATTGCAATAGATTAATGAATCAATATTGCTATTTAGGATCACAAACTTCAGGTTGAAAAGTCCAGAAATGCGTCACTGCTACTGTATTTGTTGCTGTTGAAAAAGATATTTAAAGTCACAGTGGGGTTTTTATTCTGGTTAAATAAAGTAAAACAAGCCTTTCTGAATCTCCTTTATGACACATTTTGGATGCACTGATGTCTGTTTTGTTTGTTTTTTCAGAGCCAAGCTCGGTTACGGCCTGTTGTCGGGAGAATACTCCAAACCTGCTCCAGATCCCGGAGATGAAATTGGTGCATCTGAACCCAGAGTGAGAAGACATAGTCTTACAATGCTCATTTTGGGAATTATACATAAACATATTTAACATCTAAAGCAATTTAAATTCTGTTTGTGTTTTTCCTGCAGGGCGACCAGGTTGGGATAGCACCGCGGATGTTTAAAGCACTTGTTGGGCGGGGGCACCCAGAGTTTTCTACTAATCGACAACAGGATGCTCAGGAGTTTTTATTGCACTTCATTAACATGGTGGAGGTAAAGCTGCTCTCTCAGTTTTCCTCCCAGAGTGTGCATTCACACCATCCCTGTCTAGACTGTTTTGACCCAACTTTAGTTTGACCGTCAGGTGTGTAAACACCCGTTAGTCCTCAGCTTCCTTATTAAATTAACCCACCTTTTCTTTCATAGAGGAACTGTCGCTCTGGGCCCAACCCATCTGAAGCCTTTAGGTTTCTGGTGGAGGAGAAGATAGTTTGTCAGCAGTCACAAAAAGCCAAGTACACACAGCGGGTAGATTACATAGTACAGCTGCCCGTTCCCATGGACCAGGCTGCTAACACAGGTGAGGTGCTGATAGACCTCCATGTTGTTCTTTATCTTTAGTTTTAAATACATTCATCACATCCATATGTAGAGTCAGATGTTCAAATTAGGAGTACAAACAATTAATCTACTTATGATTAACTGTCCATTAATGGTTCATTAGATTAAAATTATTTCCAGTCAATTAACTAATATCGTCCGGTTAGAGCTGCTTGTAGTGCTGTAGTTTGGCCGCCGTGCAGCAGAGGGCGCCGCGGCTCTTACTTAAGCGGAGCCGTTGATACAGGAGTCAAGATGGCGGCGGGGCTTTACAGAAAGGTAAAGAGAAACGGTCCAAAGTCCGGTCTTCGTTACAAGATGCAATTTATGAGGTTCTATTTTGAAATGTAAGCACCCGACAAGATTTTTGAGTTAAGTTTAACCTTAATAGCGCTCATCCAGCAGAGACAACTTCTCATTTAAAATTTACTGACGGACTACGATGGCGAGGATGTGATGTCAGAAAAGCGAGAGCATAAAGCAAAAAACCTGTAACATGTCAGTAAGCGAGGTTGATTGTGGGTTCTGTAGTGAGTTAATTCACTTATTGGAACAAAGTTTCAACTTCAAAAGCAACCACAGACGTTAATTTGGTATGAATATCTTTCTGTTTGTGAGGGATAAAGTGTTTCACACGTTCTTCTAATCTTTTATTTGTCTATTCAGCAACTCAAGAGGTTCCTGTTATATTTTATAAATATGTCAAATATGTCTATTAATGTTAGAAAATCACAATTTTCAATTAACTTTAAATTAACTCATTAATTGATATGTAACTTGCATAATGATACATCCAGTCCTTTATCTTATAAAGTTAACTTAGAAACTTTATTTATGTTTTAATTTTTTTTTCTTGTTTGTTTTTCCTCTGGTTTCCAGAGGAGCTTAAGGAGGCAGAGCGCCGCCGTGAGGAGGGGGACTCATCAGCACCGACAGTGCGAGCACAAATCCCCTTCTCGGCTTGTATGGCGGCGCTCAGCGAACCAGAGATGCTCACAGACTTCTGGAGCTCAGCTGTGCAAGCAAAAACCTCTGCTACCAAGTAGGAAACTAAACAGCCTGCACAAAACTCAACTCAGATGAACTAGAAGAACTTATCTGTGTCATCTCATTTGTCAGAACAACTCGGTTTGCCTCTTTCCCCGATCACCTGGTTATACAGATTAAGAAGTTCACCTTTGGCCTTGACTGGGTGCCTAAGAAACTGGGTGAGCAAAGACACTGTTTGCTGTTTGTGTGAAACTGAGTAAGTCCTCATCTTTAATGAAGAACGAACATTTTGATTAGTTTGGAAAGTTTCAGACAAACAAAAAGTCTCAATATAAAGTTTGGTGAATGCTTAACTTTTCTGAGCAACTCCTACTTGTTCCAGTTTCGTTCTCTTCAGCAGTATTTACTGATTGGAAATGGATGTTGTGCGATTATTTTTGCAGTCACAACATCCTTAAAGTTTGATTACGCTTTCTGCCCTCAGTGCTTACAGGAAATGCAGAGTTTAGGGACTCTGACACTGGAAAAACAGCGTCATAGGAACATGATCATGTAGATGAATCAGACATCAGTTCTGGTAAAATATTCATAGATCCTTAATTTGATACGATTATGTAACTTCTGGTTTTTAAGATGAAAATCTGAAGGGGATTTTCAGTCTTGTAATTTATTTGGTAGCATTTTATTCTTTTCTCTTACTAGCTTTCATTTAACATATCTTCATGGTTCCTTTATGCGCACCATTAAAAAATAGTCTATATTATAATAATCTATATTTGTGGTAGAAATGAAGTGAATTTCTCTGGACAGATGTGAGCATCGACGTTCCGGACACCCTGGACCTGAGCGGCCTGCGTGCGACCGGCCAGCAGCCGGGGGAGGAGCTTCTACCTGAGGTGGCCCCGCCCCCACTCATGACCCCAGATGTGGAGGTCAAAGGTATCCTGGGTTCGCATGGCAACGAGGACGACGACTCGCTCTACTCCCCGCTGCTGTGTCAGTCTGTCTGTCATTTCTGCTCCTTTTCTTCTTCTCCTGCCACTTTTTTGTCCTCACTTGTTTTCCTTATTTTCCTTTTTCTTCCTTTTCTGTTCTCATGAGTCCGTCCATTGCCTTTTTAGTTCACAATTTTTAAATAATTTTTTTTAAAAAGGAAATGTCTTTGTTTTGTTTTGTATTTTTTTTACCTGTTTTTAATTTTATTTGTATGTCATTTTTCTTTTACTAAGTAACTTGAACTTCAAAAACAGAAAATCTTACCAAGTATTTTTTTTGTCTAGTTTCTAGTGCAAATATCTTATTATACTTGGAATAAGACTAAACTAACTTACAGGTAAATTATCAGCAAAATGTTTCTTTTACGTAAATATTTCCACAATATTGAAAAATTACTCCTAAAAAATGTCTTGTAAAGTTTTATTTCCTTGGCACCTTTAAAAGATAAAATCACAAAGTGCTTCACAAAGCATACAGGAAAATCGCATAAAAAATGACAAAATAACATTTTATGTAAATTTTTTATTAATTCATATAAAGGAATTACATTTTTAAAACAAGCTGCTATCCTGCTGAAAACCTGCGTTCAAGTTTATTAGTATATTTTCACTAGAAATTAGGCTATAAAAATTGGTAAGATTCAGTTTTTTAGTTCAGAAAAATAGAAACTAGATAATCATAAAATAATTCAACTGTTTCCTGTCAACTTTATCCCAGCTCCAGTCCTCGATGACTCCACTGTGTCCCAGTTATGTGAAATGGGATTTCCACTGGAAGCCTGCAGGAAAGCAGTCTACTACACTGGGAATACTGGAATTGATGCTGCCATGAACTGGATCATGAGCCACATGGACGATCCTGGTGTGTAGAAACTGGGAATTTTCCAGGCAGCGTTCCAAGTGGGCTCTTTATCCAATCTGTTCGTGTTTCTGTCTCCTGCTTGTCTGCAGACTTTTCGGCTCCGCTTGTGTTGCCAGGCAGTAGTTCTGGACCTGGAACCACTCCCACAGAAAGCCTCTCTGAGGAACATCTGGCAACGATCGTCTCCATGGGCTTCAGTCGAGATCAGGCAACCAAAGCGCTCAGAGCAACGGTTAGTATCACAACGTCCGTTTAGAAGAGGAAATTGGCAACTTGTTTATATTTGGAAAATCTGTCTGATTATGCTGGCATGTTTTCCCAGTTTTATTATGGAAAACTTGATCTAACAACTTTCAATTTCACTTTCTTGGGATGATGATGTTCTCCTGAGAAACAGCTCCAGGCTTTCTGGATGTATTTTGTTTTTATTTTGACTTTTTTAATCAGTAATAAAAGTATTACTGATTAAACTTTAAAAATGATGTAGCTTTATGTTATTAAAGCTAAAGTTTAATGATCAGTAACACTTTTATAACATTTTTGTCAGATCATGATTTCTTGGTTAATGTCAAGTTGTCATAACAAAGACATTTTGAATAATGTCAACTTTGTATTAAAAGTGTCACAATTTACTGAATGACACTTTATGACAACAGTCACAAATATTCATGAAGACTTACTCATGTTTATGACGGTGTCATGACAGTCTTATACACAACCCGTCAAATAAAGTGTTACCCATAACCGTAACATTTTGCTTAAAAGTTAAGTGGCAAAAACTTTAAGAATCTGATGAGGAAGTGATTCATTGATCGTTTGCTAAGGCAAAGTCACTGAGGGTGACTCTGAAGAAGCCATTTTCAAGTAAGACAAAATGCTGAGAAAAACGAAAAGAGAGAACTTGGCCAGAAATGTGTGGTGAAGGACGAGTTATGTCGATTTTAAAGCATGAAGAATGATGGAAGGTCTGCAGTTTACTGTGAAAAACCAAGGAGGATCCATCAGGGTTTTATATTTACGTTTCAGTCATTGGTCTGCAGATCCATAATGCAGTTTTTCTGTTCTAGAAAAATATCTTCATATTTACATTCAAGATACTCAATAAAAGCTTGTCTTTTTAGTTGATTTGATCAATTTTGTAATAAGTTGCATTGATCTCTGTGATAGAGTAATGTGCTGGAGCGTGCGGTGGACTGGATCTTCTCTCACCTAGACGACCTAGACTCCATGGAGGTGTCCGAAGCCGGGCGCTCGGCTGCAGAGAGCGAGGGTGGGAGGGATCCTCCACCTGGACCTCGCGTCAGAGACGGACCAGGAAGTGAGTAAATGAGACTGGCGGTCAGAATTACCTGTAGAAGAAAAGTTACAGGTTAGCTTTGTTTATTTAATGATGAATCATAAAGGTTTTCCTCCTTTTTAGAGTACGAGTTGTTTGCATTCATCAGTCACATGGGGACGAGCACGATGTGTGGACACTATGTCTGCCACATCAAGAAGGACCAACAGTAAGTTTATGTCTAAATATTACTAACTTTCAAAGGTTCTTTAATAAAACTAAGTTTAAGTGTCAGGTTGTAATAAACCCGTTTGGTGGAGACCAGTGACTAAATGAAATCTTTATTTAGAACAGAAAAAAATAAAATAATTCAGAAGAAAACAAAAAATATAATAACATAAAAAAAACACACACCTTTTATCGCCAGTTTGGTGGATGTAGGCTTAGGAAAGGCTTTATCTGCTCAACTTCTAACTATGAGCTCAGTAAGGTTGGTGGCTTTAACTGACTCGCTTGCTCTATGGTTACCTAGCAACTCATTAATTCTGTGGTTACCTAGCAACAGCTAGTTGAGTAAGTTGCCAA
Source organism: Xiphophorus hellerii (assembly GCF_003331165.1). Classification (NCBI taxonomy): domain Eukaryota; kingdom Metazoa; phylum Chordata; class Actinopteri; order Cyprinodontiformes; family Poeciliidae; genus Xiphophorus; species Xiphophorus hellerii. The sequence continues at coordinate 12,823,481 of NC_045674.1, read as the reverse complement.
CAGTTTCACTGCTTAAAAAAACCCCAAAAAAACAATGATGTGGAGTGACAACTGTTTTAAAACAGGATAGTTCACCCCATCAGTCTGGCAATATTTAAAACAAAAAAATCAATCAATTATCTTTCTACTGATATGAAAAACATCAAAACTACACACTTCTCGTATTTAATTTTAAGTTTTATTTTTTTAATAAAATAAACTACTTCTTTATATTCAAATAGTTTGAGAAGCTGAGCTTGTTCTGTAAATATTTAATTTCCTCAGAGTAAACAGTCCTGGTAAAGCTTGAGATCATGTAAATTTTAAGTTTGCACAGTAGATGGCATCATAGTTCACGTAAAAAATGAGTCCTCACAGAGATTCTTCCTCAAGATTTAAATATATATATTTATTTTTCATTCGCCTCCACTGTTTCCATTTGCGATTTTACGTACTTTGAACAGCCTCAGCTGGTATTTTACTTTCCAAAATGATTCACTGAGTGATTAAACAGATTGTTGTATGACTCTGTATGTATTTATTTTTCCACAGATGGGTCATCTTTAACGATCAGAAGGTTTGTGCTTCAGAGAAACCTCCCAAAGACCTGGGCTACCTTTACTTCTACCGCAGAGTGGCCGACTGAGGCGGACCAGCGTTTCACTCCAGGAGAATACGACGCCAACAAAACCCACAACAGCAAGCTCTTAAAAACGCTCTGGCACGCTTCACAACTGACAAACATGTAAATAAATAAGTCCCTCAGATTGCTTATAAACACACTTTAATAAATTGGTGCAAATGTACAGATAAGTATTGTTGGGAGTGGGATGGGGGAGTTGCTGTCTGTCTGTAGCCACTGATAACAAACCGCAGGCCTGATGGAGGATAAACTCACCAGAGCAACTCTGAGTCAAAGCCAGAGCTAATCGAGACTAGTTAAAGCGCAGCATTCGGGTTTTACCCAGACAAAATATCCACCGCGTTCGGAAAACTTGAACAAACGCCCCAAACATGCGCCCGACTCGGACGCTGTGCTCATGATTGATATGTTTACGCAAGTGCTCATCTGTCCCGACTATTGATTTCCACTGCCATCAGTAGTCACTGCCTGTATTCACTGACATGTGACGCTTTCAGGCCTTTGTTTCTTGTTTGACTGGAACATTGCACCACTTTAGTTAGACTCAACCTCCTCTACCTGTTTAAGTGCAAAAAACACTCATAATAAAAAAAAACAAAAAACGGTAAAACCGATAAATCAACATGTTTTTCATAAGCGTCCGGTGAGGGTGATACTTGGGTGACTTGTGTTTTATTTTGAAAACAAATGCTTTGTTACTTCTGCTGTGAAAAATAAAGATTTCTCTCTGTCAACCTTGCTCTTCCGTGTCTGTCAGCTCATTTCTTGGATTTCATCTTTTCTGACTTCCCATTTATGAGCAAATGAAAGTAGGAACTGAATACTCTGGCTAAATAAGACATTTAATCGTTCTATTTGCATTTTTAAGTTCCTGGAGTTCTGTGAGAACAGCTTACAGAACGCCAGGCCTCGATTGTGAGAAAACTCACAGGCGTCAGCAGCAAACCCACTGAGAGCTGGGGTTTAGATTGGCCTACAACTTTCCAAGTGCTGCTTTCTCTTCAGATCTCTTCCGCCTTCTACACTTTCTGCATCCTTGCACACTTGCTTTGATGAACTGAACTAGTGAGAGGATAAGAGGTTTTTACCCTCAATAACGGCATGAAAAACAAAACAACTGACTTAAGGTAAGATCTAAACGTAAATAGTTTGATTTATTTGTTTTGCAAATTTTGAGTATTTTTGGTGTTTCTCAATACATTTTTATTCGGTTTTGGAGTTTAAACAGAAAGACGACTAAACTTGAATGTTTTACGTTCAGATACTCCATTTTTCTTTCCGGCTCCAATTACCAGTCAGTTTATTTTTGCTTGATAATTGTAGCAAATAATCATTTATCGATTGTTTTCAGCCTTCACTGATCAGATTATAATTGTATGCAGAGTAACTAATATAAGATTCATATTTTTGCTGCTTTAATGTAGCACAAAGTACGTCTGCAGACTGAAAACCCACTCTGAAACCTTTCCGATTGTATAATTACATTTAAGAACTTAAATTACTGCTTCGATAAACTGTTTTTAAGATCATTTTTAATTTATACATAGTTTGTTCAGCAAAATAATTTAAAACTTGTTTTCGATTGAGGATTTGACTGTTTCCGCACCGGAAGCATCCTTAAGATGCGCCACAGTTGCAGCAATTTTAAAAGAGTAAATCCTCTATGCGTTTTATATTTTACGATTATTTCTACATTGTAAGTCAAACCAGCATAAGTTACATGTTTAATGAAAAAGAAGAGAGAACGGCAGGAAGTAGAGAGGAGCTTGGTGGTTAGGGATCACATGGTTGGTAAGGTGCTCTGAAACAGTAGCTGTGTGTTGGTAAAATGGAAAAAAAGTTTGCTTTCACTCTGATCTGCTGCATTCATGTTTCTGTTTTATGCTTTCACCTTTAGAATGAAGACAATCATCTTGTTTGGTTTGGGTGAGTTGGTTTGCCTCTGAAAATATATTCATACAGTAAGCTACAAAGCTCAATCAAGGCTTAATAAACTTTTTTTTCTTCAGTGCTGGGAGCGCTTTCTGCTGCAGACAAAGTTTATATCACAGACGTTGGGGGCAAAGTCACCCTACAGTGTGGCGTCAGCAGCTTCAAACACATGGTGGAGTGGAATCGTGATGATACACGAATAATCAGAGTCCAAAGAAATGGTTTATCTAGCAAAGGTTCCTACAAAATTAATTCTAGCAAAGTTCTTGTGTTTTTATGACATTAATAAAGATATAATCATGAAGTATATCTGTTTTCTGTGTTAGGAGAAACTCCATTTAAAGACAGGACAAAGTCATTAAAAGACACAGACATAGAAATCTCCAAAATACAGGAAAGCGATTCTGGAACGTTTACTTGTGTTGCAGATGGTTCACGTAATGAACACCTTCTGATCGTAGTTTCAGGTGAGTAACAGATCCAGGACAAAATAAAACTACAGTCAATTAAAAACCAGCACACAAGGTTATGATTACACTGATATATTGAAACCGTAATTATTAAGAATGAATGGAACAGCAAAGGATGAACAAAGTGGGAATATTTAACATGTTTTTCTTTTTAAAACTGTATAAGTTAGTTGTATGGGAAACAAAGGCTGCGTTAATTACAATACTCCACTGTTATGAACTGAAAGTTCCATCAGAAAACGATTTAAGAATAAGAGCAGAAGCCAAACAAAGGTTCAGCTATATGTTTTTTAAACCTGTTAAAAGTTTGCACTGCTTTTCCATGGCCTACAAAGTAAACTGTGTAAACAATAGTCCAGTATCTTGTTTTTACACATTTGGATTTCCCATTGTGCTTGAACATCTCATCGTCTTGGCTTCTGGTTTATAACAGTTTATTTTTACTTAACTAGGAAATAAATGACACCCAAATGTTTTCGAAGTAACAATAAATGCAGTCAAATTGTTGCCAGTGGTTCAGCTACCTTTAACTTTTATCCCTAGATGGTCAGATAATTATTAAGGACAGGAAAAGTTTTTTTAAAAAATACATCTTGATAAAACTACTGTATAATACAGTTAATTTTACACCTCTCATCCCAATTAACACACTATATACAATGGGGCTGCGTTATAAGCATAGAAAGGCCTTTTCTTTTCACAATTTTGCTCAATTTCTGTTTAGATGTCTTAAAATGTTTGTGTTTTTTTTAGATGCATCAACATTTGTGGCCAGAATACACAGCAGCTTTAACATGAGTTCTGCATCTTTTAAGATTCTCACTTTGTCTTCTTTCTGTTTCTCATCCCTACTAGTCTCTGTTGTTCCCTCTGGTACTCTGAAGGTTGGCGCTGACGCTACTCTGGAGTGTAAAACAAATCCTGGAGTGTCACTTCAACCCAAACCTAATGTCGAGTGGCAGAAACCCGATGGTTCAGTTGAGACCAAACCCAAAGTTGAGCTCAAACATGTTGCGTCATCAGATAAAGGGACTTGGACGTGTCTAGTGTCCCATGAAGGGGAGACATTTACTAAAAGTGTAACCATCAATGTAGAAGGTAGGATGTTTTCACTAAAATATAAGACTACTCTGAAAAAACTGCTGTGTTCAGAAGTATAAAATGTTTTTTTGTTTGTTTTTTCAGAACATGTTGAGACAACAACTCCTCCTACAATAGTTGAAAATTCAAAATCCTCAAATTTAGGAAATGGGGAGAACTCCACTGGTTAGGACTGAATGTATCACTTATTCAACCATTTCCTGTTTTTGAGTTTCTCTCATTTTAATCCGGTCTGATGTTTTTGCTCAACCAGGTGGCGTCAGAGGATTTGGGCACCCAATAATGCTGCTGGGCCTGGTTTGGTGGATTTGGGTTGCAATCGGAGCTGGAGGCCTGGTAGTGATCATCCTGATCATCGTCATCATTGTCGTGCACAAGAGGAACAGAAGGAAGAAGGTACATGTGGAAAGTCAGGATACTTTTTTTGCTTCCTGTTGTAGGTGGGTAGGAGGCCCAAAAATTATATTGAAGAGTAGCATAACTTCAACATATTTTTACTCAAGTAAAAGTAAAATGTAATCTTCCAAGAAGTTACTCGAGGAAAAAAGTATTTGCTAAAAAAAAAGTCTACTCATGTACTGAATGACTGACCAAAACGTCAATCATTTAATAATAATCACAACATATCAAAATTGATTTTTAAAATTGATTTGGAAATTATTTTCCAAATCAACGTCTTTCAATATGAAACTTTAATAAAAAATGCAAGTGTGTGTCTGGTGAATATTTGCTTAAAACATGTTTGTTCTTCATTCGGTTATTCACAGTAAGTTGAATATCCAAAAATGTTATTCAACTACAAGTAGCTCTACTTCATAATAAAATTATTCAAGTAAAAGTAAAAGGTTGCCATCCAAGTAAGAGGAAAAAGTATTTGGTAAAAAGGTAATTCATAAACTGAGTAATTGATCAAAACATCAATCACTCAATATTAATAAATGACATGATCAGATGGAAGAAAATATAGTTATTCAATAAAAATCGGTATTTTAAAGATCAAAATGAAAATTATTCACATAAATGGCATAATGGTAAAATGACAATCAGGCAAATCAATTTATTTCAATATGAAACTAATAAAAATTGCAGGTTTGTGTTTGAATTTTTGTTTAAAACAAGCCCTGTGAGGTTAGTCACACTGTCCAGAAATTTTACTCGAGTAAGAGAAGCGATACTTCATAATAAAGTTAAAAAGTAAAAAGTAAAAAGTACAGTGTAGCAAAAATACTCTTAAAAGTATTTTGTTTTTCCAAAAAGTTACAAATGTAAATGTAACTAGTAACTACTGAACTCTGCTTTCTTTTATTTACAGAAGAAATTTCTGAGGATGCAGAAAGCCCAACTGTCTCAGAAACCAAAGAAGTACTGCCAGTGTGTGCGGTAAACGCTCCCAGCTCACTCCTATCTGTTAAAACATCCCTTTACCCCGTCCCCATTCATCTCCTTCTGCTTTTCTAATAGACTCTGCTCATTTTGTACAAAATGACCTTCGCTTTTCTCTGCTCCTTTTAGTGAGCTCTTCATTATTTTTGCCGTAATTAGTGTGAAAACTTCTCTTTACTCTCTTTATCACAGCCAAACAGCTGCAGCAAAGCCGCGGCAAGGACGCCGGCGAGAGAAGCCGTCAGCCCTGCCGCTTCAACCTCTGCTGCAGAAGTGACATGAAAGAGGGAGGAAGGAGAGATAAAGAGATGGAGATAAAGAGAAGGAGTGAACAGCAGAGGGTGAATGTGGCATGAATGTAAATGAGCGTCTGAATGAAAGTATAATCAAATGTAACGATGTCAGCACTTTGAGCTTTTTCAGCAAATACTGTATAGGAGGTGGTCATTGTAATTTTAGCTTTAACGGGGTTTTTTTTTAATGCTCTTAGTGTAGCTCGACATGCTAGTGATAGCCACCATGCTAACGTTAGCATCTTAGCTAAAATGAGCAAATTTGAGCTCATTTTGATATAAAAGAACAAGCTAATTGTTTTAAAGCTGCAGTATTCAAATTTTATTTTAAAAAAAGAAGTTTTACTTGCTAAGACTACAACCATGTTGTAACGAGATGAAATAATCGTTGAAAAGATCGATATTCTCCACCTCCTCCCTGGACTAATATTGCCATCTGAAGGAATGCACCACTCCTGACCAACAATAACCGATCAGAGCCAGGAGGCGGGTCTCAGCGATGTCAATCATTCTCATGTACTCAATGTGCTAAAGGGGGAGAAACAACTTTACGTTACAGGAAAACCGTTTATACGTCGTCATCAGTGGCTATGCTAACTAGTCTCGCATTCACAACAGGCTTTGCTAGCTGCAGTACAGCAGAAAGCAAGGGGAGGTGAATAATGTCACATGGAGGATGATTGACAGCACTAAGACCCGCCTCCTGGCTCTGATTGGTTGTTTCTAGATATCAGTAGGAGGAAGCAAAAGAGTTTGTTTTTTTTCATAGATTTCCAGTCTTAGATTATACTGTCACAACAATGTGACAGTTTCAACAAATATGTTAAAAAATATATTTTTTATGAGTTACATACTGCTGCTGGAAAGTTGAGACTTTTTTCCAACCTTAACCTTTTTTGTTTCTGTTTCCTCCAACTTAAGAAGTTGCAAGATAAACCTGTGAACATTTCTTTATTAGTGCTTCAAGGTAACATATTTTATCATTTGATATGTGCTTGTTCATTTGTAAACTTATTGCCCTTTCTCATTGCTGGTTGTAAATAAAGATATTGAAGATTTGCTTCAAACAGTTTTTTTTAACTTTAATTTCCAATCAATAAATCAGATGGGATACCCAGATGACTCATTATTTCTGGATGCCTCCACCAGTCTGATAGAAATCACAATACCACACATCAGTAAACATGACACGGCCCGTTGATTGCCACACTGTTTTGTCCAGCTCCCCAGTGTGGTCATGCATAAAGTTATATTGCAGTGTAATCAATGGGAAAACGTCTACATGTAATCATATACTGAAGGGATATTTAATTCAGGCAAAGTAAATGAGAAATCATTGCTTCATGAGCTCTTTCATTGTAACTTCAAACAATATTGTTACACTTTGTTTGAGACGCAGTAAACTGGGCCTGTACTGGTTCCAAAGCTCTGAAATTCCCACAACTGGTGCACTAAGATGCAGGTGTTGACCCCAGTGCAGCTCTACATGCAATAAAACACCTGTTAAACACACACACACACACACACACCAACAGCAGTGACATATATACTAAAGAGTAAAAAGATAATATCTTATAAGTTAAAATGCAATCTTGTTTTGTCAGCTGGTAGCTCCTTGTTGTTCCTGCTCCTTAATAGCCTATATGCCACAAGTAGTGGTGACATATTTCTGTTCAAATTTAAGCCACATGGATCATGTCTGGTTGCCTCTTGCTCCTGTTGCTTTTAGCGATAGCTGCAAGAGCTGCACCAAGGTAAATATATAACATCGCACAGGTAAACAAAACACTTAATGTTTACATAATACCCGTGTAAGCCTATCGATGTTAGCTATGTTAGACACATATCAGGTATTTTGGTGAACACACAACTTACCTTTGAAGTTCTTTATGAAGTTTGACACAAACAGCTTAAATCCTTTGTTGGTGTTGGAGCTTTTGAGGACATCTGAATAATTTTATAAACAACATTAATAGTCCTGCAGTGACTGAGGAGCCATTGCTAACATAGTGTTGCCTGGGCACCTGGAAGTGGTCTATGTGGCTAAAAAACGCATTAGTGCTAAAACAGAAGTCAGTGGCATACAGGCTATTTGAATTTAATGCAGGTGATCCATTTGGCTTGTAGCAGAACGGATTGGATCATAGAGGTGTTTGACTTCCTGTGTGTGTCGCGGTGTATGAACGAGACGGTGTCACAGCATACAAGCTGCCAAATGTCAGAGCTGAACTCATTGCTGTACTGAGATCATCACCTGTGAGTAACTCCTAAATATTCTCTATTCACATAAAGCTTTATTAGAAAACAGTAGGCAAATTAAAACGATTTATTTCTGATAGAAAACATAAAAGTCAGGCTTAAAACAGCAAAACGAACAAGTTAGGATACGCGACCAGTGATGAACACCTTAAGAGGGTAGATAGTGTAAATACTTTGGTGTAACTTTGGCCTTTATTTCTTTTTTAACTCTATCTATGCAACAACTGATTTGATTTTAGACAGATTCAGGTGTGTTTGACCTTATAAAAATGTCTCCATAACTGAAATATGTACAACAAATACAAGGAATCAGTTGGCAGACTGTTTATTATCATTACCTGATAAAAACACACAAAACAGTAAAGAAGTGGATCAAAATTTAGTGGGATTTAATACGTTACTCCTGTTCATCGCTGCACTTTTAGCAAACCTGAAACACCAACTTTAATCAGCAGCTTTTCCTCCCTGACACTAATTTACGAGTGTTTCTATTTTCTTTCAAAGTTTCGACAGCCAGAGATTTTCAAAATGTCAAAACCTATATGCCAAAAATAGATGCTCGTCTTTACATTGAAAGATCAGAACTTATGCAACTGGAACGCGTATATTTCGCAATCATTGGATAAAAAGAATGCTAAATATGTGCTAATCCTACAGCAGCAGTTCATACATGGAGGTGAACAAACTTCAGCACATTTGATTTAAAAGTACACTAATCCTGGAGAGTGAAGCTCTTCTATGGAGGTTTTGTTGACTTTTATCTCCAGCTGCTGCCAATCGATTGAAAACGCTGCTGATAATGTGAAACCTGACTACTGTAAGGTTGTTTAGTTTGTATTTAGAATAATAATTGTTCATCCGCATTTGAAAAAAACTGTTATTTGCAAACTAAATCCTGATCTGGGGGGGCACATTTACTGATGAAAACTGCAGAATATTCATGTATTTTTCTGAAGAGCAGAAGGTTATATAACTGATATTATCACCATAATGACATTCTTGACAAAACGTGTCCCTAATGGCTCCCCCTGGCTCGATGTGCAAAATCAATGAGATTAGATATTATATACAGAGCATATTTTGTGTGATTTATGATTATAATAGGGTCATTAGGTCCATGCAGTGCTTGTATGAGTGTCACTGTTGGGTTTTATCGTAAACACACAGCTGGTTTGGAGCTTCTCGTGTAACGATAGTGAAGGTCTAATAAGAATAAATTGAATAAATCCCAATGTTCATGATCTCTGTGGGGAGAAAGCATCAGTGCGCCACGCAGGTCGAAGGCTTCATGAGCTGAAACTTTAAGCTGTTATCTGCAGGAGTTTGTTGCAAACGCAATGAAAGAAACAAGAGTTCAACTAAAGCCCTTAAACCTGGTGACAGCATAAAACTACTATTTAGTCCATCAGAAGTAACCAACCAGTTTCTAGTTTTCTGGCAGATATTTTGTCTTGGTGGGTTACAATAACAGATTTTAAAACAACAGGGTTGTTTTAAAATCCGTTAAGTCGAATCACGTTCATTTTGGCGCCTGTGCTGCAAAACAAAGCATTTCTTATATTAAAAGTGTAAAAATAACATTTTTTACACAAAATAACAAATCCGCCCTTATATTGCTGATTTAGAGGACTGATTACATTCATTACACTGAAAAAAATATTTTAAGAAATGAGGACAGCGATGGGGAAAAAATAAAATCCGATGCCTGTATTGGTCAAGCTTTGTTGCTATCAGATGTCTAAAAACAATCCAGTGAGCAGAATAATCTGGATTTTTCTGTCTCACTTCCTGGGATTTATGGATGTCTTGGCGCACAATCATAGAGCCGTAACTTAAAACACTTTTTAATTAAAAATGCAGAAATAATGCATGAATTCTGCTTTGTAATGCTCGTTTGTAAGGTTTAATAAATATTTGGGAATGTATTGAGATAATTATATGAAATAGTACTAAAAAACATCCAGTGGCGCGTCTGTTTCGCCGTTTGTTTCCGAGGGAAATTGTCTCTGATCTGTTATGTAAATAAAAGTCTGTATTTTACTTTAGTGTTCTTACTACAAATCTGATGCAGTGATCATAATCTTCAGAGGTGCTGTTTGTATTTTATCCTGTATACTAATTAAACTCCCAGTATCTGTTACTGGGATTAGTGGGCATGTTGGTGCTATGGCTTTAAAAGAAAATAGAAAAAAAAAATACAATAGCAACTTTAAACTTTCCTTTTTTGATTCATCAAACTAAAAAATAAAAACATTTTGAGTGTTTGGCATTATTGTGGTGAAAAGTCCCGAGACATGTCTTTACTAAAATCTTTTTGTATTTTCAGAGGCACTTTAACCGTAGCTGCTCCTTTCATTCTCGTTGTCCAACTCTGAAAGTATAAATTCAGTTTGCTTCATTATAAGTGCATAAAATCTATGAATTAGGATTCAAATCTTGCTTATGCTCTCTTGTCTCAAGAGTGTTAGGTTTTGGATGAGGATTTGGGATTATAAAATGGATTAAATTTATCTTATTTGAAGAACAATTATCAATAAAAAGCTTTATTAGGAGATATAGTCTTGTTATAAAAACCTCCACTCTATTAAAATTAAAAGACAAATCAAATTTAACATTTAATATAATTATTTTTGCTTTTTCAAGACATGAGCGCAAGTTTTGTAAGTTTTGTAAATGGAGACTCTTTAAGGATATGAAAACAAACTTTTGTTGTTTCACTTCCTTATTTGTTATATGATCTGATATGTTGGGGAGTTTTGGGTCTTTTTTGTCTCATTTTAGTTTTAGAAATGGTCAAATCTCCTCAGTGACCGCCCCGTAAGGACTGCAGGTGGGTCAGATTAAATGCTGTAACGATAGTCGAGCTAAGGATTTAAACTATTTTAGACAGTGTAGTGGAGAATTTTTTTGTTGCGGACGAACATATGTGTGTAATTTCCAAAATGCAGGAGAATATAATATACCGTAAAGAGAATAAGGCTCGTTATGTTTGTGTTCGCTGCAAACTAAACTGCTTCAAAAAGCCATTTGTGCGTTCCTCTATTAGGCTTTTAGTCAGTCTGAGGACATATAATTGCAATATTTTATATTATATTACAATGGGGAGTCTTTATATAAGCTGTCTGAAGCTTTTTTAGTCCAATGCCAAGTATTTTGTATCATATCTGCTGCAAGATTTTGTTTAAAGACAGAATAGATTCACTTTGGTTAAAAAAAGAAAAGTGATTCTTTTTAAGAAATTACCTTTAAAGATAATGCTTCTTCTCTCACTGTCGATACATCGTAAGAAGGAATTATGTTTTTTTTGCGTGTGAAATAGCTCGCCTTGTTGATGGCCTGCGATAAAACTAAGATGAAGAGTCTCTGCTTCATAATTTCAATGCCGTCCTGCAGGCATATCTGTCTTCGTGATGTTTTAGCATTTGTACTGCAGTATCACTTTTCTGGAGCTGTTTTTACCTTCAGTCTGCTGGCTGTGGGAAATCAGGATCATCAGATGGCTTTGCTGTCCTAAACTTCTGCAGTTTTGCTGATTTCTTTGATGTCCGTCCACTTATTGCACACAAACCTGAAAAGCAGCAGTTCTTGATAAACTCTTGGCTTTGTGATGAATTAAAGTGACACAGCTTTTATTCTGCACCATTTTAAAGAGCAAAAACACATTAAATTTCTCCATTTCCTCTTGCTGGATCTAATTCATCATTTCACCCAACGTTTATGTCTACTTTCGAGCCTTAATGTGCGTTTTTTTCTTCTCTGCAGGCGATTACCAAGCTGTGTTTCCCTGTTATGAAAATATAACTGTCTATTCACTGGGGGTGTCCTCATATGAGACAATAGGATTCCCTTTTCATAGATTCATAATAACCGGCATTACTCAGTTCCCTTTTTCATTGTCTTTCACAAATGAACACACACATACACACACATTCAGGCATTCAAAGCGAAACCGAAATTCATGAACTGGTGATTATCCCTCCTTCTTGTATTTCCATTTCAAGTTGTGTTTTCCATCAGGAGCCAAAGCAGATCCGCTAATGTGATTTCACTTGCTTTTACTTCACCATAAAACAGCCGTTGTTGTGCAGGAAACCCAAGCACAAACTTGTGCCACATTCATGTTGAGCGCAGAGAGCAGCGGTGCTGCAGAATGGGAGTTTTAGGCATTTTAAACAAGCTGCCAGCTGCAGGTGCAAACTGAAGCCCTGCCAAAGGATTTAAACATTTTAAAAACTGAATGTTCTCGATCTGTTCGGAGTCAAATGATCATGTGTTGAGGTGTTTCCCCTCCCTGTAAACTCCCCTCATGTGTAGCTGCAGGCCCACGTAGGTTTCACACGTCGAAATCACTCGAGTTCACGTTTAAGTAAACTCCAGATTGTGATCAGACTTCAGACTCTGCTTGAGATAAAATTGTTTTTGAGAGCGATGAGGTGCTAAACTGATATTATAGGGACCCATATCTTAGTGGGGTTTTTGTTGGCCGTTAATGCTTCACTAGGGGATGTGGTGCAAATTAAAGGGAATAAGAGGTGATGGTGAAACTGGTCTGTTGGCCTTTAATGTTTCACAGGTGTGTTTCAGGCCACCAGCAGCAGAGCACCTGTCTGTGTTTGTGAGATAGTCCTTTGATTCATGATCACGCTAAACGGATACGTCTGCATGTTTAACCACGTAGCATAAAAGCTGCCTTTTACATGAACTCTCCCAAAAGTCTTTACTGACTGAAGAAATACTCTAAATCTGAACTGGAGGCGCTTTTTAACATTGTTAAAAGTAATAGAAGAGCTGCAGGTGTAACAATAACAACCTTCTTTATCCTGCCATTTTACAAAAATTACACATTCAGAAAAATCTCTATTTGTTTTGTTCCTGACCGTTGTTACTTCTTTCACTGCAAAAACACAAAATCTTACCAAGTATTTTTGTTCTACTTTCTAGTGTAAATATCTCAGTATATTTGAAATAAAACAAAAATAAATTACGATTAACTTTTCAGCAAAATATAGGAGGTTATTTTTGATTCAATAATTCCTTAATATTGATGAAAAAGAATTAGCTATAAGTGAAATAATCTCCCAGCGGAACAGGATATTTTGACTTATAGCTACTTCTTTTTCATCAGTATTAAGGAATTATTGACTTAAAGCAAACTCCCACATTTTGCCGAAAAGTTACTTGTAAGTTAGTTTTGCAGATTTTAGTCTATTTGCAGCAGAAAATAATGCAAATATAGAAAATACTTTGTAAGATTTTGTGTTTTTGCAGTGAATTCTCAGATGGTTTATGGCTTTAAGAAAAATTATTCTCCTGAGCTGAAATGTTTGAAAACGCTTCAGGACGGTTGTAGTATGGATGGATATAACGCGTCTCCTGTGGATTTAGTAATATTTGTGTAGCAGATTAAACATGCCGCCTTTGAACTGTTGAGGGTAAAACTACATTTTCATCTTTACTTTTTCAAGCATTCACTCTGTTTCTGTCTCTAACGTCAACATCACTAAAACTGCAAAGCACTCTGTGTCTCTTTAGTGTGCAACATGAAGAATAAAGGTTTTGTGTACAAACAAGCGAATAAAAAAGTATTCATTAGGAGGATGAAGGTCGGAGCTTTAATTAGTTTTTTATTTGAGGACATTAAGGGACAAATCGACTTGGTTCAGTGGCACTTACTTGCTCTGCAGACGCATTGCTCTCCATCTTCTCTAATATAACGTGTAATTACTCTGAAACAATGAGAGAAAGAAAAAAGAACATCTTTTTACATGAAATTGTCATGTTGCATGCTTCTGTGCATGCTGTGAATTTGTGGACACTGAACTTTGAGATCGTCCAAATGAAGGACAATAGTTACACAGATAAAATTTTTATTTTGATAAATTTTTACTTCATTAAAGAAAAAAACCTTTAAGGTATGCACACATCCATACGGGAACATACACACAAAACATATATATATATATAAGTTCACAAAAAAATGGCTTTGTTCTGATAACACCGACAAATGGTATGGTGGGTCTGGTTGCCCAACAGTGTCACAGCAGATTTCTTCTATAAAAATGTTAAATTCCTTCTGCTTGATTGTTAATATTTAAAATTTAAACAACAATAATCCACATCTGTTTCAGATAGGAGCTCATCATCGACGAGAAATCAACAAACACCCATAGAAATCTGCAAGAAGCTGCTCAGAAATATAGAGACATGAGCTATTTTTGGAGACTTCTTTAATTAATTATAAAGAAGTATAAATATTTTTTATTACATGGCAAATCAGTTTTCTGTTTATATTCCCCCAGATTTGATGCACCTTTTACTTTGCTCTAGTATCTTTTGAGATATGCTTATCTGATTTCTCATCAGAAACAAATTTCTTGCGGGAATAAAAATGAAATAAAATCAAAATATGCTGGGGTTGTGAAAGGTTTTGGGGTTAAATGCAGCTATAAAAGTACAGATTGTAACTCTGCTGCATGCTTTATATGTTTTGCAGTCGTTCGCCAGATTAAAGGAACATTTTGAAAATAACAACCTTTAAGCAGGTATTAAACATACATTTCATTAAGACCACAGTTTTGTATTGAAAATATTGTTTATATTAGTCTGATCTAATCTAGAATGCGATTTCATTAGATACAAGCAGAAAATCACTATAATTTAGAGAGAAATTTGAGAAAAAACGATTTCAGCTGGTGAACTGAGTTACTGAAATAAACCAACTACTCAATATTCTAATTATTGAGTATGGCTGAATGTAGTGTAATATGTAGTTCATAGAGGACAGAAGGGAGACATTTCAAAACAAAAAGACAAAAATGCTTTTCAGGAATGACAGAATGCGTTTTCCTGCTACGAGGGACATTTATGCTCCATTTAGACAATAAAATACGGCTCAAATTAGAAAGAAATTTGGGGAAATTTCTGATACAGGGGTAAAAAGTGATATACAAAATAAGTTTAACTCTTCTTTCACTGTTTAATTTGCTCCAATGGCGGAAAAAGCCCAACATATTTTTTATAGCAGACTGATATTTTTAAGTAAAGCAGAATATTAATGAAGCCAACGCCATAGTTTGTTTGTTTTTAACCCGGTATTTTTACATATATTGTTCGTCTTCAAATGCATTTTGTTTAAAACACCTTATGCTTTGTTTACTTTCATTGTGTAACCTAAGAACATAATATGCCAACACTAGAAATAAATATTCTGGGATTTTTAAACTTTTTTTTTTCCATACATGACAGTTTTTGTTTCTATTTCAGTAGCCACATTACAATTTTTACATGAGTTGGCATAAAAAGATGAATACATATCTTGATTATTTACAGGAATATAGCAGCAAGTTTTGATGCGCAAACAGTAAATGATACAGACAGAGCAGAATGTAGGCAGAGCAAGTTTTCCATGGCCAACTAACGTCATCAATAACCTCTGTCATCATTAGCCAATCGCAGATCAAATGGTAGAATGTAGGTTTCTGTCCTAACCACAGTGCATGTATTAAACTGGAGATGCAACGTGCCTCACTGAGGAGAATACCTTGAACGTGAAACCATTTTAAATGACTGAACTGATGAACCTGTGTATAAACGTTGAACTCAACAGTCTGGAAGTTCATACAAGAACAAAATTTTAAGTGTTTTTTGTGATTTCAGTGACGATGAGGCACATAATCACACAGACATATCCTGCCATTTTTGTGTTTTTTTTTAAATTTTTTCCTCAGAACTTACAGTTGGATTAAATTCACTGTGGAATCAGTTTTTCTTCTTCAGTAGACTGAAGCTTATTTTTCTTCAGACGATTAGATTTGAGGCTTTACTTTGACTCTTCCTTCCTTTGAGCTTATTTCTGTTGCAATTAACCTTTTCTATCAAACTGTAAACTTTAATATGTTTTTTGGAAGGGGTTTTATTTTAGACTATCATCAAGTTGAACATACTGTAATTGTGAAATGGGAGAAAATGGATAAATTGTTTAAAAAATTTTACAAATGAAAACCTGAAAAGTGTGACACATTTGTATTCAGACCCTTTTTTACTCTCATAGACCTAAATAAAAACCCTTATAAAAACCAAATTAGTAAACAAAAGACCTTAAATTTAATCTAATCCAGCTGTTCAGCTGTTTAGATAACATTAGTGAACAAACATCATCTTAAAGAACAAGAAACAGCAGAAACGTGATGCATGTAGAGGCTTTTCATGCCAGGCTAGGTTAGCTAAGCTATGAAGCTATGAGCTATAAAAAGATTGCTGTTCAAGCTATCATCTGAACACGAAAACAGCATGGCGCACATCCAAATCTATTGTTAGGCCCATATTACAGTAACCAGACAACAGCTGCAGAGATCTAAGTCTTAAATGTGATCTATTAGGAATTTTCTCAAAATTCTCATTTGGGTCTTAACTGCCTCTAAAAACATCCGAAGCATTTATGAAAAAAAAAAAACCCTATTTTTTTTTTACCAATAAGTTTATGTTTTATGGCGTCTGAAAAATTAGCCGTTTAAAAAAGCTACCGTTTGTACAGTCACAATCAACCGGCAAAGAGCCGTTACCTAGCAACCACAGCAGAACCCTGTTGGGGTTGGTAGCTGAGCTCGGCTAGCAACCCCGGAGAGCTCCAGGAGTTTTGCTCAGCAAGTTTTACCGCTATTTGCGCGGTAAAATTGCTGCTGGAAAAGACAAGTGTTTTGTCGTTGACTTACCATTCAGAAAAGATGTTTGTATAATGTTCAAAGACGGTTGTATAATTGCGCATAGAGCCAATTTCTAGGCGAGGGTGAGTTGGGGGCGTGGCCACCAGCAGTTTATTTGGATTTAAAGAGACAAGAGACCTTAAAACAACTTATTCTGAAAGGTACCCAAAATATTCAGAACTGACTACACTAAAGTCTCGTTATGTAAAAATGATTTTGTGCAAAAGAAAAAATGGAATGAAAATGTTTTGCATAGTCTATAGACCTATCCTAACCAATTAATGGAAGCGTAATCTGTTTGTAGTTTAGGGACACAGCAACAGCAACATGTGGAAGAACATGCTCTAGTCTAGACTCATTTAAATGAGTCTAAGATGTCGTATTTTGAGCACAAAACATAACATAGCTGTATACATCACCTTGACAATACCATCTCCATTGAGAAACATAGTGGTGACAGCATCATGCTATGGGGATACTTTCTTTCAGTAGGCCAAGGGAAGCTATTTAGAGTTGATGGAAGATGGGTAACGCTAAACACAGGACAATAATATAAGAAAACATGTTAGAATCTGCCAAACATTTAAGCTAGGAGTGGAGGTTCAGCTTCCAGTAGAACAACAACAACCATAAAC
Organism: Xiphophorus hellerii; assembly: GCF_003331165.1. Taxonomy (NCBI): domain Eukaryota; kingdom Metazoa; phylum Chordata; class Actinopteri; order Cyprinodontiformes; family Poeciliidae; genus Xiphophorus; species Xiphophorus hellerii. The sequence continues at coordinate 12,806,084 of NC_045674.1, read as the reverse complement.
ATACGGCAGAGATACAATGGAACGATTTACTTTAGATGTTAAAGTGGCCCAGTCAAAGTTCAGATCAAAATTTAAGTGAGAATCTGTAGGAAAGACTTCATGTTAAAAGAAGATCCCCAAATATCTGACTGAGAATTAGCTATTTTATGAAGAAGAATTGCCAAACAAGGAGCTTGAGTCGGAAAGTTTTGGCTAAGGGAAGCTAAATGCAAATTCACATTAATTACACTGTTTGTATCAAGAAACACTGTACATCTGCTTAATACTGTAATCTGATTTACTGTAATCCTGTTTGTGTTATAAACTACTCTGTCTGTCAAAAACAAGGAGCCTGTATTTCCATTCTGACGAAGTGATCACAGAGAAGCCTACTAACCAAAAATAACATCACAGATGAAGAAGAAATGAGTGGGAGAGACCGTAAACTTTTCTGTCCTCATCCCCTGTTTCACAATGTTGAGGTTTCAAGAAAGCTTGAATGAAGTTCCCCTCCATCAGCTAAAAGATGAAAATGTTTTCAGTCACTGAGCAGAATGTCACTTGTTTTTCATTCTCTTTTCCACTGACATTTTGTGCATTGACACATCTGAAGTGTTGCAGAGAATGAAACATTTCGCTCTTTTCCACTGGGCCTCAAACATCCACCGTTTGTTTATTTGCTTAAATTAGCTTTAACATAAAATGGTTATTCTGAATGCAAAAAAACAGAAGAAAAACTGAGATCGATCACTGAGGGAAACCCTCAGAAGGAGAACACGGGGGATGAGCAGAGTGAAAAATGTGAATCATTCCTTGTTTCTTGATCGTGGCCCACACTGGGTCTTTCTTTCTTTCGGTAATGACACGTTGTGATACACACACCCTCGTTAGGTGAGTGACTAACGAGGGAGTCCTCACTTTCAGGTGTTTTCCATCAAAATCACGAATCGACAGAGAGGAACGCCACGCTTGGCCCGCAGCGTTTTTAAACAGATTCACACTCAGACCCTCTTTAAAGGCGGTTTATTATTTACAGGAGACGTGTTTCTAACCTGCAGGTCTCGTCGTGCAGAGGAAGCGACAGGCCCGTTTCATTTACGAGCTCAGAGGGAACAGAAGCAGGTGTGAAGCCTTCATGAAGGCAGTACAGAGGCAAGCACAGAAACCTCAGAGAGACACATGAGACGTGTATGAGATGTTTGTTTTGTCCTTGTTGTGGTTCCTGTCTCCAAACCACCTCAGCAGCGTGTTTCTGAAGCACCCGGCCCAATGATCTGATAACTGTAGCTGCTTAAGTGAAAATTTACTCTATAACAGGATTAACGGTGTGAAATGTGCTGAACTGTATCGATTTTTTTAATGTTTCTCCTTTTACAAATCAGGTTTTTCAGGTATCTAAGCAGATTTGAAGCAGTTAACTTGGGAAATAATATAAAAAAGAACAAATGTCTGTGTGCAGCTTCACTTTATATTTGAGAAAGTAAAGTTTTAACAGGTGATTTTCACACAAACCAACCAAAACCATGACCAAAGGTCATGTCTCAAACAGAAACATATGTCTATAAAAATCCTCTAGACATTTTAGAAATGCACCCATCTGGCTTCTTTGTCTGCTACCGATTGGTTTTCTTTGAGATTTTTCATTTAAAAGGCCGTAACATGTAAAAGATGAAGAATATTCCAGTTAATGCATCAAAGAAGGGCTACACAAGTCCAGTCCTCCAGCTGCTCTGTTGCAACTTTTTTTTGGTCACTTAGATCTTTATTAGTATGTTTTTCAACAAAAAGACAAATCGGAAACTATTTATGGAGACTGTAATGTTTTGACAATTTAGCAGATTAGTATATTCATCAATTATTATTCCAGTCCTCATTCTGCATTTAAAGCCTTATAAAAAGCAATTTTCCAATTTTCTCCACAGACGTGCTTCTTGGAGCCTCAATTTTTCCATCGAAAATATTTCTTCTACAATTGTTATCCTCTTGCAACTTTTACTTCACCAAAACTCTTGAATCAAATTACTGAATTTCAAAATCATCATTCACATCTGTGGAGGCCTGTTACTGAACCGTTGGTTTGATTCTGGCGCGTTAGAGAAGGATGCATCTGAACGTTACAGGACAGAAGCTCTTGAGGACTGGACTGGAGCGCTGCTTCATCAGAGCACATTTCTCTAACCTTTATCTGATATTTACTTAATTAATTTAGAAAAAAGTGTGTGTTGGTTGATGTGTTTAAAAATAATAATAGGAATAATAATGGGAAGTCTTATTTTTATGCATTCAATGAATTAAAAAGAATCTGATTTTTCAGTAGTTGATCTGCCCGATCAAAGGAAACTGTCTGATTCTGGTGTCTCTCTCTAGAGTCTGCATGAGGTTGAATTTAGACGAAACTAAGAAAAGACATAAATCCTGTCTTTCCTGTACTGCGCTGGATTCAGATGGACACATTTTAATTTTTAGAGAGAAGCTTTTCAGCCATGATGCAGAAAATGGAAAATGTTCTTTATCCCCAAGATTTAACCTTTTTTAACCAAATGCTTTCATGTTCATTTTAATTTCAAAGTTAGCTGGACCACAAACATCCAGTGACTTTCACCCAGTGGGACTTGAGTCCCCATTCATTAAGTTTCACAAAAAACAGAGTTTTTGAAAGAAGAGTGAATTGGATTGCGTTTGTGTTACTGAGAAGATAGACAATAGTTTTGGACGCAGCATCTCCTGAATGTTAAAACTGATTATTGTGAGCAGATCTTTAACTTCAGTCCTTCAATAGTTTCTCATATAGAAAGTAATTGATTTTATTCAGCAGATTTTTACTTTAAATTTCAGAAACACATAAATTGAACATGGATTTTTACAATAAAAAACACAAGAGTTACAAAAGTTAAGAATTTGTTTGGTTGTTTAATTTTGTTTTTAAATGCCAAAGTTGGGCTTTGATAAACTGTTTCCAAATGATTATCTTTACATGTTTTAAACTAAAATATTAAGGTTTTTTCATACTGAAAACAGTGAAACCTTCCACTAATAGACTTGTGTGTTGCTGGGACATATCCACTGCTCATTTTAATCATCGTTTAGTCAGGTTAAATTTGTTCATGAAGTCATAAAACAAACATGGGAAAATCAGACTATCTTTCTTTCCTTTTTAATGTATTCTTTGAAAAAATAAACAATGAAACGACTTGATATTAAAAGCCTGAGACTAAAAATAAAACTCGGTGCAAAAGACAAACTTTGAATTATTAGTCCATAATTGTAATACCTTCAGAAACAAACAACCACCACTGATCATAAAGTGAAATGTTTAATTTCTCCTGTTTATTCTTAATGAACGTCAGAGAGAGCAGAAAAGGAATAATATGTGTTTCCTAGCCTTAAAAAACTTTGGCCATCTGAAGGCTTAGATTTGCAGAAAATACTGAAAAAGGTTAATGTAGTAAAACTGCCAACAACAAGCTTCCACTGGGCAGGAATAAAACACGATTAGAAGACCAAACTCAGCCACAGGCATCAACTATGCTGAGATTATTGAAGTCCATCTTGACGGAGGTGATTCCTATAGCAGGCTTTAAACTTTAAGCCCAAAATGAGCTCATATAAATTATTTAAATGGTCATTTCTCACCAGTTATCAGAGCCACGTTATTGACGGCGACAGACTGTTTGACAAGTTTTCAAAAACCAGATTCAGACGGACAAGTTTCAGTCCTTAACTGATTAACGTTCGACACAGTTCTTCAAGCGAATAATATTTCATGTGAAGAATTTTGAATTATCGGCCCAAATTACAATAAAATAATTTACATTTTGATAGTGTTGAATTTTTAACGCTTCACTCAAAGCTGCAGATTCAACAATGAAAAATGGCAGAAACACAGAAACTATTGCCTTTCTAAACAAAGACAAAATGTGTCGAAGCACGTTAAAGTGCTTAGACACATTAACAAAGTTCTGCTTTATTTACTTTGGACTAAATGGGATAATTGGATTAAAAAGAGTAGCTTGACCTGAAATAGTCGTATGTCCATAGATGTTCAGTGTTTTGACCTTGCAGAAGTTTCTTTTTGGGATTCTTTCAGTTTGTGTGGTAACGCAGATTTCTGATTTTTGAGTTTTTAAATGCGCAAGAAGACATGGACATACTGCGTCCTCTAAATCCAAAGAAACCTCCGTTCCAGCTCTCAACATCGATTTGTTGTGGTGCTGAGAAGCTTTGGACTTGTTACACTGGTGAGTCGATTCAGGCATTAAAAATGTTCAGTCTAAAAACATGGAAGACTGGGCACCACATGGATCAGTGAGAGAGCCTGCGCTTTATAAACGGAGGCTCCTGTCCTCGAAGCGATTGTCCCCAGTTCGATTCCCGGCCTTCTGCCGTTTCCTGCATGTTTCCCACTTCTCTCTGTTTGCCCTTCCTCTTATCTACTTGCTGTTAAATAAAGGCCACTAAAATCCTTTAGAAAAAGCATTAAACCCTAAAAAAGCTGTGATAAACTCTGTTCTCATGATTCGACGGGTTGAAGTTTGGAAGCAGGCGCCGAGGTCGGTCGTAAACCTCTCAGATGGAACTGAGTTAATTTTTGCTGTACATTAAATTATGCAGATCATACTAAATACAATTAACTGTTCTCAAGTTGTAGTTATTTATTTTTTAAACATATCATGTCTGTCAGTGAAAAAACACAAGACAAGATCCGAGAAGTCTGCTTCTACACCCGCAGAAAGAAAGAGAGAAATAAAAACAGAAAACAGAAAAAATAATGTTTCTATCTCTAATAGTTCTTGTGTAATTATATATATCTTTGTTTGTGGGTGGCTTGGTTTTCAGGGTTGGTTCCTTTTTTAATCTACCTGCACTGTGAAGGCTGAGTTTGGATATTTTGTACGGAAATTAAAACAAACTGCAAAACATATTGAATAAAATATTGTTATTTGTCTAAAATGTGTTCATTAGATATTTATTAGACCAATAGGCTTTTAATGGAATATTTTGGACAGAAATTGTAAAAAAATATATCTTATTGATTTAAAACGGTATCTTCACACTGCCCGAAAGATGAGTTTTGTGTTTCTAAGCTATAATTCATCCTGGAGATTCTTGTCACAAATAGATGGAAACAGTTTTAGGCTAAAAAAACTGTATTTTTTATGCAGATGTGTCTCTTTTTTTCCCTACAACAACCAATCAAAGGTCATTATTTTGTTTCCGGCTTTAATTAACAACTGTGCGTCTTTCTTTCAGACCAATCGCTGCAGTGGGAGGTGCAACGGTTCTTAAAAACACGGCTCGCTAGATAAAATACAAAGCATTTCCGCCTGACTCCGAATCACCGTCTACAACGGATCACTCTGAGCTTGGCACTTGAAAAGGGCTGTAAGTATAAACCTTTTCTAAATGTACATATTTACACATTTACATTGATTTTTAAAACATAAATTGCTCTTAACATCTTTATTAAACAGTGACACCTTTTTTGAACAATGATTTTAAGTCATTTGCCCCGCAGGCCCACCGAGGCCTCAACAACAGACATTTTCTATTTTATTTATATAATCACAGGATATTAATGCCATGTTTATTCACTGACAAAATGTTTATTCTCTGCATATTTGATAAGATTCCACGTAAAAACAAAGTGTCGAGTGTAAAAGGAACACAAACTGATAAATATGTAATATATGGTGAAAGTAATTTAAAACTTAAAAGTTTATATTTCAACATTTTCTTTAGTAAATCCCTTTCTCTCTATTTTTTAAAGAAACTATAAATAAAATTTACAGTTCTGAAGGTACAGGACAACTGACCGCTACGATGAGCGCTACTCATGCTCCATGTTTAAATTACGTGCAATTTGCAAATTATAAAGTTAAAATACATATATATATATATATATATATATATATATATATATATATATGGCACAGAAATAGGCACAGAAATTATAACGATAAACAATCAGTTTGTGTACAATAAGTTACAGTAGTAAACAAATTTATAACCTCACTCCACTGTAACATTTACCTCTTTTACTTAATTTTCTATCTACAGCTGTCTAAATGTATTTTCATAATATGTAACAACTACATATTCAAGAAGCTCTATATGGCGTAAAACTGAAGGCGCAATTCACGAAAACTAATTTCATATTTGAAAATATGAAGTGAAATTTGCCTGGACAGCAAGTATTGAGAACATTTTCTATTTTCTGTCATTGTCAGAGAATAAAAAAGGCAGTTCGCCTCAAATTTCCTCAAATACAAGAAAGAGGCAATTAAAAAAGAACAAAACCAACAAACAATCACAGAACTCCCTCAGTAAAGACTGAACCTCCATCTGTCCTGTGTTTATAACTTTCTTTAACCTTTCCGCCCTGTTCGGCCCTCATATCGCCCTTCCCTCCTCATCATCAGTGGATCTGAAGCTTCATCCTGCTACAGATACAATCATGGTGGTTTCTGGGTTAAACTTCCACAGGTGCAAAGACTTTGAACGTCTTGCTCATCATCTGTGTCTCTCTGCACTCTACATTCACATGTCACACTCTTACAGATCAGCTGTAACAAATACTGAATCATTATTCCTTTCTCAGTCCAAACCTATGTGACTCATGATACCTTCTGCTTTTTAGGCATTCAAAGTTTATCATAGAGACATATGGATAGTATCGCTATCAGACACATAAATACACATAAATGTATTTGACATAGTTCTGATAGCGATCCAAGTCACCAATGATTATGTATTTGTCAGTTATTTGAGTCTAATACAACGCTAAAAGTAATAATGTTATGTGCAGTTGAGCCCAAAATTGTTATTCTTATTATTTAATGTATTGTTTTTTATTTTATCACCTGGTTTCTTCTGGCTGCAAGTCGCATTATGTTTCTGAGTGGCGCAGTCAGGATCCACGCTTCCAACTAACGGAGAACCTGTGAAAGGAGCGAAAGATTAGGGTGATGGCAAGGAGGCCCTCCATCCTCGGAGTTGAAGCTTATAACCAAAGATAAATTTACAAAATAATCCTGGAAACATCTAATCAAATGGACAGCAATTACAGGAAGCTGCAATGCATGCCAAGCTTTTTCATTGATAACTTAGAATAGTTTAAATAATTATAAAAAATAATTTTTAAAAATCTAAATAAATCAGATTAATGATTATTTAAAAAACTTCTAGGTTTTTCCTTTTATACTGATTTATTATATTTTATAAAGATATTCCTATCTCATTTAAAGTAAGAAACAAACTTCCTGGTTGAATGAGAATCACTTTAAATCTAAATCTACCAGAGGTATGAGTTGTTTTTGAACTTAGCTATATATACTCAAAAACTCAGCAGTCTTAAATTAACACATATCTCCTCATTTTAAGACGCAGCGGTCTAAATTAAAGCATTACTGCAGCAGCAGGTTAGCTTAGCCACGAAAGCTATTACAGTACCGTAACAAAAAGTCGATTCAAAACGTCCAAAGATCCATTAAATAGGTGTAAATGTATTTCTTACTTGACAAAAACAATCCGTAGTATTTAATAAACTTTCATTTTCTCATGATGATGACGTTTTTATGCTGTTTTCATGTTTTTCCGAAGTGGCTAATGCTAGCTTGTAGCCGCGCTGATATTACATGCTGAAATTTGCCTTAATGTCCAAATTTAAATTTTGGAGGAATAATGTTTCAGCCGCGATGTGAGCAGTTTTCGCCCCCAGACGGATATTTGACCGGGGATATGTAACGACAGCGCCCAGGGCAAGTCACGTGACTCAGATAGCGCGCAGCAGCGGCCATTACAGTCTCTGTTTCACTAAGGAAAGCACTTAGTAAAACTGAGATTTGATTTTTTTTTTTTTTTTGCAACATAATGTGTCAATGAGATACTATAAACATTAAATATTTATTAGCAAAGCCAGCTTTTCAAGAGTTTTATATATAAACAAACACATGAACATTTGGCTAATTCATTTGTCATTTAACCAAATGAGACATACAGGTCATTTAAGAATAAAGCGATGAAGATAAGGTGAGAAAACGGGACCAAACCAAAATCACGGCAGTCTGAACTCGACCGTTGATTAAGAAAATATAAAAACGCAACAAACTAGCCAAACAACTTCTTTACCATTTTATAATTATTAAACATGGCATTGTTTATTTTTGCCATAAGGTTGAGGCCCATTTAAAAAAGAAAATTAGGCATATTTATAAAAATTTAAGGATAAAAATGTCCAGTAGAGGGCTGTTCAAAGTGTGGTCCGTGGGCCATTTGTGGTCCTCGACATAATTCTTTTCAGTCCCCGATCAAAAGTCAAGAATGCCAAAACTTGGGCCAACAAGATAAAAAACAATTGATGACCCCCTAAAAATGGGAAATTATATGTTTTCTCTTAATAAGGTAACAGTCCGAAGTCCTTTTTATGTTTTGGATCTTTAATTATTCACAGGTTTACATTTTTTTTTTTGTTTATCATTGAGTAGGTAAAACAACAAACAAAAAACTACAATAAACACATTTTTGCATTTTTAATTTAATTAATTTTGTGGGTAGTTTAAATTTGCCAATTTTGGCAGTGGCGCAAAAAAGCCTTTGACACCGCTCATCTAAAAGATTAATACGGATCATCTCATAACAGTTGAATTTCTTATGTTCAGTAACTTCTAAGACCCAGAATAGTAATCATCATCTGATAAAATGTTCTGTGTCTTAAATTATTCAAAACATATTTTAAACAAATTGTGCCATTTATTTTAATTGATTTTGTATAATTGGTGTGTTTCAAGCCAGACAGAGCTTGACAGTCTTCATAATCTGGGCGGAAAATCTACAATAAATCATTTGTAAAGTAGATAAAGAAAAAAAGTATTTTATTGCTAATGTGTAAAAAGAAATACATTTTTTTAAGTAACCTGTTTCTCTATAGGAATGACAGTTGTGGGAGGAAATTTTTCTTTAATATAACAATTAAATTTAAAAAATAGTTCCTTTGTTATTATTTTATTTGACTGTAGTGTATATATTTGTATTTAATGTCTGTACGCTGTGAGCGCTTGAAAAGTTAAGTCAAATTCCTTGTTTGTGCACACAATATAAATCTGATTTTGATTCTGATTATTTAAAACAGTATTTTGAACAGAACTCAGAGAATAAAAGAGAAATGAAAGTGAGATGAAGCAGTAAAACAGGCATAAAAGGATAAACATGTGCCTTAAACCACAGTCTGTGTTCGCTGCTGGTGCTGTGGTCTCTCTTTTTTCTCCCTTTAAGCGTGGAGAGATCCGTCTTTCGTGGAACAGGAGAGGAAGAGAGGGGGTGTGAGAGGCAGAGGGGAGGGGAGAACTGGGATAACAATCTGCACCTTAACTAAATCAAGTCCCACCACAAGCCAGCGAACGCGCGCTGAGTTTCTCTTCCCCCTCGACGTTTGCCTGCTTGTTTGAATCCAAAGCCCACCACAGGCCGCCTACTCTCAGCTTTCTGAACCTTTCCTCTTTTATCTTCTAAAAATCTCTCTAAATCTGAGACCACCACAACCCCAGGGCTGCTTCCGCTTAAATCGTTTCACCTCTTTACCAAAATCTAATATTGAAGCAATTTAAATGTTAAAACAAGGATAATTCCACCAAAAAAAGCTGTAAATTTAAAAGAAGATCCTTCTAGAGACTGCTTTGAAATATTAATTTTTTTATGAGAATTTACAAAAATTGGATTTCTCTTCCTTGCAAAGTCATGAATTAAGACAGGAAATTATAAATGCTGACGAGTCGCAGTATTTTCAAAATACAAGGCCCACAGCATAACTCGTTTAAACTAGAGCGAAAAAGGTCATGTGAGCTAAAATGGTTTGTTTTGATATAATAGGACTCTTTAATGCCCCCATTCTTGAATTCAGGAATTTTTTTAAAGCAACAAAAAGGTTGCAGGTGTTCCACAAGGCTCAATGTTTGGATCACTGTTTTTTCAAGCATAAATATTTGCTTTGTTTAAATGTATAAACTATGTTTTATGGCAATGTAGAAATTTCTGTGATCATACATCTTTATCCTTGTCTATTTCTAATATACAGACCCTATTAATAAATTAGAATATTATTGAAAAGTCCATTTATTACAGAATCTTTACCATTAAGAGAAATACATTATATAGATTAATCTTTACACAATTTCCAGCCTTTACTTTTGTGTTATGATGATTTTTCACTTACAGTTAATGAGAACTTGATATTTAAAATTAGAATATTACATCAGATTTGTAAAAAATACATTTTATAAAACAGAAATGTAAGTATAATGAAAAGTATATGCTTGATACCAGTTTAAAGTTTATTTTCAAAGGGTTCTTTTGACAAATGAGCCTCATCAGAAAGCATTCTTACTTATTGAATGTGACTGTATATCATGACTTTACAGTTGAAATAAGAAAATCTTTATCTGTCTTAATTTGTGAATTAATTCTCTTCAAAAATAATTAACAATTCATTCACTACAGTTTTCTGTATCCTTTCTCCTACTGTGTTTTCAGGCACCAGAATGAAGAACCTGCTTCAGTTCTTCCTCTGTCTCATCATTGTCCTCAAAACAAGTGGTAAGAAACACCAAGTACAGACTTTTTAGAAGAAGGTGTTTTGGTTTTGCATATCAACACTTAATATTATTTCACTTTTAGGGGCTGATGAAGTGATTTATCGTCGTGTTGGAGAAAGGGCTGTACTGAATTCTCCAGGCCTCCCTCAACAATATTACGTAAGCTGGTTCTTTGAAAGAGGCCCTGAGATTGAAATTGCCGACGTTTCCTATTTTGGTAGAAAACATGTTAATCCAGGTAAGCAAAGCATTGGAAATGGAAACTTACTATCTTTTTGGAGTTTACCAATAAAAGCAATATTAATAATTATTGTAATTTGTGGTACGTTTGACATTTTTTTGTATTCAATCAATTTTGCATCAGTTTCTGGCGAAATCTGGACCAGCAGGTTGTCCATCTCTTCCAATAGTCTGATCATCAATAACATGCAAGAGGAAAACTTTGGAACCATCGTCTGCAAAGTGAAAGATGGTACTAATCTATATGCCACAGTAAAATTTCACCTGATCAAAGTCATGGGTAAGAATAAATTATGAATGTTTTGTATTTTAACCACAAGACATTTAACTTTAACATGGCAAAATATATGAACAATGTTTTCAATGTCTTGCTCAGAGTTAAAGTATTTACCTACAACTTTTAGTTTATCTGATCAGTTTTTTATAGCTTTTTAAATTTTTCACTTCCAAGAAAACCTACAAAATCACTAAAATAAAGCTGAGATATTCCTTATTGAAAGTTTTCTTTTTAAGATTTTAAATTCACATTTCCGTATCTATGCATTCTGGTTTTTATGTTAGTGAGTATGGAGGAACAACGACCATTCCTGATCCCTGGACATCGTCTGTCTCTGAACTGCAATGCTGAGACTAAAAGAAGACCCTCAGTTTATTGGATAAAACCAACGGGCAACAAAGCATCTCCTATCCAAGGATCAGTCACAAAGAAAGCTGAAAGCCAAGACAATGGAAATTGGGAGTGTGTTGTGAAAGACAACGGAAAAGAGAACAAATTCGAATTTTTTGTTTCTGTTGTTGGTGAGTGATTGATTGTGAACACAGATTGCTGCATGTTGGAAAAATGTTTGAATCTTTTTACGGTTTTTCTCTGTTTCAGACTTCTCCTCTGCTTCCAAATATGTCTACACATCTACAAACCTCCCTCTTAGCATTCCTTTTTGGATTACTCCCAAAGAGTTTGTGCAAAAAATATTGTCCAACGTTCAGACAATTGAGTGGCTCTTCACCCCGAAAACATCTTCCAATCAACAGACTATCTTCTCCTTCTCATCAAAGGATGGACAGCTGAAACAGGAGAATACAGCCAGAGAACTGAGCTATAAAAACTTCACAGATGGTGGAAATTTTTCATTGCACAGAAATCTGGCGAGGGTAGAAGACAGAGGGACCTACAACTGCTCCATCACATTTACAAATGGCTACGTGCTCAGCAGGAGTCTGGTTGTAGATGTGCTGGAAAGTAAGTGAAAACAAAACTTCGGCTGGTTTATGTTACATGTTTGCAACACATAAGTTCTTTCACCAGCTGCATTTCTGTTAGCCATAAAATTGCGCAAATTGAAAGTACGAAAGTAAATTTGCTTAATGTAAACACAACAATTTCTTTAAAAAACTCCTGTTTTTGCATCATGATGAGGTGGATTTTCAGTCATATCGAAATAGATGTATTCTGCAAAACTGCAATTGAAACAATTCTTTTGCATCACATGAGTCACGTGATCAGCAGCCGGATGTTACTACTGGTGAAAACGACAAAAACAACAGGAAGTAGTAGAAGGAGGATGCTTTATTTTTGTTTTTTTTGGTCACTATCCAGCTCACAGCATCGCACAGTTTATAAAAAGTTGTGTGACATTTGAACATGTTGAACAAATTGTTCTTCTGTAAAATCGCAGACTAATCTCCCCAAAACGCCGTTTACGTAGCAGCGAGGAGCTTGTCACGCCAACGCCTGAATAAGACGCCGATGAATGATGAGCGCTAGCGCCATGACTGAATTATGAATCTATCTCATGTAACATCATTTTTAATGACTTATTGCTTGAAGAAAACATCTGATTTTAAAATAATTTCTTATTTAATGGAAACACTGTGATTGCAAAAATGTTTTTTTAGCAGAATATCGACACAGATTTGCGCACATTTGTAATTTAATCACAGCTACTTTATATTTTCTCTAGGTAGTTAGAATATACGTAAGTTAGTATGGCACTAAAATCTGTAAATAATTGTTTTGAATTAAGATTACTTTGGTAACTTTTAGACCTTTCCATTAATTTAAGATATTAAAAGCACATCTTGGTGGAGGACGGTGTCCGGTGTGACAACAGGAGGTTTTTTAAAACTATTTTTTGACCTTGTAAGATCAGATAAGTTAACTTTCATTTTTATATACTGTAGGTTGTAAGAAACTTTTAGTTGCTGTTTTGTCTAACAGTTTTTCAAACAATCAAGCCGGAAGTGCGTGAAAGAAACGAACCACCTGTTGCCACCCACTTCCTTGGAAAAACTTTGGTTTTGGAACTTAGAAGGCCGTGACAGATTTATTTTTCAGTGAGTTTTCTGCTTTGAAATTAAAAAACAAAATCTACTTTTTCTTTGTTCTCCAGTCACCCCCTCCCCAGGAACGGAGTTAATTTCAGGCCATCACCTGAACCTGTCCTGCTCCACCGGCGGTCCTCTGGAAACTGGCGTCACGGTGAAATGGGTCCCCCCTGATACATCATCCTTGGCGAAAGCCGATTTTTTGTCCGGTCACCTCATCATCACGAGAGTGGGAACGGAGGACTCTGGAAAGTGGAGGTGTGATCTGAGGCGGAACACGACGACGCTGACGTCAGCTGTGATAACTCTGAAGATCGGTGAGCACAGGAAGCGAGAGGAGAGCAGGAAATATGACATGGTTATGAACCTGCGGCCACTTGAAGACAGAAACTTGGTTGAACTTATCATTTCCTCTACTGTACACTGTTTGACGACTCTATCTCTCTGTTCTCCACAGATCCCATTCTCACTGTGTGGATGATAGTGACCATATGCGCCGCTGGAATCATCCTAATCCTCCTCCTCATTCTAGCTTTCATCCTCTTCAGGCGCAGACAGGTACATTAAACTCTTCTCATTTTCATTTGGATCAGACATGAATGTTAGCTTTTCTTTTCTCGTTTTCTCACTGCCTGTCTTTCTTTTTTGTAACTCACATCAGCGGAAGATGAGACAGTTAAGGCATCGACTCTGCAAGTGCAAAAAGTAAGCGATAATCATTTCCTGGATTGACAGGATGGCACGCATTGATGCATTTAGACACATATAACTAAAGTTTTAAAGGTGACCTGTTATGCTTCCTTGAACAGGTTAGGATTTATCTACAGGCTACAAAAAATGTTTATTGCAAAATCATTTTGAACTTCTTTCAGAAAGAGATGTTTTAGGGCGTCTTGTCACTTTAAATCCAAATAAGGTGCTGCTGACCACGCCCTCCCAACTCAACTCAGACATAAAAATGGCTGCAAACAGATGTGGAAAAGCATTAGCATTAGCATTAGCATTACTTCCTACACAACCAACAAAAATGTAACAAGCAGTTTTTTGATGGTAAGTCAACAATGAATCACTTGTCTTTTCCAGCAGCCATAGTACAACTCATACAGTGGTAAAACCAGGTGACCAAACATGTTGGAACTCCACATGAGTTGCTAGGTAACAGGCTGGAACTCTGCTGGGGTTACTAGGTAACGGCACAGTGCCCATTGAAAGTGACACAATTGAGAGGTTTTTGAAACGGCTCATTTTCCAGACACCGAAAAACATTAACTTATTGCCAATAAACGACTGGGCGTTTTTTATTAAAAGCCCTTGGGCTGTTTTTTTAGAAGCAGTCAAAACCTAAATGGAAGTATACAATTTTGCACAATAGGTCACCTTTAAGAATCGAGAACATTTGTGTCTCTTTTCTTGAACTAAACATTTTTCTTTTGTTTGTTTTTCAGCCCAAAGCCAAAAGGTTTCTACAAGGCCTGACAGTTGGGATGTTAACAGCAGGACATCAGGGCGTCATGCAAACAATTCTGTCCCAAACGGACCCTCGTCGTTTCTGAACTGTGCTAACTCTCTTTCATGTGTTGAAGGAGAGACAGAAGAGATGGAAACTTGTAGACATCGCTAAAATGAAAAAATAGAGGAAACAAATGTAAAAATTGTACATATCAATCACTTTTTCTTACCTTTCTGGACTGTTTTTTACTGATAATGGTCATTTCAACCAGATCAAATATTTGCTGTTTTTAACTTGGCATCTTAATGAAAATGAGTCAGCTTTGAAAAAGTTTTAACTACTTTTCCAACAAATGATTTTCAGTAATTTTTTAAAATGTGACTTTGGTAATTGATATACATCAACCAGAGATCAGTTCTTGCTACTTTGGCTTCATCAGTGATCATAATTTTGCATATTTTGCAAAAGTAAACTTTGTCCAACAGGAAGAAGAACTACAATCAGTGGAAATACAATATAATTTAAATTTTTCAGAAAATAAAATACTATACAATTTGATTATACAAATGATTTGAACACACTGAACAATATTTATTGTTATAGTTTGTAGAAATAAATAAAAACTTTGAGATTTAAACTGAGATGTTTGTCGGTTTGATATAAAATGGAAAGAGGTCGGCCGAAATGCCAGCCGTTTTTACCAGCCGTTCAAAAGAGTCAAGACAATCTTTCAAATATAAAATCAGAATATGTTCGTCTAAAATAATATTCAAAGTCTCTTTGTTCAAAAAATAGCATAGAGACTATAAAAATATCTCATAAGGACTGCATCTTGATTGGCCATATGCATCAATTTTAAGTGTTCAGACCATAAAAAGGCAGCAGGTTTCTTTCTTTTTTTGCTATTTATATTTACATTTTATAGAAACATTTCTGGATACACTAGTATAGGGTTATTTCAGCAGTTTTAAAAAGTAACTTTAACAATCCATGGAGGATTTTGTCTTTTCTGCCAGTCAGACAAAACGGATTTTAACCCTCTTCTCCTCTGCACAGAAGCTTTTAATGTTTCCCTGAAGGTTTTTTATATATTAAACCATATAGATTAGTGATTCATTGGAGATTATATTTGCTTTTCTGTAATGACTGACAGTTCACAACCTCTCCCTCACCGTTAATTGCTTCCCGATCGTACCTCCTGACAGCCTTACTGATGTTGACATGCTGTCTTTCTACTGTTTCCAATTTAAATCCAGCAATAAGTTTAGTTATATATATATATATATATATATATATATATATATATATATATATATATATATATATATATATATATATATATATATATATATATATAGTACAGACCAAAAGTTTGGACACGACTGTGTGTCCAAACTTTTGGTCTGTATTCAGTACAGACCAAAAGTTTGGACACACCTTCTCATTGAATTCAATTAGAAAGTGTGTCCAAACTTTTGGTCTGTACTGTATATATATATATATATATATATATATATATATATATATATATATATATATATATATATATATATATATATATATGTTTTACTCTTTCCTTAATATGGTCAGAATCATTTTGGAGTCAGAAAATTGTACTTAAGATGTAACATATCTGTAATATTGTGAATTTATTATTGTATAAATACTGTTTTTTATTGTAATTTGATTGTGTATTGTCATGTAATGTGTATTTTCAATTATATTTTATTATCTATTCATGATATAGTTATCCATTTATAAAAAAAAAAAATAAAAAAAAATACTCAACATATATATATATTTTTTTGTACAGATGGTGATACTTTATTTCCCAAAAGTAGAAACAGGATGGGGGGTTTTCCAGAAAAATAAAGTTGATTTAAAGGTGAAGCTGTAATATAATGACTGTATTATGAGGTATTTCAATAAAGGATCAGTATGCAGCAGCTGAGCGGTGGTCTGTTGGTTTATACCAGCGGCGTGGCGCCTTTCTGACAGACTCGAGGATACTCAAATTCACAGGGCACGTCGTACCAGCTCTGAGTGTAGCTGTCCACCACCGCACAGTCCTCTCCCTCAGGACCCTGGGATTGGTTGTTGTCTGGTTCTGATCTGTCAACACTCCAGAACCTTTAAAAGAAACAAGAACAGAAACCAGTGTTTCCACAAAGACCCATCAGAACCATCTTTAGAGGAAATGTAGATATGTGACACAAAAGCAGGTATTTGTATTAGAACACAGGATGACTCCCAGGCGCCACCTAGAGGTTTGTAAAGGAAGTCCCACAGAGGGTTTTTATGAGTTACTCACATTCAGTGGTTGAGAAAGTCTACAAACACTGTGCTTTAGTTAAAATACAATTAAACAGACACAATTGTACGGTACATTAGCAAAATCACCATTCACAAAATCACAGTATCACCATTTTCACTTGAGTAAATGTAAGTGCTTTTTAAAAATGCGTGAAAGCATTGAGAGTAAAAGTACTTGTTAAATCTAATTCAGTGCTATAGAATATCATTAAGTGTATGTACTGTTTCTGTATTTTCATTAATACATCAATTGTGTGCCATTTTAATGAACAAATCTGCAGATAATGCTTTTGTTTTTATTGTGGTTACATTCTGTGACCCAGTTTACAATAGGACTTGTGCACTGCAAAAAAACAAAATATTACCAAGTATTTATGGTCTCATTTCTACTGCAAATATGTTAGTACACTTTAAATAAGACAAAGCAAACTTACAAGTAACTATTCAGCTAAAAACAGGAGCCAATAATTCCTTAATATTGATGAAAAAGAAATAGTTCAACTGAAAGATTATTTCACTTATGATATAGGAAAAATGTCTTGATCCAGTGACAAATTACTTTACTAACAACTAGTAAAAGAATCATTGACTTAAACAAGCTCCTATGTCTTGGTGAAAAGTTACCTGTAAGTTAGTTTTGTCTTATTTCGAGTGAACTAAGATATTTGCACTAGAAGCTAAACGTAGTTGGTGAGATTTAATAGTTTTGCAGTGTGATTCTGTGCATCAGAAATTGACCTGCAACTATAAATACCATTCAGCTAATAAGAAAGAGGAATGATCATACTTTTGAAAGTTTGTATTTAACACAAAGCAAAACCAATGTGTTATTTTAGCTGCATTAAACACATTTAAGTAAAAGTTGTCTCTCTGAAAAAAGGGGCATTAGACAAAACTAACAAAGAAATTCCACTGACATTTAAAGTTTTAAGCATTAAATTGCTGTAAATTCAGCTTTGGGCCAATAGGGAACAATATTTTAATTTCTTGATACTATTTTAAAAACGTGGACACAAAAATTGAACCACATTAAGTTGTTTTTTTTAACCTGTTAAATCTAATTGAGTACTTTCAAACTCATAAATAAAAAAAACTCAACACAATGTAATGCGAATGCAACGTGTTACGTAGCACAAAATGTAGTGGAGTAGAAAGTACAGATACTTGAAGTAAAAGTCAAAAGTATGCCAATAAAAAAAATCTACTTACATAAGTAGGAAAAATGTACTTAAGCACAATTGCTGACATTTATCAGTTTTTAAACTACCACATGCTAATCTAATGCTAACATATTAACACAACACTGAAAAATCTGATTAAAAATCAAAATATATGCTGAAAATATTTAAGTAACAATCCCCCTCTCTGTATTTGTTCATCTTGATCCTGAGGTCTGGCATGAAATCAGCTGTTTCCAAAACAAATGTATTTATTAGAAGAATATTCCTGTAAATGTAAATTAATCTAGTGTGGGCGTCTCACTGTTTGCTTCACAGCAGAAATGACCTACATACAACATGTGACGTGTTTCGGTAACATTGGTGCAAGTTTATGAATCATTTTATGGTCAATGTGTGGGCGTGTGTGAGCTGCACACAATTAAAAAAAATCATCTACTTTTTATTATTTAGTTTTTTTATGGCATCTTTTATGTCTGGATTTCAAACTATTGCAGACGTTTGGGTATCATCACTCAGTCCTGCTGTTAAAATCATTCATATTTCCTCTAGTTAAATTTTACTTCCAACACATGTTGCTGCTGTGATTTTTTTTTTTTCAGTCTCATACCAGTAAACCATGTTGCCATGTTTCGTGTGCAGCCTTTGAAAACTATAATAGATTGTACACATTATTCTATTGATCAAACTAACCTGAGTTTCCCTCAACAGTTTAAGTGTTTTTCACATTTTATATGACATTAGAAGTAAAAAAGAGTGTGTATTGGCTGCTGCAACACATGTCTCTATGTCATGTGTCCTACCCATGTGGCTAATTATCTGCATAAGTCATACTCAAACACTAGTAATTAAATGTAAATAAAGGTTGAAGGAGGAAAATGCTTTTACTGTATTTTTTCCATAAACAATTTAAATGTTATCTTGAGCTATTTCTGTAGTTATGCTGATGTAGTTTTAGGCTGCTGGGGTCAAACGGATCACTTTCCCTCACTTCTTCTTCTTCTACTCTCCAATTTGCATTATTTGCTGTTTTTTCAACTGTCGACTTTTCATTTTCTTTCATTTTTTTTCTCTCCATAGCAGCTACATCTGGTCTGACGTTCGGTGTGGCTGTGAAACCTTCCTGGTTCATAACTCGGCTAGAAAGGTGATTATATTTTCACAAAGAGCCAAGTTGAGTTCAATTTATTCACAATTGTGTACCTGAATAAATAAAATCATCATATGAAAACTGCATTTTTTTTTATTATATTTGTCTGGCGTTAAGAGTTGTTTGATTAACTGATTCCCCATGTCCCCTAGGGGGCTCCGTAATATTAGGGTCATTGTAGATAGAAAAATGGGAGGAGTAAAAACTCAGAAATTTTGATATTCATTGCAGAAATTTTCTAGAAAAAAATTGAAAATTTAATTTAAAAAAATGTTAGACTTTTTAAGCTACTTTTTTTCTTTCCAAAAGTCAAAAAAAATTTACTTTTCAAATTTTCAAGTATTTTTTTTTATTTTTGAGTTTTTTCTAAGATTTTTTACTTTTCATACTCACAATTTTTAATGTTTTTTTCTAGAGAATTTCAGAGATTAATCTCTACATTTCTGAGTTCTTTGCCAGAAATTTAGTCCCCTATTTTTTTCTATCTACAATGGCTGTTTTCTAAAAGAAACAGAAGAAATCTGTAAATGGGTCAGCTTTCCAAAGTGTACAAAATTCTTAGGGTAAAGAAATTACATTAAGTTTATTGAAGGTTTGTCTTTTATCTCACATCCCTTTTTATTACTGATGGCAGCAAACAGCTGACTATCCATTTATCAACAAGCTACACTTAGTAAGTATTTATAAATATATGATGAACAGATTTTAAAGAACTTTTTTTTAAATAAATACATACCAAGTTTTTAGTGGTGAGTTGTCCATCCATCTCCAGTCTCCTTCAGTTACACTGTCACTCAGTCCGATCCAGTAGTAAAT
Organism: Xiphophorus hellerii; assembly: GCF_003331165.1. Taxonomy (NCBI): domain Eukaryota; kingdom Metazoa; phylum Chordata; class Actinopteri; order Cyprinodontiformes; family Poeciliidae; genus Xiphophorus; species Xiphophorus hellerii. The sequence continues at coordinate 12,786,047 of NC_045674.1, read as the reverse complement.
GTGAAACCCTGCGATCCTCCTGCCTTCTTTTTCCACAGCGTCCTAAAAGTTATGTTTAAGAACATAATAATCAATACCAATTATCTGATACTGCACCTTTAAGATGAACAGAAGCGCTTACATGCTGTTCTCTGGTGGTCAGCATGGCGAGCTGGGCTCCTGTCTCTCCACATTTTTCAGCGCTGGAGGTGAAGTTGTGCCTGTCGATGCTCATGTGGAAGCACTGGTCTCCCACCTGCAGCCATCCAGCTGGACACTCTGTGCAAGTTATGGCTGTTTGGACAAACACACCAATTGTGAAGGATTACTGTACTGCAATTAAACAGATTTGTTAAAATATTTTGACCTTGTTGATTGTGACATTTTAAACCAGACATAGACAAGTCAGACGAAGTAGTGGGCTGTTTTTAAAATGATCGTAAACGCGACGTTTATCTCAAGGTTTTCTTTTTACCATTTACATTTCAAATCTGGCCATAATGTTACAGAACCTTTTTTCCTTCTCTATAACGATGATTCAGTGGTTTATTGTCCAAAACACACGTTACAAACCTGTAATTTGTTTGGCCATAAACTGGTAAAGAAAAAAAAATGTATATGTTTTCAGACAAAAATAAAATTCCTTCAATCGCTTATTCTTGTGTACACGCTGCTCAGACCTTCCCCCTCACTCTTGTTAAACTACATTTTGTTCACAACAGCAGAACCTTTTTCCTGTAGAGCAAGTTGTTTCTTCACCATTAGCACATTTAGCAGCGTGTGCTCTAGGGTGATTGACAGCGCTAAGACCTTCCTCCTGGTTCTGATTGGTTATTTTTGACCAAGAACGATGCATTTTTTCAGACTGCAACAGTAGATCAGAGAGGAGGTGGAGAAGATCGATCTTTTCACAGATTATTTGCCTCATAACAAACTGTCACAACATGGTGACAGTTTGAACAAAAAACATATTTTTGGAAAAGTTACAGACGGCAACTTTAATTTTGTTGTCTGCATGTTATCTTGTATGCTTTTAAAGCAGGGCAGTCCTGACATATGATCTTACATATGTCAGTTTTCTGGCCGGTTGCTGGTCACCGATCTCTAACAAGCCATACCTGCCAATTCTGATTTTGGCCGATAATTTCTTTTGTATGAAATGTTGCTAAATATAGCAAAACAGTTATTGAACTGGTAACAGTGGGGTCACTATTGTTAATGGCAAACATACAGACATGACCCCATGGGTGACCTTTGCCAAGGTAGACAAAATCAGGGGAAAAGATCGGCTTCACATGTAAGAATCGGCTAATCACCGACATTCCAAAATTAAGGAAACTGGCACAGATAAATTAGTACAATTGTGACATAAATATAGGGTTTTATTTTAACAATACTATAGATGTGAACTTTGTCAAAATTAGTAAATTTTTAAAATTTATTTCATGATCTTCGATAACTTGAAGAATCTAAATTAATAAGTTACACCAACATTTAATTTCCCTTTGGGACACATAAAGTATTTTTGAATTTGAATTTGAATTTGAATTGTATTGAATTGTCTGTTAGGCTGCTCTTGACAGTTGGTGGTTACCATAGCAACCCGTAACGGACAGCTCCTCCCCCTTTTCCTGTTGCTGTTCTGTAACTGTAGTACTTGTTAGGATCCACTCTGTGTTTTCTTTACAAGTGTTATATTTTAGCATATATTTTAGACAAATTTAATGACATGAGTAATTTTGCTATGTTTTCTATTCATTTTTAACTGTTATCATAATTAATGTTGTCCGTTTTTAGCTAGGTCTAATTTCACAACTGCTAACTGCTGCTATTATTGGGAGCTAAATGCTCTGTAGTTTGTTTGGGGTTATTTATTGTATTTTATTTAATGTATAGGGGCAGAAGCTGCTGGGCTGATGTTAACCCCCAACTTGACTTCTTCTTTTTTTAATCAGAGGTCTTTTATAGTCTTTTATTTCCTGTACAAAAATATTAACTGTTATTTATGTTAAAGTTGAGATTAGTTCTGTGTAAATTTATGTTAAATACCACTACACAGTCATAATCAGCTGTCCCCATTTTTTTTATATAACTGTGGGACAGAAGCTACTGGAATGATGTTAATCACCAACTTGATTTCCTCTTTTGTTAGAATAAATACAGTGAAGTTAAGTGTGTCTGTCGTGAAGTCAACCTACTGGATCTGAGGCGAACATAGAAGGTTACGTATATATAAAGACATGTGAGGTAAACAGCAACAGCACACTGAAATATCCATCTGCTGGAGCATGGAGGAGGAACATACCTGGAGCTGAGCAGTTGTCGGCCATATTGGCGTACTGGTTACACAGCAGCCTGTAGCGATCCTTCATCAAATCGAGCCTCACTTTCAGAAAGGCCACCTCTTCCTGAGGGGTCTTTGGTTCCTGACAGGCGATTTCAGGAACCAGCAGGCCCAAGAGAGCAAAGATGACGGAGGCTAACGGCAGACATCAGATCAGTTAAAGTTAGAGAGCAGACAGACCACACACAGAGTCATCAGCTGTTAGGAGAAGATCATCTCACCGGTCACAGGATTCATCGTGTTTCTCAGAGAGCTGGGGATCACACATGGTCCCTTCAGGCTCTCTGGAGGTTTTTATAGAGCAGTTTGTTTACTACAGAAAAGACAAAGTACAGATTGCAAAAGTGTACCGGACAGATTGGTCCGTGTCATCAAAGCACGTAATCTCAAATGGTGCCACGTCGTTCTGCCAAACCAGTGCTGACCTCTCTGACCTTTTCTGGCAAGATGAGGAAGTTTCATCCTGGCCTCCGTCTCACTTTCTTTCCATTTATAAAAGTTATCTGGGAAACCAAGAGTTTATTTTAGAAAAGAAATGTAAATGTAATAACATCAATAACTTTCAGTTGTTGGTTTTTTTTTTTTGCTGTTGTTGAGTTTTAAAATAACAGACCAACATAAAGTAGTGAGAAGTGAAAGGAAAATAGTTCATGCTTTAAGTTATAATCTTTGGATCTAAAAGAGAAATTTTACTGGACGATAAATGATCACAGAAGTTATTGCGATAACGATAATATTGTTGTTTTGAGACCATTTCAATGAACATAGTGGTAATGCCATAATAACAAAAGAACACATTCTAAAACATAATTAAACTTTAAATTTGTATGAATATTTAATACTGGAACTGGGAGACATTTTAAATAAACAAAACAACAGAAACAACAAATATAATGAATTATGAAGTCTCTGTAAATAAAATTGTCCTTCAGCTAGTTGAGAATAAAAACACCAGACTGAAGACTGTTATCATTCATCCATTTGGTAGAAAGAGAGAAAAAAGAGGAAAACAACAAATCATGCAAATGGAAATTATTGAGCTCGTTTTAATTTATCACATGAATACTTTTGAAGTCAAAACTCAACCATTCCTGTAGAATGATTTTTTTTTAATGCTGGCTGCCAGCAGGTTAGACAAACAGAAACAAGTTGTTAAAGTCTTGGCACACAGATTTGGTATTGTTTACCTTGACGAGCAAAGTTCCCTCTCTGTTCCTGAATTCCTCCTGAAATTGGCAAAGACAGGAGTCGAAAAATGACTCAGCAGCGACTGGAACACAAGTTGTGTTTGTGTGTGAAAGTTATTTGTATTCGCTTCATAAACAAGGACAGCTGCAAAAATATCACCTTTAAAACACACACGCACACACACGCAAGTCACTGGTTCTGCAACAGACTGTCAGACTTTTTTTTTGTCTTGTTTTGGTTCATGTCCAAAATGTTTTCCCCCCCACAACCCATTATTCCCACTAACAATGTCAGCTTCTCTGCTTCATGAGGCTGGTTGTTCAAATTAATTAACGGAGAAAAGGAGCGCTTAGTGTTTATCTCTGTGTCCATGACTTGTTTGCAAAGAAAAAAGAAGTGTACTCATTATGAGTAATTCTTATCATCGAAATCCCTGGACTTCCCGCATTATTCAAAGGTGTTCTTTCTTTAAACATGCGCTTGCATCAGCTGTCAGGAAGCAGAAAGTACCGGCTGTTTCTTTCACCTGTTCTTAAAAACTGACTCATTTGTCTGCCAAATCCAGAAGCTCTGCAGGATGAAAGTCAGGAAAGTACTGAGGTTGAGCAACACGGTATAAATCGGCCAAAACAAAAAAGCGAGAGAAAACATCCCAGCATCATGAGCAAATATAACAAACTGCACCAAGAAAGAGGAGCGTGGATGATCGGGTCAGAGAAACGGTGAAGCTGCACAGCTCCCTGGTTCGGCTCTGCAGGCAGGAGAGGCCGCCTCGATAAATCAACCAGCGGCGACAAATTTGATTTTGAGGAGAAATATTGTGGCTCTGGAGGAGTGGAGATTACAGGGGCCTTTGGGGAGCAGTGGAGGTGCAGGGAAGAGAGAGGGAGTGTTAACAAGGTCACAACAGACAGACGTGGAGGATGGAGAGAGGAAACTACAACGGCCTGCAGCAGATTCTCCAACTCACACATTTTGTTCTTCAAGTGCCAAAAATCAGCTGCGTTTCACATCTAGGAGAAAAGCCTGTCGTAATAAACTATTAATCAGTTAATCGCATGATAAATTAAAATCAGCTCCATGTAATGAAGGGCAAATTAATTTACAGAGACTTCATAATCTATTTTATTTATTGTTTTTGGTTGTTGCTTTTTTATTTTGAATATATAAAATATCTTTAGTTCCAATATGAAGTGTTCTTTTCAAAATAAAGTTTACTTTGAGATGGAAAACTTGCATTATTATTCCATCATCGTTATTCATTGTGTAGTTATAGTTTATAATATTATTATTATTATTGCTGTTATCATTGCTTATATTATGATTATGTTACTATTATTTACAGAATTCAATTTTATTGATCTTTGAAAAAAATAGTCAGAATGAGTCAGTTTGAAATCTCATTATTTAAGAATAATTTTGTGCAAAAAATGTTCTGAACATGTTTTGTACATAGACCTATACTAACCTATTAATCCAAGCATAACTCTCTGTTGTTATCTCTGTTGATTGTTACCCCTTTTTCTGACACACTATTTCCTTCCGCTCAATTTTCTGTTATTACACTTGGATACAACCCTCTGTGAACAGCAAGCTTCTTTAGCATTGCAGCTCACTGAGTCAGTGACTGTCTGCCATCTGCTTCCTTGTGATAGTGTCGTCCATGACATGGGCATGACATAACATTTCTGTCATAAAAGCCCATTTCAAATCGGTTTTGTGTCATATTAAAAGTAGCTGTAAGCCATAAAATACATAATAAATCCACATAAGTGTCTCGTTTTCACCTGTAATGTTAAAATAATTCAACTTCTCAATGACGCCCTAACCTGTTGAGATGAACCTGTGTGTATAAATGTAATTATAAGATTCTTCTTTAAAAGCCTGGATGGGAACCAGTTGGATCGAATGACCCCCTGAAATTGTAAACATATGGCCGCCGCCGCGGCATGCCAAGCTTCCTCATGGTTGATGCTCTGCCAGGAACCGACTGCAGCTGTCTTCACTTGATGTTTTTCTCACTCTCCGACTTTAGTTTGGTCTTGCGTAAATAAAACTCTTGCTCTTCTGATCAGGTTTGCTGACTGACTCAGCCATTTGAAAACATTAAGCAGCTTTTGAGTTGCTCTCGTGGTTTGCTTTCAGTCATCATCCATCTGTGCAGTGAAGCGCTGAGCCGTCGGTTTTTCTGAATTTGGCTGAATCCGAGCTGACAGCACAACTCTGTAGACTCAGAAATTATTCTGCCTTTGTCAGCAGTCACATCATCAAGGTCAGCGGCCTGTTATTTACCAGAAAATGAGCCAGAAACCCATCAGAACTTAATGTGCTTTTTATTTTGCTTTCTTTAAAATTGCTTTGTGTTTTTGTATGTTCTTCCAGACGGCACAGTGATTGATAATCCCTTATCGACACATAATACAGCTGATGTGGTGGCATATTCCTCTTTAACTGGGCAGGTTACTCATGATTTATTAATCCAAAGCAAAGTACGTTCAGCTTTACTGATACATTGCGGTTCAAAAATAAACGCCACAAAACAAAAACACCATAAATAAAACAAGATGACAAACAAAAAAAGAGGAAACAGCCAGAATCAAGTTAAAAAGCAACCTCAAGGACTTGGTGGGGACGCATGGATGTGGAAAAATCTTCCTGCTGATTTTTAGATGCTCTCTTAAAAAGTGTGATCTGTTCCACACTTTTCTGTCATAAAAAGAAGCAGGGTTTTTGCTTCTTGAGCTGCATTTATATTCATATCAGCAACATGCTGATTGCAAACTTTATTAATGAATGACAGCCTCCTCAAGAGAGCTCCTGACTTGACTTGATAATTTCAGCAAAGGTCGTTTTAGCAGAATTAAAAAACTGCAACTCTTAGTTCATAGAAATGTATAAAATCCCATCCTGATGCTAGTTTTACGTCCTAGCTGTTCATATAATGAGGTTTTCTATAGAAATACTCTTGCAAATTTCAGTCTGAGAAAACAGACAACCATTTAACTACATCTGGTGAGCTTAACAGGGAAGAAAATAAATAAATGATGAAGCTTAAAATGCGCAACCCAATAAAATGTATGTTTTCTAATTTGTGTACAAAGTTTATACATATAGGAGAGAAGCAGCATTTAGTTTTTATGCTTTAAAAAAATAAGCTTTGATCCTAAAAACATAAAAAATAAAAACTAATAACTTATTCAAAATACTTCCAGTATTAAATCACTTTTTTTTAATTGAAAAAAAAATAGCACATTTATTTTTATTTTGGAAACATGGTTGATTTTTCAAGTTTTAGACTAAAACTTTAGCTTTCAATTTCAAGTTTTAGTTTTTCTACTACAATTACGCTCTTCAAATTAACAAAACATTTGGCCCTAATTTAGCTCCATATGTTTACTTTGACTGGGTTATTCTTACCAACAATAAAAAAATGTATAAAAGTCATATATGTTTTTACTTTCTCCACAAATATGAATGGATTAGTTACATAAAAATTCATTAAAATGTGGCAAGATTAGTAAAAGTTGAAGCGGTATGAACCCTTATATAAGGCAGTGTAAGGTTTATAGTGTAGAACACCGTATAAAAAGTAAATCCTCTTCACTTAACTTTAACTCCCAGTTATCCTCCTGGGGTAGATAATGCTCTGAAGTGAAATTCTGGTCAAACGGTTCCGCTCAGCTCAGAGTCAGAGGATTAATTGACAGCTACCATGCTGCAGACTGTTTTGTGTCTAATCAGGCTCCCAGGGACAGAGGAGGGGGGCGCAGAGTGTTTGAGGAGTCAGACGTTTTTCCTGATACTTATTGGCTTTTTGGCCTCCATCTGTGCCAACATCACACTCACTGTGCTGCACTCGTCTGAACACAACCTGCAACATCTTGAGAGACTGTCTCTGCTACAGATTTAGCTGCTGGAAATAAAACGAGGAGGCAATATGTAGTTGTTTTAGAAGACATAGAGTCTTCTAAATTTTGTTCTCCATAGAAACAGATCCAGTTTACCTCATTTTATTAGTGATAGAGAGGTACACAAACCAGATACTTCATTTTTTTCTCTCTGTCTGAAGTTAAATCAGTTGAAACTATTCTTGTTTTAGCTTAGTTAGAATTAGCTAGAATTTCCAAAATGCCATAGAACTTTGCGAGAATGTTTTTTAGAGATTTTTTTTGTAACTTTCCTTGAATTTAAAAGGTTACATACTGTACATTTCGTCAGTATCAGAGATAGCTAAATGAATTCAGTAACACCTGATCTGTCAAGAGAAAGGGACCAAAACTCCAGAGAACCATTGTGAGAAATTTATGGAGGGAAATCATGCAACATTAATGTGGGTTTACTATGACTTAACAAAACCTAAACATCTTTCACTCTCTGCTGCACATCTCCCTGTCTGTCTTTCACTCTGTGTGCCAGTCTCACCCAGTTCAGCGCAGATTATTCTTCCTTTATTTCACTTCAATGTGCTTTTTGGACACCTGTAATTGGCAATAAAAAAGATAGAGCACTCTCTTCAGTCCAGTGAGGGTCATGTAGTAGAAAAAGCACAAAAGTCCATAATTGTGAAATATTTCTCCTGCAGGGCCAACAGTCTCTTGCAGCTGAGCCTGATAATGGGCTTTTGAGGATACCCTCATTTAAAGCAAACACCACTAGGATGGCACGAACACGATCCTTTACAACCACCAGGCACACATTCAACATGCACAGTTGCTTCCAACGCCCACGCAGGACCTGCTGGAGTACCATTTTCATATCTGGAAATTATGTCTTTCAACTGGAGAAGGAGATTAAAATATGTCTTAATGGCATCTGGATATATAACATATTATAGGACCCATGTTGGGAAAAATTGGATATCAAACTGTTATATATATAGCATGGTTTTTATCACAAAGATATTCCCAAAAGTGTAGGAGATTTTATCAACATCTGGACTTGTGTGCTGAGCATATGTCGGAATATAAATATGCAAAAGAAAGAAAAAAGATTTAAAAACCAAATGAATAAGAGGTGACCGTTTTCAAAGCAATCATGATGCACAGAAGGGGACGTAATCAGAGAAAATTAGTTTTTCTCCTCAATAATGTCACACAGGCAATTCTATAACCAAAATGAATCATTCAATAGGAAAAGTAATGGGGAACTGGTTGCTTTTCAGCATGAAATTGACAAAGAAAACAAAAATAAACCTGGTGAATACTGATCATTTTTCAACCTTGAGACTGTTTTACGCCTTTTTGTTTTGCTTTATCTAAGAAATAGTTCCTGACAGAGAGCTATGGAGGTGGCAGCATCATGATACGGGGTTCAAGTAGCACAACAGGTGTTTTTTTTGTTGTTTTTGAGTTATATTTTCTTTTGATATGAAAAACGTTTTGTGACAAGAATAATTTTTGTCTCTGGAAACTTTGCAGGAGAACGTTCCTGCATGTGAATGATTTGAAAGTCACGGTTGAAACCACACCAGAGGAAAAAACTCATGAATTATGGACCCTGGTGTCTGGATTGTGTTCTGACTTGAGAATTTTCTTTGCTTTCCAGGTTTCAGTGTTCCTCTTGTACCATTTGGTTGTTCTGCCACATGAGTTTAGTTACTTCCACGGTTTCTGTGATTTATTTCGTCCGGTCATTAATGCTACTCATGAACTCCGCTGTTATCCATTCAACAATCGCTCTCCCCACTGTTTTATAATCCTGGTTTTCATCCGCTCTCTGTCAGATCCTCGTGTTTACACCTGTCGGTTTGTCACTGGGGGTTTCCTCAGCTCCTGCTTACACCCCATCAATTTTTCCTTTTGTGTTGCTGTTGTTTAAGTTATTGCTTGCATCCCTGGAAATACCTAGGAGTGTTTTTTCTCTTGTAGCTGCATGCCAGCGTCCAGTCTGCTTTTGGGTCCTTATCACCACAAAACACAGACACAAACATGGAAATTAATTTCCAGGCAAATGTGTTTTTTTTCCCTTTACATTCAGCATTTCATCTGTGGATTACTGTAACAACTATAGCAACAATCAGAGCAGCAAAAAAATAAATAAATAATTTCCTAAAGAATAAATTCGATTCTTAGGGTTATGATTTTGTAAAGAAGTTACTTTTTCACCCAAAACAAAAGACAATATAATTATTCAACAATGTGTGTTCACGTTTTTATTATTAACCTTTTTCTTTTTCTTAAACACACAAAAAAACACCTTTTAGATGTAATGTCAGTTACATGTAACCTGAGTTTAGTTCTCGTTCCTGTGGTCTGACTTTACCTTGTGGTTCAAAAGATCACCAGAAAATTACGTCATTGCTTTTAAAAAAGTTTTTTTTTCTCCATATTTCTGATGAATTTAAAAACCACAAGTAAAATTACATTAAAGATAAACACTGAACTTCCCCTTACAAAAAAATCCCATGAAAATCACATGTGACCACATGAAAACCACACATGCGGTTCACAACTTTTTACATGTGAATGATATGTGAAAAATGTGAATCACATGTGAAAGCACATGTATATGTGTGATTTTGGAACGTTTCGTGGTAAAATCACGTGATTCACATGCGATACACACATTTCCACATGTGGAAATATGTGTATCACATGTGATATACATATATACAATTATAAAATAATGGGACTACCTTTTTTTTACCATGAAAATGTCCAATTTCTTCATATTATTCACTTTTCACGATGAATATGAGGTCACATGTCAATCTCATATAATTTTCTAAGACATAACTGCATACTAAAGTAAACTTGTAGCTATGAATCAAGACTTCTAAGACAAGTATATATGTACACAAAACAACAATTTATTTACTTCTGTTTGAAACTGTTGAGAACCAGAAACAACTTTTAACATCTGAGCATGACACCACACAGATTTGCCAAAAATTAGGCGCAGACAATAAAGGTGTCGAAACCAGATGTGTAGAAACGGGTTTAATACCATCAGTGCCAGTCCAGAGAGGGAAAACAAAACCTCAGGTAAAACCTCAGCGACTGGTCCTTCACGTTGTTTCAGGAGAGACTGTAGCATTCGACTGTGAACCCTCTGAGTCTCCTTATTGTCTTCAAGGATGGTTAGAACACACACACACACACACCCGAACACGCACACACACACGCACACACGTGTTGGCATTGGTGGCTTGTATAGGGATCTTCTTATATGTGCCAGTAACCACAGGTGAAGGTGCTGTAGGTGCTGATGCTCAGGTGGAGAGTTTTCCTTCTCCAGTACTGAAGGTGGTGAGGTCTCTGGCTGTTCTGATGTGTTGCTACATTCATTCCTCATCTGAGCTTCACTGGATCACTGGCCTCGAACAAAATGTAAAAATTAATAAAACAAAGCTCCTGTGATCTTGACTACATTTTATGTACACACACACACACTCACACACAGCAGAGTCCTACTTTTACATTAATATGTAATTGACCATGGGGTGCTCTGATCTGCTAAATAAAGCAGCATAACGTGACGTTGTTTGGTGACTATCCTGTGTCAGGCTAAAAACACTTCAGTTGATAAAACTATGATTCTCTCGGCAATTAAAAGAAAAATCACGTAGTGTTAAAAACAGTAACAGGTCAATTTATATTTTTCAACTGGAAGAATGTCGTCATAATAGCAAGCTCACACATCTGCACGCGCTCCAGACATGGAGAAATGGCCGTTTTATTATAACGGTCCTCAAGTTTAATTTTGACTGAAAAAACAGCTGCCGTCTGTTGTGCCCTCCATTAAACCAGATTTATATTTCTGTGTAAATTCAAATGAAGTAAAACATTTCTTACCTTTTGTTCAGGAAAAAAAGCCAACTCTTCAAGTCCACTTTATCCATAAAAAAAGAGAAAGAAAGCGCTCAACTATTCGCTTTTTTTCCTCATTTTTTTAACCGTCCTCAACTGTCCAACGGCGCGAAATGAAGAATCTTTTAGAGTGTATTATTTTATTTTATAAAGCATTTTAAACTTTTATTTCACACCAGTTGGTTATTTTTTTTAGTTACCTATATACTTTACATTATTATGAAATATTTCAATTAACACATAAATATAAGTGTCGCTTTGTCTTAAAGTTGAAGTTTATGCCTCTGGGATAACGTAACATTTATTTAAGTAATGCCAGAGGCACATAAACTTAAGGCACATGTGAGAAATATGTGGTCACATGTGATCCCATGTTGAATAAACCATGGATTACATGAACAAAATACTTTATCGCATGTAGAACATGTTCATGGGATTTTTTGTAAGGGTCATGGTGAATAAAATCAGATACAGTAAAGAACTGTATTTTATCTCTGTTTTATTTCTACACAGTCAGAGCTCTGACGTATGTTTGTAAACCACACTCTGGTGGTTTAAGTCTTATCTTGTATAGACACGTCTCTCTTCTTTGGAAGACAGAAAAAATGACACAGAAATAATTTCACCTGTATTGGTTACATCCATCATTTCCTGTATTCAGATAAGTTTCAGTTTTATAGTTTTCTGGTCAAAAACATCCCCGAAGTGTGTTTCTTTCACAGTCTTTCTTCATTATGTAGACGTGGTTATTAAAAATTCAAGATGTTCTTCAAAGACGTTTAGTGATTCTGCAGATTAATTTGCAGTGCGACTGTTTTAGAGTTTTATTGATTCTGTTTATGACCTCTCTGAGCTTTGATGGCCCTCTTTTCGTTTTAGCTTTTTTGGTCAAACTTATTACCCTCCTTCATAATAGATTTAATGATGCTCTGTGGGATAATCTAATGCTTTGACAGTTTTAGAAACCCACCAATAATTTTTTACCTTCCATGAATTAGCATGCTATTTGTTTCAGTATGAGAGCAACTAACAAAAGACAAGGAATAATTTTTAGTGTGTAGGTTTGCATAAAGCCAATGAGTCCAAAACAAAAAGGACAATAATGTGTCACACACTATTTTGTACCCTACATTTCTCGTTTGCATAGAGCAATACTAAATCATTTCATATTGCATTCATTTACGATATGGAGTGACTTATAATTTATTTCCATTAACCTATCTTTCAACCTACCAATATTTTACCCCCAAAGTTCTCCCTCTGCTGCCCTGCTATCCCCCAAGCATCCTGGTGCCAGCGATCCCCAAAGATCCTGTACAGAAATTAAAAAATCCAGGGTGGCAGCCAGTATCTTAAAGTTTCTGATTCATACATGTTCATAAAAACTTGCCTGACTCTTTGAAACATTGTTGGTGTTGGGGTCTCTTATGTTGTCTCTTCTATTGTCTCTTTTGGGCTTTCCTCCAGGGCTCTTCACTTTGCAGGACATCCTTTGATTTTTCTGCCACCCTGGATTTAATCCTGTCAAGCTTTACTTTTAAAGCAACGATTTCTTTATTGAGCTCATCATTCTCCGCTTCAAGCCTTTTCTGCTCTTTGGACTTTTCTCTCAATGAATCCTCTGCATTTTTTCTCATTGTGATCTGTGTCCGTTGCAGGAGCACATTTAACCTTGACATGGCATCATAATCACATTTCAACGTCTGAATAGTAGATCTTGCTTCTTCCAATTCAAAATTAAGAGCCCTAATCTGTTTCTTGTAATGCTCTTTTGCATCTACAAGCATGTCATTTTCTGCTTGCCAGCTCCTTGCATTATTGTTTCTGCTACCGTTGAGGTGCTCGATTTTCATCCTTAGGTTTTCCACCGTCTTTTGAAGCTGCTCGTTTTCTTTCTTCAGCTTCCCGCAGCTCTCCTGTAAAATTTCTATTGTTGCCAACAAGAAATAATTTTCTGCCATTACACTGGCTTTTATTTCTGCCAAAAATAAATCCTTGTCTGCCATGGTATTTGCTGTGTGGGTCAAACCTAAAACTGAAATGAATTTCTCTGTGGAATCTGGGAATACAGAGACAGTCACCAGTGATTGTTTTAATAGCTAGTTTTTGTCAGAGTCTTTGATAGTCGGTTTATAAAACTTAACTTCATTGTAAAATGCAGCAAGGCATGACTTTCCCTACCTGGAACAATGAATATGATATTTAGCTAGTAACAATAAAGGATTTATAAGAAACTCAGAATTGTTAAGCATGCTTTTAGTGAGGCCAAGTAAGACATCTTCCCATAACAGAATAATTTTGTGCTTCTATGTTGTTGTGGATAAAGTCACACAGATTCTGCCAAAAAGCATCAACAAAGGTACAGTGCCAAAACAAGTGGACAACAGTTTAAGGATATGAATCACAAAACTAACAATTTACATCAAATTCTTTCTTGAATATCATATATAGTTCTCATAAAAGGATTCGTGCAAACATCTGCGATAGCTTTTCATTTTAAACGGGTAGGATGTTCTGATGAAGGCAGTGATATTTCTGTGTTTTTGTCGTGTAAATTGTTCCAATGCTATGCTTAGCATAACTTCTAAGCTTCCACTTCAGTCTCGTCACATAAAGAAATGAGTGATCAGAAATGATAATATTTAACATTAACACAGCCTGCTATAGGTTTCGGTTTGTAAACATCACGGTATAAGTTTTTTTTCTGCTTTGTGTTGCGTTACGAACACAAACTTCAGCGTATTTAGTTTGAATTTTAATAAACATAATAGTAAAGTTTAAGCAGAAAGATTTTTTAAAACAATTTTCCATTACAAACTAAGGCTGTTGTAAACAAATATTTTAGTAATCTATTGATTATTCATATGATTAATCGAGTAATCAGATTAAAAAAAATTGATAAAATATTGGTAAATCTGGCATAACACCGGTGTTACTATTGGATATCAATATCAGTCCAATTTTTCATTTTTGAGCATCTCTAACCAGTGTTGTAGTACTCCGGTCTCGGTCTCCAGACCGTTTTCTTCCCCTAACAGTTACTTTTTTGTAGTTTAAAAAATTAACCTGTAACAGTAACAGCTCACTTTTCTCAGTGTAGAGGCTTCACTGCAAAAACACAAAATCTTACCAAGTATTTCTCATCTAGTTTCAGTGCAAATATCTTAGTACTTGAAATAAGACAAAACTAACTTACAAGTAACTTTTCAGCAAAACATAGGAGCTTGTTTAAAGTCAATAATTCCATAATATTGATGAGAAAGTGCTAGTTCCAATAGCAGATTTTTTTCACTTATAAAATGGGAAAATGTCTCGTTTTAAATTTTAAAACGAGACATATCTTAAATGTGTGAGTGTGTGTGTGCATGGTTGTTGGTCCTGTCTGTCTCTGTGTTGCCCTGCAACAGACTAGCGACTTGTTCAGGGTGACCCGCCTCTCGCCCAAAACGTTCGCTGGAGAGAGACACCAGCACCTCCCAACCCCACTAGGACAAGGGTGTTAGAAAATGGATGGATGGATATTCTAAATGTCTTGTTTTAAAACCTTAAAAAAGTCTTAAAACAAGACTTTTTAAAAGTCTTGTTTATAAAAACATGTTTAAAAAGACTTTTAAAACATTTTAAAACACTTTGCCATCAATATTAAGGGATTATTTACTTAAAACAAGCTCCTATGTTTTGCTGAAAAGTTACTTGTAAGTAAGTTCTGTTTTATTGCAAATCTACTAAGATATTTGTACTGAAACTAGATGAGAAATACTTTGTAAGATTTTGGGTTTTGCAGTGTTGAACAACCTCACATCCAGCTAGTTTGTGTTTCTGAGAGACACAGCTGTTCAAAAATTGACAGTTCAAATATTTACGAGGTTTTTCATCTCTGCTATCAGAAACGAACAGTTTCTGTGTATTTTCCATAAATACACAGAAACTGTTCTAATGGTTGGCTGTTCTGATGGTTGGCTTCATGATGGGGTTTACTGTAATAGTTTCAGCAGCAAACTTACTCTTCTGCCCTGCTCTGCAGGTCTGAGACAGTGTGTGGGCCTGGCTTATTAATTCTAAATAAAAAACAAGTCAGTATCATGTCCTTTGTGTAGGTGTGTGTTTGTACAGCTGAGCTTAACACAAAGCATCAGCAGCTGACAGCGGCGCTGACCAGCACAGGTGTTCCTCATTCCCCCTAATTGGCCCTGTAACAGCATACTGCCCACAGGAGAAGAAACCCAGACATATGTGTGTGTTTTAACTGTATTTTAAACACACACACACACACACACCCAAATGCACACCCCCCACACCTGCACACACACCCCCATTCAAGACAAGAAGGTCACTTTGAGCTTTGTTTGTACTTCTATAAAGGCATAATTCAACTTTGCTAGCTTGAAGATAATTGCAGGCTGCAATTTCTTTCATAATGAGTTACCAGATTTTTTTATTGACATTTATCCGTAATATGTTATTGATTATGTTTGCTTTTATTAAATATGTGTTTGTGGCCTGTGGATCAATACCTTTATTGTTGATTACTGAGTTTTGGAAGTGACTGCTGGGGCCAGGCGTAGCTGACAATCAGATAAACGTTTTATCTTGTTATTGTGCTTTTTATATTTTGTGATCAATCTGAATTTTCTTTGGTCATTTAAAAACGAAACTTTAACTACATCATTCATATACAAAGACAAGTCCCACAAAATAATATTTTCTTCTCTTTAAATTTCATAAACATAGCACAGTTCAGAATTAAAAAATCTTTATACTTCCGTTTTAAAACTTACATCAGCTAAATATTCTGCATTCATGAAAGAACTACATGCAATGTATAAAAAATATATTTGTTAATACGTTCAGGGAAATTCCTTTGAAAAAATATCTGAACTAAGATTTTCTTCACATATTTTGCAGAGGTGAACTCTGGATTGACCACTGCTGATGCCCTTGAAACCAAGATTTGTGTTTTTCTTTGACTCATTGATGCTCCTGCTGTATTTCTGAGCCTCCAGATGACCTCACTGTCACCTGGAGCAACAGCACCTGCGCTTTGTTTTCAGGTTTGTGGCGTCTGTCTGCTTCGCACCAACGTCTCAAAACATGTGAAAAATAAAATCCCAGCTAAACCGTCAAGATATTCCGTGTTACTTTATTTGTTTGGCAGAAAATTAAGCGACATGCAAGTGTTTGGTGGTAATAAGTGCTATTATTTTCAGTTGTGAAGTGGAAGAATCTGAAAAGTGTGGCATGCATTTGTTTTCAGCAGTGTCGTGCAAGCAGCTTTTTTTGCTACTTGTCTTTACCAGCACTAAAGATATCTCAGTTGCCAGTTCTTTGCAGAATATCTGAAGCTGAGTCAGATTAGATGAATTTCATCTGTAAAAGTTCCATTTCCAAGTCTTTGATTTAGATTTGGACATTGATTGGATTTTCTTAACTCATCAAAAAGCTCTGATCTAAAACACTGATTGTATGTTTAGGGTTGTGTTCCTGATAAAAAGTAAACTTCTACTTTAAGGATTTTTTCTTTCCCATGCTGTAAAATCTCTAAAGAACATCTGAGATCTTCATTTTAAAAAATCTACACAAAATTTTATTTTGAGGCATCACAAGAATAATATTGTATACAAATGCACACTTTTCATATGTGTATTGCTCCTCTTAACAATCATGCACTTTGTGTTGATCTATGAAATATTTTATATGGACGAAATATGTACACTGTTCATTAATCTCTCTGGCAGCAAATCTAAATCCTAAAAAAGTTGTAGCTTATGAAATATCCTTTTAGTTTTTCTGCAGGTGACTCACTCAAAGGCATGGGGAAGAAAAGAACTTTAACGGGTAAAGATTTGAGGTTGTAGGTCATCCACGAACATGCCATAACTTGTTATAATTGTTTTCCCTGCGACCAATCAGTGGTTACAAATATGCTTAAATGCCACAAAGATGCAGAGAAATGCTCTCTTGCCACACCCCACCACCTCGCAATATGGTCTGTAAGTTAAATTTAAAAACACCTTGGGTGTTTAAGGTGCTACTGACAAGGAGGATGGTTGACTGCAGAAGCTGTAACTATAGCAACAGAGGATTCTTCCCAGTAAAATAACATTTGTAAAAGAGGGAAAGTGTGAGGAGTTTTTGAGTTTTGGTGTTAAAGTGTTCAAACTGTGATTTCTGTTGATGCTCTGGAATATAAGCAACAATGATTTGTAGATTTAATTGTCACTTTTAGGTCTGATTCAGGAGATGTGGACATGATACTGCAGCACAAGTAACAAACTTAAATACACAAGGTCCTTTATGGATTTGAATGTGAAAACATCTTTTTTTTTTTAAATAAATAAATAAAAGGTGCTTCTCTGCTTTTGTTTTTATTTTATGATACTGAATTAATTGTGAGCGTGACTGATAAAAAAATTATATTTGCTTTGCCAGAATTTACACCTAATTCAGATGCCGTGGCTAAACAAGAAGGTATACAGATATTTTTTTCTTTTTTTAGTACATATTAAAAAAAAAAAAGATTTATTCTTAATTTTCAGGGATGTTCAAAGCTATAAATTTAACTTGAAATAATTTTTGAGTAGAACTGAGAGCCTGACAATCAGAAAATTGGTTTGTGATTGAATTTATTTATTTATGACTACTACTACTACTACTACTACTACTAATAATAATAATAATAATAATAATAATATACTGTGCTAATGTAATTTTAAGAGCATTTAATTTTAAAGCGGTTTGATATTAAACAGTTTGTTGGTTTTCAGCCATCTTTGAATGCAGTCAGTCCCCAAAAATGTAGATTATAATTGACTATGTTATATTTATAGCATCAACATAAGTAATTCTAATTTTCCTATTATGTACTTTTAACAATTGTGTGTGCTTTTTTAAAATAAAAGTGTCAGATACACTGGGAGAAAACAACTCAGATACAAAATAATAACACTCAAAAATGCAATTTTGAAAATTAATATAGAAACATATGGAACATTGCTGAAATGTCAAGTCAGTTAAGTTTTAGGATGAAATGAAGTGTTATTACAGGCCTAGCCTTGATTTGCAGTCTAATTCAAATATGGCTGATAGCAAATTAGTTTGGGTCCAAACTTAACCTTTTATAACATTTGAATTATTCACTGACAACCTTTAAGATCACGTAGTAACAGAAGCGTGAGGAACCACTGGTCAATATGACTAACAATATATTGACACAGCCTGTGTTAATCATATAATCACTAGATGACGCTGTTCTTTCCAACCTGATGTCACGATCCAGACTGACAGCGCTTATTGTCCCGCCCACTTGGTCTCGCTACCCAATCACAGATTACGTAGAATTGTTGTCGTACGTGTGTGTTGACACTGTAGCAAAGCAACCGGGAGAGAAGCTAACTGCTAGAAACCAACGTAACAAGGTACTTTTTAAGACACAAAAGTTATTCTGCTTTAGAAATCCACGCAGACGTTAGCATCACTCTTGCGTTTTAATGCCTACCATGCAGTGTTGAAATTTGATCACTAGAAATGCTGGAAACAGCGTGAGGCCTAGCGGCAACCGTTACCTTGCACTCCCTTATCTGTTAGCATTCTGGCTAGCATGACAGTTGAGCTTAAAGACAAACTTGCTCATTTGTTTGTAAGAAATGCCGGTTTAAAGCCCCCAGTTAGACGATGTAATATATGTCCTATTGTTTTTTGCTTTTTGTAATAGTGTGGTGCTGATATCTGAAGTAATACGCCTTATAGTTGCTTTTTCCGGTGATTTTAGCTTTGCAGCTAACAGGTAAATATAAGGAAATAGAGTTTTGTGGTGTGAGCCTATCTGTAAATTTCCATTATTTGTATCAATATTTTACTCACAGATATATTTGAAAACGCTCTGGTATTGCTTTAGATGTTAATTTTTATCTGACTGATTTTTTTTTCTTTCCTAAAATCATAATTTGATCTCTAGGTGGAAAACTATTCGGATTATGTGTTAGTAATAAGTGCGTTAGGAAGGTGAATATTATTAGTGTGCACTAAGAAGTGTTGTAGTGGATTATATGTTTCATTACAAAATATGCCGCAAATTTATTGATTTAATTATCTTGTATTAGAATTTGTAAGAGTTTTATTTAGCATTTTATACGTTTTAGAAGGATTTTCCATTTGGATAAATAAGTAATAATTCATAGCAATATGTGTCTGAATAGGATGCACTTGAAAGCAAATGTATATATATTTTTTTATCTTGCCATCTGTTAAAATTTGCCGTTTCCAGTTTTAGGACTACGGTACTATGATTGCTAAAGTTATTTCTATTAGTTGAACACCTAAGTAATCCTTCAGTCAACTGTGTTTACTGCTTATTCTTGTAGGATCTTGGCAGGTAGAGGGATTTTTTATCACTTTTTTCAAAGTGGTAGTTGTGCATAAATCTCCTTTTGTTAGTTTGAATGTCCTACTCTAAGCTTTTTTTTAGTTTTGTGGAACTGGTGTGTCAGGTTTGTATTCTGCCTCACTCTCATACACTTTTGTTTTAAATATTTTACAGCCTTAGTGACCTCTATTGATCAGGAATCTAGCAGAAACAAGGGTAAGGAGAGAAAAGGAAGACATGCAATTAATTGAATCTGGAACATCTGCATTGAGGATTTTATCCTATGCATTTTTGCGCCTTTTAATCTCTGTTTAGAGATCGGCTATCTAATTGAAATCAAAGCTAAATGTAAGTCACCACAATACATTGTTGTTTGACTCATTCTTAAAATTTGAGGTTTTTAAGCTTCCCCCTTTTCTAAAATGCAAAATACTTAAATATACAAAAACTGCCTCCAAATAAGTTGGTTTTATCCCAAAGTGTTTTTGAAAACTTGCTGATTTTTCTGTTTCTTTTGGAATAATGGACTCTTGCTCTCTGAGTGGCTTTTCAGGTCGTACAAGTATAGGGAACATTTCACTTCAGCCATGTTATTCACAAAGTCTTTGGTTTTATTCTGGAATTGAGACACACAGTTTGCACTGAAACGTATTCATGATAGGGACACCGAACCTTTCTTTTTCTGGAACAGTGAGACAGCTGGACACTTCCACTGTGTTTATTTGCTTAAAATTGTTTGACTAGATGAATGTAGCATCTTCAGGCGTCTGGAAATCATACCCAAGGATGAACCGGACTTGTGGAAGTCTGCAATTATCTTTCTTATATGTTCCCTTTATTAGATTGTTTATTATTTATTATTATTAGTGCGTCCTTCATTAACATCTACCTTCTTTTTTGTCGTCAGTCTCTCATCAGCCTTTTACTTTTTGCTTTGATATGATTATTGTCCTGTTCTGCTGGTTGTTGACCCGTTTCGGCTCCACAATGGAGACATCTGATGTTTGCTCTGAATAAAAAATACTACCACTTTATAAGATCATAAAATAAATTATATCGGTGCTCACACTTGTTTTTTTTAAAGCCTCAGAATGTGTTTATATGGATCAGATGATCTTCAGAGTTCATTAGTTTCAAAGGATTACAGAAGAGAGAGATTAACTGCTTCTTATAATATTTTAGTCTTTTGAAAAGTTTACTAATAAGTATCATGGCTGCAGGATTTTAGGAAAACATAAATATTATGACATTTTGGATTTACACAAATTTTCCTCTGTAGTGTTTTTCTTTTTCATCAGCAACATCCTCATCACTCCACATGAGCTTTCTGATTCCCTCACAAAAAATCTGTATTAATTATAGCTATAAAGGAGAGTGAAAGAAAAGTCTTTCTTAGTGGTCGAATACATTATGGGAAAAGAGAGTTTTAATGCACATGGCACCCAAAATACTATAGCCTTTGAAATTTCTGCATCAAAGCAGTCCATTGTAATTGTAATATTACACACATTGATGATGCGATGTGGCTTTTATATTTATTTGAATGTTTTATCAAAGAACTTTCCTTGTTCTGCAGATTTATCGTTCTGTCTTTCGGTAATACCCTCCGGGTTTCGCCTCTTTCATAAATGCATTTGCCTTTGAAATATACCTAGAATATCAAAAAGCGCCTGTTTCTGGGAGAACCCGACAGGTTAATTTTCTTGGTTGCAACATATGTGTAATCATCTGCTCAGTCTGGCCCTCTTTGATGGCGATCCAGAGGGACAACATGTGAAAGATGTGCATGTTTGCATAAAAATGAGCCAGATTTACAATCAGATTTATCATCATCTTTTCTCCTCATGAAGCCCGAGCTGAACAGGAAGCCGAGGAGACGAGTTTCTCTCCGTCTCTCCTTTGCCTTAATTTTAGTAAGTCCCCTGCGGTAATGAAGCCAGTCTGATGCAACTGCATTGATTTTATCAGGCATCTGTAATAGTTTGTTTTCATGTGTTTTAGTATCGGAGATCTTAAGCTGGCCAATCAAAGCTAATGCGACATTTCCTCACTTAGCAATCAAATGGAAGGTAGAGAGAGTAGACCTGCACCCATTTGCTATTATATTGTATTATTTTTTTGTATCGGGGATAAATTAAAACATAAAAATCAAACAAGAGGTTACATCTGGGGGAATGTTTTTCTGCTTAATTTCTCATTTGAAGTTGTTTGCTTGAAGCCTAGTTAGATTTATTTCACTACTTCAGTAATTATTCTGCTGTAGCCTTCAGTCCTAAGTGCTCTTGCGGCTTTTTTTTTTTTTTGCAGGGAATAAGTTGATGAATATACATGCTCTACTTCACATTCATTACACATGTTGCCCTCAGTGGTGCTGCCACTCTTCTGCTACTTTTGTGGTACTTCAGGTAGTCAGACTGTCAAGTGCTTTGGTCAGGAGTCACAGGCCGTTAGATATTAAAGAAGAGGGATTATTGCTTCTCTGTGTCGATGTCATTTTAACAAGCAAAGAGCGTCTGAGCCTCTTTAAAATTAGATAACGCTGCATGCAGAGGATGTAGAGACTTGAATCTTTGGCCTGTTTTTCTTGTCCTCATTTGCAAACCAGTAAGGACCTGGCTGGCTCAGGAAAATATGCAGCTTAAATTTTACATTGTGATAACGATATCTTGCATTTAATCTGTATTTCCCACACTTTTAAAAAAATGTTTTAACCAATATTATAATGGTAAAAACATCATGTATTCACCTTAACACACTCCAGTCTTCAGAGGTGGGCAGAGTACCCAAAAATTGTACTCAGAGTAAGAGCAGCACTACTTGAACACATTTTTACTCAAGTAAAAGTGAAATAATTACTTGAGTAAGAGTAAAAAAGTATTTGGTAAAATATTTATTCAAGTACTGAGTAACTGATCAAATTACCAATCATTTAATATTTAAAAATTACATAATGAGACAGAAAAAAATATAAAGTTTAGTGAAAAGTTTTGTATTTTAGGGACACAAATGACAATAATTTATACAAGTAATAAAATCAGGAAAAATAAAATTATTCCAAATCGTTTTTTTTCAATAAAAACCTTATAAAACTTTTTTTAGTTAGGACATGTTTGTTTGTTTGTTTAAACATGCGAGTAGAAAATCCAGAAATTTTACTCAAACCAGAATAAAGATACTTAATGAAATTACTCAAGTGAAATTAAAAGTAGAGTGTAGTAAAATTTTACAAAAATGTACTCAAGTAAATGTAATAGAGTAAATGTAACTTGTTACTACCAAACTCTGCCAGTCTTACAGATGGTCAGTGACACAATCTGTTGTCTGATAATCAGCAACTTTCAGGGAAAAAACTCGTTACAAAAAGTCAAGTGATTATTTTTTTTGCGTTTAAGCATTTAATTTGAGCAGGAAGGGCATTCACCTCAACACAAACTAATTTGTTCAACATAATGAATATTTATTATTCCTAATGGCTCAATGAGTCATTGTTAAATTTGTGTCTAGTTCTCAGACCAGTCAGAGGTGTGTGTGTGTGGGTGTGTGTGTGTGTGGGGGTGTCGGTGTGTGGGGGTGTGTGTGTGTGTGTGTGTGTGTGTGAGAGAGAGAGAGAGACTTTTCAAAGCATTAAGTTTGTTATATTTTAGTTTACTTTGTTCCTGCTATTTAATTTCTAAAGTTAACGATGTTTCAGGTTTCCCACTGAGACCTACGTCTTCTGTTTTGTAAATGTCTTTGTGTTTTCTTAACTTATAGTTGTGTTTAGTGATTTGTTGAGGTGCTTTGCACTTCAGGGCCACCGTAGTTTGGAGTAGGGATGGCCATTTATCGTATCGTTTATCATTTATCATGATAAGAATTGGATATATTGTTGTCAAAATTAATTAAAATTAATGATATTTAAAAAATACTTGTACCTCTGTATTATTGGGTTATTTTTACTGTTTTTCTTCACTGTTTGATCAAAATGTATTCATACATTTTAAAATTATGACTAAATAATTATGACTAAATGCAAATCAAGCTCCTTAATGTGACCGGTGTCCTAAAGAAGTGAATTACCAATTCAAATGTTTTCCAAGCGCAGTATTTAGGTTTGTGGGGCTATGATTGCCTAAAATAGTACTAATAAATAGTTCTTATAGTCAGTTTTATCATTATCACAGTAATACAATAAACTGTTATAATATTGCAACATCTTTAGTTGGGGCTTAATTTGGGGTTAGAATGGTTTTCCTTAAATTTCTTATGTATTTAAAACTAGTTCCTCTGTAAAATAACCTGCAGAACATTTTTATATTTTATTTATTTTAGTCGTTAGTTTTTGGTAAAACACATTGAAATAGTCTCAACAGAAATGGGTATTAATGAGTGAAAGCTAATTAGTGCATATTTTCTCTTTTTTTTTTCAAACATCTTCTGCACCAGCTCCTTGTTTTGTGTTTTTTTTTTCTCCTGTATTGTCTGACCTGCTATTTGTGTCTCATATTACTTATTTCCCTGTCTGCAGATGGAGGTGGAGCAGCTTCTGTCTCTGTCAGGCTCGGCGCTGGCCCAGGCTGTCAGCTCTCTGCTGGAGACTCCTGGCCTCTACGTTTTCTCTGACATCCTGGAGCTGCCTAATGTCAGAGAGGTAAACACGTCGACTTTTATATGACAAAAAGAATAAATAATACTATTTTTATGTCATAGTTTGACTAAAACCAAGTTTTAGTTCTGTTCAAATATCAGAATAAGTATCAAATGTGGCTGAAAGTCAAAATATTTGTGCACACATTCATTTATTTTAACCGAAACCAGCCTCTGTATTTCCAGCATGCTGCTCAGTTTTCTGCTGATTTGACCAAAATATAAACGAAGAAATAAAATCTGTAACAGCATCAGTTTTACACAAAGATGTAAATAAATTCACACTGCTCATATGTCTATAAAAAATCAGAAATGTACTCCTTTATAAAGATGTACTGGGTTTTAAAATGTTACTTATCATAACTGCATATCAATAACATATTAATTATTGCTGTATTTTTTTCAGTCACTCTAAGATGTTCAATCTGACCAACCAGAAAATATTCTGATGGATCGGTTGTTGCAATTTTAGCTCAACGTTTTTATTAAAAACGCTCTGAAACATCTCTGTTGCGCCGTGTATTTATTAAGAATAATTCACCTTGACCTTTCTCACAGTTTTATCATATTAGTGCCGCAAACTTCAAAGTATTTCATTAGGATTTTATGTGACAGACTAACAAATATCCACCTTTTCTCTGTTGTACTGCAATTTTTATACTGTTGTGAATTAACACAAGTATTTTTATGTTTTTAATTTGACTTCTGATGGCAATTTTTTTTATTATTTAGGGGTATTATGCTAAAGCGGGTTGAACGTAAATGCACACCACACTATTCAGTATTTCATTTGTGAACATTGAAAATGAAAATTGTCTACTTTTTTCCTTCGTCTTCACAATTACACTCTACTTTGTGTTAATCTGTCACATAAAAGCTCCCTAAAATACACTGTGCTTATAGTTCATTGTGTATGAATCCTGTTGCAAATGTTTCATTCTTTTATTAGTTTTGCTACACAGTAAAGTCGTAGAGGATGAAAACAGATGAATGAATGGATAAAATGCCAGTTTTAATATTTGCCAAAGATTTGGGGCACTTTTACGAGCTGAGCAATGAATTTCTGTTTGTCTAAATGACCGTAATGTGGTTTCATGCTGGTAAAATGAAAAACAAGCGTCACTGCAGAAAATTGAAGACGGTATTGTGGAAATTAAATGTCTGTGGATTCAGATGTAAAATGTGCAGCTCAATGTTTATTGCATACAGTCAAATAAAACAAATACCTACAGAGATGTTATGATTGAGACGGATGAAACAAAAGGGGAAATTTTGTGACGTTTCAGTCTAAATGAAAAATATTGTAGAAAAGTGTGTTATATGTTGACCTTTAGCGTATTACTTCAGAGATATTTTATAACAATCTCTGTTGTTATAATTGCAAAAACTATTTTATTTTTAGATTTTTACCTGCTAAATAACAATAAACTCAGCTCACAATATTTTAATGAAATAAGCAAAGCAATCAGATTTCTGTAGACAATTATTGTAGAGTTTGAACAGAAAAACAAACAAAAAACATTTTCAGCTTGATTATATTTTTCTAGATTTGTTTTTGTGTCTTTTCAGCAATAATAATTTTATATTGTTCAATTTTGCTTTATTAAATAGGCGTGAACAAGTCTTAATTGTAGTAATAGACGCATATTACTAATAAATTACATTAAGTTGAAAACAAAGCCGGGATAAATACTTTGTGTTACAATTTTACAGTTTGAGATTTTTATTGCCATCAGTGAAAACTCCAAATTTAAGCTATTGTTGAGTTGTGATCAAGGGCCACACAAAATCGTTCAGAGGGCCGCAAATGGCCCTCGGACCACACTTTGGACCACACTGCCATTAGACATTAATAACTGTTTTAAAGTGATGCTCATAACAAAAGAGGAACACTTTAACAGGGTTGATGAAGCACAAAGCTTTGCCTCTGTGAATTGCAGCTTTTATATTAGCAGATAAAATTCGTTTATCTGAATTCCTCCTCATAGATTATCATCCTGTTTCAGTTCCATTTTATCTTTATAACGAGTTGAAAACATGATCTAATTATACGTTTTCCCCTGCATGGAGCTTTCTTCCAGTAAAACAAAGATGTGCTTTCGTTTAGAGGACGTCGTCTTTTGTCTTTTTCTCACAGGCCGAATACCTGATTCATGCATATTCAGCATTCGCCACATCTATGATACGATTATAGGAGTTGAATAAATTTTTTCTTTAGGTGGATTTACATTTTAGGTTCGCCAGGTGTTTGCCTGGCGAACCTAAAACAAGCAACCGAGAAGCAATCTAGGACACTCCAGGATAGTTTGTGAGAGGAAAAACCAGATTTAATTCAGATTCCTCCTCCCGCCTGGTCAGTGGTTGGGCGACGGTACCGGAACGATTCGGGCAGAGATCTTAAATCTGCTCCGAATCAAAAGCTCGCCGGGGACACATTTTCCCGTCCATAATAATCCAATCCTCTTTGCACTGAACTGAATCTTTTTAAATATGGAAACTATTCATTTTTATGAGTCCTTTTTTACTTGGCCAGACCTGCTCAGTATGCTTAGATAATACTTATCTCAAATGCAGTCGTCCATTGTGTGCTGCCTCATAATTTTCTCTTTCATCTTCTCTCTGACCCACAGCTGGAGAATGGCCCTCATGCGCCGGTGTATCAGCTGCTGAACCTCTTTGCCTATGGAACCTACTGCGACTACAAAGGTACTGCAGCGGCAGCACTATGTAAATAAGTAATAGAGTCGCCCTGCAACTCTTTTATGAAGCTCTATTTCTCCTTAGCAAGGCAGACACTTAAACAGGGAGGTTTTGAAATCTTTCAAGTGAAGACCTGGAGGTTGTTTATTAACTGTAAAATAACACTTTCATTTCTTTAGGCGAGTGCTCCTATTATCAGATAATTGTCTGTCACAGCAAGGCTGGTACAAACGAGCTGTCTAATTTAATCTGGTGGGACTTAATTTGTCCTCTGCACAAAGTATTATGAGCAAGAAGTGAGATCTTAATAAATATGTTTAATTGAATGTTGAAAATGATCCAACGGGAAAAACTACACAGCCTACGTACTTTGCTGCCCCCGCCTTCTGGGTCACGCTGTAAGGAAGTAAATTTACTTTCATAAGGCCGTGTGGTGGAGCTGTCAGAGCTGTTGTCTCTAGAGGGTCTGAGTCCTACTCCCAGGGGAGCAAAGTCTGCCGGAGAGGCGGTCACTGGAGTCAAATCTGCTCCAGACGCTTTCCCAGCTCTGTTCTTTGACTGCTTAAAAGTTCAACACTTTCCTGATAGTTCCTGGTGTGAAGCAGTTATATTTCTTGATTGTTTAGGTGTTTTAAAGTGATAATGATCAGCTTGATCAGCCCTGACTGGTCAAAAATAATTTTTAAAAAATCCAATGTTTTTATGATCAGTGATTGAAACATACCTAATTCTTTTCAGCTTGTAGCATCAACACTCTTCAGTGTAGATGTTACACATGGGAGAAGAAAAAAAGATAGCCACGTTCAACTTTAGTGAGACGTTTAAGGATGTTTTCACACCTGATAGTCCCGTTGACTCGGTTGACTGGGGATCAAAATAGGATGGTGCTGGAAACCTTTGAAAACTTACCTTGAAAATGCTTGAAGGGTGCTTGAATTTTACTGTGGGGAAACCCTGAGTGCTGGACATGGTTGGTAACATTACTCTGGCCGGCTGTGACTTATAAACAATGCCTAACTGGTACCAAGGTGCTAAGAAAATATCCATAACACCAATAAAGGTCAACTCCAGTTTAGTATTGGAACAAATTGACATGTAGCTGATGATAAATACACTTTTTAAATATTATTTTTAGAAGGAGATCATAAATGGAAAATGTTCGGCACAACATAAAGTATTTTTTTCTTTCATTAGCCACATTTTTTTTCCTTCTATTTTCAGTGAACATTTTACTTCTATTTTTTTTTTACTTCTACTTTCAGTACAACAGCCTTGGACTACCAGTCATTAAACCTGGTTAAGATTTTAGAAGAAAGTTCTAGTCTAATCTCTAGCCTGAGGTCAGGCTCAGACTAGAGATTAGACTAGAAACAAAGAAAAAATATTTGATCAAAAAAGTTAGAAACCAACATCTAAGATTGTTTTTAGGACCTATGATAAATTCTTGTTTACTACTTTGTTTCGTGGAAACATTGCATGTTTAATAGTAGGAGTGCACCGACTGCAGTTTTCTGGTTGATCGCCGATCATCGATCTTTAAAAAGCCTGACCTGCCGATTCCGATTTCAGCCGATACCCGATTGTTTTTGCCTGAAATGTTTATAAACAGCAATAAAGTTACTGATTTGGCAGCAGTCAAGGCACTATTATTAATTGCAAACGTGCAGACATGACCTGGTGGGTCAAATCTCTCTAATGAGAGAGCAGAAGAGGACAGTGGCTGATTTTTAGGGGAATAAGATCAGCTTATATCTCCCAAAAATACGGAAATCGGCACCAATAAATTGGCTAGCCAATAAGTCTGCGCACCCTTTCACAAAAATGAAAGACTGAAAATGGAATAATTTTGCATTTTTAGCAGGAAAAAATATTTTTCAGTTTTTGTTTTGATGATTTTAGCCAACAGTGCAAATAATTTGTACACCACTGCTTTAATGTGTTGAGTCACTGGCTCATGATCGACTGACTGGCTCTTTGAGTTAATAAACCGTTGAACAGGTGTACCTAATAAAGTGGCTGGTGAGTGTATTTAACGGTCAAAGCTACTCTTACTCTTGTTAATTTTCCTCCCTGTTTGTCAATCATTCTTTGTTTTCCTCTACTGCAGAGAGAGCGGCGTCTCTTCCAGAGCTGACTCCAGCTCAGAGAAACAAACTCCGTCATCTGTCCATCATCAGCCTGGCTTCCAACCTCAAGGTTCATTATTTCTCTTCTTTTAGTTTCAACATTGAAGTGCAGATAATAAATGTTCTTCTGCCGCTGCATCACTGCAGGCTTTAAATAGTGAGCTCCTACATCAATAATATATCGACATCGCTGCTTTTAAATATGACTTTACTTTTTTATTCTGACTGATAATCAATCCCTGTAAAGTTCATGTGAGGTTGCTTTTGATTGTAAGCCCGTGGCTGCGTTTGCATCAGCCGACTTAGCAACAAATACACAAATAAGCATCAAGGTTTCTTTCCAAATCTTGAGGCCCTTCCTTTGGCTTGCTTCTAAATTTTTTATAGAACAAGAAACTATGTTTGAAATCATCTTTCCTTTGGACTTTCCAACTACGCTTCACCTTTTATTTATGCCCTTATCTTTCTCGGCTCCTGTTGAATAATTGATTCATTATCCTGGTTAACACAGTCTTTTTTTTTTTACTCCGTTAGCTCTTTCTCCATTTCCGTTAGCATCACTCCTTCCTCTCCTGCCCTCTGTTTTGTGTCACTGCTTCCTCTGCATGCAGCCTTGAAATCTCCTAATTGCCAATAAAAAAAAGAATAGTGAGATTTTAAACTGCTTTCATCGTCCGACAGCAGCAGCATTTAAGCAAATGAGCATTTAAACCAGAATTTGGTCTCTGAAAACCACTTATGTACCATCAGAGTTGCTGCCAGTTTACATAGAGTTGAAAATATGAAGGTTTAAGCTGCTTTATTTCCCCTCAGTGCCTGCCATATTCGCTGCTGCTGCAGCAGCTCGAGCTGAAGAATGTGCGGGAGCTGGAAGACCTGCTGATCGAGGCCGTCTACTGCGACATCATCCAGGGGAAACTGGACCAGAGGAACCAGCAGGTGGAGGTGGACTGCAGCGTCGGCCGCGATCTCGGCCCCAACGAGCTCCCAAACATAGTCAACACACTGCAGGAGTGGTCAGTACCAACCGTATTCATCCTCTGTAGCTGCGTTTCCATTGACCATATAATGGCACAAATTGGAATTATGAAAATAAATGGAAACACTCCACTTTGATCTGAGTTTCCCTCAACAATTTAGGTGTTTTTTACTGTTTACAGTAATATTATAAATAAGAGAGAGAGTGTATTGGCTGCTGCAACACCCAGACTGTCTGTAGCTGCATTTCCATTGACCATATAATTTTGCATATTGAAATTACGAAAATAAATTTGCTTAATAGAAACAAGCCAATTTTGACAAAAGTACATTTTTCAATAAAAAAGTTTTGCGTTTGGATGAGGTGGTTTGTTCGGCATTATTTTAGTGTATTTCCCAGAACTGGAATGAAAACACTTTTTTCTCATCACGAGTCACATGATCAACAACAGGATGCTACTACTGACAGAAATGACGAAGAGGACGACAGGAAGTGGTAGGAGAAAGATGGCGTGGCATTCTTTTTAACTATTTATTCACATCAAAGCTGGACAATAAATTGATAATAATATATATTGCGATAGACACGTGATCAATATCAATAGTTAATACGTATGATAGAATATTCAATAATTTTACTGAACTCTGATCCAGAACCACACTGCATTCTGGGTAATGTAAGCAAAGGAAGGACTTTGGCGGCTCAAAATCTCCAGGTCAGCTAAGCAAGGTTGGTGAGATCAGCTAACTCACTCGCTCTTTGGTTACCTATCAACAACCTGCTGAGTAACTTGTGGTTGCCTAGCAACAGCCTGTTAAGTAACTTGCGCAGCAGCAGTTTAAGGTTCTGCCACTGTTCCCCATGACTGCTTAAGAATAAAAAACCATGAGGTCACACCAACAGTTTGGCAATATTTCAGATATTTGAAACAAAAAGCTATTCAATAACTATTGATATTGACCGATATGAAATGCTTATATTGTGATACGCCTTACTTCATGTGTGATTTTAATTACGTTTCTGATTTAATGGAAACACCGCAATTGCGAAATTGTTAATTTTTTTTGACAATCAGTCAAGTTTATTTGTACAGCACGTTTCAGCAACACAGCAGTTCAAAGTTCTTTACATTGTGAAAACATAAAAACATCATAAACAAATAATAAAGTCAACAGTTGTGAAAACCAATAACAGACATTACATACGGTTGATAAATATGGTGAAATCATCAATACACATCAGATATGTTGGTCAGTGTTCCACTTATTATGGTTCAAAAGCAACGCTAAACATCAACACTAGTAGCAAACATTAGTGGAATATCAACAAAGGCTGCGTTCACACTGCAGCCTGAAGTGACCTAATTCTGATTTTTTTTTTTTTTTTTGACGTAATGCGACCTGTATCGGATCTTTTCAGGACAGTCTGAGCAACACAAGTCGGACTGTTTTTGAATGCGACCCATATCCGATACGTATCTGATTCAAATGCAGCCTAACGTTTAGGTCGCATTCATCCAAACTGAACGTCACTGATACTCAACAAATCTCACTCATCTGCGCCCTGATGCGCACAAGCAGGAAGAAAAACAACCACCATGACGGACTGTATGAGGATTAAGTTATTGATATGCTGCTCCGGTCGGAAAACAACTTCAAATGCTCCACCGTTAGCCTCCATGTCTACTTCCGCAAACACCGCGCACTTCTTCTTTTATGGCTGTTGGCTGAACACCCAGAACGTTGGCGCTATAGCGCCCTCTACTGCGCATGCGGGACACTTTCAGTTCAGACTGCAGAACACTTACAGGTCACGTGTGTGGCAGTGTGAACGGCCCCGGCAAAAGAATCCGATTTGAGAAAAAATTGGAATTGGGCCATTTCAGTCTGTAGTGTGAACGCAGCCAAAGTTTTGTTCTCATTGCTAATATAAGCTCGGTTTTCTGACCGGCGTTCCTCCGTCTTTCTGTGGCTCTCAGGTGTACAGGCTGTGAGGCGGTTCTGTGCGGTATCGAGGAGCAGGTCTCCAGGGCGAACCAGTACAGAGAGAACCAGCTAAAGGTTAAAGTCCAAGTGGAAACAGAGGTTTGTCCTTCATTACTTTACCCCGCGGTTCTGTTTTTCTCAGGGAGAATAAATGTCTTTCTTCTTCAACATTTATTTTTCGCCCCTGGCTGTCTTTGTTATTTTAGTTTTCTCGTTGCTGCTTATCTCCATCCTCCCTCCTCCCCCATCTGCTGGCTTTAATAATCCCAGTTTATACTGGCTGAACGATTCCTCTCTGTTCCACTTCCAGTCTAAGCAACAGAGTGTTTATTTATAATGAAAAACATGAGCTTCTGCTACACATAAGAAAAAAATACAGAGGGATATATGTAATTTTTTTCCCCAGAATATTGCGTTCTCAGCTTTCACATTTATTTTAATGATTTGAAACCATTTGCATTTTTACTGTCCCGTTGTTCCCTGAGGTCTAACACAAATACAGCAGACAGGTACTGACACACCAGTCTGTTTTCATTTCAAGTCTTTTATTTTAACAGTGAATTCACAGGAGACATACAATGTCTCATAAAGGCAATAATACCAACGAACTGCTTCTCATTTCTTTCAGGTTCCTGCTACAAATTTCAGTGTATGTTATCGGGGTTTATGTTGTGAATGAACATGAATTTCTGCGTATTTGTAACATGAAAAGAAAAGAATGCATAGTTGTTGTTTTGCTTTTGAATAAACTTAAAAGTGTGGCGTGTACTTATACTTTCATAGCCCTAAAAAGATCTGGTACCTTTATTTGCAAAACTGAAGATTTGTGGCTGCATGCAAAACGCGGCGGGGTAGAAAAACTACCTGAAAACATCACTTCTACAGAGAAATGTGGTGGCGGCAGCATCATGCTGTTTGGATGGTTTTCTTCTGGTCAGGGTTGATGTGAAGTTTAAAACAGAGCAGCCAGTGCTACATTAGATGATTTATATCAAAAGATCTAAATAAAATCTGTGGAACAACTTAAAATTCAATACAATTGCACGCTGTGAATATTTTATTTTAAAAAACATTGGAAAATACAAGTTTTTTTTCTTCCACTTCGCAATGATGCGACACTTTGTGTTTGTCACATTCATTTGAAAAGTATGAATATGACTATGAATAAATCTAAATGGCACTGCATGATTGGTGCAATATATTTAAAAAAAACATTTAGAGTTTATATAAATGAATCTTTCTACAGTGGATGAGCTCAGTTAGTCTAAAAAGTGCAGCAGTGGGACATATTAAAGGTGTGATTGTGTTCACTGTTGACTCAGTTGCAATTATCTCTTACCTGTTAATGACCTGTTGTTTATGTAAATATACACATCAGTGTCTGACACAAACACCACCACATATAATCACTAAGTACTTTAGTACAATTAGGCCTAATTCCCTTCTTATTCACTGCTTTTTAAAAATCCATTGTGGTTTTTTTGATGAGAGTTTCCATTGCCCATGTAAAACCGAGGAAGTGATCCATCTCACTGCTATGTTACGTCTTTGTTTTGCTCACAGAGTAGCATGACCTGGCGACAGGCTGCAAAATATATCTGTTTATGCTCAATAAAGTGTAAAAGTCAGGTGTTGAGAGCTGTTTCTTATGTAAAATCAACTTTCTTTGAGCTTCACATCATGCTATAATGTTATTCCCTCATCAAAAACACACCTGGATTGCTTCCTTGATTCTTTCATGCATGTTTGAGAAATCTTTTAATCTCCACGGCAACCATTCAGCTGTGCAAAACATTTGGCTGGACTTAGGCCCGCCTTCGAGGCGCAGCTCCTCCTCTGAGCTGCAATTTCCAAACTTTCAAGCTTCCCTCTCAGCTCCTTCAGACTAGCCACCAGCAGTTAGCAAACACCTGGTGGAACTGCACATCTTATTATACGAGCTAAAGGGTTAATGGAGGAGCCATGCTGTGAGTTTTTAAAGAGACAGAGGCCCAATTTCAAGGTCAATTTTCATTTCAATTCTAATTCAAAATATTTTCTTGATCCCAAAAAGAAATTAAATAATTTCAAGTCATATTTGATGTATATGGAGTTTTTATAACAACTGAAGTTAACGTAGTGTTTTAAAATGATTCTATAACTCTTCCTGATCAGGTGAGGTTTTTCTCCCTGTGGGAAGCTTAATGCCAGCATGAGGAGAGTAAACATAGTTGTATTTCGCAGTTTTTCACTGCTGTTTACAGACCGAGTTCATCTTGTCAGGCGTGTTTGCCTTTCGGTAAGTTCATGAAATCCCAGGTGTGCCTTTTTGTCTGCAAAAACAAAAAATTAATTTTCAGGGTTTGATTCACTTTACTCAAGGTGATGACAGAAGTTTGTCTCTTTATTGTTTAGCTGAGGGCTGAAAATATGTGATTAATGTTCATATATAATAAACTCTACAGACGGAAACTTGCTGTCACTGTATAAACGGATCCATCCCCATCAGAAAACTAAAAATACTTGGGACTGTTGTTGCTTTTCAGGCTGCTAGTGAGCAGCTTCGTCTGCAGTGGCGATTTGGTGGATGTTGAAGCTGTTTAGGTTTCACAGGTGACAAAAAAGCCTTTATTCCATCCAGCTTCGTTTTAGTCGCCTAATGACTTGACCGTCTTACCACGTCTTTAACTTTTATGCCGCATTAAACTAATGTCACCAACTAAATCACAGGCACAGAGTTTAATCTGTTACTGCCGTCCAGGAACTTCCTCATGATACATTTCTCTTATATTATCCATCCCTAATTGTGTGATTTAATTATAAATACAACTAAAGTTTTCAAAGATAGAAGTTGGATTCCTAAATAATATACAAATTTAATATGATACAGTTTATGCTCGGGGTGTCCAAAGTGTGGTCCGGGGGCCACTTGCGGCTCTCTGAAGGATTTTGGGCGGCCGCCTGAGCTTTTTTAATACAAAATATTTTCTTTAAAACATATTGGGTACAAAAACAGATTCTCACTTTTTTTTATTTTTTTACATGAAGTTTAATTGAGTAATTAAAACCACAGACATTTGTCAAGTCAACCCAAAAAATGTAGAAACTGACTGAACATGCAATCATGTAAAACCTTTTGTGATCCATTTTCTTCAACAATGTAAACATTTTGCTCCTTTTTATAAAGTGTATTTTTTTATTTATTATTGAGCAGATATAATAAAAGAAAACACAAACAGTTTGTTTTAAAAACGTTCTTTCCCTTTATGACTTCCAGAACATCTGGACACCACTGGTCTGCGCTAAACAAGGTTCTCAGGGGATTCAGAGGATAAACTGGCCCACAGCATCACAAGTCCTCCACCATATTTAACAGTTTTCTTCATGTTTATCATCACCTTTAGTGTTTGTTGCTCTAAAACCTCATGTTTCATCTTACTGTCTTTAGGGACAAACTCAAAATGTCTCCTTGTCCAGCCTGGTGGCCAAGCAAAATGGACCTCAAGTCACTGATTACTAATAAATCATAGAAACTCTGAGTAACAAAATGTAAATATAAATTAGAAATGTCAGTTTTAGATTTATTTCAAATGGTCTCAATGTTTGTCTCACCAGTGGTTTTACTAAGAAACAAAATTACTTTTTCCTCTACAGCTGTGGTGTCCAAACGTTTTGCCCCCAAACTGGCAAATTTCTATTACTTGTTGGGACAAAATTTATTATTCTGAAAATGCACAAATCAGTCAAATTCTTTTTTAGCTAAACTTTTTATGAAATCTGTATGTAAAAATGTTTTACAAAAGACAATTTCCAAATTATTCCAGGTCATAGGTTGTTTTCTATTTTATTAGCCTGTCTTGACTTGTGGTCCGGGGCCGAACAAAATCATTTCCAGAACCACAAATGGCCCCCGGGCCACACTTTGGACACCCTCGCTCCACAGAATAAATTTTCTGCTGATGTAACGGATTCTTGTTTTCTTCTTCCATCAGGTGTCAAACCTACAAAAGACGTTAAAGGCCACCGCTGCGTCTCCGTCCTCAGGCCCCGCCCCCGCCGGAGCAGCGTCCAACCAGGATGCAGATCAGCCAGCCGAGCCTCGGGACCCCGCCTCCTCTCAGGAACCACGACAGCCGGGCAAGAAGGCTTCAAAGGTCAAAGGGTGAGTGCTCTGACGTCAGGTTCCTTGCTTTATTTCGACTGGCAGCCTAATAATTAAAACATCTGAGTTTTTATAGATTTAAAGTGCATCTTTTCTCCCAAAGCTTCACAAATTGAACATGAGCAGAGTGTTGATGTTTTACTCAGAACAAACTCAGTTCTGTCTTTTCAATCAAGTCTCGTTCTTTTTATTGTTACAGTTCAGAAAACTGGAACAAAAAGCAGCATGTGGTGTTTTTTTTAAATTTCATTAAATATCTCTTTATTGAGATTTATCCATGCGTTCTTTTGTTTTGACTCTAACACGTCTCTTCTTTTGTCAGGCATAAAGCACAGAACAACAACGAAGATCAAACCAAGCACTAAATTAAAGCGATCAGTTTAGAAAAACAAATCCCCAAAAGAATCCACTTCTATTTTTTTTTTTTTAAAAACAGTAAAAATAGAGCTGGTGATTGAAGTGTGTGTGCATGAACTACTTTTGTTATCAGATACTCACCAGTGTTTCTGCAGTTCCAGTGTAACCCCGTTCCCCTGCTCTGCCTCCATCCAGCCGTATTACCGACGGCTAATTTCACATCCGTCCCGAATTGTAAAATGTCACTGGATACACAAAGAGCCGTTTCTCCCTCTGGTGATCAGCCGCTGTTTATGTTTGCCTGCTGAACAGAAAGCCGGCTGCTAACATTTGGGCGAAACACAAGAGCCCTCCCTGTAATTTCCATCTTCGGAGCTTCATTCAATCGGAGAGCCACTCTGCGTTTTCACATCCAAATTAATGATAGCTTAACCTCAATCCTCCAATTTAAATAACTTTTAAATCTTCTTTTTTGAAGTAAATCCATAATTCAGTGGTTATAATTAAACATTTTACTAGCCAGATTTTATATTAATCCTCTCAGATCCACTCCAGTTAAGGCTGCAGTGTAGTAACTTTTACTAAAATATGTTTTTACATTTTAGTTAAAACCATCTTGTGACGGTTTATGAGACAAATAATCTGTGAAAAGATCAATTTCCAACCTCTTCCCTGAGCTACTACTGCTGTCTGAATAAACGCACTACTCCAGACAAAAAAAAACAACCAATCAGAGCCAGGAGGCGAGTCTTAGAGCTGCCAATCAACCCTCAGTATGCGCTGCTAAATGTGCTGATGATCCACAAACAACTCACCGTCACGTTAAACTGTTTATCTACAGTTATTGGTGGCTAAACTAACTAAACTGAGCATTTACAACAGGCTATGCTACCTGCAGCGCCACGTGAGATTGTGATTGACAGCGCTAAGGCCCGCCTCCTCGCTCTGATTGATTGTTTCTAGTTCCCACTGGGAGAACACAGATGAGCTCAGGTTTTTCACAGATTACCTGTCTCATATTGTCACAACATGGTGGCATTTTCAACAAATAAATAAAAAAGTTATTTTTTATAAAAGTGACACGCTGCAGCTTTAAAGCAGATTGCATATTGATGTGGAATATTTTAGCATCTTTGCATCCAGGTTGCATCAGTTCTGCTGCTTTCCTCCCCCTTAAAAGCAGAATTATATAAATAATCCTGAAACTAAGCATCAACTCGGTGAGTTTTGTTTTAATTGGCTGTGTCCCAAACAGGCTGCGTGGGAGCGGAAAGATCTGGTCCAAGTCCAACTGAGGCGGAGGGATTAGGATGGGAGGACGGCCGCACTGATGGACACTCGCTAATTTACGGCTCGTTGGCACGTTGACGGACGGACGGACACATACCTAAAAACGATGCGAGCCATTCTTCCTGGAGAGCAGCCACACACCTTCGCTGGAAATTCTTGTCAACAAACAAAACGCCTGCGGGGCGAACGAAGCAGGGGTGTGGTCCGCTTCTGCACAGACTCTCGGTGTAAATAAACGCACTTGTAACACACGAGGACAGAACCGTCTGCAGTAGGAATCAGTTGCCTTTGACCGGAAACAGGATCCGTGTGTTTAAAGGTGTACGTTCATCTGTGTCGTTTGGTTCAGATTAATTTTCAGTTGATTTGTTTTTTTTCTTTCTCTCTGCCGGGTTGAAAACTTGTATAAGAATCAGAATATAAGTTGTCGGGAAATAAAAAAGCTCACTATTCATCTCGGCTGGCTTATTAATGTCACTTCTTTTATTAAATGTGCCTCTCTGGAGGCCCAGCTACTAAATGTTAGCTCGCAGAAGGGGGGCTCCCCGTTAAGAGGTCAAGTCGTTAATTAGGGCGTGTCCCCAACGGGATTATTGCGTTATAGAGCCGAGGCTTCCCCTGTGCACCAGCAGCGCCCGCAGACACCAGTACGGCAAGCCCATTCGGATTTTATAGCAGTATGTTTGGCCCACAGCCTCCGTTTCTGTCTCTGAGTTGCTGCCACTTTTCTTTGTACCTCCATCACGATCAGATTGCCTCCATCACGCCGCCGCCGCGTCCGTCTCTCCTCTTCGTCCTCCCTTCATCCTGCGTGACGTTAATGATGGCAAATGGCTGACCAGCGGTGACAAGAAACCAGACGGGGAAATTATCCTGTTCCATTTAACCCGCCATCTTCCTAAATTCCCCCTTCCCTCCGTCATCCTGCCTCACCTCTATAAATAGACGTGTTAATTTCAGTCGGTGTGTCGGGCTTCATATTATTTTTTTTTTTCACGACAGTGGAGCTGTGACTTTTAGCAGCTGTGCACCTCTAGAGGTGTCTGAGTGGGAGAGGATGCTGGAGAATCGGGTTTGACCTGCACCTCCACGCTCATCCTGGTCACACATTGAAGCTGAATTTCTTCACACCGCGACAAAAAAATCTCAAAATATTTCATCAGAATTTTATGATAGGAGTTATGAAGCGACTGAATTATTTTTAGATGTAAAAATCAAAAAGGGGTGACGTTTTTCGCCCTCCGCTGATCAACACTAAAGTTTTTATCTAAAGACAAAATCTTTGATTCCTTGAGCTCAGTGAACATCAGTTTTCAAGTCTTACCACAGATTCTTAGTTGGATTAAAGTTTGGACTTTAACTAGGTCACTCTAACACATAGACATGCTTTGATCTAACAGACTTTCCTGCAGGAAGATTAATCTCTCTCTGTGTCTGAGTTTTTTGGTAATTGGATGTTCCCACCAGAAACCAGTCAGGGGGAAAAGTAGTTTGATTTAAAAAAAGAGAGAGAGAAAAAAAACCTTTCTCTTTGTAATCAAAAACAGCAGAAATTTGAAATTTGGTTTTAATTCACAACAAAGAAAAAGAAAAATGCACCTTTTTAAATTAAAAATGCTAAACACTGAACTAAAACACAAGTGTTTCAACTTTTTGGTGATCAAAAAGAGAAACCAGAATTAAAATGTTTTTCATTCTTTTTCTGTTCGCATTTAAAAAGAAATAATTGTATTCTTCCATCTCCAGCACATTAAATCCATTAAATTACAGTAATTGTTTTACTGACAGGCAATTTAATAGAAAACTCAAACTTTTAGGCATTAATTTTTATTCTTTTAATGTACAGAAGAAAAAACGGCGCCCCCTACAGTCAGCACACAATAAGTCAGAATAGATTCCCATAGAAGCGACTTTAAAACGAGAATAAAACAAATAATTTTTTTGTTGTTTTGCTTCATATTTCTGGTTCCTGATTAATTATGCCTGAGACTAAAACATAAAAGCCTGCAACTAACAATTATTTTAGTTATCGATTAATGTATTTGTCTAACAACTAGATTAATTGTTAGACAAATGTTTCATCGTTTGTCTAACAATTAAACATTTAATAACATTAAAAAATGGAACATGCAGATTTTTCACTTAGGTGTAATAATAGAATATTAGAAATACATTAAAATATGCAAATAAACAGATAATTTGATGAATTTTTAAAGATGAAAATATATGTATTTTTTTCCTTAAATGGTAAAAGTTCAGCTACTTCTTCTTGACTCATCAGGACAGTGTAGAGCTGATCTGTTGACTATTTTTTGGATTAACCAATTAATAATTGAATAGCAAATGGTGTCTAATACGAGATTTTTTTAAATAAATTTGAACCAGGTGAAGCTACATTAATGACACTTGAGTTTTGAGTTGAACATATTTACAGACAAAGGTTGTAAATATGCAGAAATGTGTGTATTTTTGCACAGTTTTGGCTTAAAACATCTCTGAGTGTGCTGGTTTTTCAGTCTGTATCCTCAAGTTAACAATTAATCTATTAATAATTAGTTGACGATTATTTTGATAATCGATTAATCGTGATTAATTTGATTAATCGTTTCAGCCCTTCTGGTTTTCAATGTCCTGCCGTGTTTTCATCATGCATGAGATTTTGTGCAAATGTTTTGGGGTTTTTTTTTAATTTCTCATCCTCACAGCATGATGCTGCCATCACCATGCTCTACACTGTGTTGGTCTATCTCATAAAAATGCAGATGAAGAAAATGCTCTTAAGTCTGTAAATGTGAGACGTTCCTGTTGGGTGAATACTTTATGCACAGCCATTAAATCTCCCCAGTGGAAGCCGGGCGATCCATTATTACGCCGATTGATCAGTGAATTGCCCTGAGGAGATGTAAACACTCGCTGCACCAGCAGGACTGGTGGAGAATCTCAGAACAGTCGATGGCATTCCTCTTCCTGTTCCCGCCCTGATTTTATTGACATTAGTTTGAAGAACTACACACAGAGGAGATTCCTGCTTAGCACCCTGTTAATCTTGCTATAGCGAGAGGAATCCATATGAGGTGAGGAGATAAGGAGTCGCATTATTCTCCTCTCCCTTTCAGTGGCTGCAAACATGATTGGCACATGCAGGACTTTTTAACGCCGAGACTAAAGGTTTAAAAATCGATGCAAAGCGCCGGACTAAATGCTCGCACTCCAGAGAGACAGATTAGGATACACGTGTATCTATTAAAATGCACAATGTAAGCTTTATCCCCCCCATAAAGCATGGAGGATTGCGCAGCTCCCTGGGGAATTTGTTCAGCATGCACAGAAATAAACAGACACAGAGCTAAAATGCCAGTGTCGAGTCTTTATTCAAGTTACATGGAACAGAAAGACCAAATTCATATGGGAATGCTACGAACGACCACAAGACTGGATATCTGAAGTGTTGCACGAGCTACCATGAAACCACCAGTACGACATCTGTAGGAAATGGTTTGACTGGGATTCACGTCAAAGCTGCTTAGAAAGGTTAAAGGTGACCTATTACGCTTCCTTGAGAGGGTTAGGTTTGGTTTATGGGCGATACAAAACATGTTTATTACATTTTTTGCTCAAAATCATTTTTAGATGATGAGATTTTAGTCTGCTCAGTTCTGCCTGGAGATGTTTTAGGGGCTCCTGTCACTTTAAATACAAATGGTGCTCCTAGCCACGCCCCCCAGCTCAACATCTACAGTCACAGGTGAAAATGGCTGAAAACAGGTGCGCAATTACACAACCGTATATCTTTGAAAAGCAGAAGTAGAGCCTCCAGCCGAGTCAACGAGAATGCAGCGAGTGGTTTCTGGATGGTAAATCAACAACAAAGCACTTGCCTTTTCCAGTGGTAGTAGTAAAATCAGCGAACAAATTGTGTTGGAACTCCACTTGTGTTGCTAGGTAACGGGTCCAGGCTTGGCTGGGGTTGCTAGGTAACGTGCTGTGCCCGCTGTTATCAAAACGGCTCATTTTCCAGACACCAAAAAACATTAACTTGTTGCCAGAAGTCATCTGGGTGTTTTTTTGTTTTTTTTAGTGTTTGGGCTTTTTTTTTTTTAGAAGCACCAGAAACGCAGATGGAAGTATAAAAATGTGAATTTTGCATAATAGGTCCCCTTTAACAGAAACTGAAATCTGTCTTTGGAAACTCTCCAATAAGGAATTTTCACGTTTTCTTAGTGTTTACATGCAGATTCATTGGTGATCCTTCTTTTCTTTGTGTGCTATTTTCCTCAAAATGGCTGATGACGGAGGTTTTGCTGTCCAGAGTGAGATAAAAAGCTCCCAGGAACAAGGAAAGAAAGAAAAGAAAATCAAACACCAAGATTAGTCTGAAGATCCCAGCTGCAGTTCGCCCACGCATTTGTATTAAAACATAAATCTGTCCTTTGTTAGGCACCATCCAATGTCAGGAGGGGAGGGAAAATAGATGTCCATTCATGTTCTGAATATCTTATCTCCGCCACTGGAAGTGCGTTGTTTAATAACACATTTACAACAGTCCAGCAGGAAGGCTTGACAAAGGGGCGAACTTCAGCCAGAGAATTAAGAGAACAAATCATGAGGAAAATAAAAAATAAAAAAAAAACCCAACAACAAAACGCTCGGCTACATCTGCAGAGAAGAGGATCCCCCACTATTTGCATTTCAGGCACCCAAAGCTGGGGAATAAACATCAGTTTTTGGAGCGTGACATGTTAAACACATTGCCTGTTGGCTACAGCCTCGCCAAACGGCTTTGTGAAATACTCCTGGATACGCTGAGAACGGCCTCTTTTTACCATTTACTGCTGAAGAGGACTGGAAACCACAAGAGGAGTCTGCTGGATTGGCGTTGATAGCGCTGAGGAAGCACAGGTAGGGCCGTCTCAGAGGGGGGCG
This sequence comes from Xiphophorus hellerii, assembly GCF_003331165.1. Classification (NCBI taxonomy): domain Eukaryota; kingdom Metazoa; phylum Chordata; class Actinopteri; order Cyprinodontiformes; family Poeciliidae; genus Xiphophorus; species Xiphophorus hellerii. Next base: position 12,743,239 of record NC_045674.1, on the reverse strand, counting down.
GGGTGACAGGATGCTGCACGGCTGTTAAACTGCTTGTTGGTGAATTAGTCACGGCAGGCTGAGGCGCAGAGCCGCCGGGTAGCTCGGCGGCGCTCGGGGGGCCGTACAAACAGTGGAAAAACAGGGTCACAGTGATGCACACCAAGAGAAATGTTCACACCGAGCAAGAGGAAGGGAGCGAGTCGGATTCTTCTCAGGCCTCAGGGAAGCCGGGGAGATTTCGCGATGGCTGGATACCTGGGTTCCCTGAATTTCTTTCACAGTCGGAGAGGAAAATAAAACAGCTGCGGGTTTGTCCCCTCGTCCTGGTCCGGCAGAAATGTTTGTCATACGGACAGAAAATAGTCACAGGTTCACAACTGGAATCCTGACACAGCAAGAGACAAGAGAAGAAGAAGAAGGGAACATATTATGGAAAAAAATGGCATCAAAAATACGACTTAAGATGGAGACAAATAATTACATTTATCCATTTTGTTTATTAATGTTAGTTTCATTGTTATTGACATAGTCACTTAAGATTAGCTTTTCTTTATGGGGTTTAGGTTTATTTACAATTAACGATTATTTTAGAAATCAATTATTCAGATGATTAATTGATTAATCAGATAATAAATTTCCACAATCTGCAGATTTCTCATTTACCACTTAATTCTTCTTACGCAATATTAGAAATACATCAAAAGATGCAAATAAACAAATAATTCCTTTTTTAAAAAAGAAAGTAAAAATGTCATTGCCTAAAATGCAATAATATAGCATTTCTTTAGTGTACGCTTGATTATTTGTAGATTAATTGATTAATTTTTGCATTAATTGATTGATAATTGGCAAGCAAAAGTGGCTTAAAAGGAGGTTTTGAGATCCACAGAATTTGAATCAGGCGAAGCTAAAAGTTTGTCACTTTAGGAGCTTCATTTACAAAGTTTTTTTTATCTTAAATACCAAATATATATATTTGTTGTACAGTTTTGGTTTTATTATTGCTCTGAACATGCTGTTTTTTCAGCAAATTGCCTTTTTTTGAATGAATACTCCAGTTAACGATTAATCGATTATTATATCAGTTGACGATTATTTCAATAATCGATTAATCTGATAAATCTTTTCAGCCCTATTTGAGGAAAATGTATTTCTGTAGTTTCAAAAAGATTTGTAGCAGATTCAGAACTAGGCAGCATGAATATAAATAAATCAATAACATAAATCTCAACAGACATTGATCGATATCAATAGAAAATATGTCTGATAGAATACTAATTTCACTGAACTCAGATTCAGAACCGCACAGCATCCTGGGAGATGTAGGGAAGACATTTGCTGCTCAACCTCTCCAAATAAGGAAGGTTAGAGGCATCAACTAACTGACTCATTCTTTGGTTACCTAGCAACAACCTGCTGGGTAACTTGTGGTTACCTAGCAACGACTTGTTGAGTAACTGGCGCAGCAGCAGTTTAAGGAACTACTGTAAAATAAAAAAAACTGCTCTGTGGAAACTGTGAATAAAACAGAAAGATCACACCACCAGTTTCAGATATTTAAAACAAAAAACTAATAAAGAATTATTGATATTGACCAATATGAAACGCTACTGTTGTGATATATTTGTCAGCCATATTGTCCTAATGTTTAAAATGGAATATTGTATAGATAAGATGTAAAATTGATGATAAACGTTTGTATGTTTGTATCTTGCAAAATTAAATGAATTAAAAGTTTGAAGACGAAGAGTGAGGAGGAAGAGGAAGGAAGAGTAAAGGCCTGAAGATGGTGTGGATGGAGAGCTGCATCACTGGGGACTGCTGGGAGACGGAGGAGATGGAGGAAAAGCCAATGGGTGGAGGAAGCAAGAAGCAGCACTAGAGAGTGGCTCTATAATTATCCTGATTGAGATTAACTTAAAATACCCTTGAACAAAAGCATCATTTCATGGAAGGTGGCTCGGCGCCTCTCTCATAGGCGCCAGATGACTCATCTGGGGAGGGGGGAGTTTGAAACACTGATACATCTAACAGCAGCACCAACACTCCAGGCCTTAATGTCCTACAGAGAATAGCGCTGTACTGCCCAATTATGCTGCATGCGAGCGCTCGCAAACTTAAACCCAGACGCAAGGCGGAGTCACGGGCTTGGCCGCTCAAACGCCGTGGCTGTGCGGGGCCGCCGGGCCGATTCATTACCTCTCCCTGTCGGTGAAGGAGGAGGCGGTGCTGTGCAGCGTCTGCCTGCTGTCCTCCGAAGCAAGGGAACGCGGGAGCGCGAGGGACAGAGGGGGGGCCACGCCACGGGAAAGCGGGGGCGGATGCTGGGAACAGCTGCGATCGTAACTGGGAGAGAAAGCAGAAGAAGAGGAAGAGGAGGTGGAGTGGAGTGAAACAAAGAAAAATGAGAGCAGATCATGAGAAAGAAAGAAGAAAGAAGAAAGAGAGGTGGCAAAGTCAGAGAGCATCGAGAACATTGAGTCGTTTAGCATCAGCGAGCACATTACCCCGCCACTGTGAAGGAGAAAAACATCGAACTCATTAAAACACCGTCAGAGCTGCGAGGAAGAGGAGGAGGAAGAGGAGGAGGAGGGGGTCAGCGGGGTGAGGTGAGAAGTGTGCAACAAGGTGAAGAAGCGAACTGACGTATCACTGAGGTGTCGTGCAATTTACTTCAGCGACAAGAACAAGTCGATCATTTCCCCATGGAAACTGTCGTCACATTACAACAAACTTTATATGACAAGTTCTCACTGAACTTTCAATGCATTCAACCCCTTCTACCCCGACACTCTAAATAAATCTAATGCATGTGCTTTCATAAATAGCTAGAAAATCATGCGCTCACTGAACATTAAAGCTGCAGTGTATAACTTTTATAGGAAATATATGTTTTTTAAATATTTGTGAAAACAGTGAGTTTATGAGACGATCTGTGAAAAGATCGATCCCTGAGCTGCTATTTCCTTCTGAAGAAATGCACCAAAAACAACCAATCAGAGCCAGGAGGCGGGTCTTAGTGCTGTTAATCACTCTCATGTACTCGCTGCTCGATGCTAATGCCAGAGGAACAACTTACAGTTATAGGAAAACCATCACTGTCATCAACTAGTCTTAGCATTCACAACAGGCTATGCTACATCAACTAGCCTTAGCATTCACAACAGGCTATGCTACATCAACTAGCCTTAGCATTCACAACAGGCTATGCTACATCAACTAGCCTTAGCATTCACAACAGGCTATGCTACATCAACTAGCCTTAGCATTCACAACAGGCTATGCTACATCAACTAGCCTTAGCATTCACAACAGGCTATGCTAGCTGCAGTGTAGTAAAGAGCAAATGGGAGAGGGGCAGGGATGAGCAACGCCACATGGAGGGTGATTGACAGCACCAAGACCCGCCTCCTGGCTCTGATTGGTTGTTTATGTACATATTGTTTATTCTTTTTTAAATGATTGGTTCTGTAGTGTTTTAGCCAAATTATTAAGGGCCATTGGTTGCAGGTTGCAGACCACTGGTCTAGTTAAAGTCCAGACATAAATATCCAGTTGAGAATCAGTGGGAGGAGTTGAAAACTATTTCTTACCATACAATCTCTATGTAATCTTTCTAAACTGAGTTTAGTCTACTTTGAGAAGAAGAATGGGCAAAGATTTCAGGCTCGTAAAGAACTTAAAACCGTGTTTCTATTTCCTTCCACTTCACATTTAAGTCCTACTTTGAGTTGGTCTTTCGCCTAAAATCTAGCGGTGCACTGATTGCAGCTTTCTGGCCTATCTCAGATTACCAATCTTTAAAAAGCCTAACCTTGCTGATACTGATTTTCACCAATAGTGAAACTGGAATCGGTGCACTCCTACCATAGTTGACTGATATGAACTTGGTAAAAGAGGACAGCAGTTGATATTATATAATATATAAGATTTACTTCACATGTAATTATCGGCTGATCACTGGAAATCGGGGCCAATTTATAGTAAAATCCCAATGAAAACACTAAAGTTTAAGTTTAAAAAAACCGTTTCCAGGGGTGTGAATACTTTTTAGATGGTACCATGTTCTGTAAACACAGCAGGGTGCCACTAAAGACCCACTGAGGAACAGCAAAGCTGCTCTGAGAGCATTAAAAGCCTCCAGAAGCCTCATCTCTCCACAGCAGCACCTGTCCACTCCTGGCTGACACCACAGCACATCGCCTCACAGCTCTACCCACACCGGCAATTTTAGCATTGGGGGAAAAAGAAAGAAAAAAAAAAAAACTAAAAAAATCACTGAGCGCATATGCCGTTCCTCCATAATCATAATGAACTGGACGATAGCCAATTTCCACTATAGGCTATCATTTGGGTCCATCTGCACCCTCCCCTCTTCTCTCCATCGAACACATGGTGTTATTTACACATTTATGACACTGAAGCGAGAGCCAGTCTGCTGAGAGTGCTCTGCTGCCGTTTCTCTGCTGCCCTTTTCTCCCACATCCACCAGCGCAGCATGGCGCGGCACGACTGCGCGGTGGGGGCTCATAAGTGGAAGTAAGTTATCAGAACAACAGCGACGCCGGTCTCAGGAACACGGAGGGAGAAAAAAATAATAATACAAAAGAGAAAAGACAAATCATGTATCCGCCGCCGGCAAGACGGAGGATTATCTGTGAATCTTCAGCCAGACTGGTGTTTCTGGGAGAACTGAGAAACCGGTGAGGGGAGATAAGAGAGCCGACTGTGCAAAAGAGGGAACGCAGGTATCTGAAACGGGGAGGAAAAAACCCCGAAAAAGAAAAGAGAGGAAAACTAAGATTAAGACGAGGAAGGAAGAAGCTCATTATTAGAGAAAGAAATGTAAAATTAGGTTATAAAAGACTTTGGGGCAAGATTCACAGATAAGAGTAATAAAGTGAGGAGGAAGAGAGTGGAAGTGTGAGGGGAGGGGAGGGAGAGGGTCCCAGCGGTCAAATAAACCGGGATCTTATTGGTTTGATCAGCAAAGCGTGTGAGTGCCTCACTACATCACATGGACGACTCCCAATTTCCAGATAATGGCCAAGCCGCACCTTCCCCGCCATGAGAAGGCAACACATACCGCATGTTTACCACCACGTCTGCATGCGCTGAGAGCTTCAGCGGCAGGTGGGCTGCTGCTCAGGAACACTCAGCCTAAGTGGAGGCCATGCTAACGTCCAAGCCGGCGAGCCAGCCAATCAGAGCGGCTCTCCGCGTCCTAATGATGGCGGCAAATGTTTAATCATTGCAACACTAATGGCTCTAAATGACACATCTGTGCCAACTGTGACTTTGAGGAGCACAAGTGTTGTTAATAAAGTCATTAGTAGGCAATTACTCAGCTTTCACTTGAGAGGGAGAGTTGGTGGGGGATCACACAGAACCATTACGTAACCATAACGATACACAAACCAGAGGCACCAGCGTGGGGCCGTCAGCCATCTGCAGTTTGGATCCCCGTGCTGCCACCACCATCAGCGAGGAACATCAGAAAGTATTCCTACCCTTAAAAGTTTTTCACTTTTAACGAGGGATGCACCATTCCACTGTTTTCACCTCCGATACCGATGTCTGAGGTTTAGTATCGGTCGGTACCGATCCGATACAGAAAATGTTATTCCCTCATCAACAACACACCTGGAGATTTGCCTTGATTCTTTCATGCATGTTTGAGAAATCCTTTAATCTCCATGGCAACCAGTCAGCTATCCAAAACGCCTGGGTGGACCTAGCCCCGCCTTCGAGGCGCAGCTCCTCCTCAGAGCGGCAGTTTCACAGCTTCCACCTCACAGAGCACCCTAAGCCCACTCAGCTCCTACAGACTAGCCAGCAGCAATTAGCAAACACTCGAGCATCTACTGACCCCATTACAGCAGCTACTTCTCAGTGCAACGCTGGTGAAAATGTTGCTAAAGGGTTAATAGAGGAGCGATGTGATGACTTCCTGAAGCGTAGGAATTTTTAAAGAGACAGAGGCCCAATTTTAAGTTGTTAAATTACAAAGAAAAATGTATTTTATATCAAATTTGATAAATATAGCATTTTTAACAACTGAAGTTAAAATAGTTACTTGATTGTGCTATGAAATGGCCTTAAGCGCCTGGAAAACACGTATTACTGCCTCTTTAAAACGTTTCTCTTTTAAAACACAGACAGAAATGTACAGAATAACAAATTTATTTGATATCTCTGCAGCAGGTCAGCACATATAAACACACCAATAGCTTCACTAGCTCGGTCAAACATGTAAAAACAACTTTAATCTGTTCAGCCAGCGCAATTAGGAGCAAAACAGCTACAGTACAATAAATGATAAAGAAGCTGAAACCGACGAAAACAAAAAGTTGACTATCTTGTTCAAATATGTAAAAACTAAAATGCAACAAACTTTTAAAATAATTCAGAAAGTGAAATTATGAATTCTAAATATAATAAATAAAATAAAATAAATAATTAAGCAAGAAGTCAATCAGCGAACAAAGCATAGAATTATACTGAATAGATCTGCCCTCAGGGAGCACCAATACCTAATCTAGAATATTTTTAAATATTGGCGCTGATACAGATATTGATATCGGATCGGTGCGTCTTTGGTCACAAACTCTTGTTTTAGTGGGATTTTATGTGACAGATCAACACAGAGGAAAAATCATACATGATTCATTAAATTTAGCTCCATCCATCTTCCTACCAACTCTGACCGACTTCCTGTCTGCTGAAGAAAAGCATCCCCACAGCATGATGCTGCCCCTACTATGCTTCGCCATGGTGATGAGGAGCCGGAAATTATACTCAATTAAGAGCAGCAATACGTCAACATATCTTCACTCAAGTAAAAGTAAAAAGTAGCTTTTCAAAACAATTACTAAAGATTAAAAATGTATTTGGTAAAAAAGTTTACTCAATTACTGAGTGACCAATCATAAAATCCGATTCAATATTTTAAAATGTCATCAATCAGACAAAATATAAAGATATTCTGGACTAAAATAAAAGAAAAATGATTACAAATAAATACAAAACACATTCAGGAAGGAGAAACACCATTTCAATATTAAACTTAAAATTAATACTAACAGAAGGTAATGTGTATATTGGAACAGGGTAATGTATTTCCAGTCACTTTACATAGTGTTTGTGTCTTATTAACCTCTAAATAAAAAACAACATTAGAGCAACAAAGCTGGTGTAGAAACAAGAGTTCTGCAGGAGTTTCTGTATCTCATAGATTATTTATTAAAATATATTTGTTTCTTCATTAAAGTTATTTGTATTTTTTTTAGAATATCCCAAAATTGTCCTCAAGTAAGAGAAGCAATAGTTCAAAATAATATTACTGTAGTAAAAGTAAAAACAACAATGCAGTAAAACTGCTAATAAAAGCATTTATTCCATTTATTTATTCTATTTTTTCTAGACTGATCTGCTGAATGTCTTATATATATAAAAAAAACTATTATAACTGAAAACTAAACCATCTCCACTTCCTCCACTCAAAACTAGTTCATCTAAGCCAAATTAGTCCATTTAAGACATTTTCGTATATTAATGAAGTGCAATTATGCCTGTAATTAGCCAGATAAAAGCTTTACAAAAAGAAATTTCCCTTTTAAGCAGCAGAGTAATGTTTTATTCATTTGGTAACGCTGAAAGTTTATCTTCTAAGTCCTCAGAGGCCTCCTAATCTCCAGTTTAGAAACTAAGCAACTCCACAACTGACCTCAATACATCCTGAATGGAAACTGACATTATGATAAGATCTAAAATAAAATTTTCACGCCAGGAATCTCAATAACCAAGTAATTTCCTCCCAATGTTTGCATCAAGCATCAGAAAGTTAGCTCCGATGTGATTAAACTTCACGTCGAGGTGTTTTAGTCAGGACGCGTTAACCCCGTCCTGCTGTGGGACGGGTGTCCAGCTCGCACAGTGAGGGTCCATCATTTCATATTCATGTATTCACACGCAGAGCGGCTCAACGGAGAGGGTTCAGCTCCTTACCAGAGTTTGGCTGTGATGATGACGGCTGTCAGGATGAGCAGCGAGGAGATGGTCACGGTGACGTAGAACTGAGGGTCCACTGCAACACACACACACACACACACACACGCCTGCTACAAAACATGCTGTGCAGACAGATGCGTCTTAATAAATTAGAATATCATCAGATTTTCATTATTATTCTTCCACTAAATCAATTTAAAAACTAAACTCATGTTATGCATATATATATTGAGCATTTTTTTCAGTAACATTAGGAAAAAACAAAAAAAATTCTAAAAAATGTAATTTTAATACATTTATTTTTAAAAAATATTATATTTTAACCAGCAGACACTTTCCACAAAGAGGATAAGCCAACAAAATGTTGTTACTTAAGAAGCTAGCTGTTCACAGAGAGCTGGAACCAAGCACATTAATGGAGAGTTAAGTGGAAGGAAAAACTGTGGAAGAAAAAAGGTAATGTGTCCCTAATTCAAGAGTGTGGAGGAGATTAGCACGACATCAAGCGGCTCGTGAACCAGAACTAATCAAAGCAAAGTTTGTATTTCTCTTGGACATCAATTTCCAAAGAGAGTCAAAGTGGAGAGTCTGTAGTTTTATCAAAAGTCAATGCAGGCATCTACCAGGACGATTTATGGCACTTTATGCTTCCTTCTGCTGTCAAGCTGATTTCGTTTTCCAGCAGGACTTGGTATCGATCCACTGCTGAAGGTACCAAAACCTGGATCCATGATTGGCCAGAAATACTAATGAGAGTCCATATGAAAGACACCAGAGCCAACAAGGTAGATGTCCTGCAGGCAGATCGCAAAGCTTCCATTACACCTCAGCAGAACCACAGGCCGATTTCCTCCATGCTATGCTGCATTAATGCAGTAATTCAAGCAAAATAAGCCTCAACTGAGTATTGAGTCCATATACTGTGCCATTCAGTAAGCTAGGATTTCTGAATTAAAGGGGCAGTATTATGCAGAATCAACAGGTCTGAGCTACACATATTGTTATTCCCTCATCCAAAGAAAAATACCTGGAGTGTTTCCTTGATTCTTTCATGCACATTTGAAAAAAATCCTTTAATCTCCATGGCAACCATTCAGTTGTGGGTGGACCTAGCTCCAGTTTCAAGATACAGCTCCTCCTCCAAATCACAGTTTTCAAGCTTCTGAGTTTCTGCCTCACAGAGCAGCCGTCCCTTGCTCAGCTCCTTCAGACTAGCCAGCAGCAATTAGCAAACACCTGGTGGAACATCTGCTGCTCTCATTGTATGAGCTACTTCTCAGTGCAACACTGGTAAAAACGTTGTTAAAGGGTTAATAGAAGAGCCACGTTATGATGACTTCCTGGAGATGGAGTTTCAGAAAGAGCAGGAGGTTTAAAGAGACAGAGACCCAATTTCAATGCGTTAAATTATGATGTTAAATTTGATATGTATGGAATTTTATAAGAACAGCAGGTAACAAAGCTACTTAGTTGTGCTATAAAATGGCAATATATGGTTGGAAAATACATAATACTGCCCCTTTAAAATATATATTTCTGTTGATATTATGCAATGTTGGTTTTGTCAGAAGGTGAGTTTTTTGTGTTAGCTGGAAGCCATAATCACCAGAGCACTTGAAATACATCCCTCTGAGTGAAATGGATCCATATATTTGAGCATCATTTCTGCTAAACTGGATCATTGAAATTAATTAACTTTCCAGTGATGCTCTGATTTATTGAGATACACCTGTAATTGAATTCAGAACAGCAGAAGGAATCAATAAAGCCAGCTGAGACATGAAATTGGATGTGTGAGGTTCTGGCCTCTGACTACACCACCAATCCAACGCCGTCGCTCTCCGTTTGTTTATTTTTTCTATGCAGTTTTGACACGAGCCAAATTCTCCCTGTGAGTGATGAGAACTTTATTAGGCATTCCCCGGCGCAGACACAGCCGGCTGCACACAGGAGGGTGTCAGCCTTCACCCCTGTGACAGCTAATTCCCTGGAGGACTCCTGGTGCGAGTGTGTGTGTGTGCTCACACACTCAGGACCACCTTTATTTAGAAACCCTTCATGCGGATCTCCTGATGCCCACCTTCCTCAGGTTTCGCCTCCTCTGCCTCCGTCCCTCCATCCTTCTCTCCCTCCCTGTTCCTGGACTCCAAGTGTGCTTTCTCCTGGGGCTGCACGCTTGAATCGAGGTAGACCCAATCCCCCGGCGTGGCGCTGCTGACCTCCTGCAGGTGCAGGTGGTCGGTTTCCTGGCTGGACAGCAAGTGGTAGGTGGCATCCTCCTCCAGAGGCTGCGTGGGGCCCCACACCACCGCCCACAGCGGGGTGGGCGTCACCTGGGAGTTGACGGACAGCTGTGCAGACGGGGAGTTCTCCGGCTTCTCGTCCTCTTCGCCGCTACAGGTGGAGGGCTGTGAGAGCAGGGCGGCCAGGAGCAGGAAGATGAGGGCAGCGAGTCGTGCGACAGGAGAGATGGAGCTGAAAGAGGAGTGACAGGAGCTATCACAGGGCTCCTGCAGGTTTCACCAACTTGAATTTAAGACTTTTAAAGACCATGACAAATGGAATTTACACCAGACCTGTTTTGTCCGCTTTAACGGGGCAGTACTGTGTAAAGTCAACTTTTTTGTGCTCTACATCATGTTAGAATGTTATTCATGGAGTATTGGTTTGATTCTTTCATGCATTTTTTGATAAATCCTTTAATCTCCATTGCAACTAATCAGCTCTCCAAAACGTTTAAGTGGACCTAGCTCCGCCTTCGAGACACAGCTCCTCCTTGAAGCAGCAGTTTCCAAGCTTAGAGAGCATTCCCCACCCATGAATCTCCCACTCAGCTCCTTCAGACTAGCCAGCAGCAACTAGCAAACACCTGGTGGAACTTTGCATCTGCTGAGCTCATTATGCAAGCTATTTGTCAGTGGTAAAAATGTTGTTAAAGAGTTAATAAAGGAGTAGTGTTATGATGACTTCCTGAAGGCAGAGTTTCAGAAAGGAGTATTTAAAGAGACATAGGCCCAATGTCAAAGCATTAAATTACAAGTAAAATTTATTTTAAGTCGTATTTGATATATACAGCACTTTTATAACAAGTTTTATAACATAGTTAAATTTCTGTGCTATAAAATGACACTATGTGCCCAGAAAACGCATAATACCGTTCCTTTAAAACCATTATGAAAGAAATTTGAGGGTGAATTCACACCAGCCCTGCTTAGTACGTTTAAATTGAACCTTAGTTCGTTTACCGAGAGAGCTCGGTTTGTTTGAACTCTGTTTCCACCTAAAAACCTCCGTTTTGGTTTGATAGTGAATGCCAAGATGCCCAGTGACGACTCAAAAAAGCAGGAAGCCAATTATAGCACAGAGCATTATGGGTAAATACAAATAAAGACAAAAGCGAGAATCTAACGTTAGAGAAAAAACAAAAGAAAAATCACACGACTGTTAAAATTTGAAGCTACTCCATTTTTATTTACATTTTGAGAAGGAAGCTGTGCTCACGTCTTCTTCGGAGGTTTTGGTGTCGCTTTTTTGGCGCAGCGCCATCACAGGCGAAAGGGTGAACGGCAGTTTTTAATTGGTTCGGCTCATTGAAAATATAACAAATATTGAAATTTTGGTCCCCAATTGAACCGAGTCTACCAACTTTAAGACTGGTATCACGACGGAAATGTAGAGGGGAAAATCGCTAATAAATACATAGTATGAGTTGGCAACAGAAGTGAGAAAATGGCGAAGACAAACATCGTGCAGTCAACTGCCGATAAATGTCCACTTAATGGAAGTAACAAACTAGCTAGCTTATTAGCAACTTTAGCCGTAGCCGCAACCGCGCAATGATCAAATCTGATTATGACTCAAAAGTTTTTCATAACAATATAGTCCCGCAAGAAAAACGAAAACTAAACGGAAAATATGAGCTTAAATAGTCCTGCCCTCACAAAATGTAACACCTGTGATTAACTAAGGCCAATTTATTGTTTTTTTCAATTAATGAAGGACATTTGAAGGCCTTCATTTTGGATACATGAACGTAAGACTTTTTAAGGCTGTGTGGACAGCATGTATCAGAGAGAACCGGTTGCCCAGAGGCACCTTGCACAGCCTCTGCAGCTCAGGCATTGATTCCCATGCCAGCCATCAATCAGAGTGACATTTTATGCATCTGCATCCCATACTCAGAAATCTTACCATCTCTCCATCGCTTCGCTGTGTTCACAGAGACTCTTCTTCTCCGATCATCTCTGCAAGACATGAGGGCAAGAGAGATACAGAAAAGAAGAAGAAAGAGGGGGGGGGGGAGCGTCCTGCTTTTTTCCTTTAATCTATTTTTCCCATTTAAAAACACAGAACCCAGCATGTGGGCTGGCTCAAAGCCAACTTTATCTCTTAAAAGAAGATTTAAAAAAAAAAAAAAAAACAATCTTAGCAAAGCCTCCTCAAGGGAGATCTAAATTTACCACTCATTTGCCCGCCACATGTTTGCACAGAATCAACATCTGCATGCAAAAAAAAAAGTACACACTCACTGTCAGGTCTGCTCTCCCTTTCACACAGTTACACCTGAGCGCAGCACATTAATCATCATTTCCAGCGTCACGCACGGAGCCAGGACTCAGTGCGCCACTTTGGGCAGAAACGGGGAACTTTCTTCCCCGAAATGCCAAAGAAATGTCACCGGGAGACAGCGCAGGCACGCCGGCAGTCGGACACAAGCACTCAGACGCATATCAGTTATCATGCTTACCTCTGGCAGCGGAGAGAGGGAATGAGAGAGAGGGAGACGAGAGGGGGGGAGATACAGAAAGCAAGTGAGGAAGAAGAAAAAAAAGCATCGGTTGCCGTAGTGACTGAGACATGTAGTCTGGTAGAGTAAGAGAGGGGAGAGAGAACGATGTAGAGGAGAGCAACAGACTGTAGGAAAGAGATTTAAATGTTAATTATGCTTTATTATTTTTATTAAATGGACACGAGGAGAGGGAGTGATACAAAGGATGACATTAATGAGGTAATTATGGAGGTGAGAGGTTAAAGCATTAAACAATAAGTAACTCTGTGGCGTTTACGAGGACAGCCCCGAGAAAAAGAGACGGGGAGGAAAGAATGAGCAGAAAATGTGATTCCAGCTCATTTAATCGGGTTTACTCCGGCAGGGAAGTGGAGGCGATGAACTGGTGTGTCAGGAAGAGGCAGGGTCACCCAGATATCAAAGGAGAGGAGGAGGAGAGAGAGAGAGAGAGAGGGAGAGAGAAAAAAAAGACAACAAGAGCTGCAAATTTGCACTAACAGTTTGACGGCTTTATTGAACGTGAAAATATTTACAGAGAAAACAATCTGCCTATCACACGTCCACACACACTCAGTCACTCATTCTCTCCGTGTCCATATGCTCGCCTCCTCTTCCTCCCAGACTGGCACTCAGTCTGTCACTTCTCCCACCCTCTCATTTCCTGCTGGTGGCTGCAGGCCGTGGAGTCCTGAGCTTCACTGGAGAACGCAGCGCAGCCACGAGCCAGGCGATCCGTCCTCCTCAGCCCCTCCGTCCTCATTATCCTCGTAATCTGGAACCCAAAAGGCTTTCATCAGGGATTTGTCACCACATGTGCCTTCTAAAAACAAACATGACAGTGTTCGTTTCTGCTGTTCCACTCATTAAAACTTGTGGAAGACGTGAAGACGTGTACCGTTGGTGTCCTCGTCTTCCTCGGTGTCCCCCTCTGATTCCAGCACCGTCGTGTCCATCAGGCTGTTTCTCTTCACCGTGACGTCACCCCTGTAACATTTAGACCCCGGATTAACTAAACGCATTACATTAACAGAGACGCAGACAGATAAACCTATTAGCACGGATTTTAAGTCCTTGTAGCGCCTGGAAATTAAATTCATCTGACCCAGAGAGGAAGTAACGAACGTCGCAGGGTTTCTACGTGTTTTCGTTGTTGAGTGCTTTGAAAAAGTATTAAACTTTTTCTACATTTTGTCATGTTGCATCATTGGGATTTTATGTAAATGACTAATAAAAGGAAATTCGTCTGTGAAGGGGAAAGAAAATGATCCGGACTCTGTATGCGGAGGAAAACTACGGCTTCACATCATCCCTGCGGTGAAACAAAGCACACTCAGAAAAATGACTCACTGGATGAACTCAGTTCAATTTCAATAAAAAAATGTGTTTCTTCAATTTAAATAAATTAAATCCATTCAACTTAATTTTTTTGTGACGTTTAAATCAAATATTATCTATTGATCAAACAATGTATTTGAGTTTCACCAATTCAATTTAATCTAATGCAATTAAACTAATATATTGTCTTCAACTTAATTAGATCCATTAATGAGACCCATTACTCAATGTAGTTTAATCAATTATGTGTAAAATATATTCATTTGAAAGAATGCAATTATTATTTTTTTTTACAAAATCCATTTTTTCACTATTATATCTATATTCATGTATATGTATATGTAGCTTCAGATAAATGCATACTCATGTGTTAGAACAGTCTAGTCAAAGTCCAAACCTAAATGCAACTGAGAATCCATGGCAAGACTTGTTTTGCAAAACAGAAATGAAGATTTCAAAATACATACTTGCAGGATAAGATGGTTCTCCATAATATATTGGTGGTTGAATACAAATGCTTGTAAAACGTTTTAGATTATTTGTAAAAGAAAAACAATAAACAAGTTTGAAAACCACATGTCATTTTATTCCACTAATATTGTTTGAGTTATCACATAAGATCCCCGTAAAACCCAACGACATTTGTGGTTGTAAGGTTGCAGAATTGTAAAAAAGTTTAAGAGGTGTTGATATTTTTTCATTTTTATTTCATTTTGATACAGATTTTTCCTTTAAATTTGCAATTGGTCGCTGTTTTATATGCAAGGCGCTAACTAACACGATGAATAACCACAAACTAATACAAAAACTTTTAAAAATCTCTCACGTATTTCTCTAATAAGTTAATGCGCCACAAATTACAGGGTTCAATCTTGTCATTAGGTTTTCCATCATCTGTGTAATGTTTATCCATAAAACTTTGAGAAGGCATGTGTTTGTAGTTTACATTATGATAATATGGTCCTTAGTTTTGCATAAAATAATCAATTCAGAAAGCAGCCGGGTTGCTTTAGTGGTTCAGTTTAGATATTCAGATTTTTTAGATAGAATAAGTTCAGAAAACAAAACTAATTTACATTCCCTTTCTCTTCCCATTCTCTTCAGAGTGATTTAAATCCCAGGTTAGGAAATAATTAGTTTTCAACACTTATCGGGACCCAAATTACTTCCTAGAAAATGAACAGAATTTAAGCAATTTTGGAATCTTTTATTTACTCTTTAAAGTGACAAAAGAGTCAAACTTTTAATTTTTAACTTCCTGCTCATTTCTATAAGCCACTCTTCAAGATGGGAAAGACTAGAAGTCAAAGAGAATTAAAAAGCCTCACCACACAGTCATGAGGATCGTAAAGGGATGAAAAAACAAACACTGAAGCTCACAGTTAGTGCATCTGCAGCAAAGATTGGCATCTTGGAGTCTCCATGACAACAGTTTATTTTAAAAGTGACCTATGATGCTCTCTTGGAGCAGATTAAGGTAGGTCTATGGGCTACACAAAATCATTCTTAGATAATGAGATTTTAGATTGGTCAGTTCTGCCTATTTGCCTATTTGAGCTGTTTTAGGGCGTCTTGTCACTTTAAATTCAAAGAAGCTGCTGCTGGTCACACCCCCAACTCAAAGTTTACACTTGTATGTGAAAATGTCTGCAAACAGATGTGCAACTATATAACTGTACATATTAGAAAAGCAGAAGTAGAGCGTGGTGAAACCAGCTGACAGAATGTGCTGGAACTCAGCTTGGGTTGCTAGGTGACGGTCTGGGTTTGGCAGGGGTTGCTAGGTAACGGGCTGGGTTTCAATCGGCAGTGCCTGCTGATTTGTCACGTTACATTTGGGAGGTTTTTGAAAAAGCTAATTGTCCAGACACTAAAAAGTATGAACTTATAAATGCTGGGTGTTTTTTTTAATCACCTTGAAGTGTTTTTAGAAGCAGAAGAAACCCAAATGGAAGTATAAAAATGTCTAAAATGTGAATTTTGCATGATAGATCACCTTTAAGCCAGTTGCCAGTAATCATAGAGGGTGCTCTATGTTGCCAGGTCTGCATAGGAACCCACAAATTTAAATAAGAAACTTTGAATCTGAAATACCGGTAAGAGCCGAACCCACCTGTTTTTCCCGGAACTGGGGAGCTGCTCCCACACTATGAGGTCTCGGCCACCGGTCACCCAGCGGTGGTCTCCACTACCAGTCGTCCATGCCGCGAAGCAGAGGATTCTGGGAGCATCCGGCCAGGTCAGGGAGGCCAGATAGCGACACTGAGGCAGAGAGAACACTGCAGAGAGGAGGAAGAGATTAAAGGTTTGGAGGTCAGCAGAGGGGCACAGAGTGGTTTCGACTTAAGTCCTTATTGTGTTTTCACGCTCAGAGCGGCAGGAGGAGCTTCTGGCTGCGCACGCTTTAATCTTTGACTCACAGTTAAGGGAGCTCTCGCCGTTCGCCAGGTCGTAGCAGGAGCCAATTAGGATGCCCCCCGTCTGGTGAACACAATCTGTCACGCCGGTGATGCTGCTGTGATTGGTCAGCCTGGATATCACTCCTGTGGTAATTGAACAGATGTTAGTTGGGAGGATTATGCAGATTTCCCGAACATCTGCGGCTCACCTGTCCTCCAGTGAAGGATCTTGATGGAGGCTCGACCGTAAGCCAGGACCACCCGGTCCCCGCGCGGGCTGAGCGTCAGTCGGCCGCCCGGCCCCCCGCTGAGGCCCGTCACCTGGCTGCTCCAGTGGTGCAGCAGCTTGAGGGGCTCTCGCTCCGAACGCCGGTTCTCCCACACAGACACCCCCCCCTCAGCCGAGCCACTGAACACCAGAGGACCCTGAGACTGTGGAGGGCACCAGAGACATGGTTGTCATGGTGATTTGAGTCCTTACCCAGTGTTGCCGGGGTGTGTGTGTGTGTGTGTGTTGCATGTATGTTTGTGGAAATGGAATTAAAGTGAATATTTTAAGATGTTTTTCATTCCGCTGCTGGTTATAAATGGATTGTGTGCTTTGCATGAGAAACAACAAAGAGGGTGACAATAATGTGTGATGCTTTAATGCTTTAGGCGTATTATGATGTTTGCAAATTGAAAAAAAATATTTAAAAAACTCTGCATGTGCAGCTCTGGGTTTCAGTTTTTATAAAAGCCTCCTTTTTGCTAAAAGAAAAACAAACAGAATGCTCTAAAATTGGACCAGCTCCACGGCCTGGATCTCAGCGAATGTCTTTATATCCGTTTGAAAGCAACAAATAAGGAAAAGTTGAAAGTGTGGAAATTTGACAGCTGTATTTTTTGAAAAGAAGCTTTTTTTCTTCAAAATTAACAATACAAAATGTTCTAAATATATTGAAGACACTCATAAAAGCATGTTTTAGTCTCAGTTTGAACGTCACTGGGGTGAAGGAGAGTGCTATCCTGAAAAAATAAATCAGAAGATCCGATTCATTAAATCACAATACTGTAATCTAAATCTTTGAAAATAATAATATACATCACCATTATCTTGATTTGTATGACATCTAAATAGGACCTAAGAACTGCGTCTGAACTGATTTATTTAGAGTTTAGGAGTTCCACAGGGAACCGTTTTAAATCCCGTACTTTTTAGTTTAGTTTTAGATCTGAGTTTAAGACCCAACTAAATGAAAAAAAATTAATAATCAATAAATTATATTTAAACCAATACATTGTAGAAGTAACAGATGTTTTTCATCTCTTGTTATAGCTAGATCCTAACTAAGTGAACGACTTTATTAAATCAAGACTGCATCCAGCTGTGTTTGCATTTTATTTCCTTTTAATTGAAATGTCCTAGCAGGGACTGTGTGTTCAAATTAGCCAGAGGCCACAAGGCCTTCATGTAAAGGGCATTTGTTGCTTTTTCACACTGACTATGACCAAATAAACACGACGCACCTGGATGGAGGTGACTGCTTCCTCGTGTGCCTTGACTGACTGGCAGTTTTGGAAAGTATGCCAGCTCCAGGCTTGAACTTTCCCCCCGTCTGCAGGGTGACAGAGTGTGAGGTTAACGTGTGAAGACAGGCGACTGGCAGTCATTATCGCTGGTCACAGCTGACACACCTGAGCCAGACAGCCGAATCGACCCAAACGCATTGCGCTACAGTAACTCGGTGGCAGATGATGCCACAGAGTCAGACTCGGCAGGGATATTAGTAAAAACGTAAACACGAACTTGGGATGAAATTGTGCACATGCGTCAACGGAAACAGACCAATTATTCTGTCCGCTGTGTCACTTGCACTTTGTGCCCTCGCAGAAACGCACCTGAACCGGTGATGATGTAGCCGTCCCCCTCAGGCGCGAAGGAGAGCGCAGTCACGGCGTTGAATGTGTAGATAGACTTAACACACTGCCCTGAGGGGAACAGCAAAACGCTGTTTAATTGACAACATGCAGGCCATTATATTTCAAGAAAGTAAATATGAGTGTGTGTTTGTGTGGTAAGCATACCGATGCTCAGGGCCCAGATCTTCACATTGCAGTCTGCAGAGCCGCTCAAAATAAACCTCTCTTTGTCAGACAAGGACAGGGACCTGGCTGCAGAGACAGACAGAGAGAAATCAGAAAAACTGAAAAATTACTCCAAAATATACAATATTCTATACAATTTTAAACACCTTGTTTCTTTATAAAGTACTTTCAGGAATCTAGAAATGAATTATACAAATGAATACATAGCAATAATTATATTACTCAAGTAAAAGAAAAAGGTAAAGTGCAGTAAAACTACTCATATAAGTACCTTTTTCCAAAAAAAGTTACTCAAGTGAATGTAACAAGTATTACCCACTTTTGAACATAGACAACAGCAGCCTGTACTTAACAGGCTTAATGTGATATATTGGTATTAGCTAGTCATCTTTTAGCTAACATTACCTGCATCCAATATGCTCAGAAAAGCAGGTTACGACAACGGATTAAACAGTTTTAACTGCTGAAAAAAAGTGACAGAAGGCACAGATATGGGAAGTGCGGAATATGATATGGGGAGTACAGTCCCTACTGTATCAAATCAATATAGAAATAACAGAGAGTTGGCCACTTTAAGGTAAAAACAACAAACAGCCACCCTGGTACTTCACAGGTGTGTCCACGTTCGTAGACTTGTAAGTTTTCTCTTTCTCCCTCCAAATTCAAACGAGCTTACTATGACCAAACTCTCCAGCTTTAGTTTCAGCAGATCACGGTACATACAGGCCTGTCACAATAACAAATGTGATAAACTGTCCCAGTAATTATTGCGATAAAACAATTTTCAATTAATACACTGATAATGGCATATTAATGCAAGTCCGCCCTCCCAACAACCAATAACTTTAATTTTGTAAAGAACTCTTAAGACTGGAACAGGAAGATATTTTAGATATCCAAAATAAAACACAATAATAAAAAACAATAAAGTAGAAATAAAAACACACACACAACCAAAACCACAACTAAAACGTATTATAATGTCATTATTGAACTCATATTAATTTATCATGTCATTAATTGATTAATTGTTTATTGCGACAGGGTTAAGTACATGTCAGAAAATTCAGATTTTTGTCCCTGTGTGAATCCACCACTGGCTCTGACCGGCCTTTCTGTTCATTGTTTCGCTGAGGATAGTGACACCCTCTCACCAGCTTCAGTCACAATCTTCATAACGCCTTTTGCTTTTCTCCTGGGGCTAAAATTCACATTTTCCACCTAAACACATTCAACTCTGGAAACAAAATTACTCCAGAACCCTGAAGCAATATCGCACAAGACCACATTCAAGCATTACAAAAGGGTTTTATTGCCTTGGGAGCAAAGCATAAAGAAACGAGGGATGACTCAAAACTTTTGCACCGTGCCGCAGATGAGAGGAAGTGATGATGCATAAAAGGATAAAGGACAGAAATCACAAGAAATAGACGGAGAGGACATGTTTGTGCAAAAGAAGAAAAATAATCTCATTAGCAGGGGAAGTGCTGTAGGACTGCGCTGCACTTCTACGCTGGGTGCGTTAAGCCGGAGAAGGGAGGGCAGCCAGCGAGTCGAATGATGGAAGGCTGCCTGCTTCAGACAGACAGTGAACTCTCCAAAGTGTCTATTGAGGTTATTTCTCAGCGGAGTTGATCTGATGAACTGCTCCTATAATTACCAGGCCGCAGGACACGGGCATTACTCAGCCTCAGCCAGCCCACATGTGCATTTGCGCGTACTCACCCAGCCTCCTGCAACACTCGAGGGGAGGCGCAGACAGGCAGGTGACTCCGCCAGTGTGGCCCCCCAGGTTCTTCTGCTCTGTTGCCGTGGGAACGTGCCACACCTTCACCGTCGTGTCTCGACTTGGGTGGAGGTCAGGAGTTAGAAAGTAAATTTTAAGAGATCAGGACGAAAAATTAAATGTGATGGAATGACGGCGAGTGCCTACTAGGAGATAAATTAGGAGGAAGGCTCACTTCGCCCATCCATTATGCAAATGGCGCGCCGCTTTACCTTCCAGAAACCACCAGGTTGTCAACAGCAACCACACTGGTGACTATGTCATTGTGACCCACCAGCAGCCTCAAGCGAAACCGCGCTTTCTCCCAGGACGCTGTGAGGGATG
Source organism: Xiphophorus hellerii (assembly GCF_003331165.1). Taxonomy (NCBI): domain Eukaryota; kingdom Metazoa; phylum Chordata; class Actinopteri; order Cyprinodontiformes; family Poeciliidae; genus Xiphophorus; species Xiphophorus hellerii. The sequence continues at coordinate 12,722,526 of NC_045674.1, read as the reverse complement.
AAAACTCTGCTTCTGCGAAAACAAAAAAAAAAGAAAAAAGGAAATGATTTGTGCAATTAGCAGTGTTGACTCATCAGCACCCTGCCTTGTTAATCTACAGTACACGACTCTTCGGTATGGATTAATGCGACGCTGCTGCTGCTGCAAAGCGTGGGGCTAAATTAGCTCCATGGATGCAAAACGTGGGCCTTGTCTTCAGGGAAGCACAACTCGGCCTGTTGGTTTTAATCCTGGCTGCCACACGAGCTTGTTAAGACTCCTTGGAGGCAAACGTGTATAATCTGGTTTTAGATGGTAATCGAAAATTAGGGCACTGCTTTGCTCTTTTAGCTCCCTGAGATAAAGTGTAATGCCAGTCTTCTCTGTCTCTTTTTTGCTAATTAGCCCACCTTCCTGCCGCAGCAGCTCTTCTGGAGAGCATCCTGACTCGTCTCTGCTCTGAAGTGACACCTTGGCCGATTCAGTCGCATCCTGAGGTCCTGCCGTATCTCCTTCGTTTCCTCCTGCCGCCCTCTGCCTGGCAGCCGGCGCTGGCGTTCCTGCAGCTTTGGACTCAGCTTCTCCCTTAAGGATCTTGGAGGCTGGAGGCGTTTGTGATGAAAGGGTCTCAGGGGCATTTTCCCTGTGCCAGAGCAGAAAGCATGAGCTGAATAAATAATCAAGATGCAAACTGCACATAGCAACCTTTACATCGTACCCTCCTGATATCCCTTGCCCATTTTCACATGCTGTCAGATTACAACCACAGACTGTTTTTTTCATATTCTTATGTGAGAAACAAACTGTAGTCCACAACTGTTAAAGGAAAATGATGCAGGATTTCAGCATTTTGTGGAAATAACCTGAAAGTAGGGCTGGACAATAAATCAATATATATTGAGATAAGCACGCAATCAAAATCAATAGATAATATATCTGATAGAATATTCAATAAATTCACTGAACTCCTATCCAGAACCGAACAGCATTCTGGGTAATGTAGGCAGAGAAAAGGCTTAAACCGCTCAACTTCTCACATGAGAGTCACCAACTAACTCGCTCACTCTTTGGTTACCTAGCAACAGCTTGCTGAATAACTTGTGGTTACCTAGCAACAACCTGTTGAGTAACCGACGCAGCAGCAGTTTAAGGTTTGGCCACTGGGTCTCATAGCTGCTTAAAAGTAAAAAAAACTATGGCGTGGAGTGAAAACTGTGGATAAAGCAGGAAAGCAGCAGTTTGGCAGTATTTCAAGTGTTTAAAATAAAAAACAAATCAATATTGACTGATATGAAACAAATATGTGATTCTGTTTTCAGTCATATC